>NC_044989.1:89849645-90449645 GCF_008728515.1 Papio anubis
TGCTATAAAGACACATGCACACGTATGTTCATTGCGGCACTATTCACAATAGCAAAGACTTGGAATCAACCCAAATGTCCATCAGTGACAGACTGGATTAAGAAAATGTGGCACATATACACCATGGAATACTATGCAGCCATAAAAAAGGATGAGTTTGTGTCCTTTGTAGGGACATGGATGCAGCTGGAATCCATCATTCTTAGCAAACTATCACAAGAACAGAAAACCAAACACCGCATGTTCTCACTCATAGGTGGGAACTGAACAATGAGATCACTTGGACTCGGGAAGGGGAACATCACACACTGGGGCCTATCACGGGGAGGGGGCAGAGGGGAGGGATGGCATTGGGAGTTATACCTGATGTAAATGACGAGTTGATGGGTGCTGACGAGTTGATGGGTGCAGCACACCAACATGGCACAAGTATACATATGTAACAAATCTGCACATTATGCACATGTACCCTAGAACTTAAAGTATAATAATAAAAAAAATTAAAAAAAAAACCAAAACTGAAAGTAAATTATAAATGTCAGTGGGAAGATTAAATCAAATATGGTTTGGCTAAAATTTACCACGTTTTCCCCATATTATAATATAAGTAAAATTAGATGCCTTTAAAGAATGGAATGATCATATCTATACATAATTTGAGATTGAAATAGTTTCAGATTTAAGTCAAATTGATATGAAGAAAAACAAAATTGTACCAACTAAGATATATTTAAAGCTACTGAAGAAAAATAATTATGAAATAGGGAATACACTTCAGTTCATCTGGGAAATCTGAAATTAACTGTGGAAGTACCCCACTTAATTGAATCAATTTCAAAATACCATTTTAGGTATGAGCATTTCCATATATCTGATTTATCATGGTCTTGAAATGTCTTGAAATGAAAAAATTATTATTTCAGCAGTATAAGACTACATTATTAATATTAGTCTACATTAACATTTTATAACTTAAAATTGTATAAGTGACACATGAATTTAATCAGAGGAAAGAATCTCTCAGTTTTAACTCTGACTTGCTGGAAACAAGGAATGTTTCTCAGCTGATATAGCAGATACATTTATCATATGTATCCTTTTTTATATTCAACTAGATCCAACATTTAGCTGTAACCAAATATTACTTCAAATTTTACTTCAGGAAGTTTGAAAAATACTTATTTTTCTTGACACTTACTTCTCTTTCTGCTTTCTCTTTTTCATTTTGGCGTGCTTTTTCTTTCAAATGATTCAATTCATTGACCAACCTCTTACTGTCTTCTTGTAATAAAAGACGGTGCTTTCTGCACTCATCTTGAAAGTTTTGTACTCTAGCATCACATCTGGCTTGAATATTAAGTATTGCTTTTTCTCGATTGTCAGCTTTGTTGCGAGCATCATCCAGTTGCTGTTGAAGTAACATATTTTGTTTTTTTAGCTGACAAAATCTTTCCTGCTTTTCTATGCATTTTTCCATTTTATTATATTCATTTTTGTACATTTTTTCAATGTCCTTCATTTGACACTGTTTTTGGTTTAGTTCTCTTTGTACATGTTCAGAAACCAAAGACTTTTCTTTCAGAGCCTCTCTTGTGTAATGGAGCTCAGTTTCGAGGACTCTGAACTTACTCTCAGCTTTAGAAAGTTGCTGAGAAAGAGTCAGAACACAAGAATTCGAATTTTCCTGTAAATGACACCATTTATCTACTGTGCCCTGGAAAGCAAGCTCTTGGTCTCTTTCTGATGAGTGACTTTGATCATGATCAGATAGAGGAGCATTCAGTCTACAACGGTATGATTCCGTTTCTGTTTCCAGTCTTTGCCTGGTCTGTGTTTCCTTCTCCAGTTTGGAACGGAGCGTTGCGTTCTCATCTGTCAGAGCAGCAAGCTGTACACTATAATCAGCTATCGTTTTTGCTAATGTTTCCCCATTCCGTTTTAGAGTCTTTTGAAGGTCTTCATGCTTTCTTTTCATAATTTCAAAGTCTTTTAAGTATTTCTTTTCCAGGTTTTGGTTTTTTATTGTGTCTATTTCCAGTCTAAGCGTGGCAATTTCATCTTCCATCAAGTGGTTTTCATGCAGCAGGTCTTCTTTTTTATCAGTATCAGAAATCTAAGTAAAACAAAGAAAACTTATAACTAGTACCCAATAGGATAACATATTGTGATTGCTTTTGAAATTAAATAATAACCTGTGCATTTATACAATGAGAGGGTTGCCATAACTGGATATCTAACTGGGAAAAAAGAAGTTGAGTCAAAACCTCAAACCTCAAAAAGCATTAATTCCCCAAAGTTTGAAAGTTTATTTGAAGACAGTGAATCCATGAAAGCAAAAAAAAAAAAAAACCACCAGAAAATTTTTTTAAATTTCAGAATTAAAAAAGGCTTTTACTGAATTACAACAAATTGCAAAGCATAAAGAATTAATAACTATGATCACGTTAAAAAATTGGGTTTACACTCTAACATCTAAGCTATACATCTCCCTATAGTGAGAGCCTTAGCCTGGCAGATATTTGGACAGATGAATGACATTTCCCAAATTCTTTAACTTCCCTTTTCCTAAAATATTGTATAGATATTCTACTTTTCTAATATTGTTATGGTCAGTTTTAAGAATGACATTTATTGATAAATGATAAGTCTAGACATTGTACTAAGCACTTTTACATGCACAAATCAATGAACTCATTTAGTTATAATTCTATAGCAAAAGGTTAAAAATATAAGCAAGCTGCAGGACTTTTCCCAGCTTTTCTGACTCTACTTCTAGTGCTCTTCCACCAAATCAGTTACTTCTGTGAGGTAGACATAGACATACAAAAATAATCTTTTATTTCAAAACACCAAAAGTCAAGAAAATTAAATTTATAAAGCTCTTCCTAGAAAATCATGAGATTATTTGCTATTGTGATCACTTTTATTTCTTTTCCATAACATTTGAAACAGTAATTAACATGAAATAGGGGAAAATATGCTGAATTATGTCACTAGGAACAAAATACTTACAATATCATTAAGTATACATTATAGAATAGCATTGTTTTCAAAAGGTCTTTGAACTAAAATAAAATATTTCAAGATTATAAATAATTGTAGCTATAAATTCCTGGATTCATTTTTAAGATGAAATACAATTTGGGTTTTTTTTAGGCTTAAATAATATACATTAAATGAAAGAGATATTATAAGTAACATTAAAAAAAAGTAGAAATATGAAGTTTTACCAAACCTGATTTGAATTCTTTCCTACACTCTTCAATTCCATCTCCAGTGATTTGAGAGCCAGTTTAACTTGTTCTGTCACATCAACTTCTATCCTATGTTGCTCTTCTATTGTTCTTAACTTTTCCCGAACTTTTTGGTGCAACTCTTCAGCATTTCTTCTTTTCTCTTTTTCTTGCTGTATGGTAAATCTGTAAATATACTTATCTTAGTATTTATTTTATCAGTGAGGAGTAAGCTTTAATTTTTTATCTTGTGCAAATTCCTACCTAAGGGGTACCATGGATTCTCATCAGATGGATTTTATTTGACCCCGTATATTGTGACTTGCTTTTCAATCTGACTCTGGCATAACATTATGAGACAAGGAAGCAAATATTTAATCAAAAATATATTTCCTTGCCATACCTTGAAATTGCCCTGCAAAGTCTCTTGTGGGAAAAATCCACATTCTATAGAGAACCCCCTTTTCCCCTTTGTTTTCCTTCCTTTCTATGAAGATCCAGGAGACAATCAGCTAAGAGCCAGGCACCCTTTTTAAAAGGTCCCATAAGAAAACATTTTACAACCTGCTCTCTCTGAAGTCTGCTGAGAGATTCCTCTGCACAAGAAAACTTGGTCCCCACAATCATTTACCTTAACCTGAACATTTCTTTCCATTAATCCCAGGTCTTCAAATAAACTCAACCAATTGTCAACCAGAAAATGTTTAAATTTATCTATAGCCTGGAAGCCCCTGCTTTCAGTTGTCCTGCCTTTCTGAACCAAACCAATGTATTTTTTAAATGTATTTGATTGATGTTTCATGCCTCTCTAAAATGTATAAAACCAAGCTGCGCCCCTTGGGCACATGTTCTCAGGACCTCCTGAGGGCTGTGTCAGTGGCCATGGTCACTCATATTTGGCTCAGAATAAATCTCTTCAAATATTTTACAGAGTTTGACTCTCTTTGTTGATATTAGAAAATAAAACATTCATATGTTGCTTATTATCCTAATAAAGTTTCTATGTTCTTAAATACTATTTTTCTTTCTAGTTCTCATGTTTTTAATTTCTCACCTCAATCTCATCCAAAGGACATGTATAAGTTGAAATGTACTGACAAAAGAACACCCTGCATAAGTTTCTGTTACTTGTAACTCTAGCAAATATTACGAAAAAAGATGCTGAAAATTATTCAGTAAAGTTACAAGATAAAAATTACCTTTTCTTCACACAGTAATTACTTTTCAATTAGGATGAATCGTTTAGAGTTAATTAACATAAAGTAACTTTTTATAAACAAGTTGATACATTCACTAGAAATATATTTCCACCTTCACGAAACATTCATTGCAAGTATCTCCAAACTAATTTACATTGTAAGGTAGCACTTTTGATGTGTTTATGAAATATATATCAGCAGATTAGTGTAATCCAAGACTAGGTTAAGAATGTAATATGTTACCCCCTACACTTTTTAAGATTGTTTTTTTGGGCAACACTTTCAATCTATCCTGTTGATTAGTATGTATTTTATAAACAATTTTAAAATCTGTTTTGGAACAACACAAGATCTAATATTTAATTAAACAATAAAGAATAATACGTGTCTTCAGCATAAAACTTTGAATTAATTTTATCTACATAGCAGAGGGATGTTGAATAAGCTAATCAGTAAACACTTTCCATTTTACTTTTTATTCCCTGCATATTAAGAATAAAACTGGATAATTTTTTTTTTTTTTTTTTTTTTTTGACAGGGAGTCTCGCACTGTCACTGGGCTAGAGTGCAATGGTGCAATCTCAGCTCACTGCAACCTCCGCCTCCCAGGTTCATGGGATTCTCCTGCCTCAGCCTCCTGAGTAGCTGGGATTACAGGTGCACACCACCACGCTTGGCTAATTTTTTGTATTTTTAGTAGAGACAGCATTTCATTATGTTGGCCAGACTGGTCTCAAACTCCTGACCTCGTGATCTGCCCACCTCAGCCTCCCGAAGTGCTGGGATTACAGGCGTGAGCCACCGCACCCGATTGATAATTTTTAAAATAATTATTCTGGATAAAGAAAATATCTATTTTATACCCTGTTGATTGAATTATAAATTAATATAAACTTTCTTAAGAACAATTTAGAAATATTGATCAAAGATCTAAAACAGATCTAAAAAAGTTTCTGTACTTTAACCAGAAGAATTTATCCAAAGTAAATAATAAAAAATGTAGAAAACTACGTGTAAATAAAAGATGTTCCTTGTAGCATTAATACAAAAACTTTTTAAAACCTAAAATTCAATTCATCAATTAAATAATGAGATTTCCAAAGGGTAAAATTCTATACAGCCCTTAAAACTATGATTTAAAAGAATATGCATTTAATTATTAGAGAAGTATTCACAATTAAGAACTTGTGATATTATATCCAATAATTTCACACTCCATAAGATTAAGAAACTTTTTTCCCTGTAAATCCTAGAAGGAAAGTTAGCAATTACAAAAATTTTCCTTATACGTCTTTAGTATAAAACAAATAGTTCTAACATTTCTTTAGAACAAGGTCATACCTCAGACTACAGAGTTCTTGTTCGCATTCAAGTTTTTCATGCTCTAAGCACGATTTTATTTCTTCTTTTTCAGATAGTCTCTTCCGTAGTACACTAAACTTATTTTTCATTTTTTGAATTTTTACTATAAGTTGCTCACAGTGATTATCTTTAAGTTTTATTGATCTTTTACAAAAACAAAATGGTTTTTTAATTTTTGATAGGCGAACACAATCTGTAACCGGGAAAAAACAAAATAGAGATAAAATACATGAGTAAGTTTTTGGATATAAAGGACTGTGCATTTTTAACATGCATTCATTCATATATTGAACAAATATGTACATATTGAGTGCCTACAAGGTAGAAGATATTATACTAAGGTCTGCAGAGAAGACAACACCTCTGCTATTGTTTTAGCTTAAAGCATAATGAAGAACCAAGATAAAAAGGTGACAATTATAAACTCAGACAGGTCCTGTAAAAAAAAAAAAACCATAGTTATATGACTGCATAAGATAATTTGATCTATACTTCACTCAGGGAAGATTTCCCTGAAGAAGAGATACTACACTGAGAAATGAAGGATGAGAAAGAAGCAGTTAGGCAAAAAGGAAAGCAAAACACCCTGGCCAGTTTACAGCATGTGCTGTGCCGAAGCTCTGTTGCAATCTATTACTAGCTCTGATGGAGTAACGGACAGGAGTTTTCATCTTACCTGAAACAATAAAAAACAAAACAGACAAAATACATTAAGCAATGATTTCCAACACAGTGGGCTTCAGGCAATGAAGATGGTAGGTGATCACTGTAAGACAGAAAACATATATAGCAGGCCTTACAATTGTCCCAGCTCTTTTGACAGAGTTTTGACAGAGGTTCAAGGCCATGACAAAGGGAGAAAATCTGACATAGAGCTGGGGTTATGAAGCTGAGAGGCTAGTAAAACCAAAGCAGATAGAGATCACAGGACTGAAAACTGGAGAGAATAAAGCAGTACAGGAAACAAATCCTGGAGATGTGCAGAGATTCCCTCTTGGGTATTTAGTGGAGTAACGAAAAGTGCTTGTGTGCTAGGAAACTTCCTAAGAACAGTGGAAAATAAAATTTAAAAGAAACAGTTAAAGAAAATCAGCAGAAACTATGCCTGGGGTTCACACAATGACTGGAAGAGAGTCCATTCCCATGCGCCAGGCCAAAATACCTCATACTTCTCATACTTCACATGACAATGAATATTCAGAAAGGTCTTGCCTCAGGAGTGAGGAATTACCCCAAATCTAAAAGCAAGAATGGAAAGATTATAAGTAAATCTCTGTACTCCAAATAAAACTCAAGACAGTAAGTGGAGTCAGGGAAGGTATTTTTTTTTAAAAAAAAAAACCAGACCATACTTGTGGAGATGCAAATTACATTGTCAGAAGTAAAAACTATAGTGGATGGAAATAAACACAAATTAGAGATGACAAAGGAAAATATTCCTAAATTTGACACAATAAACTGTGAGAAACTTTCAAGCAGCTAATCGATAACTCCCTGAATAAAAAAAGAAGAGATATTTAAAAGAAAAAATGGCCAAAAATATTCTAACCTTAATACAAACCATAACCCCACAGATTCAGGAAGGAAGTATCTGGGACAGAAAAAACTGAAAATGTATCATTGTCATTTTTTATACTATCTATGATGTATAGTATTACTGAAGGTGGACTGTGATAAGTTAAAATTATATACTAAAAATCCTAAACATTAATATAGCAAAACAGTTATCCCTAATAAACCCCAAAATATATGCAAAATTGAATCATAATAAATAGTTGACTAAAAGAAAGCAGAAAAAGAAGGGGAACAAAGAACAGCTGGGACTAATAGCAATCAAACAGCTACTAGACAAACATAACTATTATCAATGACATTATAAATGACACTTGTCTAAGAACCTCAACTCAAATGCAGACTGTCAGGCTCAGTAAGAAAGCAAGACCCAACTACAGGCTGCCTATAAGAAATGCACTTTAAATGTAAAGACACAAATGGTTACAAGGATGGAAAAAGATACATGCTAACAGTTGCCAAGGGCAGCTGAGCAGGAGTGGACTGTGTTAATACCAAAGTAGATTTCATAGCAAAAACAAACAAACAAACAAACAAAACCAGCAATAAATAACAAATGGTCATGTCACAATAGTAAAAGGTTCAGTTAATCAACAAAACCTAACAATCCTAAGTGTTTATGCACCTAATAACAAACCAGCTTCACAATATATGAGACCAAAGTGGATAGAACTACAAAAAGAAACAGACAATTTCTAAGTAATCTGAGGTTTCAATACCCTTTACTCAGTAAGTGATAGAACAAGAAGGCAGAAAATCAGCAAGAATAGACTTGAACAACAGCACGCTTTTCAAGTACCCATGGAACACTTACCAAAAATAGATCATATTTTAGGCCATACAACAACTCTCAACTAAAGGGTTGAGTCAGAAGGATTTAAGTCATACAAAGTATGTGCCCTGACCACAAATCAATCAGATTAAAGACCAATAACAAAAATAACTCTGGGAAATACTCAAATATTTGGAAACTAAGTAACACACATCTAAATAACCCTGGGTCAAACAGGTAATGAAAATGAAATAGAAATTAGAAAATATTCTGAACTGAATAAAAATTTGTCAACCAGAATTTGTGGAATGCAGCTACAACTGTACTTGAATAGAAATTTTTAGCACTGCCAAATGTCTATATTAGAAGAGTCTCAAATCAATGACCTTGACTTCTACCTTAAGCAAGTAGATAAAAGAAGAGTGAATTAAATCCAAAGCAAGCAGAAAAAAGGAAATAATAAACATCTGCTGTGGTCTGAATGTTTGTCTTCCCCAAAATTTATATGCTGAAAGCCAATCACAATGTGACGGTATTCGGAGGGGTGATTTTTACATGAGCCAAGCCCTCATGAACAGAATTAGTGCTTAGTGCTCTTATACAACAGACCCCAGATCTCCTTCACCCCTTCTGCCAAGTGAGGGCGCAGAGAAAAAGAATTCATTCATGAACCAGGACATGTTCCCGAACCATACACTAAATCCGACAGCATTTGAATCTTGGACTTTGCTGACCCCACAACTGCGAGAAATCAACTTCCGTTGTTTGACCCAGTCTATGGTATTTTGTTATACTGTTGGTTTCAGAAGAAACGATAGAAAAAAATCAACACAAAACACTTTGAGGAGATCAATAAATGTGATAAAGCTCCATTTAGCCAGGCTGCTCAGAAAAAAAGAAAAAATACAAATTACGAATTTCAGAAATAAACAAAGTGACATTATTATAGATTGTACAGATACTAAAAATATAACAAGATATTATAATTTCTATGTAAGTAAACATGACAACTTAGATAAAATTAACAAATTCCTTTTAAAATGAAAATTAGCAAATCTCAATCAAGAAGCAATAGATAACCTGAAATGCCCTATATCTATAAAAGAAAGTTAAGTTATAGTTAAAAACCTTGCTAAAAGAAAACTCCAGACCCAGCTAGCTATGTTGGTGAATTTTACAAAACATTTCTGGAAGAAAATAATAAAATTATACACAAACTCTCCCAAAAGAAACAGAAAGAAGAGTATATCTCAACTCAGTCTGTAATGTTAGCATTACCCTGAACCAAAACCAGAAAATATTACCAACAAGAAAATTCCCTCATGAGCATGAATGTAAAAATTCAACCAATTTGTGATGCAATGAATATATCTTCCAATAGTGCAGTGAATAAACTGCGGTTAAACAGCCATACGGTGGAATATCACTCTACACATAAAGAAATGAGAAATCAATTCATGAAAACATGTGAAGGAACCTTAAATGCACATTACCAAGTGACGTAAGATAATCTGAAAAGGCTACTTACTGTATGATTCCAACTATATGATCAGGAAAATGCAAAACTATGGATAAAGTAAAAGTGTGCCAAAGGGTGAGAGACAGCAGGAAATGATACATAGGCAGAGCACAGAGGATTTTTTGGGAAGTCAAAATAATTTCTATAACATGGATACACATCATTGTACCTTTGTCCAAACCCATACATATACAGTACCAAGAGTGAACCCCAATGCGAATTATGGGCTTTGGGTAATTGTAGTGTATCAGTTTAGGCTCATCTGTCATAGCAACGACCACTATGGTGAAGGATACTGGTAATGAGGGAGGCTACACATGTGTTGGGGTGGGGGTATACAAAAAAATATCCGAACCTCCCTCTCAATTTTGCCAGGGTCATAAAACTGGTCTAAAAAATAAAAGTCTTTATAATAAATTCTAAATGAGACTTTAGTATCCAATAGTATAATAAAAAGGTAATACATCATAAACAAAGGGGGTTTATTCCAGAAAAGGAAAGGTTGGCTTAACATTGAAACATCATCATTATTTAGCATAAAATGAATTAAAAGAGAAGACCCACAGGATCATCCCAACAGATAGAGGCATCTGATAAAATTTACTCCTGATATTTCAAAGAAGAAACACTCTCAGCAACATAAGAATCCAAGGGAAGTTCTTCAGCATGATAAAAACGTCTATGATGAATCTGCAGCTAACGTGCATCATAGTGAAAAACTGAATGCATTTCCCATAACATGAGGAACAACACAGGAATGTCTGCTTTCACTACTTGTATGTAATATTGTTCTGAAGATTCTAGTTAATGCAGTCAGGCAAGAAAAAGAAATAAGAGGCGTCCAGGTTTAAAAAAAGAAATAAAATTGTCTTTATACACAACTGTGACCATACAACAGGTATGGGTAAACCTCAACCTGTGGGCCAGCTTCTTGTCTATGTCAATAAGCTTTTACTGGAACACAGCTGTGTTCATTAATTTATGGATGGTCTATGGCTGCTCTCATACTAAAATGGCAGAGTTTATCAGCTGCAAAAAAGACCCCTTTACCACAAGTCTAAAATATTCACTATCATTAGTAAGAGGGTAATTTGAGAAAGAAAGGTTTAATAACTTTTTGTCTGTGAAGAAAATCTGATCAAATCTACCAAGAATATGCCAGAACTAATAAGTGAGTTTAACAAGATTGAAAGATACAAATTCAATATTGAAAAATTAACTGCATTTCTATATGCTAGCAATAAACAATCAAATCAAAATTTTAAAATTAGCATTTTCTATAGTTTTATAAAAATGTATATTTGGATTAGCAATGCTCAACCTGTATAAAGTCAAATACATCTATACTAACTAAACTATCATTTACAACTTCATCAAAAATGAAATACAGATAAATCTGATAAAATATGAAAAGACCTGTAAACTAAAAACTGCAAAATACAACTGAGAAAATTAAATATTACTTCTATAAAAGCAGACATACACTTTATTGAGTAGAAAGATTCACTATTGTTAAGATGTCAGTTCTCCCCAAATCTATAAATATGACACAATCCCAACTTAATTTCCAACAAGCAAGCAGTCTTTATTTTATTGATAAGCTGATTCTAAAGTTCATATAAAAATGCAAAGGATCTAGCATAGCCAAAACAGAACAAAGAACAGAATTGGAGGATTCATTTCAAGAATTACTATAAATCAACAGTAACCAAAACAGTGTGCCACAGGTACAGGCTGAGTATCCCTTATTCAAAATGCTTCAGACTAGAAGTTTTTCAGATTTTGGATTTCGGAATATTTGCACATACATGATGAGATATCTCAGGGATAGTACCCAAGTCTAAACACAAAACACATTTATTTTTCATATTTACTTTATACACAAAGACTGAAGGTAATTTTAAACAATACTTTTAATAATTTGGGACATGAAACAATGTTTGTATACATGAGGTCGGATGTAGAATTTTTCCGCTGTGGCGTCTATATTGGCAATCAAAAAGTTTGGGGTTTTAGAGCACTTCAGATTTGGGATATTTAAATTAGCAATGCTCCACCTGCATAAAGAAAGTCAAATACAGAAAATCCCCAACTTAAGGTGGTTTGACTTATTGACTTTACAGTGGGTTTACTGAAGTATTAAATTGCTTTTGACTCAAACACTGGGTTTACCACAATTTGAGGAGCATCTGTAAATTAATAAAACTCAATAGAGAGTCTAGAAATACATAACACATATGCAACCAGCTTATGTTTGACAAAGGCAGCATGGCAATGCAGTGGAGAAACGATAGCCTTTCAACATGTGGTGCTGGAACAACTGGCTGTCCATATCCAAAAAGTGAACTTGAATCCATACATCACCTTACTCCATATACAATAGGAAACTCAAAAATGGAGCATAGATTTCAATGTAAGATCCAAATCTATAAAATTTCTAGAACAAAGCATAGGAAAAAATCTTTGTAACCTTGTGCTAGGCAAACATTTTTTACATATGGCAAAAATGCAAAATCTGTAATTCAACAAACAATTAAATTGGACTTCATTACGATTAAAATCTTCTGCTCTTCAAAAGATACTACAAAGCAAGTAAAAAGTCAACCCAAAAACTGAAAAAAAAATACCCTTGTAAATGACGAGTTGATGGGTGCTGACGAGTTGACGGGTGCAGCACACCAACATAGCACAAGTATACATATGTAACAAACCTGCATGTTATGCACATGTACCCTAGAACTTAAAGTATAATTTTTTTAAAAAGTAGCTAAAAAGTAATAGTATCCAAATACATATAGAATTATTAAAACTCAACAGGTAAGAAAACATCAACCTAATTTTCTAAATGGCAAAAGATTTGAAAAGACAGTTCAACAAAGAAGATATACAGATGGCAAATAAACATGGAAAGATGCTCAACATTTTAGTCATTAGGATCGTGTACATTAAACCCACAATAATATACATAATACACCCATCAGAATGACTAAAATTAAAAAAATAAATACAGCACTACTGTGACAACATAGCAACTGGAATGGTCATTTACTGCTGATGAGAATAGAAAATAGTACAAATATTTTGGAAAATCATTTAGCAGTTTTTAAAAACAGGAATATAAAGGGCCATGAGGAGACTTTAGTGGGTGATGGATATATGTTGCCTACCTTGATGATAGTAATAGTTTCACGTGTGTATACATCTGTTAAAACTTATCAAATGGTACCTTTTACATGTGTGCACTTTATCACATATCAGTTACACCACACTAAAGCTACCGATTGTAGAAGCAAACACCTAAGGCACTGGCTGTGACACAGAAAAGGGTATGCAACGATGCAGTATAAAGTTTGAGGATGGAGATCTGTACCTTATAGCAATAAATGGCAGCTGGGTTTTCAGCAAGCAGGTAACATGATCAGATGTGATTTTTTACAACTATATAATTAGGGTTGCAGAATAGGTCATGGTTTTGGAAGGCAGAATAGTAGGAAAGACAGTTATAAGGTTATCACAGTATTTCAGGTGGGAGGAAATGGTAACTTGACCATGGGTAAATGGGTAATGGCATAGAAGAGAAGTAGAGTAAACAAACACAACTGGGCCTGCCATTCACACTGAGAAAAGTACAGTGAAATGATTATAGCTCTTTGACTGAAAGGGTACAAGACACAGTAGTTTTTATTCTATGTTGACATAAGGCATATTTCTGAGATGAACATTCTTGTAACATATCAGTACTGTACGGTACAGTGGTAAGCAATGTGTGCATACATTGCTATAGGATTTAAAAAGCCTTATATTTATGCATTGGTCCTACCTTTACACTTCATTTCATGTTGATCAACGAGTAATATAACTTTCTTACAATTGCAGCAAAGCAAGACATCGTCTGAGGCTATTTGAGATGACTGAACTATGTCATCAAGGTCATCCCTAGAATGTATTTGGTTTTTCACCTAGAAAATAAACAACACTGTTTCAAAATGTCCCCAGAATATTTATAGCATATACTAAATGTACAGAAGTGGGAATTACCCATCTGTTTATATGAGCACAAACACAGGTGCTTGTTCTGTACTTTTTTTTAAAAGAAATTTCCTTTATGTTGACTCTAGTTCAGCAGGTCACATGGTCTACGGAAAAATTAGTTTCCCAGTTCCTATGCCATTCAGAAAACTGACAGAGAGACTTGGGTTAATTAAGGAACAAAGATTAAGAAAATGTCTTCCTGAGCTTGAATTATCTTAATGGCAAAAAGAATCTGTTTCTACATACAATTTTGTATTTAGATAACCCCATTTTACACAAGAGATTTTCATAAGTAAAAAATTCAAATGGATCAAATAATTGGTGAAGAGAAAAACCAGAGTAGCAGCAAGTGACCCTCTAAGTCTTTTTGAAGTTGAACTTTCTCCAAAGCCAGGGACTCTACTTTACTTGTAATATGCTTACCTCATTCTTAAATCTTTGCATATATCACTTAATTCCACTTTTAGACATATAGCTGATGTTCTGTCACCATGTGGTGGAGAATAATGCACATTTTCTAATTCAAGTTTTATGCTTTCATACTTACTTGCACTACAGTTGTCATATAACGGCTTCTGGAACACATTCTATATTGGTTTTGTACTGTTGTGTTTGTAACAACAGAAACACCATGATCTTTTTTTTTTCTTAAATCACAGGCTTCATTTCTTTGGAGCAAGTAAGTCACATATCTAAAAGGCTTTTTGAATCACTAAATTGAGGCATATGTCTGATGTTTACTTTCCAATTAGTGGTATTTTGGGATGGTTTTTTTTTTTCGGTCATTTGCCTAACAACCTATTTGTGTTCTTTTATTTCAACCATAACTACTTCTGGGTTTCTTGCCTTCGTACTTTCTGTATCATTATAAAATTTTTCCTTGTTTGGGTTAAAAACATGTTCAGTATCTGGTTTGTTGTCATTTTCACAGTCTATACTTTGTTTCCACTTAAATAAAGCTGGGGTGATTGGCAAGCATATTCTGGGGACCCAGAGTACGAATGAGATAGAAAGGCATTTTTGAGACTGGGTTATTTTTGTTCAGGAAATATCTGGACTACTACAGAGATAGACATGCCAGATGCATCACTTTCCTGACAATCAGGTGAATCATTTGTCAAATTAGAGGGTATTTTCTTAAGTTTGTTCTTCCTGTGGAGTTATTAGGTAGTTGCTCTTCCTCAATACAAGCAGTTTTGTAATTTTCACAAATTTCACCGAAACTCTGCTTTATTTGTGATGAATTTTAAAGTTTTCTTTACCCTAATTTGTCTTGTTTGATCCACATTTTCTCATACTTTTGCACACAAGTAAGTCCTGCATATATAAAGAGGTCATTTCTATCACAATACTTTTTCAACTAGTTGTTCAGACAATTTTTGCACATGCAAAAGTGGAAGATAAATTTGCTAGTTTTGTTTCTCAGATGTCTTTTCTGTCAGAGTACATGTTTTAAAAATAACTTTATCTTTAAATAATCAAGTGTAAAAACAGAAAAATTAAAAAATAATTAAAGTTTAATATTAATCTTTTTAATCTATGTTTACCTACTCCCAAATCACTGGATTGTAACTAAGAAGTGAAAAATAATTTGCATTAACCTAAAATAGGTGCAAAAACATAAACCCTGAAACTTTAATTTGTCACTGTTTGTTTGGACTAAACTTGACTAATTCATTATGTGTTAAATTTCCCAAAAATGAATTAGGAGATGACTTGTGGTACTATAAAGGCACCATCACTTTAAAAGATTTTATCACTATACCTACAGTGTACACTCGAGTGCTTTTGCCAAAGATTACTAACTAGTGATCAGGCAAACTTTAAATTATTAGGAGCCAAAATCAACACCAGTCAGTAAAAAAAGCAAATTCTTACATTTTAATGCAAATTATATATTGTAATATGATTGACAGTGTTATATACTTATATAGATTACAGGCTTAAGTTCTAAGGTGTACTAATGACAGTGGATTTAATAAATTTAATAATATTTACAGATTTTCTATATTGAAATACATTAGGCAGTTATTGTTTGTACCCTAATACCAAAGGTGCCATTCTGCAAGGTATAATTCTCTTGATAGCCAGTTGGGTTGATTTAATGACCCATTCTCTCCCCGAATATAGAAACTGAAGTCAGAGATCCAAAGGGAAAATTAATTCTTAACTTTGGTATTAGTGACTGGCAATAAAAAAAAACTGCAAAGTTTGAGCCACTAGCAATAATTACTCCTTTAATCTGAATCCAATACAGTTATCGTCACTGTTAAATTGTTTATAATTTCTATTGCTTAAAACTGTAATTCAATATTTGATGTTACCTTCTTTAATATAATAGGAAGCTATAAAAATAGAAGTGCAAACAATATCAGGAAGTTTTTAACTCAATTCCAAGGGTAAAGATTAGATATACGTTACTATCGATTCCAACACTAAGTTTTATAACTAGTTAAATGTTTTTAAAATGAAATATTAAATTATAATCAACTGATACTAAAAGGTTAATCCACAGGTAAATTCATTTCAAATATGCTGTATTACCAAAGCAAGGAAAACAAGATTAAACCAGAAATTTGATTTTAAATTTTTACATACCCGTGGCTGGTTATTTTCATAGTCTTCAAGCCTCTTTTGCTCTCCCTCTGATGCCATTTCTAAGTCTTGTTCTGCTAAAAAAAAAAATAGATATTTAGTTAAAACGAGCTACACAGAACAGTTAGATAAAAGTCACAGTTGGCCGGGCGCAGTGGCTCATGCCTGTAATCCCAACACTTTGGGAGGCTGAGGCGGGCGGATCACGAGGTCAGGAGATCGAGACCATCCTGGCTAAAAAGGTGAAACCCCGTCTCTACTAAAAATACGAAAAATTAGCCGGGCGTGCTGGCGCGTGCCTGGAGTCCCAGCTGCTCGGGAGGCTGAGGCAGGAGAATGGCTGAACCCGGGAGGCGGAGCTTGCAGTGAGCCGAGATTTCGCCACCGCACCTCCAGCCTGGTGGGCAGAGCCAGACTCCGTCTAAAAAAAAAAAAAAAAAAATCCATAGTCTTTCAAAAACCAGAAAATAAAAGTGTTTAAACGAAGCTTAATCTTTAGTATAATATTTACTTCTTTAAGAAATGCTTTTAATCCTCCAAAACTTCAGCAAACTACTTGGGGAGGCACGGATGTCACCAGGTTCAAGCCATGCAAACATGGTCAAAGATTCACTCACAAATTTATCCACCCAACATCAATAAACAAAACCATCAGAAATAAAACAAAATGTAAAAATCCAATAGAAACAGATGAAGTAATAGCACACTGTTCTTTACTTCACAATAGTACCTTATAACAGCACATTGAGTCTGTTGTTCATTATTAATCATTTCCAAAATGATTGCTACTGTTTACACTTTTATCAACGTGCAGTCTCTTCTTTATATCTAAAATATTTTCCTCAACTATTCTGACACATTTCTTTCATAATTTAAGACTTAGCTACATGAAGTCTTCCTTGACTCTGGCCATCTTTCCTCAGATAAACGGTTTTATTTAATACAGGTTTTATAAAATATGTAGTTAAGGTTTCAAAAGCGAGATCATGTCTCAATAGAAGAGTGTATCTATTCCAATGTAAACATGTTGACTGATAACAAGAAAAATGATCCTTATAAAGAATAGCACATCATGAGCCTGAGAGAGTAAGTGTCAAAGCTGATGGGAGGATGCTATGGCCTATCTTTAATGCAATACATCAGATTCAATTATACCATTATACTACAAGCATTTATCATGTTCAACTATTTTTCCTATTATTTAGGGAGTACAAAGTTGTGAGGACACTTCCAATAAATATACAATTTATTTCTCATCAGAGAAACTGTTTGAAATTAATCAGCTTAGATAGACAGTTGTAGAATAAAAATTAATAAAACTATTCATTTTTTTTCATTCCTAGGTGGGCTACTGCTATGTCTGCATTGCTTGTATCCTGCAGTTTGGCCCTGTCAAGAAGTTTCTGAATCCACTCATACAAGAAGATATATAAACCACATCAACAATAGTGTATAGGCTGGGTGAGGTGGCTCGCACCTGTAATCCCAGCACTTTAGGAGGCTGAAGTGGGTGGATCACAAGGTCAGGAGTTCGAGACCAGCCTGACTAACATGGTGAAACCCCATCTCTACTAAAAATACAAAAATTAGCTGGGCATGATGTCATGTGCCTGTAATCCCAACTACTCAGGAGGCTGAGGCAGGAGAATCGCTTGAACCTGGAAGGTGGAGGTTGCAGTAAGCCGAGATTGTAACATTGCACTCCAGGCTGGGAGACAGAGCAAGACTCCATCTCAAAACAAACAAACAAACAAACAAACAAAAAAAAAATTCCAAAACAACAACAAGAAAGTATATAATAAGCTTTCAATGTGAAAAATAATTGTCAAAAATGAAAAATTTCCATGGACATTAAGAACTTTTTGTACTTCAAAATCAGTGCAATGTTCACTGAATATATTGGTTTTGTTATTCAAAGAATGAATGCTATAACTTTTTGTTTCTCAAGTTGGTTTGATCTGATATACCATGCTAATCTCTAAGGCACATTCATGGAACCGTGATCTTATTTTAAAATAAGGTTCTTAGTAAAATCAGTCAAAGTTCCTTAGTTCAAATAAATTTCATTTGATTAACTAATATCAACACTTCTATGTAACTGTCACAAATTATTCTCACCACTTCTTTCCTCTTTATTTAGCAGTAGTATCTTATATGTATAATTTCTATTTCCTAAATTTTTGTTACTTCCCCTCTGGCTAGAAACATGCTCAGAAATAATAGCAAAATGACACTGTTATGTTACAAACTGCTATCAGATGGCAAACAGGTATATGGAAAGGTGCTCAACATCACTGGTCATCACAGAAATGCAAATCAAAACCACAATGAGGTATCTTCTCACCTCAGTTAAAAAGGCTTTTATCCAAATGGCAGGCATTAAGAAATGCTGGTGAGGATGTGGAGAAAGGGGAACCCTCGTACACCATTGGTGGCATTGTGAATTAGTACAGTCACTATGGGGAACAGTATAGAGTCCGCAAAAAATTAAAAATACAACTACCTACATGATCCAGCAATCCCATTGCTAGGTAACCACTCAAAAGCAAGAAAATCAGTATTATAAAAGAGAAATCTGACCTGACATGTTTATTGCAGCACTTTTCACAATAGCCGTAATTTGGAATCAACATAAATGTACATCAACAGACAAATGGGTTTTAAAAATGTGATACACATACTGCTTAGTCATATGAAAGAATAAGATCCTCTCATTCGCAATGACATGGATGGAACTGGAGGACATTATGTCAAGTAAAATAATCCAGTCACAAAGGATATGAATAGACATTTCTCAAAAGAAGACATGCATACAGCCAACAGACACATGAAAAAATGCTTGTCATCACTGGCCATCAGAGAAATGCAAATCAAAACCACAATGAGATACCATCTCACACCAGTTAGAATGGCAATCATTAAAAAGTCAGGAAACAACAGGTGCTGGAGAGGATGTGGAGAAATAGGAACACTTTTACACTGTTGGTGGGATTGTAAAGTGGTTCAACCATTGTGGAAACCAGTATGGCGATTCCTCAAGGATCTAGAACTAGAAGTACCGTATGACCCAGCCATCCCATTACTGGGTATATACCCAAAGGATTATAAATCATGCTGCTATAAAGACACATGCACACGTATGTTTATTGTGGCACTATTCACAATAGCAAAGACTTGGAATCAACCCAAATGTCCATCAGTGACAGACTGGATTAAGAATATGTGGCACATATACACCATGGAATACTATGCAGCCATAAAAAAGGATGAGTTCGTGTCCTTTGTAGGGACATGGATGCAGCTGGAAACCATCATTCTCAGCAAACTATCACAAGAACAGAAAACCAAACACCGCATGTTCTCACTCATAGGTGGGAATTGAACAATGAGATCACTTGGACTCTGGAAGGGGAACATCACACACCGGGGCCTATTATGGGGAGGGGGGAAGGGGGAGGGATGGCATTGGGAGTTATACCTGATGTAAATGACAAGTTGATGGATGCTGACGAGTTGATGGGTGCAGCACACCAACATGGCATGAGTATACATATGTAAGAAAACTGCACGTTATGCACATGTACCCTATAACTTAAAAGTATAATAAAAAAAAAAAAAGAAGAAGGCTTCACATGTTGTCACTCCTTTGTGGGTGTGAGAAACTTAAAAAATAGAGCTCATGGAGATGAAGAGAAAAATCACCATTACCGCAGTCTAGGAAGGGTGTGGGTGTGGTAGGAAATTAGGATGCTTAATAAGTACAAACTATAGTTAGACACAATGAATAAAATCTAGCACTTTATAAAACAAAAACATGACTACAGTCAGCAATAACTTGTTGTACATTTCAGCAGTACTGAGGAAGTACAAATTAAAAGCATAAAGAAATGGTTAATGCTTGAGGTGATGGATAACCCATTAACCATGATGTCATTATTACATATTGTATGCCTGTATCAAAATATCTCATTTACTCCATAAACATAAACATCTACAATTTACTCATTAAAATTAAAAACAACAAAAAAATAAAGTAACACACATACAAACACACAGTGTACTAATCAGAACATCTGATTGGTTTAATATAATAAGCGTAACAAAATTGACCAGAACCAATAAAAGTTAAAACCAAATATGTTATCAAACAAAACATTTCATTAGATAAAAGCCATAATTTGAACTGACTTTTAAAGCAAAACAAATATTTTAGAGTACCAAAATAGATCTCTTTAAATAGCTAAAAACCATTGAAATTCCAAATTGGAAACTTCAGAGTATCAAAATGTAAAAGTAGAAACATCTGAATAAAATCTTGTATTTCAAAGCCAGGCCCGGTGGCTAATGCCTGTAATCCCAGCACTATGGGAGGGTGAGGCGGGAGAATCACCTGAGGTCAGGAGTTCAAGACTAGCCTGACCAACATGGAGAAACCCTGTCTCTACTAAAAATACAAAATTAGCCAGGCATGGTGGTGCATGCCTGTAATCCCAGCTACTTGGGAGCCTGAGGCAGGATAATCACTTGAACCAGGAAGGTGGAGGTTGCAGTGAGCTGAGATTGAGCCATTGCACTCCAGCCTGGGCAACAAGAACAAAGCTCTGTCTAACAACAACAACAACAACAACAACAACAACAAACAAAACAAAACAAAACAAAAAAAAACCTTATATTTTTAAAAAATGTATTTTCCTTATGCATGCAAATCTCATTTTTGAAAACCTAAATAAAAATGATAACAGCTGCATTATTTAGATGAAATCCTGAAACAATATATAAAAGTGAAATAATTGAGAATAGAAAGACTATGAGCATTACAAATCGATTAATGTGCATCTTTCCACAGTTAAATCTGCATTACAAAGTTTACCTGGTGTGGATGTTTGTACATCCTTCATTTTGGTGGCTGCATTCAGAACAGAATCTTTATTTTCAATTGTAGCCTGAATGGTTTTAAAACAAAATGATTAGCACATGATGTATATTGTATAGTATATACAGTTAATACAAATGTAAGAGCAATTACCTTCAAGGTGGGCAGATTCTCAGGATACTCTAACAAGCAAAAAAAGTATATAATCAATCATACGTAAATGTGGTAAGGCCAACCATACATTCATAGAGTGTTAGCATCAAACTCAATACTCTTGCCTGTATTAGTGTAGGGTTTCATGTTTTTCTAGTTTGTTTCTTTGAGACAGTAACATGACAGAAATGCACTAAAGAAATTAGGAGGCCGGGCGCGGTGGCTCAAGCCTGTAATCCCAGCACTTTGGGAGGCCGAGGCGGGTGGATCACGAGGTCAGGAGATCGAGACCATCCTGGCTAACATGGTGAAACCCCGTCTCTACTAAAAATACAAAAAACTAGCCGGGCGTGGTGGCGGGCGCCTGTAGTCCCAGCTACTCGGAGGCTGAGGCGGGAGAATGGCGTGAACCCGGGAGGCGGAGCTTGCAGTGAGCCGAGATCGCGCCACTGCACTCCAGCCTGGGCGACAGAGCGAGACTCCGTCTCAAAAAAAAAAAAAAAAAAAGAAATTAGGAATACAGGCTTCAAAAAACATACTGTTACAAGTTAAAAAGTGAAATTATGCACCACATCTATTACTAAAAAATAAGTATTAATGTGGATATGTTGACTAACAAGGAGAAATGTGATCTAAAATCAGAGGAGCACCTTGTAACCCTAGAAATATATGTAAAAGTTGGTGCTAACTGTGACTGCATGACTTTCATGCAAGACATCAGAAGGATTTATACAATTATACCAAAAATATTCATCATGTTCTTTAACTTGCCCAATAATTGAGAAGGCCCACAATTACAATGACACTTAAGTTGAATGTACACTTCACATTTCTTCAGTGGAAATGTCATGAATTCATCAGTTTGGATATATGTTTGATGAACCTTAGTAGATAATATTCATTATTTATCACACCCATGTGGTGTAATAATCTGCCTATATTTCTTGTATCCTCTAGTTTAGCCTTCAGAAAATTTCTTCATCCACTAATGGCAAGAAGGTATAATATATAAAACCCATCAAAAACTATAATAAATTATACATACTTATACAAAATGGAATTGCTCCAGGCATTATATATTAATGAACTTATATATTTTGAAATCAGGCCAATATACAGTGCAAATAACCATTTTAGGATTCAATTAATACAGTCAACATAATTTTTGTCTCTAAAATTAGTCTGCTCTGGAATATCACTTTATTATAAAGAATATTCACTAAATAGCTATGTTAACAAAAAAAAAACAGCACATTGGAAAAAAGCTAATGTATTCATATTAAATTTTAACTCATTCGAATAACTAATAAAAATATATCTCTGATGTCTGATAGTAATAAACAGGAATAATGAGACACTGTGGTTTATCCCAATTCTAGCACTCCTTCCTGATTCCAGTAGACATTGGAGCACCAAGAAGTCAGATCTTCTGGTATGTAAATATTCCAAATGCATTTGAAGTGAGCTCGCTCAGGTTTCCTCAGCAGAAACCCCAAAATTACCTAACTAACTTCTTCCTTTCCCTCTTTCTTGCCTTGCAATTCCTCTTTCTTGATGAAAATAATTACTACATCAGTGGCCACTTTGCTTCTCATTCTCCAGTGTTTATGGGTTATTATGACAACTTCTTCCCTCTGGTTGTAGCAGAACCATCTGACATCTATAACTTCTATTACTTCTTCTCTTTCTTCTTCCCCTCTCCATAGAAACATGCTCTGAAATAACAGCAAATTTATGCTGTCCCCTGATTCTCTTATGTTTTGGACTGTTTTCCAATGGTTCTTCTACATGATTTCAATGTAGGGAAGTCTATAACCTTGTTACTAAGATCATGGCCAAGGAACAGCAGCATCAAAATCACCTGAGAACTTACTAGAAATGCACAATCTCAGGCCTGCTGAATCAGAAAGTGCATTTTCAATGATCCCCCCGCTGATTTATTCAGGGGTGGGACGTTCTCTTCTATCTTGAGTGCACATAACATTAAATGTGTATTGCCAAACTACCTGTTCCAGATTTCCGACCAGCCATTATTCTTGTGGCAATATTCAAAACAGGAGCTTCCTTTTTAAATATAACCTGAATGGAATAAGAAGCAAAATAGTCAATACATAATATGTGTTTCATAGACTATACAATTAGTAATTCAAAATATAAATTAAAGAGTAACTACCTTCCAGGCTGACTGTTTTTGAGGAGACACTGAAAAGCAAAAGAAATATATAATCCATCATATGTAAATATGATAAAGTTATCCGTACATTCATGCAGTGTTAGCATCAAGCTGTATCCTCCCGCCTGTACTAGCATCGGATTTGATGTTTTATAGTTCGTGTCTGTGGGACAGGAACATGAAGAAATACACTAAAAAAAATAGGAATACAGGCTTCCAGAAAATATACAGTCACAAATTACAAAGACATATTATGGGTCATGTGTGTATTACTGAAATAAAAAGCATTGACATGAATGTGGATATGCCGAATGATGAAAAGAAATATGATCTAAGATCAGAGGAGCAACTCATACACCCAGGAATCAATGTCAAAGAAGGTAGTAAATGCTACTGCATGTTTCTCATGCAAAACATCAGAAGGATTTATACCGTTATACTACTAATATTCATCATGATCTTTAACTTGCCTGATAATTGAGCAGGTACATGATGACAATGACACTTCTGTAGAATGTACACTTCACAAGTCCTCAGTGGAAGTGTCCCAGGTTCATCAGCATGGATATAGGTTTGGAAAATCCTAGTGTATAATATTCTTTATTTCTCAAACCCATGTCGTGTAATAATGTGCCTACATTTGTTGTGTCCTCTAGTTTAGGCTGGGAAGATCATGTCCAAGACCAGCAGCATCAGCATCACCCGAGAACTTACTACAAATGAAGAATCTCAGGCCTGCTGAGTCAGAATGTGCAGCATCAATGAGTCCCTCGCTGATTTATTTGGGGAAGAGAAGTTCTTTTCTGTCTTGACTGAACATGACGTTAAATGTGTTTTGCAAAATTACCTGTCCCAGATTGTTGTCCATCCTTTATTTCTGTGGCTGTATTCGAAACAGAATCTTCCTTGTCACTTATCGCCTGAATGGAATTTGAAACAAAATAATCAATAAATAAAATATGTTTCATAGACTATACATTTACTAGCTCAAAATATAAATGAGATTTTAATCACCTTCAAGGCTTTTTTTTTCTGAGAAGACACTGAAAAGCAAAAGGGATACACAATCACTCATATGTACATATGATAAAGTTATCCATACATAATGCAGTGTTAGCATCAAGCCGTATCTTCCTGCCTGCATTAGTGTAGGCTTTGATGTTTTCTCCTTTGTGTCTGGGGATTGGAACATGACAGAAATACACTTAAAAAAAGGAATACAGGCTTCACGAAATATACCTTTGCAATTTCAAACACGGTATGATTAGTCGTATGTCTAAAATTAAAATAAAACCATGTTAATATCAATACAGATATGCCAAGTGATGAGCACAAATGTGATCTAAAATCAGTGGAGCAACTCATACACCTGAGAATCAATGTCAAAGCAGGTAGTACATGATCCCGCATGTCTTTCATGCAAGAAACCAGAAGGATTTACATAATTATACTACAAACATTCATCATGCTCTTTAACTTGCCCAATAACTGAGATGATACACAATTACAATGACACTTCAGTTCAATGTACACTTCACCTCTCTTCAGTGGAAGTGTCCTACATTGATCAGCTTGGATATATGTTTGCTAAAATCTAGTAGATAATATTCATTATTTCTCACACCCGTGAGGTGTAATAATTTGACTAAATTTCTTGTATTTGCTAGTTGAGACTTCCAAAAGTTTCTTCATCCACTCATGGCAACAAAGGATAATATATTAGCCTCAATAAAAATATCATCAATTATCAATCTTGACATACTTCTACAAAGTAAAACTGCTACAAGCATTAGATGTTAGTAAATTTTACATTAGGAATCACTCTAATATTCATTGAAAATGACCATTTTAGGAGTTAATTAGATTTCAACATAATTTTTGCTTCTAAAATAGTCTTCTTGAGAGTATCATGGTATTCTGTAAAGAGGTTTCATTAAATAGCTATTTTATCCAAGAGTTAGCTCCTTGAACAAGGAAGGCAATGTATTCATATTCAAGTTTATCTCATTTTTTATAACTAAAATCAACAAAACGTGTATCTCTGATGCCGAATAGTAACAAAGAAGAGTAAGGAGTCACTGTGATTTATCCCAATTCTAGCATTGTTTCCCGCTCCAGTAGTTCCTGCAGCAGCGAAAATCAAATCTTCTTTTATACAAATATTGAAAATGCATCTGTAGTGAGTTCACACAGGTTTCCTCAGCAGAAAATCCAAAATTACATAAATAACTTCTTATTTTCCCTCCTTCCAGCCTCACAATCCCTCTTCCTTGAGGAAAATAATTGCTACATCAGTGGTCTGGTTAGTTCTCATTCTACAGTGTTTATGGGGTATTTGGATCACTTTTCCCTCTGTTTATAGCAATACGATCTGATGCTTATAATATCTGTTACTTCATCTCTTTCACCTTCCCCTCTTGATGGAAACATGCAGTAGAATTAAAGCAAAATTATTCTGTCCCCTGAACCCCTTATGTGTTGAACTGCTCTCCAATGGTTCTTCTTCCCAATTTCAATGTAGGGCAGTCTATAATCTTACTACTCAGATCATGGCCAAGGACCAGCAGCATCAGGGTCACCTGAGTACTTATTAAAATGAAGACTCTCCAGTGTGCTGAATCAGAACGTGCAGCTTTGATGAACTCCCCACTGATTTATTTGGGGAAGTGAATTTCTCTTCTCTCTTGATTGAATATCACATTAAATGTGTATTGTAAAATTACCTGTCCCGGATATTTGTCCATCCTTTATTTCTGTCGTTATATTTGAAACAGAATCTTTCTTGTCACTTGTAGCCTGAATGGGATTTGAAACAAAATAATCAATACATAGAGTATATTTCATAAACTATACAGTTAATAGTTCAAAATGCAAACGAGATTTTAATTACCTTCCAGGCCGGTTGTTTCTGAGAAGACACTGAAAAGCAAAAGGGATATATAATCAGTCACATGTACATATGATAAAGTTATTCAAACATTCATGCAGTGTTAGCATCAAGCTGCATCTTCCTGCCCGTCTTAGTGAAGCCTTTGATGTTTTATATTTTGTATCTTGGGACAGGAACACGACAGAAATACACTAAAGAAAACAAGAATACAGGTTTCACGAAATATACACTAATCATTTCAAACATATTACGATCTGTCATATGACTAAAACTAAAATAAAACAGTGTCAGTTTCAATAAAGATATGTCAAGTGATGAGGACAAATGTGGTCTAAAATCAGAGAAGCAACTCAATCACCTGGGAACCAATGTCAAAGGAGGTGGTACATGCACCCGCATGTCTTTCATGCAAGATACCTGAATGATGTAGACCATTGTACTGCAAACATTCATCATGCTCTTACTGTAAAATCTATACTTCATCTCTTTCTCCTTCCACCCTTAGTGAAAACATGCTGGAGAATTAAAACAAAATTATGCTGTCCCCTGAGCCCCTTATGTCTTGACCTGCTCTCCATATTTCTTCTTCCCAATTTCAACATGGGGAAATATATAATCTTACTGCAAAGATCATGTCCAAGACCAGCAGCATCAGTGTCACCCGAGAACTTATTACATATGAAGAATCTCAGGCCTGCTGAATCAGAATGTGCAGCATCGATGAGTCCCCCGCTGATTTATTCGGGGGAAGAGAAGTTATTTTCTATCTGGACTGAACATGACATTAAATGTGTTTTGCAAAATTACCTGTCCCAGATTCTTGTCCATACTTTATGTCTGTGGCTATATTCGAAACAGAATCTTCCTTGTCACTTGTAGCCTGAATGGAATTTGAAACAAAATAATCAATAAAAAAGTATATTTCATAAACTATACAGTTAATAGTTCAAAGTATAAAAGACAGTTTAATTACCTTCAAGGGTGGTTGTTTCTGGGAAGACACTGAAAAGCAAAAGGGATACATAATCACTCACATGTACATATGATAATATTATTCATACACTCATGAAGTGTTAGCATCAAGCTGTATCCTCCTGCCTGTATTAGTGTAGGCTTTGATGTTTTCTACTTTGTGTATGGAGACTGGAACACGACAGAAATAGATTGAAAAAAAAAGGAATACAAGCTTCACGAAATATACCCTTACAACTGCAAACTTGGTATGATTTGTTCTACGTCTAAAACTAAAATAAAACAAAGTTAATATCAATGTGGATATGCCGAGTGATGAGGACAAATGTGATCTAAAATCAGAGCAGCAATTCATACACCTGAGAATCAATGTCAAAGCAGGTGGTACATGATCACACATGTTTTCCATGCAATACATCAGAAGGATTTACACTATTATACTACAAACATTCATCACGTTCTTTAACTTGCCTGATAACTGAGAAGGTACACAATTACAATGACATTTCAGTTGAACATACACTTCACATCTCTTAAGTGGAAGTGTCCTAAGTTGATCACCATGGATATATGATTCCTGAATTCGAGTAAATAATATTCATTATTTCTTACACCCATGTGATGCAATAATTTGCCTAAGTTTCTTGTATTCTCTAGTTTAGCCTTTCGAACATTTCTTCATCCACTCATGGCAACAAAGTATAATACATAAACCTCAATTAAAAGCATCCTCAATTATATTAATTTTGACATACTTCTACTAAATAAAACTGCTACAAGCACTGGATATTAATAAGTTTTTCCATTCTGAAATCACACCAATATTCATTGAAAATGACCAAGTAGTCAGTTTACCAATTCCACATTACTTATGTTTCTAAAACAGTCTTGTTAGGAGTATCATGCTATTCTCTAAAGAATATTAATTAAATAGCGATTCTATCCAAGACTTTGCTCTTTGATCAAAGAAGCAAATGTATTCACGTTCAACTTTATCCAATTTTTACAACTAAAATCAACAAAACATGTAAGTCTCATGCCTAATAGTAACAAAGAGCAGTAATTAGTCAATGTGGTTTACACCAATTCTAGCATTCTTTCCTGCATCCTGTAGTTCCTGGTGTTTCCAAAATCAAATTTTCTTTATGCAAATATGTCAAATGCCTCTGAAGTGAGTTCACTCAGGTTTCCTCAGCAGAAAACCCAAAATTACATAAATAACTCCTTCTTTTCCCTCCTTCCTGCCTCACAATCCCTCTTCCTTGAGAAAACTAATTGCTACATCAGTGGACTCATTAGTTCTTGTTCTACACTGTGTACAAGTTATTACGATCACTTTACTGTCTGTTTTCAGCAGTACGATGTGAATGTAAAATCTATACTTCATCTCTTTCTCCTTCTACCTTTGGTA
Source organism: Papio anubis (assembly GCF_008728515.1). NCBI lineage: Eukaryota > Metazoa > Chordata > Mammalia > Primates > Cercopithecidae > Papio > Papio anubis. The sequence goes on from NC_044989.1 coordinate 89,878,402, forward strand.
AAAACATGCTGTAGAATTAAGGCAAAATTATTCTGTCCCCTAAGCCCCTTATGTCTTGACCTGCTCTCCAAGGTATCTTCTTCCCAATTTCAATGTGGGTAAGTCTATAATCTTATTGTGAAGATCATGTCTAAGACCAGTAGCATCAGCATCACCCAAGAACTTATTACAACGGAGAAATGTCAGGCCTGCTGATTCAGAATGTACATCTTCAACGAGTCCCCCGCTATTAATTCAGGGAAGAGAAGTTCTTCTACATTTGGACTGAACATGACACTAAATGTGTTCTGTAAAATTACCTGTACCAGATTTTTGTCCATCCTTTATTTCTGTGGCTATATTCGAAACAGAATCTTTCTTGTCACTTGTAGCCTGAATGGAATTTGAATCAAAATAATCAATAAATAATGCATATTTCATAGACTCTACAGTTACTAGTTCAAAATATAAATGAAAATTTAATTACTTTCAAGGCTGGTGGTTTCTGAGAAGACACTGAAAAGCAAAAGGGATACATAATCACTCATACGTAAATATAATAAAGTTATGTATACACGTGTACAGTGTTAACACCAAGCTGTATCCTCCTGCCTGTACTAGTGTAGGCTTTGATGTTTTCTACTTTGTGTCTGGGGACTGGAACATAAAAGAAATACACTGACAAAAGGGAATATAGACTTCATGAAATATACCCTTACAATTGCAAACACGGTATGATTTGTCATATGTCTAAAACTAAAATAAAACCGTGTCAATATCGATGTGGATATGCTGAGTGATGAGGAGAAATGTGACCTAAATCAGTGGAGCAACTCATACACCTGAGAATCAATGTCAAAGCAGGGGGTACACGATCCCGCATGTCTTTCATGCAGGAAATCAGAAGGATTTATATAATTATACTACAAACATTCATCACGCTCTTTAACTCATCCGATAACTAGGAAGGTACACAATTACAATGACACTTCACATCTCTTCAGTGGAAGTGTCCTAAATTGATCAGCTTGGATATATGTTTGTTGAAACCTAGTTGATAATATTCATTATTTCTCACTCCCGTGTGGTGAAATAATTTGGCTAACTTTCTTGTATCTGCTAGTTTAGCCTTCTGAAATTTTCTTCAAACATTCACGGTAACAAAAAATAATATATTAGCCTCAATAAAAAGATCATGAATTACCAATTTTGACATACTTCTACAAAGTTACACTGTTACCAGCATTAGATATTAATAAAATTTACATTCAGAAATCACTCCAATATTCATTGTAAATGACCATTTTAGGAGTTAATTTGAATTCAACATAATTTTTGTTACTAAAATAGTCTTGTGGGGAATATCACACTATTCTCTAAAGGAGTTTCACTGAGTAGCTATTTTATCCAAGAGTTAGCTCCTAGAACAACGAAAGCAATGTATTCATATTCAAGTTTATCTCATTTTTATAAGTAAAATCAACAAAACATGTATCTCTGATGCCTAATAGTAACAAAGAGGAATAACGAGTCACTGTGGTTTATCCCAATTCTAGCACTGTTCCCTGCGTCCAGTAGTTCCTGGAGCTGCCAAAATCAAATATTCTTTTATGTAAATATTCCAAATGTATCTGAAGTGAGTTCACTCAGGTTTCCTGGGCGGAAACCCCAAACTTTCATAAATAACCTCATCTTTTCCCTACTTCCTGCCTCACAATTCCTCTTCCTTGAGCAAAATAATTGCTACATCATTGGTCTTGTTAGTTCTCATTCTACAGTGTTTTTGGGGTATTAGGATCACTTTGCCTCTGTTCATATGTCTGATCTGATGTCTATAATATCTGGCCACTTCATCTTTCTCCTTCCCTCTTGGTGAAACATGCTATAAATTAAAGGAAAATGATGCTGTCTCCTGAGCCTGTTATGTATTTAAACAGCTTTCCCAACTGGTTCTTCTTCCCAATAAAATAAGGGAAGTCTACCAAATCTTAATTACTCGAATCACGACCAAAGACCAGCAGCATTAAGCTAACCCAAGAACTTATTACAAAAGAAGAATCTCAGGTGTGCTGAAACAAACGTGAACCGGCCGAACCCACGCTCACTTATTTGGGGAAGAGAAGTTCTCTTCTATCTTGATTGAACCTGATATTATATCGTATTACCATTACCTGTTCAGATATTTGTGCATCCTTTATTTCTGTGGTTATATTTAAAACAGAATCTTCCCTTGTCCTTGTAGCCTGAATGGAATTTGACAAAATAATCAATACATAAAGTACAGTTCATAGACTGCATACACAGTTACTAGTTCAAAATATAAATGAGAGTTTAATTACCTTCCATTTCAGTTTGTTTCTGAGAAGACACTAAAGAAAAGCAAAGGGACCTCACTCCTTATGTACATGAATAATATTCATACATTCATGAGGTGTTAGCATCGGCTATCCTGCCTGTATTAGATGTAGGATTTGATGTTTTCTGCTTTGAAATACACTGAAGAAAGAATACAGGCTTCCTGAAATATACCTTACTATTTCAAACATGGTATGATTGATCATAAATACAAAACTAAAATAAAACGGGTCTATATCATTATGGATATGCTAGTATGATGAGAGAAATATGATGTAAATCAGTGCAGCAATTCATACACCACCGAGAATCAGTGTTAAAGCAGGTGGTACATGCTGCATGTCTTCAGGCAGAAAGCAGAAGGATTTACACTATTATACTACAAACATTCATCATGCTCTTTAACGCCTGATGACGAACTTGCACAATTACAATGACACTTTGTAGATTTGAATGGACATCTCACGCGCTTTAAAGTTTAGGTGACCTAAATTGATCAGCTTGGATATGTTTTCAAGAATCAGAGTAAATAATATTCATTATTTCTCACACCGTGTGGTGTCCTAATTGGCCCTAAGTTTCTTGCCATTCTCTGGTTGTAGCTTCTGAACATTTTCTTCATCCTCATGATAACAAAAATTATAATATATATAAAACCTCAATAAAGAGCATAATCAATTATTAATTTTGACATACTTCTACTAAATAAAACTTCTACAAGCATTGGATATTAGTAAGCTTTTCCATTCAGAAATCACGCCAACATTCATTGAAAATGACCATTTTTAGGGTCAGTTGATGAATTCAACAGTATTTTTGTTTCTAAAATAGTCTTGCTAGGAGTATCATGCTATTCCCTAAAGAATATTCATTAAATTGCGATTTTATCCAAGAGTTACCTCTTTGATCAAAGAAGCCAATGGATTCATATTCAAGCGTATCTCATTTTTAAAACTAAAGTCAACGAAACATGTAAGTCTGAGGCCTAATAGTAACAAAGAGGAGTAATTAGTCATTGTGGTTTATCCTAATTCTAGCATTCCTTGCTGCATCCTGTAGTTCCTGGAGCTGCCAAAATAAAATCTTCTTTCTGCAAATATGCTACATGCATCTGAAGTGAATTCACTCAGGTTTTCTGAGCAGAAATCACAAAATTACATAAATAACTTCTTCTTTTCCCTTCTTCCTGCCTCACAATCTCACTTCCTTGGGAAAACTAATTGCTATATCAGTGGTCTGGATACTTCTCGTTCTAGTGTCCACGAGTCATTACGATCAAGTTTCCATCTGTCTTTAGCAGTACAGTGTGATGTTTGTAAAATCTATACTTCATCTCTTTCTCCTCCCACCCTTGGTGAAAACATGCTGTAGAATTAAAGCATAATTATGCAGTCCCCTGAGCCCCATACGTCATGATCTGCTCTCCAATGTTTCTTCTTCCCAATTTCAGTGTGTGGAAGTCTTTAATCTTACTGGGAAGATCATGTCCAAAACCAGCAGCATTGGCGTCACCCGAGAACTTATTACATATGAGGAATCTCGGGCCTGCTGAATCAGAATGTGCAGCATTGAAGAGCCCCACGTTGATTTATTCAAGGAAGAGAAGTTATTTTCTATCTGGACTGAACATGACATTAAATGTGTTTTGCAGAATTACCTGTCCCAGATTCTTGTCCATCCTTTATTTCTGTGGCTGCATTCGAAACAGAAACTTTCTCGTCACTTGTAACCTGAATGGAATTTGAATCAAAATAATCACCAAAAAAGTAGGTTTCATAGACTCTGCAGTTACTAGTTCAAAATATAAATGAAAATGTAATTACTTTAAACGCTGGTGGTTTCTGAGAAGACACTGAAAAGCAAAAGGGATACATAATCACTCGTACGTAAATATGACAAAGTTATCCATACATGCATACAGTTTTAGCATCAACCTGTATCCTCCTGCCTGTATTAGTGTAGGCTTTGATGTTTTCTACTTTGTGTCTGGGGACTGGAACATGACAGAAATACACTGACAAAAGTGAACACAGGCTTCATGAAATATACCCTTACAATTGCAAACTAGGTATGATTTGTCATATCTCTAAAACTAAAATAAAACCGTGTCAATATCAATGTGGATATGCCGAGTGATGAGGACAAATGTGACCTAAATCAGTGGAGCAACTCACACACCTGAGAATCAATGTCAAAGCAGGTGGTACATGATCCCGCATGTCTTTCATGCAGGAAATCAGAAGGATTTATATAATTATACTACAAACATTCATCACGCTCTTCAACTCGTCCGATAACTGGGAAGGCACACAATTACAATGACACTTCACGTCTCTTCAGTGGAAGTGTCCTAAATTGATCAGATTGGATATATGTTTGTTGAAACCTAGTAGATAATATTCATTATTTCTCGCTCCGTGTGGGGTGTAATAATTTAGGAATAAGTGTCTTGTATCTGCTAGTTTAGCCTTCTAGAAGTTCTTCAAAACATTCATTAACAGAAAATAATATATTAGCCTCAATAAAAACATCATGAATTACCAATTTTGACATACGTCTACAAAGCCACATTGTTACCAGCATTAAATACTAATAGAATTTACATTGAGAAATCACTCCAATATTCATTGAAAATGACCATTTTGGAGTTAATTCGAATTCAACATAATTTTTGTTACTAAAATGGTCTTGGTGGGAATATCACACTATTCTCTAAAGATGTCTCACTGAATAGCTATTTTATCCAAGAGTTAGCTCCTTGAACAACAAAGCCAATGTATTTATATTCCAGTTTATCTCAATATTATAAGTAAAATCAACAAAACATGTATCCCTGATGCCTAATAGTAACAAAGAAGAGTAAGGAGTCACTGTGGTTTATCTCAATTGTAGCATTACTTCCTGTTTCCAGTAGTTCCTGGAGCTGCCAAAATCAAATATTCTTTTATGCAAATATTCCAAAAATATCTGAAGGGAGTTCACTCAGGTTTCCTCGGCGGAAACCCCAAAATTTCATAAATAACCTCTTCTTTCCCTACTTCCTGCCTCACAATTCCTCTTCCTTGAGCAAAATAATTGCTACATCATTGATCTTGTTAGTTCTCATTCTACAGTGTTTTTGGGGTATTAGGATTACTTTTGCCTATGTTCATAGCAATACGATCTGATGTCTATAATATCTATTACTTCATCTCTTTCTCCTTCCCCTCTTGATGGAAACATGCTATAGAATTAAAGGAAAATGATGCTGTCTCCTGAGCCTCTTATGCGTTAAACTGCTCCAATGGTTCTTCTTCCCTGTTTCAAAGTAGGGAAGTCTGTAATCTTAGTACTCAGATCACGGCCAAAGACCAGCAGCATGAGGATCACCCGAGAACTTATTACAAAGGAAGAATCTCAGGCGTGCTGAAACAGAACGTGAACCTTCGACGAACCCCACGCTCACTTATTTGGGGAAGAGAAGTTCTCTTCTATCTTGATTGAACCTGATATTATATGCGTATTGCAAAATTACCTGTTCCAGATATTTGTGCATCCTTTATTTCTGTGGTTATATTCGAAACAGAATCTTCCTTGTCACTTGTAGCCTGAATGGAATTTGAAACAAAATAATCAATACATAAAGTACAGTTCATAGACTATACAGTTACTAGTTCAAAATATAAATGAGAGTTTAATTACCTTCAAGGCTGGTTGTTTCTGAGAAGACACTAAAAAGCAAAAGGGACACATAATCACTCATATGTACATAAGATAATGTTATTCATATACATTCATGAGATTATTGTTAGCATCCGGCTGTATCCTCCTGCCTGTATTAGTGTAGGATTTGATGTTTTCTACTTTAGAAATACACTGAAAAAAAGGAATACAGGCTTCATGAAATATACCCTTAATATTTCAAACATGGTATGATTAGTCGTATGTCTAAAACTAAAATAAAACCGTGTCTATATCAATATGGATATGTCGATTGATGAGGAGACACATGATGTAAAATCCTCAGCAATTCACACACCTGAGAAACAATGTCAAAGCAGGTGGTACATGATCGTGCATGTCTTTCAGACAAGAAAGCAAGAGGATTATTACACCATTATACTACAAACATTCATCATGCTCTTTAACTAGCCTGATAACTGAGAACTTACACAATTACAATGACACTTTAGTTGAATGAACATCTCACGTCTTTTAAATGGAAGTGTCCTAAATTGATCAGCTTGGATATATGTTTCCAGAATTGGAGTAATAATATTCATTATTTCTCACACCCGTGTGGTGTCATAATTTGCCTAAGTTTCTTGTATTCTCTAGTTTAGCCTTCTGAACATTTCTTCATCCACTCATGGCAACAAAGTATAATATATAAACCTCAATAAAGAGCATAATCAATTATTAATTTTGACATACTTCTGCTAAATAAAACTCCTACAAGCATTGGATAGCAGTAAGCTTTTCCATTCAGAAATCACGCCAACATTCATTGAAAATGACCATTTACATCAGCTATAACTCCCAATGCAATCCCTCCCCCCTCCCCCCTCCCCATAATAGGCCCCAGTGTGTGATGTCCCCCTTCCCGAGTCCAAATGATCTCTTTGTTCAGTTCCCACCTATGAGTGAGAACATGCGGTGTTTGGTTTTCTGTTCTTGTGATAGTTTGCTGAGAATGATGGTTTCCAGCTGCATCCATGTCCCTACAAAGGACACAAACTCATCCTTTTTTATGGTTGCATAGTATTCCATGGTGTATATGTGCCACATTTTCTTAATCCAGTCTGTCACTGATGGACATTTGGGTTGATTCCATGTCTTTGCTATTGTGAATAGTGCGGCAATAAACATACGTGTGCATGGGTGCTGACGAGTTGATGGGTGCAGCACAGCAACATGACACAAGTATACATATGTAACAAACCTGCACGTTATGCACATGTACCCTAGAACTTAAAGTATAATAATAATGAAAAATAATAAAAAATAAAAAATAATAAAAAAAATAAATACAGAAAAAAAAAAAAAAAGAAAGAACATGACCATTTAAAGGTTAGTTGATGAATCCAACATTATTTTTGTTTCTAAAATAGTCTTGTTGGGAGTATCATCTATTCGCTAAAAAATATTCATTAAATCACGATTTTTTCCAAGAGTTACCTCTTTGATCAAAGAAGCCAATGTATTCATATTGAAGCATATCTCGTTTTTGTAACTAAAATCAACAAAACATGCAAGTCTGATGCCTAATAGTAACAAAGAGGAGTAATTAGTCATTGCGGTGTATCCCAATTCTAGCATTCTTTCCTGCATCCTGTAGTTCCAGGAGCTGCCTAAATCAAATCTTCTTTCTGCAAATATGCTACATGCATCTAAAGTGACTTCACTCAGGTTTCCTCAGCAGAAATCCCAAAATTACATAAATAACTTCTTTTTTTCCCTCCTTCCTGCCTCAGAATCCCACTTCCTTGGGAAAACTAATTGCTACATCAGTGGTCTCGTTACTTGTCATTCTAGTGTCCGCGAGTTATTACGATCAAGTTTCCCTCTGTCTTTAGCAGTACGGTGTGATGTCTGTAAAATCTATACTTCATCTCCTTCCCCTTCCACCCTTGGTGAAAACATGCTGTAGAATTAAAGCAAAATTATGCTGTCCCCTGAGCCCCTTAAGTCTTGATCTGCTCTCCAATGTTTCTTCTTCCCAATTTCAGTGTGTGGAAGTCTATAATCTTACTGCAAAGATCATATCCAAGAACAGCAGCATCGGCGTCACCAGAGAACTTATAACACTTGAAGAATTTCAGGCCTCCTGAATCAGAATGTGCAGCTTTGACGAGCCCCAGGATGATTTATTCAGGGAAAAGAAGTTCTTTACTATCTGGACTGAACATGACATTAAATGTGTTTTGCAAAATTACCTGTCCCAGATTCTTGTCCATCCTTTATTTCGTATATATTCAAACAGAATCTTCTTGTCACTTGTAGCCTGAATGGAATTTGAAACAAAAATAATCAATACATAAAGTATAGTTCATAGACTAAACAGTTACTGGTTCAAAATATACCGAGAGTTTAATTACCCTTCAAGGTTGGCTGTTTCCTCAGAAGACACACTGAAAGCAAAAGGGACACATAATCACTCATGTGTACATAAGATAATGTTATTCATACATTCATGAGGTGTTAGCATCAAGCTGTATCCTCCTGCCTGTATTAGTGTAGGATTTGATGTTTTCTACTTTAGAAATACACTGAAGAAAAGGAATACAGGCTTCATGAAATATACCCTTACAATTTCAGACATGGTATAACTCGTCATATGTCTTAAAACTAAAATAAACCATGTTCATATCCATATGATAAGCTCCAGTGATGAGAAGAATGTGATGTAAAATCAGTACCCATGGCACCTGTAAATCAATGTCAAAAGCAGGTGGTACATGATCTGCATGTCTTTCAGGCAAGAAAGCAGAAGGATTTACAACATTATACTACAAACATTCATCATGCTAATGAATCCGCTCTGATAACTGAGAACTCACATAATTACAATGACACTTTTAGTTGAATGACATTTCCGCCTTCTAAGTGGAAGTGTCCTAAGTTCATCAGCTTGGATATATGTTTCTGGAACTGAGTAAATTATATTCTACCATTTCACACCCATGTGGTGTCACAATTACCTAAGATTCTTTGCATTTCCCTCTAGTTTAGCCTTCTGAACATTTCTTCAATCCACCTCATGGCCACAAAGTATAATATATAAACCTCCTGAAGAAGAGTATATAATCACCATTAATTTTGACATACTTCTGCTAAATAAAACTCCTAAAAAATTGGATATTAGTGAGCTTTTCCATTCAGAAATCACACCAACACTCATTGAAAATGACCATTTTAAGGGTCAGTTGATGAATTCAACAGTATTTTTGTTTCTAAAATAGTCTTGCTAGGAGTATCATGCTATTCTCTAAAGAATATTCATTAAATTGCGATTTTTTCCAAGAGTTACCTCTTTGATCAAAGAAGCCAATGTATTCATATTCAAGCGTATCTCATTTTTAAAACTAAAATCAAAGAAACATGTAAGTCTGATGACTAATAGCAACAATAGTCATTGTGGTTTATCCCAATTCTAGCATTCTTTGCTGCATCCTGTAGTTCCAGGAGCTGCCAAAATCAAATCTTCTTTCTGCATATATGCTACATGCACCTGAAGTGAGTTCACTCAGGTTTCCGCAGGAGAAAACCCAAAATTACATAAATAACTTCTTTTCCCTCCTTCCTACCTCACAATCCCTCTTCCTTGGGAAAACTAATTGCTACATCAGTGGTCTCGTTATTTCTCGTTCTAGTGTCCACAAGTTATTACGATCCAGTTTCCGTCTGTCTTTAGCAGTATGGTGTGATGTCTACAAAATCTATATTTCATCTCTTTCTCCTTCCACCCTTGGTGAAAACATGCTGTAGAATTAAAGCAAAATTATGCTGTCCCTTGAGCCCGTTACGTCTTGATCTGCTCTCCAGTGTTTCTTCTTCCCAATTTCAATGTGTGGAAGTCTATAATCTTACCGGGAAGGTCATGTCCAAGACCAGCAGCATCGGTGTCACCAGAGAACTTATTAAATATGAAGAATCTCAGGTCTGCTGAATCAGAATGTGCAGCTTCGACGAGCCCCACGATGATTTACTCAGGGAAGAGAAGTTCTTTTCTATGTGGACTGAACATGACGTTAAATGTGTATTGCAGAATTACCTGTCCCAGATTCTTGTCCATCCTTTATTTCTGTGGCTATATTCGAAACAGAATCTTCCTTGTCACTTGTAGCCTGAATGGAATTTGAAACAAAATAATCAATACATAAAGTATAGATTATAGACTATACAGTTACAAGTTCAAAATATAAATGAGTGTTTAATTACCTTCAAGGTTGGTTGTTTCTGAGAAGACACTAAAAGGCAAAAGGGACACATAATCAATCATATGAACATAAGATAATGTTATTTGTACATTCATGAGGTGTTAGCAACAAGCTGTATCCTCCTGCCTGTATTAGCGTTGGATTTGATGTTTTCTACTTCAGAAATACACTGAAGAAGAAGAATACAGGCTTCACCAAATATACCCTTACAATTTTAAACATGGTACGATTAATCGTAGGTCTAAGACTAAAATAAAACCGTGTCTATATCAATATGGATATGGCAAGTGATGAGGAGAAATGTGACGTAAAATCAGAGCAGCAATTCACACACCTGAGAATCAATGTCAAAGCAGGTGGTACATGATCTTGCATGTCTTTCAGGCAAGAAAGCAGAAGGATTTACAACATTATACTACAAACATTCATCATGCTGTTTATCTTGCCTGATAACTGAGAACTTACACAATTACAATGACACTTTAGTTGAATGGACATTTCCCGTCTTCTAAGTGGAAGTGTCCTAAGTTCATCAGCTTGGATATATGTTTCTGGAATCTGAGTAAATTATATTCACTATTTCTCACACCCGTGTGGTGTCATAATTCGCCTAAGATTCTCGCATTCTCTGGTTGCCCTTCTGAACATTTTCTTCATCCACTCATATTACAAAGTATAATATATAAACCTCAATAAAGAGCATAATCAATTATTAATTTTGACATACTTCTGCTAAATAAAACTCTTAAAAAATTGGATATTAGTGAGCTTTTCCATTCAGAAATCACACCAACATTCATTGAAAATGACCATTTTAAGGAAAGAGTGTCAGTTGATGAATTCAACAGTATTTTTGTTTCTAAAATAGTCTTGTTAGGAGTATCATGCTATTCTCTAAAAGAATATCATTAAGTGCGATTTTTCAAGAGTTACTTCTTTGATCAAAGTAATGTATTCATATTCAAAAGCGTGTCTCATTTTTAAAAACTAAAATCAACGAAACATGTAAAGTCTGATGACTAACAGTAACAAAGAGGAGTAATTAGTCATTGTAGTTCATCCCAATTCTAGCATTCTTTCCTGCATCCGGTAGTTCCTGGAGCTGCCAAAATGAAATCTTTTTTCTGCAAATATGCTACATGCATCTGAAGTGAATTTACTCAGGTTTCCTCAGCAGAAATCACAAAATTACATAAATAACTTCTTTTCCCTCCTTCCTGCCTCACAAACCCACTTCCTTGGGAAAACTAATTGCTATATCAGTGGTCTGGATACTTCTCGTTCTATTGTCCGCGAGTTATTAACGATCAAGTTTCCGTCTGTCTTCAGCAGTATGGTGTGATGTCTATAAAATCTATACTTCATCTCTTTCTCCTTCCACCCTTGGTGAAAATATGCTGTAGAATTAAAGCAAAATTATGCTGTCGCCTGAGCCCCTTACATCTTGATCTGCTCTCCAATGTTTCTTTGAATTTCAGTATTGTGAGAGTCTATAATCTTACTGCGAAGATCATGTTCAAGACCAGCAGCATGGGCGTCACCCGAGGAACTTATTACATATGAAGAAAGTCAGGCCTGCTGTATCAGAATGTGTAGCTTCGACTAGCCCCATGCTGATTTATTCAGGGAAGAGAAGTTATTTTCTATCTGGACTGAACATGACATTAAATGTGTTTTGCAGAATTACCTGCCCCAGATTCTTGTCCATCCTTTATTTCTGTAGCTATATTCAAAACAGAATCTTTCTCGTCACTTATAACCTGAATGGAATTTGAAACAAAATAATTAATAAATAAAGTAGGTTCATAGACTCTACAGTTACTACTTCAAAATATAAATGAAAATTTAATTACCTTCAAGGCTGGTGGTTTCTGAGAAGACACTGAAAAGCAAAAGGGATACACAATCACTCGTATATAAATATGATAAAGTTATCCACACAGGCATACAATGTTAGCATAAAACTGTATTCAGGTCAGGCTTCTTTGTTTTCTGGGGACCTGGATTTCTCGATCGTTCCTGGGCTTCATCGGTCTCGTCTGGAGTTATCAGTTGTCGGTATCAATCGATAAACCGATCAAATATCAACTCGGATATCTTCCAGTCAGGGATAAATCGATCAGTCGTCTTCGAGAATCAATCAGCTCGGGTGATCCACCATCTTTTGTCAGGATTCTCGAATTATACTACAAACATTCATCACGCTCTTTAACTTGTCCGATAACTGGGAAGGCACACAATTACAATGACACTTCACGTCTCTTCAGTGGAAGTGTCCTAAATTGATCAGATTGGATATATGTTTGTTGAAACCTAGTAGATAATATTCATTTTTTCTCACTCCCGTGTGGTGTAGTAATTTGACTAAGTTTCTTGTATCTGCTAGTTTAGCCTTCTGAAAGTTTCTTCAAACATTCACAGTAACAGAAAATAATATATTAGCCTCAATATAAACATCATGAATTACCAATTTTGACATACGTCTACAAAGTTACACCGTTACCAGCATTAGATATTAATAAAATTTACATTCAGAAAACACTCCAATATTCATTGAAAATGACCATTGTAGGAGTTAATTTGAATTCAACGTAATTTTTGTTACTAAAATAGTCTTGTTGGGAATATCACACAATTCTCTAAAGAAGTTTCACTGACTAGGTATTTTATCCAAGAGTTAGCTCCTTGAACAACCAAGTCAATGTATTCATATTCAAGTTTATCTCATTATTATAAGTAAAACCACCAAAACATGTATCTCTGATGCCTAATAGTAACAAAGAAGAGTAAGGAGTCACTGTGGTTTATCCCAATTCTAGCACTGTTTCCTGCTTCCAGTAGTTCCTGGAGCTGCCAAAATCAAATATTCTTTTATGCAAATATTCCAAAAATATCTGAAGGGAGTTCACTCAGGTTTCCTCAGCGGAAACCCCAAAATTTCATAAATAACCTCATCTTTTCCCTACTTCCTGCCTCACAATTCCTCTTGCTTGAGTAAAATAATTGCTACATGATTGATCTTGTTAGTTCTCATTCTACAGTGTTTTTGGGGTATTAGGATTACTTTTGCCTATGTTCATAGCAATACGATCTGATGTCTGTAATATCTATTACTTCATCTCTTTCTCTTTCCCCTCTTGATTGGAAACATGCTGTAGAATTAAAGGAAAATGATGCTGTCTCCTGAGCCTATTATGTGTTAAACTGCTCTCCAATGGTTCTTCTTCCCAATTTCAAAATAGGGAAGTCTATAATCTTAGTACTCAGATCATGGCCAAAGACCAGCAGCATGAGACTCACCCGAGAACTTACTACAAAGGAAGAATCTTAGGCGTGCTGAAACAGAATGTGAACCTTCGACGAACCCCACGCTGATTTATTTGGGAAGGGGAAGTTCTCTTCTATCTTGATTGAATATGACATTATATGCATATTGCAAAATTACCTGTTCCACATATTTGTGCATCCTTTATTTCTGTGGCTATATTCGAAACAGAATCTTCCTTGTCACTTGTAGCCTGAATGGAATTTGAAACAAAATAATCAATACATAAAGTATAGTTCATAGACTAAACAGTTACTAGTTCAAAATATAAATGAGAGTTTAATTACCTTCAAGTCTGGTTCTTTCTGAGAAGACACTAAAAAGCAAAAGGGACACACAATCACTCATATGTACATAAGATAATGTTATTCATACATTCATGAGGTGTTAACATCAAGCTGTATCCTCCTGCCTGTATTAGTGTAGGATCTGATGCTTTCTGCTTCAGAAACACACTGAAGGAATAGAGGCTTCACTAAATATATCCTTACAATTTCAAACGTGGCATGTCTAAAACTAAAATAAAACCGTGTCTGTATCAATAAGGATATGTCGAGTGAATAGGAGAAATGTGACGTAAAATCAGAGCAGCAATTCATACACCTGAGAAACAATGTCAAAGCAGGTGGTACATGATCCTGCATCTTTCCGGCAAGAAAGCAGAAGGATTTACACCATTATACTACAAACATTCACGATGCTCTTTAATTTGCCTGATAACTGAGAACTTACACAATTACAATGACACTTTAGTTGAATGAACACTCTGGTTTCTCTTCATTTCACGTCTTTTAAGTGGTAGTGTCCTAAATTGATCAGCTTGGATATATGTTTCCGGGAGTAAATGATATTCATTATTTCTCACACCCATGTGGTGTAATAATTCCCCTAAGTTTCTTGTATTCTCTAGTTTAGCCTTCTGAACATTTCTTCATCCACTCATGGCACAAAGGCATAATATATATGTAAGCCTCAATAAAGAGCATAATCAATTATTAATTTTGACATACTTCTGATAAATAAAACTCCTACAAGAATTGGATATTAGTAAGCTTTTCCATTTGGAAATTACGCCAACATTCGTTAAAAATGACCGTTTAAGGGTTAGTTGATGGATTCAACAGTATTTTTGTTTCTAAAATAGTCTTGTTAGGAGTATCATGCTATTTTATAAAGAATATTCATTAAATCGCGATTTTTTCCAAGAGTTACCTCTTTGATCAAAGAAGCCAATGTAGACATACTCAGGCATATCTCATTTTTGTAACTAAAATCAATGAAACATGCAAGTCTGATGCCTAATAGTTACAAAGAGGAGTAATTAGTCATTCGCGATTGTATCCCAATTCTAGCATTCTTCCTGCATCCTGTATTTCCAGGACCTGCCAAAATCAAATTTTCTTTCTGCAAATATGCAACATGCATCTGAAGTGAGTTCACTCAGGTTTCCTCAGCAGAAATCCCAAAATTACATAAGTAACTTCTTTTCCTCCTTCCTGCCTCACTATCCCTCTTCCTTGGGAAAACCAATTGCTATATCAGTGGTCTCGTTACTTGTCATTCGAATTGTCCTTGATTATTACTGATCAAGTTTCCGCCTGTCTTTAGAGATGCGGTGTGATGTCTACAAAATCTATACTTCATCTCTTTCTCCTTCCACCCTTGGTGAAAACATGCTGCAGAATTAAAGCAAAATTATGCAGTCCCCTGAACCCCTTACGTCTTGATCTGCTCTCCAATGTTTCTTCTTCCCAATTTCAATGTGTGGAAGTCTATAATCTTACTGCGAAGATCATGTCCAAGACCAGCAGCATCGGCGTCACCCGAGAACTTATTACATATGAAGAATTTCAGGCCTGCTGAATCAGAATGTGCAGCATCAACGAGTCCCACGCTGGTTTATTCAGGGAAGAGAAGTTATTTTCTATCTGGACTGAACATGACAGTAAATGTGTTTTGCAAAATTACCTGTAGCAGATTCTTGTCCATCCTTTATTTCTGAGGCTGTATTCGAAACAGAATCTTTCTCGTCACTTGTAACCTGAATGGAATTTGAAACAAAAAAATCAACAAATAAAGTAGGTTTCATAGACTCTGCAGTTACTAGTTCCAAATTTAAATGGAAATTTATTTACCTTCAAGACTGGTTGTTTCTGAGAAGACACTGAAAAGCAAAAGGGATACATAATCACTCATACGTAAATATGATAACGTTATCCATACATGCATACAGTGTTAGCACCAAGCTGTATCCTCCTGCCTGTATTAGTGTAGGCTTTGATGTTTTCTACTTTGTGTCTGGGGACTGGAACATTACAGAAATACACTGAAAAAAGGAAATACAGGCTTCATGAAATATACCCTTACAATTGCAAACACGGTATGATTTGTCATATGTCTAAAACTAAAATTAAACCCTATCAATATCAATGTTGATATGCCAAGTGATGAGGAGAAATGTGACTTAAGTCAGTGGAACAACTCATACACCTATGAATCAATGTCAAAGCAGGTGGTACATGATTCCCAATGTCTTTCATGCAGGAAATCAGAAGGTTTTACGTAATTATACTACAAACATTCATCATGCTCTTTAACTTGTTCGGCAACTAGGAACGTACACAATTACAATGACACTTCAGTTGAATGTACACTTCACGTCCCTTCAGCTTGGATATATTTTTGCAGAAACCTAGTAGATAACATTCATTATTTCTGACACCAATGTGATGTAATAATTTGCCTAACTTTCTTGTATCCACTAGTTGAGCCTTTCGAAAATTTCTTCATCTAGTCATGGACACAAAGGTTCATATATATTAGCCTCAATAAAAATATCATCAACTGTCATTTTTGACATATATCTCTAAAGTAAAAATGCTACAAGCATTAGATATTAATAAAGTTTCTATGCAGAAATCATTCCAATATTCATTGAAAATGACAATCTTAGGAGTTAATTTGATTTCATCATAATTTTTGTTTCTAAAATAGTCTTGTGGGGAGTATCATACTATTCTCTAAAGAAGTTTAAATAGTTATTTTATCCAAGAGTAAACAAAGCCTTGAACAACAAAGCCAAAGCATTCGTAATCATGTTTATCTCATTTTTATAACTCAAATAAACAAAACATGTATCTCTGATGCCTAATCATCACAAAGAGGAGTAATGAGTCATTCTGGTTTATCCCAATTCTAGCATTATTTCCTGCTTCCAGTAGCTCCTGCAGCAGCCAAAATCAAATCTTCTTTTATGCAAATACTCCAAATGCATCTGAAGTAAGTTTACTCAGGTTTCCTCAGCAGAAACTCCAAAATTACATCAATAACTTCTTCTTTTTCCTCCTTCCTGCCTCACAATCCCTCATCCTAGAGGAAAACAATTGCTACATCAGTGGTCTGGATGGTTGAGAAGGTGGTTGGATATCTATTACTTCATCTCGTTCTCCATCCCCTTTTGATGGAAACATGCAGTAGAATTAAAGCAAAATGATGCTGTCCCCTGAGCCTGGTATGAGTTGAACTGCTCTCCAATGGTTCTTCTTCACAATTTCCAAGTAGAGACATCTATAATCTTAGTACTCAGATCATGGTCGAAGACCAGCAGCATCAGGGTCACCCGATAACGTATTACAAATGAAGAATCTCAGGCATGCTGAATCAGAACGTGAAGCTTCGACGAACCCCCGGATGATTTATTTGGAGAAGGGAAATTCTCTTCTGTCTTTATAGAACATCACATTGAATGTGTTTTGCAAAATTACCTGTCCCAGATATTTGTGCATCCTTTATTTCTGTGGCTATATTTGAAACAGAATCTTCCTTGTCACTTGTAGCCTGAATGGAATTTGAAACAAAATAATCAATAAAGTATATCTCATAGACTATCCAGTTACTAGTTCAAAATATTAATGAGAGTTTAATTACCTTCAAGGCTGGTTGTTTCTGACAAGACACTGAAAAGCAAAAGAGACACATAATCACTCACAAGTACATATGATAATGTTATTCATATATTCATGAAGTGTTAGCACCAAGCTGTATCCTCCTGCCTGTATTAGTCTAGGACTTATGTTTCCTAATTTGTGTCTGGGGACTGGAACACGATAGAAATACACTGAAGAAAAGGAATACAGGCTTCACAAATATACCCTTCCAATTTCAAACATGGTTTGATTTCTCATATGTCTAAAACTAAAATAAAATCGTGTCAACATCAGTGCGGATATGTCGAGTGATGAGGACAAATGTGATCTAAGATCACAGCAGCAATTCATACACCTGACAATCAATGTCAAAGCAGGTGGTACATGATCCCGCATGTCTTTCATGCAAGAAATCAGAACGATTTACACCATTATACTACAAACATTCATCATGCTCTTTAACTTGCCCGATAACTGAGAACTTACACAATTACAATGACACTTCAGTTTAATGTACACTTCACATCCCTTAAGTGGAAGTGTCCTAAATTGATCAGCTTGGACATGTGTTTCCGGAATCCGAGTAAATAATATTCATTACTTCTCACACCCATGTGGTGTAATAATTTGCCAGTTTCTTGCATTTTCCAGTTTAGCCTTCCAAACATTTCTTCATCCACTCATGGCAACAAAGTATAAAATATACACCTCAATAAAAAGCATCATAAATTGTTACTTTTGACATACTTCTACCAAATAAAACTGCTACAAGCATTGGATATTAATAAGCTGTTCCACTCAGAAATAACTTCAATATTCATTGAAAATGACCATTTTAAGAGTCGGTTGAAGAATTCAACATACTTTTGTGTCTAAAATAGTCTTGTTAGGAGTATCACGCTATTCTCTGAAGAATATTCATCAAATAGCTATTTTATCCAAGACTTCGCTCTTTGATGAAAGAAGCAAATGTATTCACATTCAAGTTTATCCAATTTTTATAACAAAAATCAACAAAACACGTAAGTCTGATACCTAATAGTAACAAAGAGGAGTAATTAGTCATTGCGGTTTATCCCAATTCTAGCATTCTTTCCTGCATCCTGTAGTTCCTGGTGCTGCCAAAATTAAATCTTCTTTATGCAAATATTCCAAATGCATCTGAAGTCAGTTCACTCCGGTTTCCTCAGCAGAAACCCCAAAATTATATAAATATCTTCTTCTTTTCCCTCCTTCTTCTCTCACAATCCCTTTTCCTTGAGGAAAATCACTGATACATCAGTCGTCTCATTAGTTCTCGTTCTACAGTGTCTAGGGGTTATTACGATCACTTTTCCATCTGTTTTTAGGAGTAAGATATGACGACTGTAAAATCTAAACTTCATCCTTTTCTCCTTCCACCTTGGGGAAAACATGCTGTAAAACTGAAGCAAAATTATGCTGTCCCCTGAGCCCTTATGTCCTGGGCTGCTCTCCAATGTTTCTTCTTCCCGATTTCAGTGTAAGGAAGTCTATAATCTTACTGCGAAGATCATGTCCAAGACCAGCACCAACAGCATCACCCGAGAACTTATTACAAATGAATCTCAGGCCTGCTGAATCAGAATGTGCAGCTTTGACGAGCACCCCGCTGATTTATTTGGAGAAAAGAAGTTCTTTTCTATCTTGATTGAACATGACATTAAATATGGTTTGCAATATTACCTGTCCCAGATTGTTGTTCATCCTTTATTTCTGTGACTATATTCGAAACAGAATCTTTCTTGTCACTTGTAGCCTGAATGGAATTTGAAACAAAATAATCAATAAATAAAGTAAGCTTCATAGAATATACACTTCCTACTACAAAATACAAAATATAAATGAAAATTTAATTACCTTCAAGGGTGGTTGTTTCTGAGAAGACACTGAAAAGAAAAATGGATACATAATCACTCATATCTGAATATGATAAAGTTATCAATACATTCATGCACTGTCAGCAACAAACTGTATCCTCCTGCCAGTATTAGTGTAGGCTTTCGTATTTTCTACTTTGTGTATGGGGACTGGAACATGACAGAAATACACTGAAAAAAGGGAATACAGGCTTCATGAAATGTACACTTAGAATTTCAAACATGGTATGATTTGTCATATGTCAAAAACTAAAATAAAACCGTGTCAATATCAATGTGGATATGCCAAATGATGAGGACAAATGTGACCTAAAATCAGTGGAGCAACTCATACACCTGAGAATCAATGTCAAAGCAGGTGGTACATGATTCCGCATGTCTTTCATACAAGAAATCAGAAAGATTTACACCATTATAGTACAACATTCATCATGATCTTTAACTTGCCCAATAACTGGGAAGGTACATAATTACAACGACACTTTGGTTGAATGTACACTTCACGTCTCTTCAGTGGAAGTGTCCTAAATTGATCAGCTTGGATATATGTTTGCTGAAACCTAGTAATTTTCATTATTACTCACTCCCGTGTGGTGTAATAATCTGCCTAAGTTTCTTGTATCTGCTAGTTTAGATAGTTGCAAAAGTTTCTTCATCCACTCATGGCAACAAAGGATAATATATTAGCCTTAATAGAAATATCATCAATTATCATTTTTGACATGCTTCTACAAAGTTAAAATGGCTACAAGTATTAGATATTAATAAGGTTTACATTCAGAAATCACTCTAATATTCATTGAAAATGATAATTTTAGGAGTTAATTTGAATTCATCATAATTTTTGTTTCTAAAATATTATTGTTGGGAGTATCACGCTATTCTCTAAAGAGAATAAATAATTAAATAGCTATTTTATCCAAGAGTTAGCTCCCTGAACAGCGAAGCCAATGTATGCATATTCAAGTTGATCTCATTTTTACGACTAAAATCAACAAAACACGTATCTCCGATGCCTAATAGTACCAAAGAGGAGTAACAAGTCAAAGTGGTTTATCCCAATTCTAGCATTATTTCCTGCTTCCAGTAGCTCCTGCAGCAGCCAAAATCAAATCTTCTTTTATGCAAATATTCCAAATGCATCTGAAGTAAGTTTACTCAGGTTTCCTCAGCAGAAACTCCAAAATTACATCAATAACTTCTTCTTTTCCCTCCCTCCTGCCTCACAACCCCTCATCCTTGAGGAAAATAATTGCTACATCAGTGGTCTGGTTAGTTCTCATTCTACAGTGTTTATGGGGTATTTGGATCACTTTTCCCTCTGTTTATAGCAATACGATCTGACCCCTATAATATCTATTACTTCATCTCTTTCTCCTTCCCCTCTTGATGGAAAACATGCTGTAGAATTAAAGCAAAATGATGCTGTCCCCTGAGCCTGGTATGAGTTGAACTGCTCTCCAATGGTTCTTCTTCACAATTTCCAAGTAGAGACATCTATAATCTTAGCACTCAGATCATGGTCGAAGACCAGCAGCATCGGGGTCACCTGATAACTTACTATAAATGAAGAATCTCAGGCATGCTGAATCAGAACGTGAAGCTTCAACGAACCCCTGGCTGATTTATTTGGGGAAGGGAAATTCTCTTCTGTCTTTATAGAACATCACATTGAATGTGTTTTGCAAAATTACCTGTCCCAGATATTTGTGCATCCTTTATTTCTGTGGCTATATTTGAAACAGAATCTTCCTTGTCACTTGTAGCCTGAATGGAATTTGAAACAAAATAATAAAGTATATTTCATAAAGTGTATTTCATAGACTATCCAGTTACTAGTTCAAAATATTAATGAGAGTTTAATTACCTTCAAGGCTGGTTGTTTCTGACAAGACACTGAAAAGCAAAAGAGACACATAATCACTCACAAGTACATATGATAATGTTATTCATATATTCATGAAGTGTTAGCATCTAGCTCTATCCTCCTGCCTGTATTAGTCTAGGATTTGATGTCTTACACTTTGTATCCAGGGGGGACTGGAACGTGACAGAAATACACTGAAGAAAAGGAATATAGGCTTCACAAAATATACCCTTCCAATTTCAAACATGGTTTGATTTCTCATATGTCTAAAACTAAAATACAACCGTTTCAACATTAGTGCAGATGTGTCCAGTGATGAGGATAAATGTGATCTAAAATCAGAGCAGCAATTCATACACCTGAGAATCAATGTCGAAACAGGAGGTACATGATCCCGCGTGTCTTTCATGCAAGAAATCAGAACGATTTAACCTATTATACTACAAACATTCATCATGCTCTTTAACTTGCCCGATAACTGAGAACTTACACAATTACAATGACACTTCAGTTGAATATACACTTCACGTCCCTTAAGTGGAAGTATCCTAAATTGATCGGCTTGGATATATGTCTCCTGAATCCGAGTAAATAATATTCATTATTTCTCACACCCATGTGGTGTAATAATTTGCCTAAGTTTCTTGTATTCTCTAGCTTAGCCTTCCGAACATTTCTTTATCCACTCATGGCAGCAAAGTATAACACATACACCTCAATAAAAAGTATCACCAATTATTAATTTTGACATGCTTCTACTAAATAAAACTCCCACAGCCATTGGATATTAATAAGTGTTTACATTCAGAAATCACTCCAACATTCTTTGAAAATGATCCTTTTAAGAGTCAGTTGATGAATTCAACATTATTTTTGTTTCTAAAATAGTCTTATTAGGAGTATCATACTATTCTCTAAAGAATATTCATTAAATAGTTATTTTATCCAAGACTTTGCTCTTTGATCAAAGAAGCCAATGTATTCATATTCAAGTATCTCTAATTTTTATAACTAAAATCAACAGAACATGTAAGTCTGATGCCTAATATTAACAAAGAGGAGTAATTAGTCAATGTGGTTTATCCGATTTCTAGCATTCTTTCCTGCATCCGGTAGTTCCTGGTGCTGCCAAAATCAAATCTTCTTTATGCAAATATTCCAAAAACATCTGAAGTGAGTTCACTCAGGTTTCCTCTGCAGAAACCCGAAAATTACATGAATAATTCTTTCTTTTGCCACCTTCCTGCCTCACAATCTCTCCTCCTTAGGAAAAATAATTGCTACATCAGTTGTCTCGTTAGTTCTCCTTCTATAGTGTCTGTGAGTTATTACGTTCACTTTTCTGTCTGTTTTTAGCAGTACGATGTGACTTATGTAAAATCTATACTTCATGTCTTTCTCCTTCCACCCTTGATGAAAATATGCTGCAGAATTAAAGCAAAATTATGCTGTCCCCTGAGTCCCTTATGTCTTGACCTGTTCTCCAATGTTTCTTCTTCCCAGTTTCAATGTGAGAAAGTCTATCATCTTACTGCGAAGATCATGTCCAAGACCAGCAGCATCAGCATCACCCGAAAACTTACTACAAATGAAGAATCTCAGGCTTGCTGAATCAGAATGTGCAGCATCAACGAGTCCCTCGCTGATTTATTTGGGGAAGAGAAGTTCTTTTCTGTCTTGACTGAACATGACGTTAAATGTGTTTTGCAAAATTACCTGTCCCAGATTGTTGTTCATCCTTTATTTCTGTGGCTGTATTCGAAACAGAATCTTCCTTGTCACTTCTCGCCTGAATGGAATTTGAAACAAAATAATCAATAAATAAAGTGTGTTTCATAGATTATACATTTACTAGTTCAAAATATAAACGAAATTTTAATCACCTTCAAGGCTTTTTTTTTCTGAGAAGACACTGAAAAGCAAAAGGGATACACAATCACTCATATGTAAATATGATAAAGTTATCCATACATAATGCTGTGTTAGCATCAAGGTGTATCTTCCTGCCTGTATTAGTATAGGCTTTGATGTTTTCTACTTTGTGTCTAGGGACCAGAACACGATAGAAATACACTGAAAAAAAAAAAATAAGGAACACAGGCTTCACAAAATATACCCTTACAGTTTCAAACATGGTATGATATGTCATATGTCTAAAACTAAAATAAAACCGTGTCAATATCAATGTGGATATGCCGAGTGATGAGGATAAATGTGATCTAAAAGCAGAGGAGCAACTCATACATCTGAGAAACAATGTCAAAGCAGGTGGTACATGATCCCGCATGTCTTTCATGCAAGAAATCAAAAGGTTTTACACCATTATACTACAAACATTCATCATGCTCTTTGACTTATCCGATAACTGAGAAGGTACACAATTACAATGACACTTCAGTTGAATGTACACTTCACGTCTCTTCAGTGGAAGTGCGCTACATTGATCAGCTTGGATATATGTTTGGTGAATCCTAGTAGATAACATTCATTATTTATCACACCCATATGGTGTAATAATCCGCCTACATTTCTTGTATTCTCTAGTTTAGCCTTCAGAAAGTTTCTTCATCCACTAATGGCAAGAAGGTATAATATATAAACCCCATCAAAAAGTACAAAAAATTATACATATTTATACAAAATGGAATTGCAGCAGGCATTAGATATTAATAAATTTTACATTTGGATATCAGTCCAATGTTCATTGAAAATAACCATTTTAGGATTCAATTAATGCATTCACACATTATTTCTGTCTCTAAAATTAGTCTGCTCTGCGATATTACTTTATTATAAAGAATTTTCACTAAATAGTTATGTAAACAAAAAAAGTCAGCACTTTGGAAAAAAAGCTAATGTATTCATATTAGAATTTTAACTCATTAGGCAACTAATAAAATATATCTCCTGATGTCTGATATTGTGGACAGGGTGTAGAACAGGGGACATCCCAATTCTAGCACTCGCTTCCTGATTCCAGTAGACATTGGAGCAGCCAGAAGTCCAGATCTTCTGGTATGTAAATATTCAAATGCATTTTGAAGTGAGCTCGCTCAGGTTTCCTCAGCAGAAACCCCAAAATTACCTAACTAACTTCTCCCTTTCCTCTTTCTTGCCTTGCAATTCCTCTTTCTTGATGAAAATAATTACTACATCGGCCACTTTGCTTCTCATTCTCCGAGTGTTTATGGGTTGTGCTGACAACTTCTTCCCCTCTGGTTGCTTAGCAAGAACCATCTGACATCTATAACTTCTATTGCTTCTTCTCTTTCTTCTTCCCTCTCCATGAGGCATGCTCTGAAATAACAGCAAAATTATGCTATGCCCTGATCACTCTTATGTTTTGGACTGTTTTCCAACGGTTCTTCTACATGATTTCAATGTAGGGAAGTCTATAACATTGTTACTAAGATCATGGCCAAGGAACAGCAGCATCAAAATCACCTGAGAACTTACTAGAAATGCACAATCTCAGGCCTGCTGAATCCAGAAAGTGCATTTCAATGATCCCCGCTGAGTTTATTCAGGGGTGGGACGTTCTCTTCTATCTTGAGTGCACATAACATTAAGTATTATTGTTGCCAAACTACCTGTTCCAGATTTCCGTTCAGCCATTATTCTTGTGGCAATATTCAAAACAGGAGCTTTCTTTTTAAATATAACCTGAGTGGAATGAGAAGCAAAATATTCAATACATAACATATATTTCATAGACTATACAATTAGTAATTCAAAGTATAAATGAAAGAGTAACTACCTTCCAGGCCGACTGTTTCTGAGGAGACACTGAAAAGTAAAAGAAATATATAATCCATCATATGTAAATATGATAAAGTTATCCATACATTCATGCAGTGTTAGCATCAAGCCGTATCCTCCTGCCTGTACTAGCATCGGATTTGATGTTTTATAGTTTGTGTCTTTGGGACAGGAACATGAGGAAATACACTGAAGAAAATGGAAATACAGGCTTCCAGAAAATATACAGTCACAAATTACAAAGAGATATTATGGGTCATGTGTGTATTACTGAAATAAAGTGTTGACATCAATGTGGATATCCCGAATGATGAAAAGAAATGTGATCTAAAATCAGAGGAGCAACTCATACACCCAGGAATCAATGTCAAAGAAGGTAGTAAATGCTACTGCATGTTTCTCATGCAAAACACCAGAAGGATTTATACCATTATGCTACTAATATTCATCATGATCTTTAACTTGCCTGATAATTGAGTAGGTACACAATGACAATGACACTTCTGTAGAATGTACACTTCACAAGTCCTCAGTGGAAGTGTCTCAGCTTCATCAGTTTGGATATAAGTTTGGATAATCCTAGTATATAATATTCTTTATTTCTCAAACCCATGTCGTGTAATAATGTGCCTACGTTTGTTGTGTCCTCTAATTTAGCCTACAGAACGGTTCTTCATCCATGCATGGCAACAAAGTATAATATATAAACCTTATCAAAAAGTATAATAAATGATCAAATTTGTCATACTTATGCAAAATAAAGTTGCTACAAGCATTACACATGAATAACCTTTTACATTTGGAAATCACTCCAATATTCATTGAAAATAACAATTTTAAAAGTCAATTAATGAATTCAAAATTATTTTTGTTTCTAAAATAGTCTGATTTGAAGTATCACGTTATTCTCTAAAGCATTTTTATTAAATTGCTATTTTATCCAAATGCTACCCCTTGAAAAACAAAGCCAATATATGCATATTCATGTTTATCTCATTTGAATAACTAATATCAACAAAACACATATCTCTGATGCCCAACAGTAACAAAGAGGAGTAATGAGTCACTGTGGCTTATCCCAGTTCTAGTACTTCTTCCTGCTTCCACTGGTTCCCACAGCAGCCAAAATCAAATCTTCTTTTAGGCAAATGTTTGAATATGCATCTGAACTCAGGTTTCCTCAGAAGAAATAACAAAATTATATAAATAACTCCCTCTTTTCCCTCCTTCCTGCCTCACAATCCCTCTTCCTTGAGGAAAGTAATTGCTACCTCAGTGGTCTTGTTAGTTCTCGTTCTACAGCGTTTACGGGTTATTAGCATCATTTTTTTGTCTGTTTTTAGCAATACTAGCAATACAATGTAACCTCTGTAAAATCTATACTTCATCTCTTTCTCCTTCTACCCATAGTGAAAACATCCTGCAGAATTAAAGCAAAATTATGCTGTCCCCCGAGCCCCTTATGTCTTGACCTGTTCTCCAATGTTTCTTCTTCCCAATTTCAATGTGGGGAAGTCTGTAATCTCACTGCAAAGATCATGTCCAAGACCAGCAGCATCAGCATCACCCGAGAACTTATTACAAATGAAGAATCTCAGGCCTGCTGAGTCAGAATGTGCAGCATCAATGAGCCCCTCGCTGATTTATTTGGAGAAGAGAAGTTCTTTTCTATCTTGACTGAACATGATATTATGTGTTTTGCAAAATTACCTGTTCCAGATTGCTGTCCATCCTTTACTTCTGTGGTTATATTTGAAACAGAATCTTCCTTATCACTTGTAGCCTGAATGGAATTTGAGGCAAAATAATCAATAAATTATTTTGATTATGTTTCATATAATAAACATAATATGTTTCATAGACTATACATTTACTAGTTCAAAATATAAATGAGATTTTAATCACCTTCAAGGCTGGTTGTTTCTGGGAAGACACTGAAAAGCAAAAGGGATACACAATCACTCATATGTAAATATGATAAATTTATTCATACATTCATGTAGTGTTAGCATCAAGCTGTATCTTCCTGCCTATATTAGTGTAGGCTTTGATGTTTTCTACTTTGTGTCTGGAGACTGAAACATGATAGAAATACACTGAAAGAAAAGGAATACAGGCTTCACAAAATATACCCTTACAATTTCAAACACGGTATGATTTGTCATATGTCTAAAACTAAAGTAAAACCATTTCAATATCAATGTGGATATGCCGAGTGAGGAGGACAAATGTGATCTAAAATCAGAGGAGCAACTCATACACCTGAGAATCAATGTCAAAGCAGGTGGTATACGATCCCTCATGTCTTTCATGCAAGAAATTAGGATTTACACCATTATACCACAAACATTCATTATGCTTTTTAACATTTCCAATAACTGGGAAGATACATGATTACAATGACACTTCAGTTGAATGTACACTTCACGTCTCTTCAGTGGAACTGTCCTAAATTGATCAACTTGGATATATGTTTCCTGAAATCTAGTAGATAATATTCATCATTTCTCACACCCATGTGGTGTAATAATTTGCCTAAGTTTCTTTTATCCACTAGTTGAGCCTTCCAAAAGATTCTTCATCCACTCATGGCAACAAAGGATAATATATTAGCCTCAATAAAAATATCATCCATTATCAATTTTGACATGCTTCTACAAAGTAAAACTGAAACAAGCATTAGATATTAGTAAGTTTTACATTCAGAAATCACTCTAATATTCATTGAAAATGATCATTTTAGGAGTTAATTAGAATTCAACATAATTTTTGTTTCTAAAATAGTCTTCTTGAGAGTATCATACTATTCTCTAAAGAAGTTTCATTAAATAGCTATTTTATCCAAGAGTTAGCTCCTTGAACAAGGAAGGCAATGTATTCACATTCAAGTTTATCTCATTTTTATAACTAATATCAACAAAACATGTATCTCTGATGCCTAATAGTAACAAAGAGGAGTAAGGAGTCACGGTGGTTTCTCCCAATTCTAGCACTGTTTCCTTCATCCAGTAGTTTGTGAAATCAAATCTTCTTCTATGCAAATATTCCAAAAGCATCTGAAGTGAGTTCACTCAGGTTTCCTCAGTAGAAATCCCAAAATTACATAAATACCTTCTTCTTTTCCATCCTTCCTGCCTCACAATCCCTATTCCTTGAGGAAAATAATTGCTACTTCAGTGATCTTGTTAGTTCTCATTCTACACTGTTTATAGGGTATTAGGATCACTTTTCCCTCTATTTATAGCAATACGATCTGATGCCTATAATAATCTGTTACTTCATCTCTTTCACCTTCCCCTCTTGATGGAAACATGCAGTAGAATTAAAGCAAAATTATTCTGTCCCCTGAACCCCTTATGTGTTGAACTGCTCTCCAATGGTTCTTCTTCCCAATTTCAATGTAGGGAAGTCTATAATCTTACTACTCAGATCATGGTCAAGGACCAGCAGCATGAGGGTCACCCAAGAACTTACTACAAATGAAGAATCTCAGGTGTACTGAATCAGAACATGCAGCTTCAACAAACCCCAAGCTGATTTACTTGGGGAAAGGAAGTTCTCTTCTATCTTGATTGAACATGACACCAGATGTGTTTTGCAAAATTACCTGTCCCAGATTGTTGTCCATCATTTATTTCTGTGGCTATATTCACAAGAGAATCTTTCTTGTCACTTGTAGCCTGAATGGGATTTTAAACAAAATAATCAATACATAAAGTATATTTCATAGACTATACAGTTAATAGTTCAAAATATAAATGAGAGTTTAATTACCTTCCAGGCCGGTGGTTTCTGAGAAGACACTGAGAAACAAAAGGGGCACATTATCAATCATATGTATATACAATAAAGTTATCCATATATTCATGCAGTGTTAGCATGCAGCTGTATCTACCTGCCTATATTACTGTAGGTTTTGATGTTTTATACTTTGTGTCTTAAGACAGGAACATGACTGAAATACACTGAAAAAAACAGGAATACAAGCTTCATGAAATATACACTAACAATTTCCAACATATGATTTTTCATACATCTAAAACTAAAATAGAACAGTGTCAATATCAATCAGGATATGCAGAATGATGCGGACAAATGTGATCTAAAATCAGAAGAGAAACTCAATCACCTGGGAATTAATGCCAAAGCAGGTGGTACATGCACGTGCATGTCTTTCATTCAAGATATCTGAATGATTTAGACCATTACACTGCAAACATTCATCATGCTCTTTAAACTGCCAAATAACTGAGAAGGTACACAATTACAGTGACACTTCAGTTTAATGTACATTTCATGTCTCTTCAGTGGAAGTGTCCTAAATTGATCAGTTTGGATATATGTTTCCTGAATCTGAGTGAATAATATTCATTTTTTCTCACACCCATGTGGTATAGTAATTCACTTCAGTTTCTTGTATTCTCTAGTTTAGCCTTCCGAACATTTTTTCATCCACTCATGGCAACAAAGTATAATATATAAACCTCAATAAAAAACATAATCCATTATTAACTTTGACATACTTCTACAAAATAAAACTGCTATAAGCATTGGATACTAATAAGCTTCTACATTTGGGTATCTCTCCAATATTCATTGAAAATTACCATTTTAGGAGTCAGTTGATGAATTCAACATTATTTTTGTTTCTAAGATAGTCTTGCTTGGAGTATAATGCTATTCTTTAAAGAATATTCATTAAATAACTATTTTATCCAAGAGTTAGCTCTTTGATCATGAAGCCAATGCATTCATACTCAAGTTTATCTAATTTTTTTGTTATACTTAAGTTCTAGGGCATATGTGCACAACGTGCAGGTTTCTTACACATGTATACATGTGTCATGTTGGTGTGCTGCACTCATTAACTCATCATTTACATTAGGTATGTCTCCCTAATGCTTTCCCTCCCCTATCCCCAAATCGCACGACAGGCCCCAGTGTGTGATGTTCCCCACTTATGTTCAAGTGTCCTCATTGTTCAATTCCTACCTATGAGTGAGGACATGCAGTGTTTGGTTCTCTGTCCTTGGGATAGTTTGCTCAGTATGATGGTTTCCAGCTTCATCCATGTCCCTGCAAAAGACATGACCTCATCCTTTTTTATGGTTGCATAGTATTCTGTGGTGTATATGTGCCACATTTTCTTAATCCAGTCTATCATTGATGGACATTTGTGTTGGTTCCAAGTCCTTGCTATTGTGAATAGTGCCACAATAAACATATGCGTGCATGTTTCTTGATAGCAGCATGATTTATAATCCTTTGGGTATATACCCAGTAATGGGATGTCTGTGTCAAATGGTATTTCTAGTTCTAGATCCTTGAGGAATCGCCACACTGTCTTCCACAATGGTTGAACTAGTTTATAGTCCCACCAACAGCATAAAAGTGTTCCTATTTCTCCACATCCTCTCCAGCACCTGTGGTTTCCTGACTTTTTAATGATTGCCATTCTAACTGGCGCAAGATGGCATCTCATTGTGGTTTTGATTTGCATTTCTCCGATGGCCAGTGATGATGAACATTTTTTCATGTGTCTGTTGGCTGCATAAAAGTCTTCTTTTGAGACGTGTCTGTTCATATCCTTCACCCACTTTTTGATGGGGTTGTTTGATTTTTTTCTTGTAAATTTGTTTAAGTTCTTTGTATATTCTGGATATTAGCCGTTTGTCATGTGGGTAGATTGTAAAAAATTTTCTCCCACTCTGTAGGTTGCCTGTTCACGCTGATGGTAGTTTCTTTTGCTGTGAAGAAGCTCTTTAGTATAATTAGATCCCATTTGTCTATTTCGGCTTTTGCTGCCATTGCTTTTGGTGCTTTAGTCATAAAGTCCTTGCTCATGCCTATGTCCTGAATGGTATTATCTAGTTTTCCTTCTAGGGTTTTTATGGTTTTAGGTCTAATATTTAAGTCTTTAATCCATCTTGAATTAATTTTTGTGTAAGGCATAAGGAAGGGATCCAGGTTCAGCTTTCCACATATGGCTAGCCAGTTTTCCCAGTACATTTATTACATAGGGAATCCTTTCCCCATTTCTTGTTATTGTCAAGTTTGTCAAAGATCAGATGGTTGTAGATGTGTGGTATTATTTCTGAGGGCTCTGTTCTGTTCCATTGGTCTATATCTCTGTTTTGGTACCAGTACCATGCTGCTTTGGTGACTGTAGCCTTGTAGTATAGTTAGAAGTCAGGCTCTAGCATGATGCCTCCAGCTTTGTTCTTTTGGCTTGGGATTGTCTTGGCAATGTGGGCTCTTTTTTGGTTCCATATGAACTTTAAAGTAGTTTTTTCCAATTCTGTGAAGAAAGTCATTGGTAGCTTGATGGGGATGGCACTGAATCTATAAATTACCTAGGGCGGTAAGGCCAGTTTCACAATATTGATTCTTCCTATCCATGAGCATGGAATGTTCTTCCATTTGTTTGTGTCCTTTTTTATTCGTTGAGCAGTGGTTTGTAGTTCTCCTTGAAGAGGTCCTTCACATCCCTTGTAAGTTGGATTTCTAGGTATTTTATTCTCTTCGAAGCAACTGTGAATGGGAGTTCACTCATGATTTGGCTCTCTGTTTGTCTGTTATTGGTGTATAGGAATGCTTGTGACTTTTGCAGATTGATTTTGTATCCTGAGACTTTGCTGAAGTTGCTTATCAGCTTAAGGAAATTTTAGGTTGAGACAATGGGGTTTTTTAAATATATCATCATGTCATCTGCAAACACGGACAATTTGGCTTCCTCTTTTGCTAATTGAATACCCTTTATTTCTTTCTCCTTCCTGATTGCCCTGACCAGAACTTCCAACACTATGTTGAATAGGAGTGGTGAGACAGGACATCCTTGTCTTGTGCCAGTTTTCAAAGGGAATGCTTTCAGTTTTTGCCCATTCTGTATGATATTGGCTGTGGGTTTGTCATAAATAGCTATTATTTTGAGATACGTCCCATCAATACCTAGCATGAAGTCCTTTTGAATTTTGTCAAAGGCCTTTTCTGCATCTATTGACATAATCCTGTGGTTTTTGTCTTTGTTTCTGTTTATATGATGGATCACATTTATTGATTTGCATATGTTGAACTAGGCTCACATCCCAGGAGTGAAGCCAACTTGATTATGGTGGATAAGCTTTTTGATGTGCTGCTGGATTAGTGTTGCCAGTATTTTATTGAGGATTTTGCATCGATGTTCATCAGGGATATTGGTCTAAAAGTCTCTTTTTTGTTGTTGTGTCTCTGCCAGGTTTTGGTATCAGGATGCTGCTGGACTCATAATATGAGTTAGGGAGGATTCCCCCTTTTTCTATTGATCGGAATAGTTCCAGAAGGAATAGTACCATCTCCTCTTTGTACCTCTGGTAGAATTCAGCTGCAAATCCATCTGGTCCTGGACTTTTTTTGGTTGGTAGGCTATTAATTATTGCCTCAATTTCAGAGCCTGTTATTGGTCTATTCAGGAATTCAGCTTCTTCCTAGTTTAGTCTTGGGAGGGTGTATGTGTCCAGGAATTTATCCATTTCTTCTAGATTTTCTAGTTTATTTGCCTAGAAGTGTTTATGGTATTCTCTGATGGTAGTTTGTATTTCTGTGGGATTGGTGGTGATACCCCCTTTATCATTTTTTATTATGTCTATTTGATTCTTCTCTCTTTTCTTCTTTATTAGTCTTGCTAGTGGTCTATCAAGTTTGTTGATCTTTTCAAAAAACCAGCTCCTGGACTCATTGATAAGTGTTTTTTGTGTCTCTATCTCTTTCAGTTCTGAACTTATCTTAGTTATTTCTTGCCTTCTGCTAGCTTTTGAAGGTGTTTGCTCTTGCTTCTCTAGTTCTTTTAACTGTGATGTTAGGGTGTCAATTTTAGATCTTCCCTGCTTTCTCATGTAGGCATTTAGTGCTATAAATTTCCCTCTACACACAGCTCTAAATATGTCCCAAAGATTCTGGTATGCTGTATCTTTGTTCTCATTGGTTTCAAAGAACATCTTTATTTTTGCCTTCATTTCATTATTTACCCAGTAGTCATTCAGGAGCAAGTTGTTCAGTTTCCATGTAGTTGAGTGGTTTTGAGTGAGTTTCTTTTTATTATTATTATTATTATTATTATTATTATTATACTTTAAGTTCTAGGGTACATGTGCATAACGTGCAGGTTTGTTACATATGTATACTTGTGCCATGTTGCTGTGCTGCACCCATCAACTCATCAGCACCCATCAACTCGTCATTTACATCAAGTATAACTCCCAATGCAATCCCTCCTTCCTCCCCCCTCCCCATGATAGTGTGTGATGTTCCCCTTCCCAAGTCCAAGTGATCTCATTGTTCAGTTCCCACCTATGAGTGAGAACATGTGGTGTTTGGTTTTCTGTTCTTGCGATAGTTTGCTGAGAATGATGGTTCCAGCTGCATCCATGTCCCTACAAAGGACACAAACTCATCCTTTTTTATGGCTGTATAGTATTCCATGGTGTATATGTGCCACATTTTCTTAATCCAGTCTGTCACTGATGGACATTTGGGTTGATTCCAAGTCTTTGCTATTGTGAATAGTGTTGAGTGAGTTTCTTAATCCTGAGTTCTACTTTGATTGCACTGTGGTCTTAGAGACAAGTTTGTTACAATTTCTGTTCTTTTACATTTGCTGAGGAGTGCTTTACTTCCAGCTATGTGGTCCATTTTGGAGTAAGTGCGATGTGGTGCTGAGAAGAATGTATATTGTGTTGATTTGGGGTGGAGAGTTCTGCAGACGTCTATTAGGTCCACTTGGTGCAGAGCCGAGTTCAAGTCCTGGATATCTTTGTTAACTTTCTGTCTCGTTGATCTAATGTTGATAGTGAGGTGTTAAAGTCTCCCATTACCATTGTGTGGGAGTCTAAGTATCTTTGTAAGTTTCTAAGGACTTGCTTTATGAATCTGGGTGCTCTCGTATTGGGTGCATATATATCTAGGATAGTTAGCTGTTCTTTCTGAATTGACCTTTTTCCCAAGATGACCAAATAGAAACAGGTCCCATTTACAGCTCCCAGCATGAGTGACGCAGAAGATGGGTGTTTTCTGCATTGCCAAATGAGGTACTGGGTTAATCTCCTGGGGCTTGTTGGACAGTGGGTGCAGCCCACGGAGTGTGAGCCAAAGCAGGGTGGGGCATCACCTCACCCGGGAAGTGCAAGGGATTTGGGAATTCCCTTTCCTAGCCAAGGGAAGACGTGACAGACAGTACCTGGAAAATCGGTACACTCCCACCCTAATACTGCACTTTTCCAACAGTCTTAGCAAATGACACACCACGAGATTATATCCCGCACCTGGCTCAGAGTGTCCCACACCTACGGAGCGTCACTCACTGCTAGCACAGCAGTCTGAGATCAAACTGCAAAGTGGCAGCGAAGCTGGGGGAGGGTTGTCTGTCATTGCTGGGGCTTGAGTAGGTAAACAAAGCGGCCCAGAAGCTTGAACTTGGTGGAGCCCACCACAGCTCAAGGAGGCCTGCCTGCCTCTGTAGACTCCATCTCTAGGGGCAGGGCATAGCTGAACAAAAGGCAGCAGAAACTTCTGCAGACTTAAATTTCCCTGTCTGACAGCTTTGAAGACAGTAGTGGTTCTCCCAGCACAGAGTTTGACATCTGAGAACAGACAGACTGCCTCCTCAGGTGGGTCCCTGACCCCTGAGTAGCCTAACTGGGAGACATCCCCCACTAGGGGCAGAATGACACCTCATACAGCCGGGTGCTCCTCTAAAATGAAGCTTCCAGAGAAAGTATCAGGCAGCAACATTTGCCGTTCTGCAATATTTGCTGTTCTGCAGCCTCCGCTGGTGATACCCAGGCAAACAGGGTCTGGAGTGGACTTCCAGCAAACTCCAACAGACCTGCAGCTGAGGGGCCTGACTATTAGAAGGAAAACTAACAAACAGAAAGGACATCCACACCAAAACCCCATCTGTACGTCACCATCATCACAGACCAAAAGTGGATAAAATCACAAAGATGGGGAGAAACCAGAGCAGAAAAGCTGAAAATTCTAAAAATCAGAGTGCCTCTTCTCCTCCAGAGGAATGCAGCTCCTCACCAGCAACAGAACAAAGCTGGACAGAGAATGACTTTGATGAGCTGACAAAAGTAGGCTTCAGACGATCAGTAATAACAAACTTCTCCAAACTAAAGGAGAATGTTTGAATCCATCGCAAAGAAGCTAAAAACCTTGAGAAAAGGTTAGATGAATGGCTAACTACAATAAACAGTACAGTGAAGACCTGAAATAACCTGATGGAGCTGAAAACCATGGCACAAGAACTACATGACACATGCACAAGCTTCAGTAGCCAATACATTCAAGTGGAAGAAAGGGTATCAGTGACTGAAAATCAAATAAATTAAATGAAGTTAGAAAAGAAGTTTAGAGAATAAAGAGTAAAAAGAAATGAATAAAGCCTCCAAGAAATGTGGGACTATGGGAAAAGACCAAATCTATGTCTGATTGGTGTACCTGAAAGTGACGGGGAGAATAGAGCCAAGTTGGAAAACACTCTCCAGGATGTTATCCAGGAGAACTTCTCCAACCTAGCAAGGCAGACCAACATTCAAATTCAGGAAATACAGAGAATGCCGCAAAGATACTCCTTGAGAAGAGCAACTCCAAGACACATAATTGTCAGATTTGCCAAAGCTGAAATGAAGGAAAAAATGTTAAGGGGAGCCAGAAAGAAAGGTCGGGTCACCCACAAAGGAAAGCCCATCAGACTAACAGCGGATCTCTCGGCAGAAACTCTATAAGCAAGAAGAGAGTGGGGTCCAATATTCCACATTCTTAAACAAAAGAATTTTCAACCCAGAATCTCATATCCAACCAAACTAAGCTTCATGAGTGAAGAAGAAATAAAATCCTTTACAGATAAGCAAATGCAGAGAGATTTTGTCACCACCAGGCCTGTCTTACAAGAGCTCCTGAAGGAAGCACTACACATGGAAAGGAAGAACCAGTACCAGCCACTGCAAAAGCACGCCAAATTGTAAAGACCATCAACACTAGAAAGAAACTGCATCAACTAATGAGCAAAATAAGCAGCTAATATCATAATGACAGGATCAAATTCACACATAATAATATTAACCTTAAATGTAAATGGGCTAAATGCTCCAATTAAAAGACACAGACTGGCAAATTGGATAAACTCAAGACTCATAAGTGTGCTGTATTCAGTAGACCCATCTCACAGGCAGAGACACACATAGGCTCAAAATAAAGGGATGGAGGAAGATCTACCAAGCAAATGGAAAACAAAAAATAGCAGCAGTTGCAAACCTAGTCTCTGATAAAATAGACTTTAAACCAACAAACATCAAACGAAACAAAGGTTTATCTAATTTTTATAACTAAAATCAACAAAACATGTATATGTGATGCCTGATAGTAACAAAGAGGAGTAATGAGTCGGTGTGGTTTACGGCAATTATAGCATTGTTTCCTGTTTTCAGCAGTTCCTGGATTTGCCAAAATCAAATCTTCTTTTATTCAAATGTTCCAAATGCACCTGAAATGAGTTCACTCAGGTTTATTCAGCAGAAATCTCAAAATTACAGAAATAAGTTCTTTTCCCTCCTTCCTGGCTCACAATCCCTCTTTCTTGAGGAAAATAATTGCTACACCAGTAATCTCGTTAGTTATTGTTCTACAGTGTCTACAGTTTATTACAATCACTTTTCCACCTGTTTTTAGCAGTACGATGTGACATCTGTAAAATCTATCTCCTTCCACTCTTGGTGAAAACATGCTGTAGAATTAAAGCAAAATTATGCTGTCCCCTGAGCCCCTTATATCTTGAACAGCTCTCCAGTGTTTCTTCTTCCCAATTTGGGGAAGGGAAGTTCTCTTCTATCTTGATTGAATATGACATTATATGCATATTGCAAAATTACCTGTCCCAGATATTTGTGCATCCTTTATTTCTGTGGCTATATTCGAAACAGAATCTTCCTTGTCACTTGTAGCCTGAATGGAATTTGAAACAAAATAATCAATACATAAAGTATAGTTCATAGACTATACAGTTACTAGTTCAAAATATAAATGAGAGTTTAATTACCTTCAAGGTTGGTTGTTTCTGAGAAGACACTAAAAAGCAAAAGGGACACATAATCACTCATATGTACATAAGATAATGTTATTCATACATTCATGAGGTGTTAGCATCAAGCTGTATCCTCCTGCCTGTATTAGTGTAGGATTTGATGTTTTCTACTTTAGAAATACACTGAAGAAAAGGAATACAGGCTTCACGAAATATACCCTTACAATTTCAAACATGGTATGATTAGTCATATGTCTAAAACTAAAATAAAACCGTGTCTATATCAATATGGATATGCCGAGTGATGAGGAGAAATGTGATGTAAAATCAGAGCAGCAATTCATACACCTGAGAAACAATGTCAAAGCAGGTGGTACATGATCCTGCATGTCTTTCAGGCAAGAAAGCAGAAGGATTTACACCATTATACTACAAACATTCATCATGCTCTTTAACTTGCCTGATAACTGAGAACTTACACAATTAGAATGACACTTTAGTTGAATGGACATTTCACGTCTTTTAAGTTGGAAGTGTCCTAAATTGATCAGCTTGGATATATGTTTCTGGAATCTGAGTAAATAATATTCATTATTTCTCACACCCATGTGGTGTAATAATTCCCCTAAGTTTCTTGTATTCTCTAGTTTAGCCTTCCAAACATTTCTTCATCCACTCATGGCAACAAAGTATAATATATAAACCTCAATAAAGAACATAATCAATTATTAATTTTGACATACTTCTACTAAATAAAACTCCTACAAGCATTGGATAGCAGCAAGCTTTTCCATTCAGAAATCACGCCAACATTCATTGAAAATGACCATTTTAAGGGTCAGTTGATGAATTCAACATTACTTTTGTTTCTAAAATAGTCTTGCTAGGAGTATCATGCTCTTCTCTAAAGAAAATTCATTAAATAGCGATTTTATCCAAGAGTTACCTCTTTGATCAAAGAAGCAAAGGTATTCATATTCAAGCATATCTCATTTTTATAACTAAAATCAATGAAACATGTAAGTCTGATGCCTAATAGTAACAAAGGGGAGTAACTAGTCATTGTGGTTTATCCTAATTCTAGCATTCTTTCCTGCATCCCGTAGTTCCAGGAGCTGTGAAATCAAATCTCCTTTCTGCAAATATGCTACATGCATCTGAAGTGAATTCACTCAGCTTTCCTCAGCAGAAATCCCAAAATTACATAAATAACTTCTTCTTTTCCCTCCTTCCTGCCTCACAGTCCCTCTTCCTTGGGGAAACTAATTGCTACATCAGTGGTCTCGTTACTTCTCGTTCTAGTGTCCGCGAGTTATTACGATCAATTTTCTGTCTGTCTTTAACAGTACGGTGTGATGTCTGTAAAATCTATACTTCATTTCTTTCTCCTTCCACCCTTGGTGAAAATATGCTGCAGAATTAAAGCAAAATTATCTGTCCCCTGAGTCCCTTATGTCTTGCCCTGCTCTCCAATGTTGCTTCTTCCCAGTTTCAATGTGTGGAAGTCTATAATCTTATTGTGAAGATCATGTCCAAGACCAACAGCATCGGTGTCACCCGAGAACTTATTACATATGAAGAATCTCAGGTCTGCTGAATCAGAATGTGCAGCTTGGACGAGTCTCCTGTTGATTTATTTGGGGAAGAGACGCTCTTTTCTATCTGGACTGAACATGACATTAAATGTGTTTTGCAGAATTACCTGTCCCAGATTGTTGTCCATCCTTTATTTCTGTGGCTATATTTGAAACAGAATCTTTCTCGTCACTCGTAACCTGAACGGAATTTGAAATAAAATAATCAATAAATAAAGTATGTTTCATAGACTCTGCATTTACTAGTTCAAAATATAAATGAAAATTTAATTACCTTCAAGACTGGTTGTTTCCGAGAAGACACTGAAAAACAAAAGGGATACATAATCACTCGTATGTAAATATGATAAATTATCCATACATTCATGCAGTGTTAGCATCAAGCCGTATCCTCCTGCCTGCATTGGTGTAG
The DNA here is from genome assembly GCF_008728515.1 of Papio anubis. Lineage (NCBI taxonomy): Eukaryota > Metazoa > Chordata > Mammalia > Primates > Cercopithecidae > Papio > Papio anubis. The sequence goes on from NC_044989.1 coordinate 89,917,495, forward strand.
GCTTTGATGTTTGCTACTTTGTGTCTGGGGACTGGAACATGACAGAAATACACTGACAAAAGGGAACACAGGCTTCATGAAATATACCCTTACAATTGCAAACATGGTATGATTTGTCATTTGTCTAAAACTAAAATAAAACCATGTCAATATCGATGTGGATATGCCGAGTGATGAGGACAAATGTGACCTAAATCAGTGGAGCAACTCATACACCTGAGAATCAATGTCAAAGCAGGTGGTACACGATCCCTCATGTCTTTCATGCAGGAAATCAGAAGGATTTACATAATTATACTACAAACATTCATCACGCTCTTCAACTCGTCCGATAACTAGGAAAGTACACAATTACAATGACACTTCACATCTCTTCAGTGGAAGTGTCCTAAATTGATCAGCTTGGATATATGTTTCCTGAAATTAGTAGATAATACTCGTTTTTTCTCACACCCATGTGGTGTAATAATTTGCCTGAGTTTCTTGTATCTGCTAGTTTAGCCTTCCGAAAATTTCTTCATCCACTCATGGCAACAAAGGATAATATATTAGCCTCAATAAAAATATCATCAATTATCAATTTTGACATACTTCTACAAAGTAAAACTGAAACAAGCATTAGATATTAGTAAGTTTTACATTCAGAAATCACTCTAATATTCATTGAAAATGACCATTTTAGGAGTTAATTAGAATTCAACATAATTTTTGTTTCTAAAATAGTCTTCTTAAGAGTATCATACTATTCTCTAAAGAAGTTTCATTAAATAGCTATTTTATCCAAGAGTTAGCTCCTTGAACAAGGAAGGCAATGTATTCATACTCAAGTTTATCTCATTTTTTATAACTAAAATCAACAAAACATGTATCTCTGATGCCTAATAGTAACAAAGAGGAGTAATGAGTCACTATGGTTTATCCCAATTCTAGCACTGTTTCCTGCTTCCTGTAGTTCACGGATCAGCCAAAATCAAATATTCTTTTACGCAAATATTCCAAATGCATCTGAAATGAGTTCACTCAGGTTTCCTCAGCAGAAAACCCAAAATTACATAAATACCTTCTTCTTTTCCATCCTTCCTGCCTCACAATCCCTCTTCTTCGAGGAAAATAATTGATACATCAGTGGTCACATTAGTTCTCATTTTACAGTGTTTATGGAGTTATTAGGATCAGTTTTCCCTCTGTTTATAAGAATACGATATGATGCCTATAATATCTAATACTTCAGCTCATTCTCCTTCTCCTCTTGATGGAAACATGCTGTAAAATTAAAGCAAAATTATGCTGTTCCCTGAGCCTGGTATGTGTCGAACTGCTCTCCAATGGTTCTTCTTTCCAATTTCAATGTAGAGAAGTCTATAATCTTACTATTCAGATCATGGCCAACGACCAGCAGCATCAGGGTCACCTGAGAACTCACTACAAATGAAGAATCTCAGACGTGTTGAATCAGAACATGCAGCTTAGATGAACTCCTCACTGATTTATTCTGGGAAGGGAAGTTCTCTTCTACCTTGATTGAACATGACATTAGATGTGTTTTGCAAAATTACCTGTCCCAGATGTTGGTCCCTCCTCTATTTCTGTGGCTATATTCGAAACAGAATCATTCTTTTCACTTGTAGCCTGAATGGGATTTGAAACACAATAATCAATACATAAAGTAGGTTTCATAGACTATACAGTTAATAGTTCAACATATAAATGAGAGTTTAATTACCTTCAAGGCTGGTTGTTTCTCAGAAGACACTGAAAAGCAAAAGGGATACATAATCAATCATATGTAAATATGATAATGTTATCCATATATTCATGCATGGATAGCATATTAGCATCAAGTTGTATCCTCCTGCCTGTATTAGTGTAGGCTTTGATATTTTCTACTTTGTGTATGGAGACTGGAACATGACAGAAATACACTGAAGAAAATAGGAATACAGGCTTCAAGAAATATACACTGACAATTTCAAACATGATATGACTTATCATATGTCTAAAACTAAAATAAAACCATGTCAATATCAACGTGGATATGCTGAGTGATAAGGACAAATGTGATCTAAAATCAGAGAGCAACTCATACACATGGGAATCAATGTCAAAGCAGGTGGTACACATGCACCTGCAGGTCTTTCAATGCAGGATATCAGAATGATTTAGATTATACTGCAAACATTCATCATGCTCTTTAACTTGCTCGATAACTGAGAAGGTACACAATTATAGTGACACTTCATGTGAAGGTACACTTCACGTCTCTTCAGTGGAAATGTCCTAACTTGTTCAGCTTGGATATATGTTTGGTCAGTCCTAGTAGATAATACTCATTATTTCTCAGATCCACATAGTGTAATAATTTGTCAACATTTCTTGTATTCTCTAGTTTAGCCTTCCAAAAGTTTCTTCATTTACTCCTGGCAACAAAGTATAGTACACGAATCTCAATGAAAAATATCATCAATTATCAATTTTGACATACATATCCAAAATTAAACTGCTACAAGCATTAGATATTAATAAGCTTTTAATTCAGAAATCACTCCAAAATTCATTAACAATGACCATTTTAGGAGTCAATTAATGAATTCAACATTATTTTTCCTTTCAAAATAGTCTTGTTTGGAGAATCATGATGATCTCCAAAGAATCTTCATTTAATAGCCATTTTATTCAAAAGTGAGCTTTTTGAACAATGAAGCCAATGTGTTCATATTCATCTTTTTTATAACTGAAATCAACAAAACACGTTTCTCTGATGCCCAATAGTAACAAAGAGGTGTAATGAGTCAGTGTGGTTTCTCCCAAATCTCTCATTGTTTCCTGCTTCCAATAGTTTCTGGAGCAGCCACAATCAAATCTTCTTTTATGCAAATATTCCAAATGCATCTGAAGTGAGTTCACTCAGATTTCCTTAGCAGAAACACCAAAATTACATAAATAACATCTTCTTTTTCCTTCTTCCTGCCTCACAATCCCTCTTCCTTGAGGAAAATAATTGCTACATCTGTGGTATCATTAGCTGTCCTTCTACAGTGTGTATGGGTTATTACAATCACTTCTTCCCTCTGCTTTTCGCAATACGGTTTGACGTCTATAATATTTATTACTTCATCTCTTTCTTATTCCCCTCTTGATGAAAACATGCTGTAGAATTAAAGCAAAATTAAGTTGTCCCCTCAGCCCATTATGTCTTGAACTGCTCTCCAATAGTACTTCTTCCCAATTTCAATATAGGGAAGTCTATAATCTTGCTACTCAGATCATGGCCAAGCATCAGCAGCAACTGAAGCACCCGAGTACTTATTTCAAGTGCACAATCTCAGAAGTGCTGAATTGGAATGTGCAGCTTCAATGGGCCACCCCCCCACTAATTTATTCGGGGAAGAGACATTCTCTTCTATCTTGAGTGAACATGACATCGAACATGTATTGCTAAATTACCTGTCCCAGATTTTTGCCCATCCTTTATTTCTGTGGCGATATTCAAAATAGAATCATTCTGGTCACTTGTAACCTAAATGGTATTTGAAACAAAATTATCAATACATGAAGTATGTTTAATAGGCTGTACAAATATAATAGTTCAAAATATAAATGAGAGTTTAGTTACCTTACAGGCTGGTTGTTTCTCAGAAGACACTGAAAAGCAAAAGGGATACACAGTCAATCGTATGTAAATATGATAATATAATCCATACACTCATCCTGTGTTAGCTTCAGGCTGTATCCTCCTGCCTGTAATAGTGTAGGCTTTGATGTTTTATACTTTGTTTCTTGGGACTAAATGTGAAGGAAATACACTGAAGAAAATAGGAATACAGGCTTCAAGAAATATACTCTGACAATTTCAAACGTGATATGACTTGTCGTATGTCTAAAACTAAAATAAAACCATGTCAATATCAATGTGGATATGCTGAATGATGAGGATAAATGTGATCTAAAATCAGAGAGCAACTCATACACATGGGAATCAATGTCAAAGCAGGTGGTACATGTGCCCGCATGTCTTTCATGCAAGATATCAGAATGATTTAGACCATTTTACTGCAAACATTCATCATGCTCTTTAACTTGATTGATAACTGAGAAGGTACACAATTACAATGACACTTTAGTTGAATGTACACTTCACGTCTCTTCAGTGGAAATGTCCTAACTTAATCAGCTTGGATATATGTTTGATGAATTCTAGTATGTAATATTCATTATTTCTCACACCCATATGGTGTAATAATGTGCCTACATCTCTTGTATCTTCTAGTTTAGCTTCTGAAAGTTTCTTCATCCACTCATGACAACAAGGTATAATAAATAAACCTCATCAAAAAGTATAATAAATTACCAAATTTAACATACTTATACAAAATAAAGTTGCTACAAGCATTAGATATGAATAAACTTTTACATTTGGAAATCACTCCAATATTCACTGAAAATAAACATTTGGGAGTCAAGTAATGAATTCAACATTATTTTCATTTCTAAAATAGTCTGGTTGAAGTCTCATGTTATTCTCTAGAGAATTTTTATTAAATAGCTATTTTATCCAATAGTTAGCTTCTTGAAAAACAAAGCCAATGTATGCATATTCACGTTTATCTCATTTGAATAACTAATATCAACAAAACATATACCTCTGACGCCCAGTAGTAACAAGGAGGAGTAATGAGTCACTGTGGTTTATCCCAATTCCATCATTCTTTCCTGCTTCCAGTAGTTCCTGGAGCAGCCAAAATCAAATCATCCTTTACGCAAATATTCTAAATGCATCTGAAGTGAGTCCACTTAATCTTAGAGTCATAATTTAAAAAATCATTTTCTTTATACTCATGAAGGCTCCTGATATTTTTACATATCCTGGATTCAGCAGTTTGGCCTTCTCCCTGTCTCTTCATCCACTTTCGCCAAAACATACACATCAATGAAATAATGTGTAGATTTTCATAGATTCCTATGAAAATAAACTAAGCAAAGTTTCTAAATCACTAGAGACTTCTTTTCTTATAAATAACCAACCAATATGACATAATGCATATATATATATATATATGTCATGATTGCCATGATTATTGGCAGTTATCCATTCAATACTCTAAAAATGTATTCTTTGATTCCTTTTTTCTAAATCTAGTTTTATGTGATATACTATAGGGGTCTCTCAGGTTCTTTTATGAAATAACTACTCAGCAAACACAGCTTCCTAAAAAGAAACAAACAAACAAAAAAAACACATTTTTTCTAGATTAAGCTGCATCCCAATATGCTAACTGATGTGAATGAAGCACATATCATTGATATGCAAAACTTCTACGGAGAAGAAATGAGACCCTGTGGGTCACCCTCATCCTTCTAACTTCTGCTTTCAATTAAGTGACTTCCCACCAGTCTCCTCATCAGAAACCTCCATTCTACCTAGCTAGCTGCTTTCTTTGTTTACTCCTGCCCAATTTGACATACACTCCTTTTCATTCATAAATCTAATGTCCATATTGGTGGACTTCATTCTTTGACCTCCACATTCGTTTCTTCATTATTCTCACCACTACTGCATTGTGACATCTGTACAATCCCATACTGACACACGGGAAGGTAAGATTTTACTTTATTAAAATGTTAAATGTGTCAGACACTTGACTAACATGTAATAAATTCCTTTTTCACAAAAGCAGTCCCATGACCTCCTCTCTTCCATAGACACTCTTGTTTCACAGCTGTTCTTCACTCACATTGGTTTATCTATCACCTCTCATTTTGTTTCTATGTTTTCACTTCATATTATGAGTTATTATCATAGGCTCAGGAGCCTATCTTACCTATTTTCCTCTCCAGGAGACAGTACTGAGCAGTAAATTAGAATCTTTCAAGATATGAACACTTTTATGTACACAACACTTTGTAGAGTTATTTTATGTTTAACTACCCATAATGCCACTATGTCTATGCTTTCCAGAGAAACAAGCTCTGAAATTTTACTGAATATAAACTATTCAAAAACTTCTTTAACTACAATGACACTGTCTCTCCTCGATGCACCAAAATCTTCAGAAATAACAAGTGAAGACTTGAAAACATGTCAGTAATTGACATGAAAAATGAAGTGTTGACATAATTTTTTGAAGGTATAAATAACACAAGCTGAGATCCTTACTAGATTCAAGAAGAGCAAAGTACATTAGATGGGAAATAAATATGGAACAGGAATATTTTCATTTGTAATGAAAATTATTCTATTTACAGTTTTCAGGAGGGAAAAAAAATACACACACACACACACATTCACACACAAAAAACAGAGCAATACACTTTTACAGGGTGTTTCTTCATTAAAAGCCTGTCATTTGACATCCGAGAACACTCTATAGGGATCAACAAAGGGGTTCTAAATTGTGACCTGAGTAGTTTAGAGTTTAACATTCATGAAGGGGAACCAAGAGGACAAGTAACACTTTGTTGGCCATTTCTACTCCTTACTGTCATTCTCTGAAAAGCACACACTGAATTTTCTCAGGGTTATGACATGTCAAAAAGACATGCTTTAAGGGGGAAACAGGTGCAATCAGCACAGCCATGGGAGAGATACAGTTATGCTTGTTAGGATTTCCATTACTTCTGCTTCATTTCTAACATAGTACAAATCAATAAAAGCAACCACGTAAGCACATCTATGTTGGTATGTCATCATATTTAAGTCCACATGATATCAGCATGAAGAGAGCATAATGTGCTGTAGTCATCACATGGCATATCATGAGATCATACAATAAATCAAGAAATATGTCACTGGGTCAATGTATGTAGATCTGAAATATATATCACTGATTTTACAAAGACCAAGTTGCAGTCATTATGTGCACTGCCTGAACTTTTCTACAAGTTTTTAATACACAAAATCAAGTTCTACATGTTATCTATGAACGTGCACACATGTGGTAAGAGGTCTTTAAAGTGCATTTGGGTGATTTCTTTTTTTTTTTTTTTTTTAATTTAAATCAAGCTCTTGGTTACATGTCGGCAGTAAGTTTTAGTAGTATAAAAAACCCTAAGACCATAACAGCTCAGAATCACCGTCTTAAAAGACTGCGTCTACCAAAGAGTCAGCAAGGCATGACTACTTACTTTCTTCATTTTTAAAACTCAGAGGTACCCCATGCACACTCCCAAATAAAACTACACAAGTTCCTTAGTTTAATTAGATCCCATTTGTCAATTTTGGCTTTTGCTGCCATTGCTTTTGGTGTGTTAGTCATGAAGTCTTTGCCCATGCCAATGTCCTGAATGGTATCGCCCAGGTTTTCTTCTAGGGTTATTATGGTTTTAGGTCTTTCTTAAAAGTTTAAGTCTTTAATTTGTCTTGAGTTAATTTTTGTACAAGGTGTAAGGAAGGGGTCCAGTTTCAGTTTCCTGCATAAGGCTAGCCAGTTTTTCCAACACCACTTATTAAACAGGCAATCTTTTCCCTTGCTTGTTTTTTGTCAGGTTTGTCAAAGATCAGATGGTTGTAAATGTATGGTGTTATTTCTGAGACCTCTGTTCTGTTCCATTGGTCTTTATATCTGTTTTGGTACCCATACCACGCTGTTTTCATTACTATAGCCTTGTAGTATAGTTTTCTGTTAGGTAGCGTGATGCCTCTAGTTCTGTTCTTTTTGCTTAGGATTGTCTTGGCTATATGGGCTCTTTTTTGATTCCATATGAAATTTCCAGTAGTTTTTTCTAATTCTGTGAAGAAAGTCAATGGTAGTCTATAGCATTGAACCTATAAATTACTTTGGGCAGTGTGGCCATTTTCATAATATTGATTCTTCCTATCCATGAGCATGGAATATTTTTCCATCTGTTTGTGTCCTCTCTTACATCCTTGAGCAGTGGTTTGTAGTTCTCCTTGAAGTGGTCTTTCACATCCCTTGTGAGTTGTATTCTTAGGTATTTTATTCTCTTTGTAGTAATTATGAATGGGAGTTCACTCATGATTTGGCTGTTCATCTTTTATTGGTGTATAAGAACGCTTGTGATTTTTGCACACTGATTTTGTATCCTGAGAATTTGCTGATGTTGCCTATCAGCTGAAGCAGATTTGGGGCTGAGATGATTTGGTTTTCTAAATATACAATCATGTCATCTGCAAACAGAGACAATTTGACTTCCTTCTTTCCTATTTGAATGCCCTTTATTTTTTCCTCTTGCCTGATTACCTTAGCCAGAACTTCCAATACTATGATCAGAGTGAACAGGCAACCTACAAAACAGGAGAAAATGTTTGCAATCTCTCCATCTGACAAAAGGCTAATATCCAGAATCTAAAAGGAACTTAAACAAATTTACCAGAAAAGAACAAACAACCTCTTCAAAAAGTGGGTGAAGGACATGCTCAAAAGTAGACATTTATTCAGCCAGTAAACATATGGGAAAAAAAAGCTCCTCATCACTGATCATTAGAGAAATGCAAATCAAAACCACAATGAGATACCGGATCATGCCAGTTAGAATGGCAATCATTAAAAAGTCAGGAGACAACAGATGCTGGAGAGGATGTGGAGAAATAGGAACACTTTTACATTGTTGATGGGAGTGTCAATTATTTCAACCATTGTGGAAGACAGTGTGGTGATTCTTCAAGGATCTAGAACCAGAAATACCATTTGACCTAGCAATCCCATTACTGAGTATATACCCCAAAGATTAACCATTCAACTATAAAGACACATGCACACGTATGTCTATTGCAGCACTATTCATAATGGAACCAATTCGAATGCCCATCAGTGATAAACTGGATAAAGAAAATATGGCATATACACATCATGGAATACTATGCAGCCATAAAAAAGGATGAGTTCATGTCCTTTGCAAGGACATGGATGAAGCCTGAAAAACCATCATTCTCAGCAAACACACACAGGAAAAGAAAACCAAATGCTGCATTTTCTTACTCATAAGTGGAGTTGAACAATGAGAACACATGGACACAGGGAGGGGATCATCACACACCAGGGCCTCTCAGGGATGTAGGATCCTAGGGGAGGGACAGCACTCGTAGAAATACCTGATGTAGCTGACAGGTTGATGGGTACAGTAAACTACCATGGCACATGTATACCTATGTAACAAACCTGCATGTTCTTCACATGTATCCCAGAATTTAAAGTATAATACAAAACAAACAAACCAACATTAATTCAGATTGTTGGTTACCAGTAGGCAATGAATTGTAGTAGTATAAAAGATTCTAAGGCCAAAACTGCTCCGAATCAGTGCTTTAAAACCCTGTATCTACCAAAGAGTCACCAAAAAATGATTAGTGACTTTATTCATTTTCCAAAATCAGAATCATTTTCCAAAACAGCTCTGAATCACTGCTTTGAAACCATGTATCTACCAAAGAGTCACCAAAAAATGATTAATGACTTCATTCATTTTCCAGAATCAGAGGTATCACACATACCCAAACTCACAAACGAAAGCACACAAGCACATACACGTGCAGAAATTCAAGCTGCTAATCAGAGCATGTGATTGGGTGAAGATTCAAAGATTCTCAATGTGACAATACCAACATAAAAGAGTTTAAGTTCTAACACAATTGTGATGTCAGCAGGTATAGCTTTTCTCTAGGTAAAGAACAGTATAGGAAACCAGAAATTGAAGCACTGAAAAATATTTAGTTTCAAAATTCACCTCCTTGAACCCCTAACATGCATACAAATTCCACATTGGGATCTTTATCACAACCTAAAAGGCAAAGCATCTGAGCTAGAGCTTACATTTTTAAAATTTCGTTTTCTTATTCTTGTAACTATCATTTTATAAGCATAAACACTAACAAGAGCATCAGCATCATTTAGATCAAATCCTTCTATCTTATTGGGGTAAAAGAAGAATCAGAAGACTACGATCATTTCCAATATATTCATGTCCTTCTTTCCAGACGAAATTTATATTGGCAAATTTACCTTTTCCTGGAGGTGGTGAATCCTTCCTTCTTATGGCTACTTTTGAACTGGGATCTGCTTCTTTTGGGGTAAGCTGAATGGGTTTTACAACATAATGATTAATATATAATGTATATATATCACAAGGCATTTTGTTAATTAAAGATGAAAATATATTTGTTTACCGTGGATAAAGGAGGTCGCTCAGAAGATCCTACAAAGCAAAAGGGGCACATAATTAAGTACGTGTAAATATGACACAGCCCACCATCCACTATGTAGTGTTTGTAACCAGCTGAAATCTTCATGCTTGGTCTTGAAACTGTTACCTATTAGGCTCTGGGTTGCTTTTGCTATTGTTTTGGTTAGCATACAGACATGACAGGAATATATGGAAATCATAATATAGGTTTCATAAAACATGTAGTCCAGATTTCAAGAGAGAGATTAGATTTCACATGACTACAACTAACACAGAAAAGTACTTCTACCAATGTGATCCTGTTAACTGAAGCCAAAAAACGTGATGTCAAATGAAAGGACCAAATAGGACCCCAGAAGGATAAATGTCAAAGCCCATGGTAGAACACTATGGTGTACCCTGAAGAAATCACCCAAGAACCTTTTATAGTATAACACAATAGTTCTCCTGTTCTTCATTTTGTCCTCTAACTTAAAAACTATCAATTTCATTAAAATGTATCATTCACTTCTGCTTGCAGGATGTATTCTGAGTTCATTCGTTGAGGTATCTACATACGGAAGAATAGTTAACAAAAATACTCATGTTGTCCACAGTCATGCAGGCTTCTGGTGTTTTTCCATTTCCCGGATTCTCAACTTTAGCCCTCCTGCCATCTCTTCCTTCACTTATGCAAAAAATGCATACATTACACTCCAAATACCTAATGTGTAATTGGATTCCCATAAAACAAATCTAAACAAAATCATTGACTCATCAGAGGCTGTTTTAATGTTAATCACCTTTTATATATCAAAATCAAAATCTTTGCCATGATTATTGACAGTTACATTTTAATACTTAAGAAATATATTTCTTGATTGTTTTGCTTCTACAGTCAGTTTGATATGCAGTGCATCGCATTTTGCTAACATGAAGCACCTATCCTATTGTCGATGTGTGACCCCTATAGAGAGAAAAATTGAGTCCCTGTGGTTTACTCTTAATCTTTCACCTTCTGTTTCCAGTAAGCTCTGAAGCAACAATAATCCAATATTCCATTCGAGTACGAATATACTAGGTCCACATAAAGTGAGTTATCTCAGGTTTCCTCATCAGAAAGCCCCAAACACCTAGCCAGCTGCTACCTTTATTTACACCGTCCCACCCCACTTGCACTCTTTTCTGTTGATAAATCTAATCTCACTATCTGGTCTTCATTCTTTGCCTTCCACATTTTGTTCTTCATTATTCTCACCACCCCTGTGATCAAACCCATAAAATTTCATTTTTATAAATAAGAAGATATGGTTTTCCTTTATTAGAATATGAAAAGTTACAGAAACTGGACTAACTTGTACAAATTCCTTCTTCACAATAGCAGCCCCATGTCCTCCTCTCTCCCACAGACACACTGTTTCATAGTTTCTATTCACTCACATCAGTTTCATTGAGTATCATATCAAGTCTCATTTTATCTTCACGGCTTTATTTTATGCTAGGGGTTATTATCAAAGTCTCAGCAAACTATGTTATATATTTTCTTCTACACAAGAGATTACTGAGCAGTAAATAAGAATCTCTTTGGATATAAACACTTTTATGTACACAAAATTTTTGTGAAGCTAACTTATGGTGAAATACACATTACACCATTATGTGTGTTACGTGTTCCAGAAAAACAGGCTCTAAAATTTTATTGAACTACTTAGTTTAAAAACTTCTGCAATTACAATGACATAGTCTCTGCTCAATGCAGCAACATCTTCAGAAATCTCTTGTGAAGACTTGGTAAAATGTCAGTCATTTACATGAAAAAGAGCATTAAGTGACAACACTGCTTGCTGGTATAAATAAGACAAGGCTAGATCCTTGCCAGATTCAAAGAGATCAGAGTGCCACGAGACAGAAACAAATATATAAATCGAAAGATTTTCATTTCTACCAAAAATTCATGTATTTAAAGTTTTCAGAACAGGACAAAATGCAAGGAAACACAGCGGTGAGGCGTTATAGAGCATCTCTTCACCTGGAGGCTATTTATCATTTGACATCCGGCAACCCTTTCTAGGGCTCAACAAAGGGGTTCTAAATTGTGATTTGATCATTCCTAGAGTTCAACATCAACCTTCCTACATCAGGAAACCAAGGCATCAATGACACTTTGGCCATTTCTTCTTTCCAATGTCATTCTCTGAAAAGCATACACTGGAGTTTCAGAGTCATAGCATGATGGAAAAACATGGCTCTAGGGGGTAATGAATGCAGTCAGTACAGCTATGGCAGTGTATAAAACTATACTCAGGGTATCTGAAATACTTCTATTTAGTTTCTTACATAGTACAAATCAATAAAGGCAACCACATAAGCAAATCTATGTTGGTATGTCATCATATCTATATTCATTTTGTATCAGCTTGAAGAGACTTTAATTAATTGTGGTGCAGTCATAAAATGGCATACCACAAGACCATACAACAAATCAAAGATGACCAAATTGTGTCAACCTGGATAGATCTGAAATATAGACCACTGATTAGAAAAGTCAAGTTGCAGCTATATGTACGCTGTGTGAAATCGTATAGAAGACTTGATACTTGAAAATAGATTCTACTTATTACCTAGGAAAGTGCATGTATCTTGTAAAATATTTTTAATGTGCATTGCAGTGATTTAAAAGTAAAAAGTGTTAATTCTGGCTGTTGGTTACCTGTAGGCAATGAATTGCAGTAGAAGAAAAGATTCTAAGGCCAAAACAGCTCAGAATCATTGTTTTAAAACACTATATCTACCAAAGAGTTACAAAAGAATGATTAATTACTTTATTCACTTTTAATCAGAGATACACACACACACATACACACGCAGAAACTCAATCTGGTAATCAGAAGATGTGATTAAGTAAAGAGTCTCAATGTAACAACACTGACATAAAGGAGTTGAAGTTCTAAAACAATTGTAACGTCAGTAGGTATAGCTTTTCTCTAGATGAAGAGAGAAGAGTATTGCAATCAATTTTGAAGCACTGAAAATATTTACAGTTTCAAAATACACCTCCTCGAATCCCTAACATGCACAGGAATTCAAAACTGGGATCTTTAGATGATGACAGCTTTAAAGGAAAAGCATTTGGGCTAGAGCTCACGGTGTAAAATGTCTGCCTTATGCTTTAAATATCATTTTATAAACAAAGATATTAACAAGAACATCAGCATACTTACATCAAATCCTTCCACCTCATTTGGGGAAAAAGTGAAAATCAAAAAACTAGGAGCATTTTCAATATTTTCAACTACGTTTCCTAGAATGAAATTTGTAGTGGGGAAATTTACCTTCGCTGGAAGTTAGTGAATCCATGCTTCTTAAGAATCTAGTTGAAATGTGATCTCTGTCTTCCACGGTATGCTGAATGAGTTTGACAACATAATGATTAACATATCATGTATATATCACAGAGCATTTTGTTAATAATTAAAGAAAATACGTATGTAAAGTTTACCGTGAATAAAGGCGTTTGCTCAGGAGACACTACAAAGCAAAAGGAACACATAATTGACTACAGGTAAATATGACACAGCCTACCATCAATCATGCAGTGTTTGTATCCAGCTGAAATCTTCATGCTTGCCCTTGAAATTGTTACCTATTAGGCTTTGGGTTGCTTTACTCTTGTTTTGGTTAGCACACAAACATGACAGGAATATACACATGAAAAATCACAATATAGATTCTATAAAACATGCAGTCTAGGTTGCAAGGGTGAGATTAGGTTTCACATGACTGCAAGTAACATAGAAAAGTATTTCTACCAATGTGAATTTGCTGAAAGAAGCCAAAAAAAAGTGATGTCGAATGAGAGAACCAAATAGGACCCCAGAAGAATAAATGTTAGAAACTATGAAGTTGCAATGAGAGTGATGAAAATGTATCATCCGCGGCCGGGTGCGGTGCCTCACGCCTGTAATCCCAGCACTTTGGGAGGCCGAGGTGGTCGGATTACGAGGTCAGGAGATCGAGACCATCCTCGCCAACATGGTGAAACCCCGTCTCCAATAAAAATACAAAAAAATTAGCCGGGCATGGTGACGGGCGCCTGTAGTCCCAGTTACTTGGCAGGTTGAGGCAGGAGCATGGCGTGAACCTGGGAGGTGGAGTTCACAGTGAGCCGAGATCACGCCACTGCACTCCAGCCTGGGTGACAGAACCAGGCTCCGTCTCAAAAAAAAAAAAGTATCATTCGCTTCTGCTGGCAGGAAGTGCTCTCAGTCATTAGTTCAGATATCTACTTGGACAAGAATCGTTTCCATACTCATGTTATCCACAATCATGAAGATTTCTGGTATTTTTTCAACTTCTGGATTCTCAACTTTAGTTCTCTTGCCATTTTTTCATTCACTTATGCAAAAAATGTATACATTACACATCAAATAACTAATGAGTACTCAGATTTTCATTTAAAAAAATGTAACCAAAATCTCTGAATCACCATTGACTTTTTTTCATAATAATCAACTTTTTTTTTTTTTTTTTTTTTTGATACGGAGTCTTGCTCTGTTGCCCAGGCTGGAGTGCAGCGGCACAATCTCGGCTCACAGCAACCTCCGCACCCGGGTTCAAGAGATTCTCCTGCCTCAGCCTCCCTAGTAGCTGGGACTACAGGCACATGCCACCATGCCTGGCTATTTTTTTGTATTTTTAGTAGAGTTGGGGTTTCGTCATGTTAGCCAGGATGATCTCCGTCTCCTGACCTCGTCATCCGCCCACCTCAGCCTCCCAAAGTGCTGGGATTATAGCTGTGAGCCACTGCACCTGGCTCAGTCAACCTTTATATATCAAAATCTTTGCCATGATTATTGATAGTTACACTTTTAGTACTCAAGAAATAAATTTCTCATTTGTTTTTTTCTAAAGTCAATGTGATATGCTATAGCATAGCAGTCTCTGAGGTACTTTTATACAATGGCTATTTACATCAAAAACAGCATTTTAAAAAAAACAGTCAATGTTTTGATATCCAAGTGCATCCCATTCACTAACAAACATGAATGAAGCACATATCATTGATGTGTAACTCCTGCAGAGAGAATAAACGAGTTCCTGTGGTTTCCTGTCATTCTTCTATCCTCTGCTTCCAGTAAGCTCCAAAGCAGCAATAATTTAATCTTCTCTTTGAGTGGGAATATACTGAGTCTACACAAAGTGAGTTCCCTCGAGTTTCCTCATCAGAAACCTCCAAATAACCTACTCACAGCTGCTTTCTTAATTTACACTATCCCACCTCACATTTTTTTTTGTAAATCTAATGTCCACTTCTCAACAATGAATGTTATATTTTGATCTACAAGTTTAAATGTTCACCAAAGTTTTAAGAAAAAGTATGTTTAAATTAAATTATATTTGCTATTAAAAATTAATAAATTATATTTATAATTTAATTAAAATTAGGTTTATAATTTAATGAAATGTAACAAGTAATTTAATTTCAAATTTATTTTAAATTATATTTAAATTAGTTATATTTATTTTCAAAAATTATATTAAAGCATAGAAAATTATTCAGCTATATTCACTACTTCACCACCTTTTTTTGTACACAAAAAAATAACATTATCATTATTTGATTGCTCTCGTGGAGCACTTTTTATAATACCAATACCATTTGCTTCTTCTCCAGTTGCTGATAGTGATTTTTCTTCCTAGTTAAAAAAAAAAAAAAAAATCTTCAGAAAATGCTGTATTTCCTACTCCATCAGTCAGTAATCCAAGAAACATTTTCTGGGTCTATAAATTCATAAGGTCTATCCTGGAAAATCTGATAATATGAATAAAATACTAATTTTACTTATTTATCAAGTGAAAAAAAGAAATTTATAAAAACAAACAAAAGCAGAAAGACACAATTCATTATTTCTGCAATTCAAGTCAAAAAAATACAGTGACGGCACAAAGGCAGTAACAGTTATTTCTACCTGGGAAGCTTCTGAGACACTGCAAATGTAGCGTTCTATTTTTAAAAAAGACAAGTGAAAAGTAAGAGTGTGAAGAGTTTCTAGTCAGGGCAGCATGTGCAAAAAAATAAGGCATGAAACAGCATAGCCAAGAAGAAATACCACAATAATGTGGTAAAACTTGGACACAGACAGAGCAAGTGGGGTGGAGAGATACAATGGGAGAAACAGGCCAAACCACAGAGATAAGTGTTATGCTAGAATGCAAATGTTTCCTTCGTGTAATGAGGATACAGCTATAAGCAGATGAGTTAGAGCAAAGTAAATATGTTTAAGAAAGGTCACCCTGGAAGGCATACACAGATAAAGGGGGAGACAAGAGAGAAACAAACAAGAACATTCCGAAAGTATAGGGTAGACAGTGTCTTACAGTAATAAGCTATGAGAAATGGTTAAAGGTAGAAAACACAAAATTTAGTGAGTCACTGGACTGGCAATGTGAGGGAAACCTGGAGTACAGGTTTTCTGCTTCAATGTTTCATTGCTACTTACTTGGTGCTGTTTACTAAGATTAGGAAGCCAGATTACAGAGTAGATTACAGAGAGTCAGGAAAGAATCTGGAAGGCAGTTTGAGACCTATCAAATTTGAGGCACAAAGGGGACTTAGAAGACTGATCTGGGTAAATACATTTGGAGTAGAAATAGATGATCTTACTCAAAAAAAACCATACGTTCTTGAGAAGGTCAACATTTGTAAAATATACTAAACTGGTAGGATTCAGTAATTTAAACCTATGAAGAACTCTGACGTTTTGAAAATAAAAAGAAAACAAAACATGGGATTCAAAATTTCAATTATATATTTCTATACTGGATTAAAAGACATAAAATATATTTTCTTAATGTATGCAGCTATTTAGTTCTGGAATATTATGGTCACATGCATTTTTGAACTTAATGAAAACAGTTATCTAAAACCAGTAATTCAAGGTATCCTAAGAAAGCTAATTTTTAAAGAATCATCTTAAAAGTTTTTAACTTGTAGAAACGTTTATTCTATTATACAATTATAAGGCATTTAAGCAATATTAAAATATGAGAGAGAAATGTAAAACCCTATTTTAAAGTTAATATAGTTTTCTGATTCTCCTGTAAATGATATACTAACTCTCTAATTGCCTACTTATGCCATAAAGATGATAGTTAAAATTCAGAGAAAAGATCAAGTAAAATAGTCATATGACTATGCAAGCTGAAGATTTACATGTTTTCAAATACAACATGCCTGTCAATCAGGACCCAACACTCACAGGAAGAAAGAAGAAATTTATTTTGAAAATCAAATCAAAAGGATTCCTGAGTTTTACAGCTGAATAAATTTATGTGCAAGGTATAACAACTATAAACACTAAAGTGAATAATGCTTCCAGAGAATAATACAAAATGTCACAACCGTAGGAGATAGTTTTAAAAGTAAAAAGCAATATTCCAGAGATAATTCTGTGTACTCTGTTGGCAGTATTTCTTTCCTTATGATTCTATGGAAATAGGTACTTTGTTCAGGAAATAATTATGAGGATTGATTACACTCGTCGCATGTGTGTTCTTAAGTACAGATGTTATCAGCACAAGGTAAGTCAGATTAGTTCCAGAAGTAAGTAATAATTTATTTCTTTAAGAGGGTTCCAGATTAAAAATATATATTTTCTCATTCAATGAATATAAATTAAAAACCTCCTTTAAAATTAACCAGAAATGTGCCGGTGTGGTGACTCATGCCTGTAATCCCAGCACATTGGGAGGCCGAGGCAGGCAGATCACCAGGTCAAGAGATCGAAACGATCCTGGCTAACACGGTGAAACCCCGTCTCTACTAAAAATACAAAAAATTACCAGACATGGAGATGGGCGCCTGTAGTCCCAGCTACCCAGGAGGCTGAAGCAGGAGAATGGCATGAACCCGGGAGGTGGAGTTTGCAGTGAGCCGAGATCGCGCCACTGCACTCCAGCCTGGGCAATAGAGTGAGACTCTGTCTCAAAACACACACACACACACACACACACACACACACACACACAATTATTGTATAACTTCAGCTCCTTCCAAAAAAGAGAAAACAAAACAACCATCCACCTTATGGAACAATGAATGATAAATGAAGGCCACACATACCTACTAAATAGAAAGCTGTAACTAAGTATCTTGACAATAGAAACAGAGGTGAAATGAAAGAATAGACACTAAAGACATGTAGTCTACAAGGAAAAAGTCAGACTGAGGTAAATCATTTTTAAACAAAGGGGAAGGAGGGAGGAACAAACAAAAAACGAGACATGACCAGTCAATCAAATATGAGCTTACAAGAAAAGCTTGTGTTCACAATAGATGCCTAATAAAACTGGATAGCATTTACTCTACAATGTGGTTTGTGTAAATACTTATGTAACAAAGAGTTTAATTTGTTTACTGTAAAATAACACATCCCAAGAGTTAACCAGGATCATTCACCTGAAAGCTGAAACATTCTTACAACAGAGAGAGAGAAGAAAAAACAATAAAGTTCCAGCAACTTAACACCTGGAGAAAGAATTTTTATTCAGAATTCAAAAGAGTAATGTATGTCCCAAAAAAATATGTATTTAATAGAACATAGCCAGGACTTCAAAAATTTAAGAAAATTTAAACTAAAATCCTAATCCAATCTTCCACTTAGAAGATATTAGAAAACACGCTGTATCCACCTTTCCTATTTCCTTTTCATCTTTTCTAATTTTTATTTTCTTCTATATGACACATTTTATCAACATAACTTATACATTCTCAACATTAGAAGAAAATATAAACTCAAAAGATTCAAGAAATTTAATAGATTTAATTATGAGATCTGCCATGCATATTATGTTACCTGTAACATTCCATTATAAAAATTTGCCTGTTTGTTGATTCACATTAAAAACTATTAAAATGTTTACCTTATTCTAGGTACTCCAGGATACACACAAAGAGGTTTCCTAGCTTCAAGTGGTTCATAGTAATGCAGCAGCTTTGCATTATTTTTTCAAGAACTAAGCACAAAAGCCTCTGAAATTTGAAATTTACAATGAGATCCAAAGACCCTGAGTGGATTTTCTTTAAATTACGATGCAACAACTTTGTGAAATTAAAGTCTGACCATAGGAATATGAAGAGTCTCTGCTTATCAAACAGGTTGTTGTTTTAAACTAAATGCATATTCTTCTCATCAGTGACAAAAAGGAGCTAAAAGCATAATTTTTTTTTTTTTTTTTGCTTTGTTTTTTTTTTTAATTATTTATTACATACTTAAGCTAGAGGGTACATGTGCATAACATGGTGGTTTGTTACATATGTATACTTGTGCCATGTTGTCTGTTGTTGCACCTATCAACTTGCTATTTACATCATTGTATAACTTCCCAATGCAACCTCCACATGATGTTCCCAGGTCCAAGTGATTCTGTTCAAGCCCTCACCTGAGTGACACCCAGCCTAAGAATGATGGTTTCAGCTGCATCCATGTCCCTACCAGCGACATGCGAACTCATCCTTTTTATGTAGCTTTGTCAGTATTCCATGGGTGTATATGTGCCACATTTTCTTAATCCACCTGTCACTGATGACATTTGGGTTGATTCCAAGTCTTTGCTATTAGAATAAAGTGCCGTAAATAAACATAATGCAGTAGTGTCTTTATAGCAGCATAATTTATAATCCTGGGTATATCCCCAGTAATGGGATGGCTGGGTCGTATATGGTACATCTAGTTCTAGATCCTGAGGAATCGCCATACTGTTTTCCATATAATGGTTGAACTAGCTTTACAATCCCACCAACAGCAAAAGTGTTCCTATTTCCTCCACATCCCTCCAGCACCTGTTGTTTCCTGACTTTAATGATCGCCATTCTAACTGGTGTGTAGATGCAGGTCTCATTGTGGTTTTGATTTGCATTTCTCTGATGGCCAGTGATGATGAGCATTTTTCATATGTCTGCTGGCTGTATGAATGTCCTCTTTGAGTGAAATGTCTATGAAAAGGACTTAAAAACACAGTGTAACCCTCCATAATATTGTGATGTGAGAAACCGAATTTAAATTCTGATCTCCCACCACTTTGTGAAATTAGACAAAAGGTTTGCTGTATTGCTGTGGCTTGGTCTGGAACTCCTGGGTCACAAATTCCTCCTGGCTTGATCTCTTCAATAGGTGGCACTACAGGCAATATGATACCTGCCCTTAGTTACATTTCCACAATTTCTACTATTATTTTAGTCTAATTCATAGAACCAAGAATAAAAATAAAGAGCTCTGCAAAATACGGGCATGATGACAAATAGGTGTGTAAGAAATAAAAAGAAACGATATGCTATAAGCCCTTTAATATGGGTGATTCCAATGTCTTAAGGCAATGTCATCTGATGTATTAAAGATTCACGAAGCAGAGGTACTATTAAATGCTACCAAAATGATATGTAACTCAAAGTAAAGACACTTACTCCAAATGTCAGACAAAATTCCCCATCCTCTATCGTGGGAAAGTTCCCAAACATCATTTTTCTATCACTATATTTCCAACATTTTTTTTCAGACTAATCTCAAAGTCTTTATCAACTACTTCTGACGTAATGTTAAAAAAAAAAAAAAAATTAAAATTAACCCCTCCTATATCTTCTAAAATGATTCTAATAAAAATTCATGCCCACAACAATGATAGTAGACAACTGCTAATTTTAGAAGAAAAGAATATAGAAAACGAGATTCAGAGTGAGAAAATTTCAATTTCTAATAAGAGAGTACTCTAACCTCAGATTCCAGCAACCTATCTTTGTCACAGGCTGTGCAACAATATCTGGTATGTAGAGACTCCTACAGAACAAAAAGATACAACAAAAATGAGTACGTTCATTTCTTAAAAGAAAACAAAAACCATCAGTCTATACATGCAGCCCTCTCCAAAAAAGCAGCAAACTAAGTCTGAGGGAAGGTCAGTTATCTGTATGACCAAACAATATTTTGGTATAATTTCAATATGATATGGCCTCTGTTTTAAACCATTTTGAAGTTACCTATTTCACCCACCTCCCAGCCTATATGAAACATCCAATGCAGACTCACCCTAAACCCACAGCAAATAGTGTGCGTGCGGCAGGCAAATATAATGGCACATCCCATAAATAATTTGTCCTGTACCATCTACCTGAAGGGCTAAACTGAAAATCCAATAGATATCTGACAAAACTTTCGTTACTGAACTGGAGTAAACCTGATGAGCTACAACAAGCTAGAAAAGGCACTGTCTCTTCCCTATTATCTACTTCTGATTCAAAGACTAATTTGTGTCACTGGAAAATGGGAGTCTTGGATCTTCAGCTTTTAAGCTACTAAAAGAATGCCCACTGATTCCCTTTACCCCAGAACACTCCAGGGAGACCCCTGAAACACTGCAAATGTTTGAAAGCTGAATGTACAAAAGTCAAAGTACAAATGTATATGTTGTTATGTTGTTAAATATTCTTCACAGAAAATTGAAACAATAAAATTTTTAAATCCAATTATTGTCATTATAGATCCTGCCTACTCAGGTCCACAAAAACCAGCAAGCTTAAGAACCTTCATAGACACTCAGATACCCAAGAGAGAGAATGCTGGAAAAGTCTCCATCCTGAGTATGTATGGCTCCATTCCATTCATCACTGTCTAAATATCTTCCTTCCTAGGGGCTCCCACTTCTGGATCCCTCTTCTGCAGAGATCCATGGCAATCTCCAATCTACATCTTCAGCCTAGGAAAGCCCAGATTCCTCAAAAGACCGGCTATAATAATTGAGAGTAGGAGCTCTATTCCTCTGCTTCTGGCGCAAGCCGTCTCAGTCATCCACCCCAAGCATATGCAGACATGCACAAATCACCACCAGAAGCCTCATTGCTGATTTGCCAGCAAATCCTACATTTGCCCTGGCCTCATGGTATGTGAGAGAATTGAGGAAAAGAAAGGCGTTTGGCCACATCCGTCTGCCCACAGACCTATGCACACACCCCAGCTCCCAAGCCTGAGGGCTCCCTGGGCCTCTGCAAGCTGGGAGTAGCCAAAGATGATGCCTCTGGGCACTATCTTGTCCCAGAGACTCTTTCCTGTGGCTCAAATCCTTTTAACACTTTTCAATAAAAACCTTGAAATCTGTCAGTTCCTCCGGTTAAACAAAAGGCAGCAACCTCTTCAGAACTCCATGAACGTCCTAATATGCCTTTCTTCATAACTCCCACCATCCTGTGTTGTCAATTCCCTTATCTTTATCAAACTTGTAATAAAGCCAAATATTTGGATTTTTTCCTAAAACCCTCCATTTCTGTCCAACTAAGTGTTCGTTTCTCTTCAACTTTGGCTGTCCCTTGAAAATTCCATTCTTACCCACTTTCATTAGGTTCAACAGCTCATTCATTCTCATCCTCTTCCACTGTGTTCACTAGACCCACTCCCTCTTTCTAAAACTAAAATCACTCAATGATAGAATGATGTCAAAGAAGACCGGGTTTTGAATTAAGAAACCTGAATGCAAATCTCACTTCTGCGATTTACGGTATCCAAATAATTTTCTCCCTTTGAGTTTCAGGTTCTCCATCTGAACAACCACTTGATCAGGATGTTCAACAAGGATTCAAGTATTAGATGATATTTTCTTTAGTCTCTAGGAATTCCTAAAATTCTGAAATTATATGCACCTCTGATATTATCTATAGGAAAATGGGGAATATTTAGTTGCCGTACATGAGAACTATAATAGAAGATCATAAACCCTAAGAAAAGCAGAAGAGAAAGTAAGAAGAAAACAAGAAAATATTATTAAAATGTCTCAGAAGGAAAAAAAGAATCCAGAAAATAAGAAAAAGCTTCAGCGTACTAGGCAGGATACTCACTTAAAGAGAAAACCAAACCGAGTAGGCAGCAAGTAGAGAAATGAATTAGAAATATCCTTTTAATATAGGCTAAATATAGTTAACATTACATGGACTATATGTAGATATTCTCCATGCACAGTCAGATAATATTTTTCTAGGACTGGCCTGGTCTTTCTTATGAAAAACTTAGGGACCAGCGGCCACAGATAACTGATATCTGCCTTTAAAACTTTGATGGTTAAAAAAAAAAATGTTATAAGGTTACCACTGCCATTTCCAAAATATTTGGACAAACTTTTGGAGTAGACAGGCTTCAAAACAATACACTAAAGAGAGTTAATATATAACAAAATGTGACTTTCTGAATTGATCTGATGTGAATCAGTACCGTGATCCCATCTCCACATAGATCTCTATCCACCCATACTTATGGGCAAAATAAGTGTTTTGAGAGCCAGGCAGGATGATGGTCAAATCATGGTTTGGCTACCTGTTAACTGTGGAATCATGAGCCAGTATTTCAACCTCTTTAAACCAGAGTTGCCTAATTAGTAAAAAAGCAATAATAGCACGAATAGTTTGTAAAGCTGTGTGAAGATGACATGAGATGATAAATGTTAAGCATGTAATACGTTGTCTAGCACAGAGCAAAACACTAAACAGATGCTAGTTTCTATTCTCTCTATTCACTTAGTTAACATATCACTTTAAAAAATCTGTGAAATCATACCTGTCAAAACACTCTTCAACAGGAGGAAGCACTATTAAACAAAAAGTAAAATGCATTTTAAATCAACAATAGAAAACTATAGAATATTAAAAACATAAAAGAGCACAAAGGCTTGTTCCTATAATCTCAGCTACTCAGAAGGCTGAGGCAGAAGTATCACTTGAGAAGTCCATCAGTTTGAGACCAGCTTGGGCAACATAGCAAGAATCTATCCTTATAAAAATGATAATAATAATGATAATAAAACAGAAGGCCTGGTGTGGTGAGTCACACCTGTAATCCTAGCAGCTTGGGAGGCCGTGGTGGGTGGATCACTTGAGGCTAAGAGTTTGAGACCAAGCTGCACAACACGGTGAAACTCTGTCTCTACTAAAAATACAAAAAGTAGCCAGGTGTGGAGGTGCACACATGTAATCCTAGTTACTTGGGAGGCTGAGGCAAGAGAATCACTTAAACCCAGGAGGTGGAAGTTGCAGTGAACGAAGATCGTGCCACTGCACACCAGCCTGGGCTGCAGAATAGTAAGACTGTGTTTCGAAAAGAAAAAAAAAAAAAACAAAGAAATGAAGAATAAGTAAATAATACAATAGGCAGGCTCCAAATAACTTACCATCTTCTAAAGATTTCGGAGAAATAATCTTTCTCTTCGGGATGTATAGTTTTGAAATAATCTAGAAGAAAAACACAATAGGTTTAAGAATAACATGCAACTTAAATTAATGATAACAGCCACAATTACTACATGATCTAACACAAAAAGTATAGACATTGAAGTCACTCATATGTAGATTCAAACCTCAAGTCTGCCATTTACTTATCTACATATTCTCAAGGTGTGATGATTATGATTGGTGATACAGATATTCTCAAAATGTTACGCCTTTCAACACTATTTATTATGCAAATACTATGATATCCATTAGTTTCTTTTATTAACCACAACAAACTGGGACAAAAATGTACTCAAATGTAATTTAGAGTATTACTGAATAAAACTAATTATAAAAAAGTAAATTAATCACATTATTTTTCAAAATATGAATGCATGATATATATTTGTGTGAATTGCATTTTGTGGGAAAAATGTGAGAATGTAGTTTTTAGTAGTACTGTATTTAAATACGTTGGCATCGGAAACAGTACAAGTTGATTCTATTCTGTGTGTCAAAAGCTAAAAACAAATTATTGTATAACTTCAGCTCCTTCCAAAAAAGAGAAAACAAAACCACCATCCACCTTATGGAGCAATGAGTGATGAATGAAGGCCACACATAGCTACTAAATAGAAAGCTGTAACTAAGTATCTTGACAATAGAAACAGAAGTGAAATGAAAGAATAGACAGTAAAGACATGTGGTCTGCAAGGAAAAAGTCAGACTGAGGTAAATCATTATTAAACAAAGGGGAAGGAGGGAGAAACAAACACAAAAAGAGACATGACCAGTCAATCAAATATGAGCTTAAAAGAAAAGCTTGTGTTCACAATAGATGCCTAATAATACTGGATAGCATTTACTCTACAATGTGGTTTGTGTAAATACTTATGTAACAAAGAGTTTAATTTGTTTACTGTAAAATAACACATCCCCAGAGTTAGCCAGGATCATTCACCTGAAAGCTGAAACATTCTTACAACAGAGAGAGAGAATTTATACCTGATGTAAATGACGAGTTGATGGGTGCAGTACACCAACATGGCACAAGTATACATATGTAACAAACCTGCACGTTATGCACATGTACCCTACAACTTAAAGTATAATAATAATAAATAAATTTAAAAAAAAAAACAATAAAGTTCCAGCAACTTAACACCTGGAGAAAGAATTTTTATTCAGAACGTGAAAGAGTAATGTATGTCCTGAAAATTATGTATTTAATAGAACATGGCTGGGGCTTTGAAAATTTAAGAAAATGTAATCTAAAATCCTAATCTAAGCTTCCAGTTGGAAGATATTAGAAAATACACTGTATCCACCTTTCCTATTTCCTTTTCATCTTTTCTAATTTTTATTTTCTTCTATACGACATATTTTATCAACATAACTCAACTTATACATTCTCAACATTAGAAGAAAATATAAATTCAAAAGATTCAAGAAATTTAATAGATTTAATTATGAGATCTGCCATGCATATTATGTTACCTGTAACATTCCATTATAAAAAGCCCATTTGCCTGTTTGTTGATTCACATTAAAAACTATTAAACTATTTTGTTACATGCAAGACCTTATTCTGGGTACTCCAGGATACATACAAAGAGGTTTTCTAGCTTCAAGTGGTTCATAGTAATACAGCAGCTTTACAATTATTTTTTCTGAAGTAAGCACAAAAGCCTCTGAATTTGAAATTTAGAATGAGATACAAACACGCTGAGTGGATTTTCTTTTAATTACGAGGCAACAACCTTGTGAAATTAAAGTCTGACCATAGGGATATGAAGAGTCTGTGCTTATCAAACAGGTTGTTATTTTAAACTAAATTTATATTCTTCAGCTAGATAAAGAGTTTAAAGCATACTCTTAATAAAAAAGACTTGGAAAACACAGTGTAAATCCTCTGTAATACAGATGTGAGAACACAATGTAAATTTCTGATCTCCCACAACTTTGTAAAATTAGAGATAAGGTTTGCTGTATTGCCAAGATTGGTCTGGAACTCCTGGGCTAGAGAATTCTCCGGGCTTGATCTCTTCAATAGGTGGGACTACAGGCACATGATACCATGTCTAGTTAAAATTCCACAATTTCCACTATTTGGAATTCCACAAATTCCAAATAGCTCTCTGCAAAAATACTGTATGACAACAAAATAGATGTACAAGAAATAAAAAGAAACTATATGCTATGTGTAACAGGGTGATTCCATGGTTCCTGTAACAAGTCATCTGAGGTATTAAAGATTCATTTAAATGGAGGTATTATTAGTCATACTCATATGATATATAACTCAAAGTAAAGACACGTACTCAAATAAGCCTAGACCAAAATTTGCATCTGCTCTATTGTGGGAAAGCTTTTCTGTCACTATGTATTTTCCAGCAATTTTTTTTCAGATCACACCTCTCAAAGTATTTATCAACTATTTCTTATTTGCCAAATTAACAAAAATTAAAATTAACCCCTCCTATTCCTTTAAAATGGTTATCTCTAAAAAAAGTTATAATACAAACATAAAACAATGATAGGTAGACAACAGCTAACTTTTAGAAGATAATAACATAAAAATGAGATTCAGAGTGAGAAAATTGATTTCACAAGAGAGTACTCTACCTCAGATTCCAAAGCAAACTCATCCTCTGTCACAGGCTGTGCAATATTATCCGGTCTACAGAGACTCCTACAGAGGAAAAAGATACAACAAAAATGAGCACGTTCATTTCTTAAAAGAAAACAAAAACTGTCAGTCTATATATGCACGTCCCTTCCAAAAAAAAAGGTAAAACAAAGTCTGAGGAAGGTCAGTTATCTGTATATTAAATAATATTTCTTGGTATAATTAAGATGGCCTCTGTTTTAGAAAACATTTCAGTTACCTATTTCTGCCTCCACCTCTCCCAGCCTATGAAATATCCAATGCAGACTCACCCTTAAACCCGTAACAAATAGTGACAGGCAATATAATGGCACAGCCAGACAATAATTTGTCCTTATAAATTATCTACCCTAATGGCTAAACTGAAAATCCAATTGATATCTGACACAGCTTTTGTTACTGAACTGGAGTAAACCTGATAACCTAAAACAAGGTAGAAAAGGGACCGTCTCTTCCCCATGATCTATTTCTGAATCAAAGACTAATCTGTGTCACTGAAAATTGGGAGTCTTGGATCTTCAGCTTTTAAGCTACTAAAAGAGGGCCCATTGATTCTCTTTACCCTAGAACACTACAGTGAGACCCCTGAAACACTGAAAATGTTTGAAAGCTGAGTGTACAAAAGTCAAAGTACAAATGTATATGTTGTTATTGGGAATATTGTTCAAAGCAGATTAAAACATTAAAAATTACAAAATCCAAATATTGTCATTATATACATCCTGCCTTATTCAGGTCCACAAAAACCAGCAAGCTTAAGAAGTTTCATAGACACTCAGACACCCAAGAGAGAGACTGCTGGAAAAGTCTCCCTCCTGAGTACGTATGGCTCCATTCCATTCATCACTGTCTAAATATCTTCCTTCCTTCCTAGGGCTCCACTGGATCCCCCTCTTCTGCAGACATCTCATGGCAATTCCACCCATCTTCAGCCTAGGAAAGCCCAGATTCCTCAAAAGACCGGCTATAATAATTGAGAGTAGGAGCTCTCTATTCCTCTGCTTCTGGAAAGTAAGTCAGTCTCAGTCATCCACCCCAAGCACACGCGATACATTCCATCACCACCTGAAGCTTCATTGCTGATTTGCCAGCCAATCCTACATTTGCCCTACCCTACGTGTATGTGAGAGAATTGAGAAAAGAGGCAGAAAAAAGGAGACATCCACCCTGGCTCACAGATCTATGTACTTAAGCAATCTCCAGCTCCCTAGTTCTTGAGGGGTTCTAAGCCCTCTGTAAGCTGGGATGGAAGAAGATGATATCACATTCCTATCTGCTCCAGAGACTCTTTTCCAAAGGTCAAACACTTTAACATCTCTTTTCAGTAAAAACTTAGTTTGTCGTCTTCTTGTAGTTAAACAAAAGGTAGCAATCTCTTCAGAACTCCTTGAATGCCATATTCTGCCTTTCTTCATAGCTCCCAAAATCCTGTGTTTTCAATTCCCTTATCTTTATCAAACTTGTATTAAAGGCAAATATTTGGATTTTTTCCTAAAACCCTCATTTCTGTCCAACTAAGTGTGTGTTCCTCTTCAACTTTGGCTGTCCCCTGAAGACCTACCTTTACCCACTTTCATTGTCTAACAGCTCATTCCATGCTCATCCTCTCCTTCCTCACAGTGTTCACTAGACCCACTCTCTTTCTTAAAACTAAAATCACTCAATGACAGAATGATGTCAAAGCAGCATCCCCAGCTTGAATTAAGAAACCTGAGTGCAAATCTCACTTCTGCGATTTACTGTATCCAAATAATTTTCTCTCTTTGAGTTTCAGATTCTCCACCTGAACAACCACTTGATCAGGATGTTCAACAAGGATTCAAGTACTAGAGCATACTTTGTTTAGTTTCTAGGAATTCCTAAAATTCCGAAATTATATGTACCTCTGATTTTGCCTGTAGGAAAATGGGGAATATTTAGCTGCTGTACATGAGAACTATAAGAGAAGATCATAAACCCTAAGAAAAGCAGAAGAGAAAGTAAAAAGAAATCAAGAAAATATTATTAAAATATCACAGAAGGTAAAAGAAATAAAAATAAAATGAAACCAGAAAATAAAAAGCTTCAGCGAACTAGGCAGGGTACTCACTTAAAGAGAAAACCAAACTGGGTAAGCAGTAAGTAGAGAAATGAATTAGAAATATCCTTTTAATATAGGCTAAATATAGTTAACATAGTATGGACTATATGTAGATACTCCCCATGCACAGTCAGAAAATATTTTTCTAGGACTGGTTTCGTCTTTCTTACGAAAAACTTAGGGACCAGCGGCCACAGATAACTGATATCTGCCTTTAAAACTTTGATGGTTAAAAAAAAAAAAAAAATGTAATATGGTTACCACTGCCAATTCCAAAATATTTGGACAAACTTTTGGAGTAGACAGGCTTCAAAACAACACTCTAAAGACAGTTAATATGTAACAAAATGTGACTTTCTGAATTGATCTGATTTGAATCAGTACTGTGATCCCATTGCCGCATAGGTCTCTATCCATCCACGCTTAGGGGAAAAAGAAGTGATTTAAGAGCCAGGCAGGGTGATAGTCAAATCATGGGTTGGCTACCTGTTAACTGTGGAATCATGAGCCAGTATTTCAACCTCTTTAAACCAGAGTTGCCTAATTAGTAAAAAAGCAATAATAGCACGAATAGTTTGTAAAGTTGTGTGAAGA
Source organism: Papio anubis (assembly GCF_008728515.1). Classification (NCBI taxonomy): domain Eukaryota; kingdom Metazoa; phylum Chordata; class Mammalia; order Primates; family Cercopithecidae; genus Papio; species Papio anubis. The sequence goes on from NC_044989.1 coordinate 89,947,195, forward strand.
AGACATGATACGATAAATGTTAAGCATGTAATACATTGTCTAGCACAAAGCAGAACACTAAAGAGATACTAGCTTCTATTCTCTCTATTCACTAAGTTAAACATATCAATTTTAAAAATCTGTTAAATCATACCTGTCAAAACACTCTTCAGCAGGAGGAAGCACTATTGAATGAAAAGTAAAATGCATTTTAAATCAACAATAGAAAACTAAGGAATATTAAAAACATAAAAGAGCACAGCGGCTTGTTCCTATAATCTCAGCTACTCAGAAGGCTGAGGCAAAAGTATCACTTGAGAAGCCCAGGAGTTTGAGACCAGCCTGGGCAACATAGCAAGAATCTATCCTTATAAAAAAGATACTAATAATAAACAAGAAGGCCTGGCGTGGTGGGGCACACCTGTAATCCTAGCAGTTTGGGAGGCCAAGGTGGGTGAATCACTTGAGGTCAAGAGTTTTAGACAAGCCTGGACATCATGGTGAAACTCTGTCTCTACTAAAAATACAAATATGGCCCAGGTGTGGTGGTGCACACCTCTAATCCCAGTTACTTGGGAGACTGAGGCAGGAGAATCACTGGAACCCAGGAGGTGGAAGTTGCAGTGAGCCAAGATCTCATCACTGCACTGCAGCCTGGGCTGTAGACTAGTAAGACTGTATTTCAAAGAAAAAAAGAAAGAAAGAAAAAAAGACAAAGAAAAAGAAATGAAGAATAAGTAAATAATACAATAGGAAGGTTTCAAATAGCTTACCATCTTCTGCAGATTGTGGAGAAATAATCCTTCTCTTTGGGATGTATGGTTTAGAAATAATCTAGAAGAAAAACACAATAGGTTTAAGAATACATGAAGCAAGTTAAAATAATGATAATTGCCACCATTACTACACAATCTAACACAAAAAGTATAGACATTGAAGTCACTCATATGTGGATTCACACCTCAAGTGTGCCATTTACTTATCTACGTATTCTCGTGGTGTGATGATTATGATTGGTGATTCAGATATTCTCAAAACGTTACTCTTTCAACGCCAGTTGATTATTATACAAATACTCTGATATTCATTAGTTTTTTTATTAACCACAACAAACGAGGACAAAAATTTACTCATATGTAATTTAGAGTATTAGTGAATAAAACGAATAATAAAAAGGTAAATTAATCAGGTTATTTTTCAAAATATATACACATAATATGTACTTGTGTAAATTGCATTTTGTGGGAGACAATGTGAGAATGTAGTTTTTAGTAGCACTATATTTAAATGCGTTGGTATTGGAAACAGAACAAGCTGCTTCTATTTCATGTGTCAAAAGCAAAAAACAAATTATTGTATAACTTCAGCTCCGTCCAAAAAAGAGAGAACAAAACAACCATCCACCTTATGGAACAATGAGTGATAAATGAAGGCCACACATACCTACTAAATAGAAAGCTGTAACTAAGTATCCTGACAATAGAAACAGAGACGAAATGACAGAATAGACAGTAAAGACATGTGGTCTGCAAGGAAAAAGTCAGACTGAGGTAAATCATTTTTAAACAAAGGTGAAGGAGGGAGGAACAAACAAAAAAAAGAGACATGACCAGTCAATCAAATATGAGCTTAAAAGAAAAGCTTGTGTTCACAATAGATGCCTAATAACACTGGATAGCATTTACTCTACAATGTGTTTTGTGTAAATACTTAGGTAATAAAGAGTTTAATTTATTAGGTATAAAATAACACCCCAAGAGTTAACCATGATCATTCACCTGAAAACTGAAACATTCTTACTACAGAGACAGAGAAATATTGAGAGAGAGAAAGCAAAAATAAAAAATAAAAATAAAAAAATAAAGTTCCAGCAACTTAACACCTGGAGAAAGAATTTTTATTCTGATTTTGAAAGAGCAATGTATGTCCTGAAAAATATGCATTTAATAGAACATGGTTGGGGCTTTAAAAATTTAAGAAAATTTAATCTAAAATCCTAATCCAAGCTTCCAGTTGGAAGATATTAGAAAACATGCTGTATCCACCTTTCCTATTTCCTTTCCATCTTTTGTAATTTTTATTTTCTTTTTTATGACATATTTTATCAACATAACTCAGCTAATACATTCTCAAAATTAGAGGAAAAGATAAATTCAAAACATTCAAGAAATTTAAAAGATTTAATTATGAGATCTGCCATGCATATTATGTTACCTGTAACATTCCATTATAAAAAAAGCCATTTGCCTGTTGTTGATTCACATTAAAAACTATTAAAATGTTTCACACATGCAAGACCTTATTCTGGGTACTCCAGGATACATACAAAGCGGTTTCCTAGCTTCAGGTGGTTCATAGTAATGCAGCAGCTTTACAGTTATTTTTTAATAACTAAGCACAAAAGCCTCTGAAATTTGAAATTTACAATGAGATACAAAGACCCTCAGTGGAAATTTTTTTAATTACAATGCAAAACCCTTGTGAAATTAAAGTCTGACCTTAAGAATATGAAGAGTCTCTGCTTATCAAACAGGCTGTTATTTTAAACTAAATGCATATTCTTCAATTAGATAAAGAGTTTAAAGTATACTCTTTTTTGTTTTTGTTTTGTTTTGTTTTGTTTTTGAGATGGAGTCTCACTCTGTCGCCCACGCTAGAGTGCAGTGGCGCGATCTCGACTCACTGCAAGCTCCGCCCCTCGGGTTCACGCCAATCTCCCGCCTCAGCCTCCCGTGTAGCCAGGACTACAGGCGCCCACCACCACGCCCGGCTAATTTTTTTTTTTTTTTTTGTAGAGACAGGGTTTCACCATGTTAGCCACGATGGTCTCGATCTACTGACCTCGTGATCCGCCCATTTTGGCCTTCCAAAGTGCTGGGATTACAGGCGGGAGCCACCGCGCCCAGCTAAAGTATACTCTTAATAAAAAGGGCTTGGAAAACACAGTGTAAACTCTCTGTAATACCGATGTGAGAACAGAATTGAAATTTCTCATCTCCCACCACTTTGTAAATTAGGGAGAAGGTTTGCTGTATTGCCAGGCTTGGTCTGGTACTCCTGGGCTCAAGAATTTCCTGGCTTGATCTCCTGAATAGGTGGCACTACGGGTACATGATACCATGTCTAGTTAAATTTCCACAATTTCTAATATTATTTTAGTCTAATTATAGAATCAAGAATAAAAATAAATAGCTCTCTGCAAAAATACGGCATGATGACAAAATAGGTGTACAAGAAATAAAAAGAAACTATATGCTATGTGTAACAGGGTGATTCCTTGGTTCCTATAACAAGTCATCTGATGTATTCAAGATTCATTTAAACAAAGGTATGATTAGTCATACTCATATGATATACAACTCAAAGTAAAGACACTTACTCCAATAAGCCTAGACCAAAATTTGTATCTGCTCTATTGTGGGAAAGCGTTCCCAAACATCATTTTTCTGTCACTATGTATTTTCCAGCAATTTTTTTCCAGATCACAGCACTCAAAGTATTTATCAACCATTTATTTGCCAAATTAACAAAAATTTAAATTAACCCCTCCTATTTCTTTAAAATGGTTATCTCTAATAAAAGATAAAATACAAACAGAAAACAATGATAGGTAGACAACAGCTAACTTTTAGAAGATAATAATATAAAATGAGATTCAGAGTGAGAAAATTGATTTCACAAGAGAGTACTCTACCTCAGATTCCAAATCAAACTCATCCTCTGTCACAGGCTGTGCAATATTATCCGGTCTACAGAGACTCCTACAGAGGAAAAAGATACAACAAAAATGAGCACGTTCATTTCTTAAAAGAAAACAAAAACTGTCAGTCTATATATGCACGTCCCTTCCAAAAAAGGTAAAACAAAGTCTGAGGAAGGTCAGTTATCTGTATATTAAATAATATTTCTTGGTATAACTAAGATATGGCCTCTGTTTTAGAAAACATTTCAGTTACCTATTTCTGCCTCCACCTCTCCCAGCCTATGAAATATCCAATGCAGACTCACCCTTAAACCTGTAACTCAAATAGTGACCAGGCAATATAATGGCACAGCCAGACAATACTTTGTCCTTATAAATTATCTACCCTAAAGGCTAAACTGAAAATCCAGTTGATATCTGACATAACTTTTGTTACTGAACTGGAATAAACCTGATAACCTAAAACAAGGCACTGTCTCTTCCCCGTTAACTATTTCTGATTCAAAGACTAATCTTTGTCATTGGAAAATAGGAGTCTTGGATCTTCAGCTTTTAAGTTACTTAAAGAATGCCCATTGATTCTCTTTACCCTAGAACACTACAGGGAGCCCCCTGAAACACTGCAAATGTTTGAAAGCTAAGTGCACAAAAGTCAAAGTACAAATGTACATGTTCTTATGTTGTTATAGGGAATACTTTTCATAGAAGATTAAAACATTAAAAATTTTAACATCCAACTATTGCATTATACAGATCCTGCCTCATTCAGGTTCACAAAAACCAGCAAACTTAAGAACCTTCATAGACACTCAGATACCCAAGAAAGAGACTGCTGGAAAAGTCCATCCCGAGTACGTATAGCTCCATTCCATTCATCACTGTCTAAATGTCTTCCTTCCTAGGGGCTCCCACTTCTGGATCCCTCTTCTGCAGAGATCCATGGCAATCTCCACCCACATCTTCAGCTCAGGAAAAGCCCAGATTCCTCAAAAGACCGGCTATAATAATTGAGAGTAGGAGCTCTCTATTCCTCTGCTTCTGGAAAGTAAGTCAGTCTCAGTCATCCACCCCAAGCATATGCGCATGTTACCGACTACCCACCTGAAGCTTCATTGCTGATTTGCCAGCAAATCCTACATTTGCCCTGCAATTTCTACGTGTGTATGTGAGAATTGAGAAAGAGGTAGGGCCGGGCGCGATGGCCTGCCTGTAATCCCAGCACTTTGGGAGGCCGAGACGGGATGGATCACAAGGTCAGGAGATCGAGACCATCCTGGCGAACACGTGAAACCCCGCCTCTACTAAAAATACAAAAAATTAGCCGGGCGGGTGGTGGCTACCAGTCCCAGCTACTCGGGAGGCTGAGGCAGGAGAATGGCGTGAACCCGGGAGTGTGAGTGAGCTGAGATCCGGCCACTGCCTCCAGCCTGGCTTAGCGAGCCGACTGCCTCAAAAAAAAAAAAAAAAAAAAAGAGAAAAAGAGATGAAAAAGGGGAGACATCCACCCTGGCTCACAGATCTATGTACTTAAGCAATCTCCCTAGTTCTTGAGGGGTTCTAAGCCCTCTGTAAGCTGGGATGGAAGAAGATGATACCACATTCCTATCTGCTCCAGAGACTCTTTCCTGTGGCTCAAATCCTTTTAATACTTTTCAATAAAAACCTTGAAATCTGTCAGTTCCTCCAGTTAAACAAAAAGGCAGCAACCCCTTCAGAACTCCTTGAATGTCCTATTCTCATACGTCTTTCTTCATAATTCCCAACATCCTGTGTTTTCAATTCCCTTATCTTTATCAAACTTATAAGAAAGCCAAATATTCAGATTTTTCCCTAAAACCTTCATTTCTATCCAACTCAGTGTGTGTTCCTCTTCAAATGTGGCTGTCCCCTGAAAATTCCATTCTTACCCACTTTCATTGGGTTCAACAGCTCATTCCATGCTCATCCTCTTCCGCTGTGTTCACTAGACCTAATTCTCTTTCTAAAAACTAAAACTGATTCAATGACAGAATGATGTCAAAGAAGACTGGGTTTTGAATTAAGAAACCTGAGTGCAAATCTCACTTCTGCAATTTACGGTATCCAAATAATTTTCTCCCTTTGAGTTTCAGGTTCTCCATCTGAACAACCACTTGATCAGGATGTTAAACCAGGATTCAAGTACTAGAGGATATTTTGTTTAGTCTCTAGGATTTCTTAACATTCTGAACTTCTGTGTACCTCTGAAATTGTCTGTAGGAAAATGGGGAATATTTAGCTGCCATAAATGAAAACTATAATAGAAAATCACAAACCCTTAGAGAAGCAGTAGAGAAAGTGAAAAGAAATCAAGAAAATATTAAAATGTCATAGAAGGAAAAATAAAGAATCCAGAAAATAAGAAAAAGCTTCAGCGAACTAGGCAAGGTACTCACTTAAAGAGAAAACCAAAGTGGGTAGGCAGTAAGTAGAGAAATGAATTAGAAATATCCTTTTAATATAGGCTAAATACAGTTAATATTACATGGACTATATGTAAATATTCTGCATGCACAGTCAGATAATATTTTTCTAGGACTGGCCTTGTCTTGCTAATGAAAAACTTAGGGTCCTGCGGCCACAGGTAACTGATACCTGCCTTTTAAAAAAATAAGTAATATGGTTACTACTGCCATTTCCAAAATATTTGGACAAATTTTTGGAGTAGGCAGGCTTCTAAATAACACTCTAAAGAGAGTTAATATGTAACAAAATGTGACTTTCTGAATTGATCTGATATAAATCAGTACCGTGATCCCATTGCCGCATAGGTCTCTATCCATCCACACTTATGGGCAAAATAAGCGTTTTGAGAGCCAGGCAGGATGATGGTCAAATCATGGGTTGGCTATCTGTTAACTGTGGAAACATGAGCCAGTATTTCAACCTCTTTAAACCAGAGTTGCCTAATTAGTAAAAAATAATAATAATAGCACAAATAGTTTGTAAAGCTGTGTGAAGATGACATGACATGATAAATGTACGCGTAATGTGGTGTCTCGCACAGAGCAGAACACTAAACGGATACTAGTTTCTATTCTCTCTATTCACTTAGTTAACATATCACTTTAAAAAATCTGTGAAATCATACCTGTTTAAACACTCTTTAGCAGGAGGAAGCACTATGAAACAAAAAGTAAAATGCATTTTAAATCAACAATTGGAACCTGTAGAATATTGAAAACATAAAAGAGCACAATGGCTTGTTCCTATAATCTCAGCTACTCAGAAGGCTGAGGCAGAAGTATCACTTGAGAAGCCCAGGAGTTTGAGACCAGCTTGGGCAACACAGAAAGACTCTATCTTTATAAAAAAAAATTTTTTTTAATTTAAAAATATCCTGTAGACAGGGCTTGGTGGGTCACGTCTGTAATCCTAGCACTCTGGGAGGCCAAGGTGGGTGGATCATTTGAGGTCAGGAGTTCGAGATCAGCCTGGCCAACATGGTGAAAGCCGGTCTCTACTAAAAATACAACAATTACCAGGTGTTGTGGCGCACACCTGTAATCTCAGCTACTCAGGAGACTGAGACAGAAGAATCACTTGAACCCAGGAGGTGAAAGTTGAAGTGAGCCAGGATTGCACATGTCTTTCATACAAAACATCAGAAGGATTTAAGCCATTATACTACAAATATTCATCATGTTCTTTGACTTGCCTGGTAATTGAGCAGGTACACAATGACAATTACACTTTAGATGAATGTACACTTCAAAACTCCTCAGTGGAAGTATCCCAAATTGATCTGCTTGGATATGTTTGGTGAATCCTGTTATATGGTATTCATTATTTTTCATACCCAAGTGGTATAATAATGAGCCTACACTTCTTGTATTTTCTAGTTTAGCCTTCAGAAAGTTTTGTCAATCACTCATGGCAACAAGGTATAATATACAAACCCAATCAAAATATATAAAAAATTATCAAATCTGATATACTTACACAAAATAAAGCCGCTAAAACCATTAGACATCAGTAAGCTTTTCCATTTGGAAATCACTCCAATATTCATTAAAAATAAATATTTTAGGGGTCAATTAATGAATTCAACATTATTTTTGTTTCTAAAATAGTCTGGTTTGAAGGATCATGTTATTCTCTAAAGTATTTTCATTAAATTGCCATTTTATCCAAAAGTTAGCTCTCTGAGCAACAAAGCCAATGTATGCATATTCACATTTACCCTATGTGAATAACTAATACCAACAAAACATATATTTCTGATGCCCAATAGTAACAAAGGGGGGTAAAGAGTCACTGTGGGTCATCCCAATTCTAGCACTCTTTCCTGCTTCCAGCAGTTCCTGGAGCAGCCAAAATCAAATCTTCTTTTATGCAAATATTCCAAATGCATCTGAAGTGAGTTCCATCAGCTTTCTTCAGCAGAAATCCCAAAATTGCAAAACTAACACCTTTTCCCTCCTTACTGCCTCACAATCCCTCTTCCTTGAGTAAAATAATTACCACATCAGAGGTCTCCTTAGTTCTCTTTCTACATTGTTTATGAGTTCTTCCAATCACTTCTTCCCTGTGGTTTTAGCAATATGATCTGATGCCTATAATTTTTATTACTTAATCTCTTTCTCCATCCCTTTATGATGGAAACCTGCTGGAGAATTAAAGCAAGAATATTCTGTGCTTGAGCCTGTTAGATCTTGCACTGCTCTCCAATCGTTCTTCTTGCCAATTTCATTGTGGGGAAGGATATAATCTTACTACTTAGATCATGGCCAAGGACCAGCAGCATCTGTGTCACCTGAGTACTTATTACAAATGCAGAATCTCAGGCCTGCTGAATCAGAATGTGCAGCTTCAATGAGCCCCCTGCGATTTATTCAGGGAAGGGAAGTTCTCTTCTAGCCTGAGTGAACATGACATTAAATGTGTATTGCAAAATTACCTGTTCCAGATTTTTCTCCATCTTTTGTTTCTGTGGCTATATTCGAAACAGAATCTTTCTTTTCACTTGTAGTCTGAATGGGATTTGAAACAAAACAATCAATACATAAAGTATATTTCACAAACTATACAGTTAATAGTTCAAAACATGAATGTGTAATTACCTTCAAGGCCGGTTGTTTCTGAGAAGACACTGAAAAGCAAAAGGGATACATAATCAATCATGTGTAAATATGATAAAGTTATCCATACATGCATGCAGTGTTAGCACCAAGCTGTATCCTCCTGCCTATATTAGTTTAGGTTTTTATGTTTTATATGTTGTGTCTTGGGACTGGAACATGACAGAAATACACTGAAGAAAACACGAATACAGGTTTCATGAAATATACACTTACAATTTCAAACGTGATATGATTTGTCATATGTCTAAAACTAAAATGAAACAATGTCAGTATCAATGTGGATATGCTGAGGGATAAAAACAAATGTGGTCTAAAAACAGAGGAGCAACTGATACACCTGGGAATCAATGTCAAAGCAGGTGGTACACGCTCTCGCATGTCTTTAATGCAAGAGATCAGAAGGACATATACCATTATACTACAAACATTCATCATGCTCTTTAACTTGCCTGATAGCTAAGAAGGTACACAATTACAATGACACTTCAGCTGAATGTACACTTCATGTCTCCTCAGTGGAAGTATCCTAAATTGATCAGCTTGGATATATGTTTGGTGAATTCTAGTAGATAGTATTCATTATTTCTCAGACTCATGAGGTGTAATAATTGCCTGTGTTTCTTGTGTCCTCTAGTTTAGCCTTCTAAAAGTCTTTGCATCCACTCATGGCAACAAGGTATAATATATAAACCTCAATAAAAAGTATCATCATTTATCAATATTAACATACTTCTACAAAATAAGACTGCTACAAGCATTAGATATTAATAAGCTTTTACATTGAGAAACAGCTCCAATATTCATTGACAATAACCATTTTAGGAGTCAATTAATGAATTCAACATTATTTTTGTTTTTAAAATAGTCTGAAGTATCATGTTATTCTCTAAGGAATTTTCATTAAATTGCTATTGTATCCAAAAGTTAGCTCCTTGAAGAACAAAGCCAATGTATGCATATTCATGTTTATTTCATTTGAATAATTAATATCAGCAAAATCTATGTCTCTGATTCCCAATAGTAACAAAGAGGAGTAATGAGTCACTGTGGTTTATCTGAATTCTATGCCCTTTCCTTCCTCTAGTAGTTTCTGGAGCAGCCAAAATCAAATCATCCTTTACGCAAATATTCTAAAATGCATTTGAAGTGAGTTCAGTTATACTTAGAGTCGTAATTTTAAAAATAATTTTCTTTGTACTCATGAAGGCTCCTAATATTCCTACATTTCCTAGATTCAGCAGTTCAGCTCTTTTGCCATCTCTTTTTCCACTTTTGTAAAAACATACACATCAAAGAAATAATGCATAATCAGATTCCCATGTAAATAAGTTAAACAAAATCTCTAAATAACCAGAGACTTATTTTATTATTAACTAACCAAATATATATATGCACATATATATATGCGCATATATATATATGTCATGATTGCCAAGATTATTGACAGTTACCCTTTTAGTACTCAAGAAATGCATTCTTTGATTCCTTGTTCCTGAAGCTAGTTTGATATGATATACCATAGAGGTATCTCTGGTCCTTTTATGAAATAACTACCTCAGTAAACACAGCTTTCCTAAAGAAAAAAAAAAAAAAACTTTTTCTAGATTAAGCATCCCAATATGCTAACTGACATGAATGAAGCGCATATCATTGATGTGCAAAACTTATAGGGAGAAGAAATGAGACCCTGTGGGTCACCCTCATCCTTCTAACTTCCACTTTCCATTAAGTGACTTTCCACAAGTCTCCTCATCAGAAACCTCCAAATTACCTAGCTAGATGCTTTGTTTACACCTGCCCAATTTGACATACACTTTTTTTCATTCATAAATCTAATATCCATATTGGTGGACTTCATTCTTTGACCTCCACATTCATTTATTCATTATTCTCACCACTGTATTGGGACATCTGTACAATCCCATACAGACACATGTGAAGATAAGGTTTTGCTTTATTAAAATGTTAAATGTGTCAGACACGTGACTAACATGTACAAATTCCTTCTTCACAAAAGCAGCCCCATGGCCTCCTCTCTCCCATAGACACCCTGTTTCACAGCTGTTCTTCACTCACATCCGGCTGAGTATCTATCGTCTCTCATTTTGTCTCTATGCTTTCACTTCATATTACGAGTTATTATCACAGGCTCACCCATCTACCTTACCTATTTTCCTCTCCAGGAGACAGTACTGAGCAGTAAATTAAAATATTCCAGGATATGAATACTTTTATATACACAAGACTTTGTGGAGCTATTTTATGTTTAACTATGAATAAAACCACTATTTCTATGCCTTCCAGAGAAACGGGCTCTGAAATGTTATTGAACGTAACCTATTTAAAAACTTCTTTAACTACAATCACACTGTCTCTCCTCAATGCACCAATATCTTCAGAAATAACTTGTGAAGACTTGAAAACATGTCAGTAATTGACATGAAAAATGAAGCACTGACATAATTTTTTGCAGATATAAATAAAACACGTTGAGATCCTTACTAGATCTGAGAAGAGTGCCATAAGACAGGAAATAAATATGGAACAAAAATATTTTCATTTGTAATGAAAATTATTCTATTTACAGTTTTCAGAAGAGAAAAAATACACACACACACACAAAAAACAGAGCAATATGGCTTTACAGGGTGTTTTATCTTCAAGGCCCTATTTGTCATTTGACATCCGGGAACAATCTATAAGGATCAACAAAGGGGTTCGAAATTGTGACCTGAGTAGTTTAGAGTTTAACATTCATGAAGGGGAACCAAGAGGACAAGTAACACTTTGACCATTGGCCATTTCCTCTCCTTACTGACATTCTCTGAAAAGCACACACTGGATTTTCTCAGGGTTATGACATGTCAAAAAGACATGCTTTAAGGGGGAAACAGGTGCAATCAGCACAGCCATGGGAGAGATACAGCTATGCTTGCTAGGATTTCCAATACTTCTGTTTCATTTCTAATATAGTACAAATCAATAAAAGCAACCACATGAGCATATCCATGTTGGTATGTCATCATATTTAAGTTGACATAGTATCTGCACGAAGATAGCATAATATGCTGTAGTTACCACATGGAATATCATGAGATCATATAATAAATCAAGAAATACCTCACTGGGTCAATGTGGATAGACAGATTTTACAAAGACCAAGTTGCAGGCATTTTGTGCACTGCCTGAACTTTTCTACAAGTTTTTAATACACAAAATCAAGTTCTACATGTTATCTATGAATGTGCACATATGTGGTAAGAGGTTTTTAATGTGCATTTGGGTGATTTCTCTTTGATTTTTTTTTAATTTAATTCAAGCTCTTGGTTACACGTCATCAATAAGTTTTATTGGTATAGAAAACTCTAAGACCATAACAGCTCAGAATCACTGTCTTAAAAGGCTATGTCTACCAGAGTCAGGAAAGCATGACTACTTACTTTCTTCATTTTTAAAACTCAGAGGTACTCCACACACACTCCCAAATAAAACTGCATACAAATTCTTTAGTTTAATTAGATCCCATTTGTCAATTTTGGCTTTTGTTGCCGTTGCTTTTGGTGTTTTAGTCACGAAGTATTTGCCCATGCCTATGTCCTGAATGGTACTGCCTAGGTTTTCTTCTAGGGTTTTTATACTTTTAGAACTTACTTTTAAGTCTTTAATTCATCTTGAGTTAATTTTTGTATTAAGTGTAAGGAAAGAGTCCAGTTTCAGTTTCCTGCATAAGGCTAGCCAGTTTTCCCAACACCATTTATTAAATAGGTAATCATTTCCCCATTGCTTTTGTCAGGTTTGTCAAAGATCAGATGGTGTAGATGTATGGCATTATTTCTGAGGCCTCTGTTCTGTTCCATTGGTCTATATATATCTGTTTTGGTACCAGTACCATGCTATTTTCATTACTGTAGCCTTGTCGTATAGTTTGAAGTCAGGTAGCATGATGCCTCCAGCTTTGTTCTTTTTGCTTAGGATTGTCTTGGCTATATGGGCTCTTTTTTTGGTTCCATATGAAATTTAAAGTAGTTTTTTCTAATTCTGTGAAGAAAGTCAATGGTAGCTTGATGGGTATAGCATTGAACCTACAAATTACTTTGGGTAGTATGGCCATTTTCAAATTACTGATTCTTCCTATCCATGAGTATGGAATGTTTTTCCATTTGTTTGTGTCCTCTTATTTCCTTGAGTGGTGGTTTGTAGTTCTCCTTGAAGAGGGTCTTCAAATCCCTTGTGAGTTGTATTCCTTGCTATTTTATTCTCTTTGTAGCAATTGTGTATGGGGGTTCACTCATGATTTAGCTCTCTATTATTGGTGTATAGGAATGCCTGTGATTTTTGCACATTGATTTTGGATCCTGAGACTATGAGGAAGTTGCTTATCAGCTGAAGGAGATTTGGGGCTGAGACAATTTGTTTTCTAAATATACAATCATATCATCTGCAAACAGAGACAATTTGACTTCCTTTCTTCCTATCTGAATACTGTTTATTTCTTTCTCTTGCCTGATCGCTCTGGCCACAACTTCCAATACTATGATCAGAGTGAACAGGCAACCTACAGAATGGGAGAAAATGTTTGGAATCTCTCCATCTGACAAAGGCCTAATATCTAGAATCTACAAGGAACTTAAACAAATTTACAAGAAAAGAACAAACAATCTCCTCAAAAAGTGGGCAAAGGATATGAACAGACACTTCTCAAAAGAACACATTTATGCAGCCAACAAACATCTGAAAAAAAGCTCATCATCACTGATCATTAGAGAAATGCAAGTCAAAACCACAATGAGATACCATCTCATGCAGTGGAAACAACAGATGCTGGAGCAGATGTGGAGAAATAGGAATGCTTTTACAATGTTGGTGGGAGTCTCAATTAGTTCAACCATTGTGGAAGACAGTGTGGTGATTCCTCAAGGATCCAGAACCAGAATCCCATTATTGGGCACATACTCAGTGTGTGTGTGTGTGCGTGTGTATGTGTGTATACACAGTGGTTTGTTCCTATAATCTCAGCTACTCAGAAGGCTGAGGCAGAAGTATCACTTGAGAAGCCCAGGAGTTTGAGAACAGCCTGGGCAACATAGCAAGACTCTTTATTTAAAAAAAAAAAAATCATGCAGGCCGGGCACAGTAGTTCATGCCTGTGATCTCCGCATATTGGGAGGCCAAGGCAGGTGGATCACTTGAGGTCAGAAGTTTGAGACCAGCCTGACCAAACATGGTGAAACCCCGTCTCAACAAAAATACAAAAAAAAATAGCCTAGTGTGGTAGCACACGTGTGTAATCCCAGCTCCTCGGGAGGCTGAGACAGGAGAATTGCTTGAACCCAGGAGGTGGAGGTTGCAGTGAGCCGAGATTGTGCCATTCCACTCCAGCCTGGGTGACAGGGTGAGACTTCATCTCAAAAGAAAAAACAAGAAATCATGAACTTTGTACATGCTTTAGACCTTGTAGGAAAAAATGTATAAGACTTTGATGCTTTATTACAGAGACTCTCATGATTTGTTACAAAGCAGTACTTCAGAAACATACTTGGAGGTTATACTAAAATTATTAGTTATACTATTTGTAGGTAACTAATGAATTAAGAACTCTTATTTCCTTTCTTATGTGCTTAGCATATACTTATCAAATGCGAAGAATATATTATCAAAATTTGTTACAAGTGAATTGCAGTATAAAATAGTCATAATTCTAACAGAATCATATCAGACTGACATTCTAACAGAATCATATCAGACTGACAGAAAATGGCATCATTAGTAGAATCAATATAATGAGCAGACAGTGTCAAAGAACATGATTTCTGGACAAATGAACCAGGAGCAGCTAGAACAGAGTACACAGCAGTCCCCCTTATCTGCTGTATGTGTAGAAAACACATATTCAACATAATGTTCCTCTTCTCTCATACCACAACAACAATCATCAACACAGAAGATTTCTGTGACCAAATGTGTATATTTCCCCAGCAACAAGCAAACAATTCCGTGGCAGACACCAAATGGGTGCCCTCTAATTCTGACACTATCTACTTGGGGATTGTGTCAGATCCCACAGGTTGAGGGCTCAGTACCACAAGGCTATTCCCCCACAGCAGTCACAAGTCTGGGCCTCCAGAACTTCCAATCAACTTCCAGGTGGACTTCAAGTTGGGTTTCCCAGGACCCCCTCTTTGCTTTGATTAATTTACTAGAGTGGCTCAGAGAACTCATGGAAACACATTTACCAGTTTCATATAAAGAATATTCAAGGATACAGATAAAGAGATGCATAGTGCAGGATATGGGGGGAAAGTAACATGCTTCCATGTCCTCCCAGGGCACTCACCCTCTGGGAACATCCATGTATTCTCCATACACCTCCATGTATTGGAGAGTTTCCAGGTAGCTGAATACAGCTATCCCGATGCTCTCCAAATCCAATCCTTTTGGGATTTTATGAAAGCTTCATTACATACACATGACTGATTAATTGAACATTCAGCCCCTCTCACATCCCAGGAGGTGAGGGGTGGGGCTCAAAGTGCCAACCCTCTATTCACACCCTGATCTCTCTGACGATGGGCCCCACCCTGAAGCCATCTGGAAGCTGCCTGCCATGAGTCAATCATTAGCATACAAACGACATCATGTTGGAAATTCTGAGGATTTTAGGAGTTGTATGACAGAAAATGGGGTTGAAGACCAAATATATATTTCATAATATGACATTGGCAGTTTAGTCACTGACATAATCTGTTCCTAACATCCAACCAACGATATTATGTGGCTCATGGATCCAAGATTACATGAAGCAGATGATCTTCTTTCTGACATACAGTCAAATAGAAGGTCAATAGTAGCCTAAGATTACATGGCAATGTCTACTACATTCGCCTCACCTATCACACAGCCATTTTATTATCTCACATCAGTGCAGAAAGTAGGGTGACTATAGTACATGATACTTTGTGAGATCACATTCACATAACTTTTATTACAGTATATTGTTATAATTGATCTACTTTACCATTAGCTATTATTAATCTTATTGTGCCTAATTTATGCATTAAATTTTATTATAGATACATATGTATTTTTAAAAATTACTGTACACATAGAGTTCAGCACTATTCATGTTTTCAGGCATTCACTAAGGGTCTTGAAATGTATCCCCCATGTGTAAGAGGAAATTACTGTACTTATTGTGTTGAAACACAACAGTTTCTCTACCTCTTCAGTTTAAACTGTTTAGGATAAAGCACTCTAATTCAAAAAATCTAGGTCTATGAAAACTGTACTCTATTCTATGGCAAAACACAGGATACAGACCAGGGTCAAGGATCCCTGCAAAGACTTTTCGGCTGCCAGTGCAGAAGAGCCTAAGAGAGGTCAGTGTCCTCACTCTCACTAATCCTCTCCTAGGGAAGATTCTGGTGAGTTTGCTTTAGTTCTAGCTGTTCATTCACCCTACGTAGGGCACAAACAATGCTTAAATTCAGCTTTCATTTTACCTCCTTCAAAAAAACACACACAGAGAAAATATCACTCCCTTAAAAGCTTATCCAATCTGAGTCTTGTCTCCTCGTCAGAGAGAAGCTTATACAGAAACACTGGGTAGGTACGGCAAGCTGCCAGGGAGTACTTTCTAATATATAAAATATACGTCAAGGAACTGTAAACTCACTGGAGCCACCAAGATGTGCCAACAGTTGTCCCCTACCTAGTGGGAAAAACAACAACAACAAATCTACGTCACTTTACCTAAACAAAAATAGTAGGACTCTCTTGGCATTTTTCATGATGGAGAATCTAGTTATAAGTGAGCCATGCTATAATAATATTATATACTGTTTTCAAACCGATCACTCAAAGAAAGAAGTCAATAAGAAACATATTTGTATGCCTATAGTATTCACTAGCTGATCTTATTTCCAATTGCAAGGTAAATAGGAAAGACTTTCTGACTCCAGTTTTATAAAGTACAGCCTCTCGAGATTGTCCCTTTCCACTGCTAGTCTATCTGGACCCACCTCACAGAGAAGGATGATCCAGTCAGTGCTGTGTAGTCTGCAGCATGAAGTCATTTTCCTCAACCCTCCCATTATGTGGCAAATGTCTATATAAATTATGCTTTTTCAACATGTAAAGCATATGCCATTAAATTCTACATTAATAAGCCAAAAGCAAAAAAGCACAATGGATAGCTCAATTGAATACATTCAGTTATCTTGGAAATTTATGTTTTTTAATATTGAAAAAGATATCCACTATATTATCTTTAATATAAGACTATGCTGGACATATCAAAACTATGGAGACAGCAGAAATATTAGTAGTTGACAGGGGTTAGTTGGGAGGAAGGAATAAAAAAAGAGAGACAAATTTCAGGGCAGCTTAAGTATTCTAAGATGCTACAATGGCGGGTACATTTATTATACATTTGTCCAACTTTATAGAATGTACAATACAAAGAGTGAACTTAAATATAAACTATGGACTTTGGTGATTATTACGATGCGTCAATGTAAGATTCTCAGTTCTAACAATGTACCACTCAGGTGGGAGATATTGATAATGGGGGGAGCTATGCATGTGTGGAGGGATGGCGTATATGAAAAATCTCTTTAGGTTCTTTTCAATATTGCTGAGAATGTAAAACTGCTCTTAAAATAAAGTTATTAATTTTTTTTAAAAGATTGTCACTGAATCTTCTATTACCATGTATTGTAGCAAGATGTACTCAATTTGAAACAGAATATGAATAGTCTCTCCAGAATTATAGTATATGAAAATACATAAAGCAAATAACTTAACTGTATTAACAGGCAAGAAAATAACTGATAAATGATTGATTTTTTAAATTTCATAATTATAAACAAAAATTTAACAAAATATAAAACAAAACTGAACCATCTATATAATTAAAATGAAACAAATCTTTTATTTTAATTTTAAATCAGAAATCATTACTTATTTTATCTAACCATTTTACTGAAAGGTTAATCAAATAAGAACAGATTATAATTATCTAATATTGCCATAGTAACTTCGGTATAGAAACCTGTTAAATATTCACCAAAATTCCAAAATCTAACAGCACAGAAACTTAATATTTCATATTAAGTTGCAACTGACACAAATGAAATAAGCACCATGCTATGTTATATCACCATATTATTCACTATTAAATAGAATTTTTAAGACAATAACTAAAATTAAGTTGGGGCTATAACTGCTGTGAAAAAAATAATTCATATAACAGTCATAAGACTGTCATTCTTAGAAAAGCCTGCATGCAAAATTGGCCCTTTGCTGCTGTTTGGAAATTTGCATTTTAAAGGTTTGTCACCATTTCCTAACTGAGAAAAGTAGCTCACTGTGCCTAAACTGTTTGCATAAACAATGTGGTTGACTCTGAGCAGCTGCTTTTCTTGTGGAAGTGTGGAATTCTTGTGCCTGTGTGAGAGAGAATGCCTATGTAACGAGCTTCCATAAAAACCTTGGCTACTGTGTCAGTCTCTAGTCAGACTCATACTGGTAGACACCACCGCCTATGTGCTGTCAAAATTCCAGGCTACAGGAATTCGGCACATCCTGGTAACTCCACAGCAGAGGGCTCCTGGAAGCTTGTGCCTGGCTTCCCCAAGACTTGCCACATGCCCCTTTGCCCTGAGCCAATTTTACTTTGTATTCTTTCACTGAAACAAATCAAAGCCCTGAGTAGGACTGTTTGCTGAGTCCTTCCAAGTGAATCACTAAACACAGAGGTGGTCTTGGGAAACCCTGACACTACTGCATTATATGAAATGAGTTTTCTTTTAGGTGATGTGACATGTGACTACAATCGGAAGGCTGTTTATAAAATACCTTTCCCTAATCTGTTTTCCTTGACAGTTGCCTTTGAGATTCCTGTATTTCCGCATGAATAAATCCATAAAGGAATAGAAATAATTATGCCAAAAAAAATGAAAAACAAGCAGCAATCTTATTTTAACCAGAATAAAAAATTGAGAATATGGATGATTAAAAATATATTCCATAGTATGAAAGCTTCTAGAAGAGAAACAAAAAGATCACTGTCAATTGTCTTCAACTCAGCAAGGTTTCTTTTGTAATAATTGGGGATCAGGCCAGGTGCAATGACACGCACCCGTAGTCCCAACTACTCCAACGGCTGAGGCAGGAAGATTGTTGAGACCAAAAGTTCGAGGCTGCAGTGGAGATTGTACCTGTGAATAACCACTGCACTCCAGCCTGGGAAACAGAGGGAGACCCTGTTTCTAAAATGTATCAGTAGGCTGGGGACGGTGGCTCACACCTGTAATCTAAGCACTTTGGGAGGCTGGGGCAGGCGGATCATGAGGTCAGGAAATGGAGACCATCCTGGCTAACAGGGTGAAACCCCATCTCTACTAAAAATATAAAAATTAGCTGGGCGTGGTGGCGCACACCTATAGTCCCAGCTACTTGGGAGGCTGAGGCAGGAGAAGCACTTGAACCCAGGAGGCAGAGGTTATAGTGAGCTGAGATCATACCACTGCACTCCAGCCTGGGCAAGAGAGCGAGATTCAGTCTCAAAAAAAATCTATTAGTAAAAACATACATAAAATAATTTGCATCATTCAGGTCATTGTGATAATTATAGAAATATATGTAGCCATTGGATATAGTATAATACTGTACTATTGATCATAGAGCTCATTTAATTTGTTTCTAATTTTTTTTCTTAAGTTCTTACAAAACTAAAAATATCTAAAACTAAAAACCATCTGTTAAAGGCAATTCTTCACAGAACGGGTCAAAAAGTCAAAAACTGCATTTAAAATGTAGGATGAGTTATCCACTTCTCCTCCCAAACAGTGGATTTTTATTATTAAGGGTCAATAGGACTTTAATATTATCTGGGGGAATAAAGGAAGTTATGGACCAGCACAATGACTCGTGACTATAATTCCAGCACTTTGGGAGGCTGAGGCAGGAGGATCACTTGAAAGCAAAGGTTTGAGACTGGCCTGGGCAACAGAGAGATATCCTTGTCTCTAAAAAGCAAAAAATAAAAAAGTTAGCTTCGTATGGTGGCATATGCTTGTAGCAGTCTCAGTGAGTTAGGAGGCTGAGTTAGGAGGGTCACTTCAACCCAGAAGTTTGAGGCTGCAGTGAGCTATGATCACACTATTGCACTCCAGCCTGGGGAACAGCAAAAGACTCAATCTCAAAAAAAAAAAAAATCAAGTTAGTTTTATATAGATGGTTAAAGGTGTGGTAATCCAACTGACCAAATATTCCAGCTAAGTAACAGATTAGCAATATTTGAAGAAATATAATACCAGAAAAGTGTTTTACATTAAAACTATGTCAAGTTTGAAAATTTATTATTATTATTATTATACTTTGAGTTCTAGGGTACATGTGCATAACGTGCAGGTTTGTTACATATGTATACTTGTGCCATGTTGGTGTGCTGCAGCCATCAACTCGTCAGCACCCATCAACTCGTCATTTACATCAGGTATAACTCCCAATGCAATTAATGCCCTGAGCATGGAAGAGATCCCCAAGAGTGAGCATAGGGAGAGAAGCAGCAGCCCATCACGGACTGAACTCTGGGACCTTCCAATGTTAAGAAGTGATGGAGTACAAGATAAACCAGTAAAGAAGACTGAGAAATGAAAAACAGTGAGGTGGTGTTTAATATTGTACAATTAAATAAACGGTGGTTCCTGTCTTTGTTATCTTCAAAAAAAAAAAAAAAGAAAATTTAAAAGACAACTTAAGTGTCTTAACTTAATTTGAAAATTTAAAAGACATTTAAAGTTTGAAAATTTAAAAGAAACTTAAAATCTTACAGAACCATCGTCACTTACACTGTCATTGTGCTAAAGATATAAAGAAGTTTAGCATTAAAGATTAATAGAATACCAGATATACTTGAGAATAAGTAGCTAATTCTCTTAAAAGAAAATTATATATAGTTGTTAAAAATACCTATGTTAGAAATGTGTAATATGTCTAATAATATTTTCTTTAGGGATGAAATTCAAATGTGTTCTAATAATATTTTCTTTAGGGATGTGTTCTAATAATATTTTCTTTAGGGATGAAATTCAAAAGAAAACAGTAA
The DNA here is from genome assembly GCF_008728515.1 of Papio anubis. Classification (NCBI taxonomy): domain Eukaryota; kingdom Metazoa; phylum Chordata; class Mammalia; order Primates; family Cercopithecidae; genus Papio; species Papio anubis. Next base: position 89,968,088 of record NC_044989.1, read on the forward strand.
AAGCTGAGCTATTAGAAGAGGTCATGAAAAAGGAATTGCACTGAAACAAAGTGTGCCAGAACACAGAGACTTGGTATATTTAGCACATCACTTTATATTTTTCTCCATGACATTAGATAAAAGATGTCAGCTTCTCCAAACTGCTCGTCTGTAAACGACTTCTGATTGAAACTCGAAACTCTTGAAATGTGGCTGTGTTATGATTCCATGTCGGAGGGAGTCTGGATGTATGTGCTTTGGACAAGCTGGGTCCAGTTACTGCTGCCAGACTTTTGTTTCAGAAAGGATCCAGAAGAACTTATCAGGGATTTCAGTACAAATTAAGTATTTCCACAAGGAGCTGATAAGAAGACCACAGTTTTTCTCACACATTACCCTTAGGTTTTGACAATTCAGTAAAAGTGTGGGCACATGTACTCAGAAGTCAAGACCATTTTCCCTGACCCTGTGCATGTAGCTTCTGCAGTTACAAAAGAGTTAGGCGGGATCTTGGTAGATTTATTCCTCCATATTTGGACACCAGACATACCAATCACATAAGTGGCCCACATTACACCTCAAAAATGGTTCTATTGAAAGGGGCACCGCCAAAGAGCTTTTAAAAGTTCAATCTAATTGACTTTTTAGTAATCTTACTTGTTAGAATTCATACTCCCTCCTTGAAGTTCTCACATTTTTTATTTTTGCAACATCACTTCCTCTGACTCCTCTCCTACTTTTCTCTAGCCACTGCTTTCTCCTTTAGCAATTCTTTTTTTTCTGGGGGTGGGAGGGAATGTTAACATTCCTAGGATTTTGTCACTGGATGCCTTCTCATTCTACATCTGCATCATGGACAGCTCATTGAGATTGCTGACTTTGCCTAATAATTATAATAACATCATTCTACGTCTGCAAGTCCAACCTCAGAGTTGGAGGGAAGGGAAGTTATTCTTCCCTATTGACCAGCTGTACTTCTCCATTCACTGAACACATCCTACTCCTTTCTCATGTGAAGTATAAAGGCTGGTACACAACCTGGAAACGTATGAATGATCCAAGATTTCTCTCTCCCCACTAATGTTTTACATTCAGTAAAGCATATTAACTGTACCTCTTTTCTGTTTCTGCTTTATATTTCTACTGCCACCAAATAAATATGTTTATATTTCCTAGATCAAGATGGCCTCTTCACTGATGGTTTTCACAGGAAAAAAAACCCCTACCAACTCTTACTGTTTTTTTATAAATAAAAAATTAAATAAAACAAAGAAGGCCTGGCAAGAAAAAGACCAACATTTTAAAATGAGTAAATGGAGTAAATTTACTTTATTTTACCATGAATGGGTGAATACCTTACACTAGACTGATAGTAGTTTAAGGACTGAACTACAAGGAAACTACAGCTTTAACTACTGCAAAAGCTTCTTTTCTCTAGCTTACTTTCTTGTACTCAGAATACAACATGTTTAATACATATAACATACCAAATATGTATTTTCAACAGCATGGGGATTGGCAGCACTAAATCCCATGTTGTTGAAGGGTCAACTGTAATTATTGATTCAGTTACTAACTGCAAAGAATTTATTTTACAAATTAAATAGAAGTTCTAATTATATAAAAAGTCTAATTCATTATAACGTGACTATAAAGAAAACATATAACATAATAACTTAAAAATTTTCTTATTTACACAAAAAGATCATCTAGACTATTAGGACCCATAATTAAACAATAATTTTTTTCAAACAATACTGAGAGTATAAACTACCTACAATTAACTTTTTAAATAATTATAAAATCTAGACTACTAAGAAAGTATTTTTTTAAAGTGTGCAATTTAAACAGTGATTTTTTAAAACTGCTTTTTTGTAACCAGAACATCTTTATTCTTTTTTATCCATGGTAGTACCATCAGGAGTAATTCACTATCAGAAATCTTACCTGGATTGCTATTTATAGGGAGCTCTTCAGATGTCTTTTCTCTTTTGTATTCAGAAATTAGTCCCAAAATGCTATGTATAAAAACAAATGAGATTAATATTTTAATACTATTATCAAAAACATTTACCAAATATACTAAATTATTAGAGTATCTTAAACAATATCAGGATGTTAATTATCCTATACACTTCTCTTCTATAAGCTCTACAAACTTCTTAGTACCTTTCTAATTAAATAATAAAAACAGGTGAAGTACTCATGAAGCGAGCGCAGCAAACTATCTCACATTGGCCTGACATAATGAAAAGTCACCTTCCTGGCTCTTACTGGTAGGTCCTGGCTCTATAGCCAACAGGTATTTGCTCTTATAAGTTGCTTCTCTTAGGCGCCATGTCTTCTTTTAGATTTTACTGACTTCTTTCACTAGGTTGTTATATAGGTTTAATGAAGTAGCATTTTTAACATTCACAGAGAAATAGTAAAGCAGTGGAATTTGGTCTTGAACTTTATTGCTGAAACTATTCTGAAATCCCAAATCAAACCCAATGTGTAGTTTTTCGTAGGTTCTAATATTCAAATGCTTCTGTTTAAGAAAAATGTTAAGTCCTAATTTTGCTTTATTGTTCTATTATTTGTGGCTTATAATTAAGGGCATCTCAACCATTTCATAATTTGTAAATAAACTTATTTATGAATACATTATTTCATTAAAATAGGTAACACGATTGTTCACTATTATTGAGCTCATCAGTTCCAAGGGCAGAAAATTAACAGATGTCAAGATCTGGCTTGAGCTACCACTATTACTTCTCTACAGACTCTAACTGAACATCAGATGTTTGCTAGAATGATGGTTAATCCCCATCAGTGATGTTATCTCCAACTGACATGGAAGACAAAACCCTACTTTCATGTTTGTTAAGTTCCATGAAGTAGATGAAAATTGACATTTTCTCATTTCCAAGATACATACTAACAAAATGTTTACACAACACCCCCTGTTGTTACTTACCTCCATTCTCAGTTTATAGATCACCTTACACAAATATTTTTGTAGTGAAAAATCACAATTCTAATATAAGGCGCCACCCATTTTGTTTTGATTCAAACTATTACTTAGCCAGCAGTCATGTGACCTTCCCGTGACTGCAAGATTATGAAATGCTTCACCATGCTAATTTTCTCTGTATTGTTCCAATTTTAGTATTTGTGCTGCCAAAGCAAGCACAAAGCCTTACTTTAACATATAAATGCTGATAAGTCATGGATGAGGCTTAGCTCTGTTAAATCTAACTAAGCAACTTGAGACTCAAATAATTCTGATGAATGGCTTCCTATGAGGTAGAATCTTAAAAACTTGAGATAGTGATGCAAGCAGCTTGAGAGATCTTCATTATTAAAGAAAACAGATCACTTAAGGGGCCAACCACAAGTGGATGCCTACTACTCTAAAGAAGGATGGCATAGAAGCTTCCACTACCTGAGAAAAGCTCTTACACTGTTTATTTAAAAAGTGTCAGGGTACAGATCTGGTAGCAATAAAGAAAAAAACCGTGATCTCTTTCTACAACATTATTTGAATATCTCTGACAGCTTAGAACTATCCCAACTAATATTTGCTTTAAAGAGGAAAAAAAAAAAAAAGGGACTCAAAAATAACTCACCATGAAGGTCTAGAAGCCCAGGCTAAAATGTGGGCTTTACATCAGGTTTTGAGCATGGGTGAAAGTGTCAATTTGCTCAGTTATGTGTGCTGATAAAGTTAGAATATCCAGCCAACAGAGCAAGGTTCTGCTGTTTTGGAAACAATGAGCATATAAGTATGTGCAAGTGAACTAAAAAAAAGTATGTGTAACTTTGAAGCCTTTTTATGGATCAACATGAAGATTGGTGGCAATGGTTAATCATTACCAGACTATAAGGGTACTTTCAATGGCAAAAAAGCAGCAACAGAATCAATGAAAACAAAGCAATGATTAGAATGTCCTTTCCCCTTCTCCTTCTGACTTGTAGAAACTCATTGTCTTCCTTGAACTTAAGGAACCCCATAGGTTCTTGAAAAATTCAAGGATCAGGCTATAGCAGATGGTCCCCAGTAAACAGCACAAGGTTTTTTGATAAGCTGGACATTTTGAGACCCAAATAACTAATTAGAAAAATCAAAGATGTGAAACTACTTTATCCTATGCATAGGGGTTATACTTGAAATAAAATGAACAACATTGGAATCCCTAAGGAGAAAAGTCCTAAAAGTTTCAATATCAAGAATCCTGCACCTACTGCGACTTATCTAGTCTTTTGCTTGATTTCTGGCTGACGAAGTTGCACAACTCTTGAAAACTTAAAAACTTGAAAATTTGTCACTTGAAAACTACTTGAACCAAATTATGAAATCTCACCTGACATATAAGATGCAGTTGTCACAATTATTTTAAACTTCAATTTAGTGTTCACTAGCCTTTTTATGTAAAGACTTACACTTTATTCTGAGTCTCAATCGCATAATCTTCTGCAGTCTTTCCACACGCATCTCGAAAAAACACATCAATACTGTGCTGCTTCAGAAGAAGAATGACTATATCTATTTCTCCAAGAGTAACAGCAAGTATGAGGGCTGATCTAAAATAACAGAGAGGTAATTAAAAACTTTAATGACATTTTAAAAGCTAAGTTTAAATACTTTATCAACTTAATATGTTGCCTGTCCATGCAGAATTAACCCAATTACATGTACTAAGAAACAAGCATCTTGGGTGCTCAAGGGTTTATCTTTGTAAATTACCACAAAGGTTAAAAGCAAGGAACAAATAGGAAGCCTCTTGTCCCACTGTGGTATGACATAAAGTTGCTAAATTAAAGTCCTTTGATGGGCAAGAAACTATGCTCAGGTCACCTATCTACAGTAGGAAAATTTAAGTAAAAAATTATTCATTTCTTCCCTAGTCTGATATTATGTATTATAATGCAAAATCAGCTAAGGGGTCAGATAAGAGCTATCTGCAGGCTTGAAACAATAATATTAATAGGAATGCTAATAGTAGTCATAACTTCAGTTAATGATGCTGATAAGCATGTGCTAGGCATTAAACACCATATATATATATATATGGAGGATAATAACGTATCCTTCAAGGGTGGTTGTATAAGTAACATCATATATGTAATATATATTTTATGTATATATATTGTATATACACAATATATATATTTATATATACAAAAAATATATTTTTTATATATTTTATATATATAAAATAAATATTGTATATTATATATTATACATTATGTTATGTTGCTTACATTATATACTTACACATTACAATGTGTGTATATATAATATATATTATATATTATATTCACATGCGTGTATGTGTATACATATGTGTGTGTGTATAAAATATATATATATACACACACACACACATATATATAAGCACATACTTATATGCTCAGCCGTTGTTTCCAAAACATCAGCACTTTGCTCTGTTAGCGGGACATTCTAACATTATGTATATATGATGTTATTTACACACAACCACCCTTGAAGGATATATTATTACCCTTCTTTTCACAGAAGAAAACATACTTGGTGATAAGTAATGTTACCAAGGTCACACATCTAGCAAGTGGGAAAGCTAGGGATTAAATCCAGTCCTGTCTGAATCTAAAGCTTGTCTTCATTAAAGTTTTATCAATTTAAAGCTATCTTTTCTCCCTCTTCCCATATCAATTAAAAACAACATCAAAACACAGCAGAAATGAAAAACTAACATGAAACCCCTATAGCTAATGTAAGATCATACAATCAAAAGCATCACATTATTACATTATAAATAACACCACATCATATTACAAATAACAAACATCTGTTAATATAGAAGCCTTTTATGTGTATAATGTCTATAGAGATGAATCCTGCTATACACTGTTCTTTATGTTACTCAGTCCAAATAATCGTTTTTCTACCTAAGTGATGATCTGTGTTGATATTTCTCACTATATCCCAATAATTAAAAGTTAGTCTTCTTATTAATGTAATATTTCTGGCTTGAGTGACTGCCACCACTCTAAAATGACACTCAGGTTTAAAAACAACACAATAAGAACTAAGGTCTGTACCTGTTAAGAGTATCAACTGCATTTACATTTGCATTTTTCTTTAATAAAAATTCCACCATGTTCACTTTTGCTCGACTCACAGCAAGTAAAAGTGGTTGATATTTACACTGTAAAACAACAGCAACAATTTATAATCACAAAATTACATATTTACCAACTGAACTGAAAACCTTACGTAAGATCCTATGAGCTTGAATATATACAATTGAAAGGACATTAGAGGTGGTCCCTTTCTTTTCACTCCTCGGCGCTTTTCTAGGTTCTGCTCCTTCCCCTGGAAACAACCTTCTCAGCCTCACCACAAGAACTCTGGTCATCTCCAAAGCTCACTTCCAACATTTACCAGTTCCAAGGATCTTTGTTTCTGTCACAGCATTTAGCATGGCATATTTCAAGGATTTCATTGTTTCCCACCTGAGCCAGGAGCTTCTTGAGAGCAGGAGCTGTATTTTTTTCTCTATGTCCTCAAACTCTAAGACATAGTAATAAATGTTTCAGGTATTTTTATTAATGTTCTAAATTATTACCTATAGAGCAGGGTTTCTTAAACTATTAATATATTCCAAAGGATATTTACTTTACCAGAAGTTGCACATTATACCCCAAAAGAAAGATTCCATGATCACCCATGTTTGAAAAATGTTACAAAACTGTGCATTACGTGTCTAGTATTTGAGGAATCTTTTGAACTTCACCTAATCCCTCTTTGTAAATGCTTATTATGGAGAAGATTAACATCTGAGAAATGAGAGTTTCAGGGATACGGTTGTGAGAGCTTACCAATAAAGGTGGACGTTTCCTCTGCGTGATACACACTTGCCTGATTCTCTTCCATCGATGGTGTCAGAATCTCGGATGACAGTGTCAGGTCCTCCTGATCCATTTGGAACAGAAGCACCTGACACTGTCATCCGAGAATCTGACACGATTGACAGTTCATTTGAAGCCTATCTCTTTTTAATTCGGAGAGCTGGGCTCTGAATTAATAGAGATAGGCTTCAAATGAACTTTCACTGCTTGTTATTAAATAGTCCATGGGTTTTTTCTAGCAATATTTTTATCTTAGCTGTCAGAAAGCTCTGCATGAAATGTTATTCTCGATTACAATCTTAGGACCTTGGTGCAAATATTTATGTAATTATAATCTTAGGATACTGGTACATAACTCCTTTAAAAATCTGTATTCTAGTTTCCATATTAATTCTTACTTAAATTTTTTTTATTTTAGGTAAAATATAAATCAGAAATAAAAATACAATGGCTTATCAATTAAAGCTCTAATAATGACCTGTATTCGTTATTTATAGCATAATGAAAGCCACTAAATTTATTGCATCTTTTATTTATTTATTTTTTTTGAGACAGAGTCTCGCCTGTCCACCAGGCTGGAGTGCAGTGGCACCATCTCAGCTCACTGCAACCTCCGCCTCCTAGATTCAAGCACAAACTATTATCCTGCCTCAGTCTCCTGAGTAGCTGGGACTACAGGCGTGTGCCACCATACCCAGCTAATTTTTTGTATTTTTAGTAGAGAGGGGGTTTCACCATGTTAGCCAGGATGGTCTCAATCTCCTGACCTCGTGATTCGCCCGCCTCGGCCTCCTAAAGTGCTGGGATTACAGGCTTGAGCCACTGTGCCCGGCCAATTACTTGCATGTTTAGGAGGCAATGCTGAAGAGAAAAATATAATGTTGTCTAAAATATGCATAACCTATGCAACTATACCATTATTCACCTTAAAAAGCTTACATGCATTCTAATGGGAAGATGATTATTTATGGTATATATAAAGAAAAATAGTTTATAAAAACACCACCTTCTAAATCCAAAAGTTCAACACCATCACTAAGGGATTTATGTAAAATACAGACTCTATATTTAAATAAATATAAAATGTCTTGAAAACCTTGAAATATTTACTAAAATATACTATAAAACAGAGCTTGTAAAGTCATCCCTACAGAGGCAAGGGAGATGACCTGAGGAAGTACCTAGGTAGGCACAGTAGCAGAATGGAGACCACACGCCTCACAGAAAGGGGCAACCTCTGCACAGCATCCTAAATGTGAGATAGGCTCAAGGGACACCAGATTGGATTCTTGAAGAGAAGCCTGGAATCCAGATCTGTGCGTGAGTCTCCTAAACCTTCTATGTTGGGACAATTTATAGAGGCAAACTAAACACATCTATGGGACACATTTAGACTACAGACCTTGTATTTTTATATTTGCTGTGGATATGTCTCCAAGCGATTATATGTAAAGCAAGTATTTTCATGTAAAATACTTCCTTTCTTTAGTTTCTGAATTTTTTTTCCAAAACAGGTCCAAGAATGCAATAAAAATTGTTACTAAGAGTCATAATACCCACTTCAAGCACTTTTGCAACATGCATGCATTTATAATTTATGTTTAATTTTCCCAGATTGTTCATCAAATGGATAATTAGTTCATAGGACTGCTGCAACTATATTATTAAAATAATTTTAAATTACTATTCTAGTGTCCATATTGTTACCTAATTTTTTTATTTTAGGTAAAATATAAATCAGAAATAAAAATACAATGGCTAATCAATTAAAGCTCTAATAATGACCTACATGTATTCTCCGTATTCTTACTAACTTCATGGTTTTCAGTGTTTAAAACTGCTATCCTGATTATGCCATAGTTCTATGTACTTAACTGACATACTGAGGCAGTCCATAATAGAGCTTTTGAAAAAGGTTTAGAATTTTTTACTATTGGAATTGAGAGAACCCTGCTTTTAATAATGATGTATTGACATAATCACCAGAATGATAACAAAGAGACTCGAAGTCCTGAAAGAATCAGTCTCTACTTATTGAAAGAGTACCCAATAGTAAATTTCTAACGACCCTATGAATGGCAGTGAATAAGTGATGGTGGCAAAGAAAAGGTGTTATTCTTCAGCTGATAGATACTGCAAATAATAGTCCTTTTAACTTCCCAACCACAGAAGTAGAGACAGATAAAAGTCAGGCTAATATTATTGGAAAGGAGAAATTTAAAGGAAGCAGCACCTATCATCCAACTCTTCTAGAGATTTTTTACATTTTTGAGATATGAGAATTTACATTATACTTATCTATTCAGTGGTTCTTAACCAGCAGCCTATCAGTGTCTCAAGAAATTTGTTGTTGTTGTCGTTGTTGCTAGAGACAGTGTCTTATTCTGTTGCTCTGACTAGAGGCACCACCATGCCCAGCTTCAAGGAAATATTTTAAAACATACATGTCCAGTAATATTTAATAGTAAATATTAGATTTACTATATTAAAATCATCAGGGGATATCCTAGACTTAGAGATTTGCTTTTAATTTCCCCAGGTTACTGTCATGCACAATTCTAACTGTGGACTAGCACAGTTGATAATCACTTCAGTCTCATCTCTCACCCACATGGCAAATGCCCTTTATCATTTGGGATTTGGCCAAAAAGAGGAAAGAGCAAAAGATAGAGCCGTTCACTGAAAACTCCATTTACTTTTCCTGGGCAGGGGTAGAGAAGAGACTAGTAAACTCAAAATCCAACTTGATTTTACTATTTATAAGCTCCTTATCTCCCACCTGCCCATCAAGACATTGTGGGCTTGAGAGTAGAGTTGAGATGCTTATCTAAGTGGCTGTTTCTGCCAGAATTGAAGAATGTCCATTAATTGTGTGTTCTTCTCTCTGCTGAACTGTGTGCCACTTCATCGCCTCTATTCACTGCCAACCTGGTTTCCTCAGAGTCCTACCAAAACTGATCCCTAGGCAATTTTATAACTCATAAACTCTTGCCTAAAGTAAGAATAATTATCCCCAAAACTGAAGAGATCCTTGTCTCAACATATAAATAGAAAACAAACCACAAAACACACAAAAACCCTCTCCACAGTATTTTCCCTCATTACCTAATTTCCGAATTAGCTTGTGCATTTCTGATTGCTCTCCTTTTCCTCATTTCTCGCTCTTAAGCCTTTCCACAGAGGAATCACTTTCAAATGAAATCACCTTCACATACAATACTTGTCAACAGCAGCAAGAAGGACATTTATTGTGAAATGCTTTAATTTTCTTTGAAATTTAAAATAAAGCCTATTAATAAGGGCAAATTTTACTTTCCTGTGTCACTTCACACTGATTAGAAAAAAAGTAATTTAGTGGAAAACCACTTAACCATTCCCTTTCCCAAATTCAGTTGTCATGAATTATAAATTTATTGTAATTCATTTGTTTTTATAATTATTTACCATAAGCACATGAAGAAAAGTTGTACTCTATAATGCTTCTTTAAAAGTTCCAGTATTTAAAGTAAAATCTTAGTTAAAGCATTTCAAAATATTTTCATTCAAGGAATGTTTGATCTTCCAAATATGAAAAATTGGCCCTTACATGTGTCAATGTTAAAATAAATGCATTTCAGATAGTTTGAAAATAACGTTGGTTGATCTATACCTTGCCGCGTTCTTCAATATCTGCACCATAACAAAGAAGTGTTTCTATCATGGATGTATCTTCATTATACACAGCATAGTGTAGAGCAGTCTTTCCATAGAAATCTATAATATTTGGATCGGCACCATTTTTCAGCAGAATAGTTGCACAAACCTCCTGCCTCAGTTGTACAGCCTGTCAGTATTAGACCAAGAAACATGCAAATACTGAAAAATCAAAATAAACACTCCATAGGATTTACTAACTAGTTATATAGTGGTATTCCAATGAGATAAGTTCTTTTTATTCTATGTACTTAAACCAAATCCATCTTATGCTCAAAGAGTCGGCTACTATATACCTTGATCAGAGGTGTCCTGTATTCACGGTCGTAGACGTTAAGCTCACATCTTGCGGACAGCAGGAGAGATACCATGTCCGGTTGGCCAGTGGCACAGGCCAAATGTAGGGGAGTCCTGCAAGAGTGACAGGACTTTTAAAAACAGGTAACTGTAAACATTAATTAGCGTGTTATTTCTCTGTCTTCAAAATAAATATTTAATTTTCTTGTGAAGAAAGTACAATCTTTGTTAGCACTTATTACTCATCACATTAATGAAAGAGCAGGCTATTTAACAGAAAAAGCTTGGCTTTTGGATTCAGTTTAATTGGGGCTTAAAATTTACTTAAAGCTCTGTCACTTAGCTATTATCTAGTCTTTCTTTGCTTCAATTTCCTTATCAATAAAATATATAAGAGAATAGTAGCTATCCCACAGAACACTGCAGTGATGCTTACATAAGAATCTATGTACAGCATTTAGAACACTTTCTGACACAAATAACAGCTCAATAATTTTTAGATGTTACTACTTATAAAGACATTCTAATTAAGTAAAATGATACAATCATATCTACATTGAGGTATCTATTAAAGATTAGATGTATCATTGTATTTCAATCATTCTCAGATGCTCATTTTCTCACTATTCTTTTATATAAACTACTATTCTCTTATATATTAATATCTCCTGACATTGGAATACTGTTTACAATTCATTATTTATTACAATTATAACTGGCAACATTTTAAACATTATCTTATTGATATATAAAGTAATGTGGCATCACCCAATCCATGATGCCTTACATTAAGTGGGATACAGTACATAGAATAGGAAGTTCTACTCATGTAATTGGCACCTAAATAAAGTACTGTGGAAAAAGAAGACAAAAATAAAACAACAAATATTTTAAACAAAGTAATTCTTCCTTCAATTTTCAAAAAAATAATCCAAAGAAAACTCAGGATTCAAATGAATAGGTATGGCTCATTTTTTTTCAATACTTATAGAATGTTATATAAATTAGGTATTTGCAATAATTAATAGTAGTATTTGAGACTGCCATAAGTTTTTGAAAGGGCAGTTAAAGGTTATCTTTTACTATTTTCTAGCTTCAGAATTGCTTTTGTTTTTTTTTAAAAAAAAAAAAGGAATAAAAGATCCAATTGGGATTCAGTCCTAATGCTTCCATTTTAAATCTCTCAGCTTGCTCAGGGTGGGCAGCTAAACATGAAGTTGTTAAGGGTGAAAGAGTCCTGAGAGATGGTAGAATGTGTCTGCTACATAATAGGTATTCAGATCATGCTTGATAAATAACTGGATTGAAAGAATGCATACATACAGTTGGGGAGTTTATTATGAAAAAAACTATAAATTAAAGCAGTGCTTTTGGAATAGTGATAATCACTTATATTTGCTCGTTTTCATTTTCATGAGGACACTGGTAAACTAAAATGATTAATTTAAAATTGTTTACATATATGTAATAAAACTATAATAAAAACATATTTACATACTAAAATCTATGCATAATAAAATAAGCACAAATAAAAATATTCCCTTTACCTCTGAAGAGGCTAAAAGTTCATAGAAGATACCAATAAACAAAAAAATAAAAATAAGGCCAGGCACAGTGGCTCACACCTGTAATCCCAGCACTTTGGGAGGCTGAGGTGGAGGGGGTCACCTGAGGTCAGGAATTTGAGACCAGCCTGGCCAACATGGTGAAACCATGTCTCTACTAAAATATACAAAAATTAGCCGGGCATGGTGGCGCACACCTGTAATCCCAGCTACTCAGGAGGCTGAGGTGTGAGAATCACTTGAACCTGGGAGGTAGAGGTTGCAGTGAGCTGAGATCGTACCACTGCACTCCAGGCTGGGCAACAAGGCAAGACTCCATCTCAAAAATAAACAAATGAACAAATAAATAAATAATAAAATAAAATAGAAAGTGAAAATTATTTTTTTCTGTGCAAGATTTAAATTTGTTCTTTTTCCAAGGATAATTTCATTAGTAAAAAACATTTATTAGAAGTTTTAAACATACTGATCATTTATACATCACGGATAAGAAAAAACATCACAATACACCTGCCAGAAAAGAAGAAATGTTATATTTTGTACACACATTTGGCTTACAAACACCATAGACTGTTTGTGTATATGTATAATCAAACCAACTTTTCTTCAAAGTACATCTTCACACCTCAACATACATCTTTATCCACTGACACCTGCAAAGGTCCCATATTGTCCCATCCTATGGATGCACTGAAATTTATTGATGAATTTATAAAATTTATAAAATCCATTATAAGGGGTTTTCCAAATACATTGCTATTTTAAGCAGTGCTGAGAAAAACAAATTGCATGTATCTCTATTTCCTAGGATATTTTAGTATAATGGAATTGATGGGTGAAGGGCACATACATTTTTAGAGTGTGATACTTACCAACAAATAGTCTATTTGAAAAGTCATCAGAAATGTAAACTTTAAATAGCAGTGTATGTACTGCTAACTCTTTACCCTCACAAACTTGTGGATAGAAAACAGAATTTCACTCCTTTTTTAACTTAAATACCTTCTCCTCCCAGGAACACTGAATATTTTTTCCTATGTGCATAGGTTGCTTGAATATCTGAAAAAAAAGTGCTTTGCTCTACTTTAAATGAGAGTTCTTGTTGATTTGAAGAATTCGCTGTAAAATGAAAATCACTTTTTTATCTATTATGTATACGTACATACTGTCTTTTGTTAATTTTTTCTTATAAACAGGAGGTTTTAATTTTTTATTTTGCTAAATTGACCCTCAGAATGTGTGCTTGTGATATTTATAGGAATATAAACATGTATCAATATAGTAGGCATTTGTGTTTTTTCTGTTATCTTTCTTATTTTGTGCATTTAAAATGTTTAATCTACATTCCATAACGAACTTATTTCTGTGACATAAAAATCTAGCCAGTTTTCTCCAAATAGTTAGCAGGCACTTCATTTATGAGTAATTCATCTTTTCCTACTAATATGAAATGTCACCATTATCGAATTCTATTAGATTGGTGCAAACGCAATTGCGGTTTTGCCATTACTTTTAATTGCGGCAAAAACCGCAATTGCTTTTGCACCAACCTAATAAATTCTTATACATACTGGAGTGTTCCTGGATTTTCTAACCTGTTCCATTCACTGATTTGTTGTTTCAGCTGTTAGTAAATAACTTGTGGAAATTAAGCACATTTTCATACCTAGAAAGGCAAGTCTTTCTGACTCCGTTTCAAAAGTTTTCTTAATGCCATCACAATAGTAAAAGACAGCACGAGTAATTTTAACACTCTGATAACTTTATTTGGATTATGTAAAATTTACAAACACAGAAAGAGCTCAGAGGTTTAGAAAAATGTGTCTTTCTGTTCAAGAACACAGACCACCTTCCCACTTCAAAGTTTCCCTCTAAGGTCCCTCAGTAAAAACCATATTGACATGGGTGTCCATTGATATAAAATAAATATTGGATTTTATCCAAAGAATTTTTAGCCAGGAAGTTGATATATTATGGAAATGATTTCTCTCACTATGCACCTTCCATAATGTATGTAACATTATGCTTTAACACGTGTACATTAAGAATGAAATGCTGTACATGCTGAATTTTATTAGTGAAATCACTTTAAAATGATTTATAAAGAAGCAGCATGGTGAGTGATTGGAAATCAACTGAAGTTTTGTTTTTGTTTTGCTGCTCATGAAAATGGCCTGGGTGCTCGCCCCAGCCAAGGTTTCCACATCCCAGGTGCGGCTGAGCCTGCCAGGGAAAGTCCAGCCTCTTCGGTGACAGGACTCTCCCGCCTCACCTCTGCACTCCTTTCCCCCATCCCATTCACCCCCACACCTCACCCCCACCTCCAGTCCTCTATCCCATTGAACCCTCACCCCATCTCCCCACCCCACACCGTCCACGCCCCTGACCCCCAAGCCTTCATTCCATCCAAGCCCATTCACACCCCCACACCAAGCACCCCCTACTCCCCAATCCCATCCCCCAACTCACTCCACATCCCGCCATCTCATATACCCCCACTCCCCAGGCCCCGCTCCACTCACTCCCACCCCAGCCAGGCACCCCCTAGGCCCCGTCCATACTCCGAGCCCCGGCCCATCCGCCCCGCAGCCCTCAGCCTGGAAGCGGGTACTTCTCCCACGTCCGCAGGCCTCCTCCCGCAGCCCCGGCTCCCAGCCCCCATTACCTTTCCTTCCTGTCTCTCTTATTGACGTCACTTCTCGTGAGCAGAAGGTACTTCAGTTTCTCCAGCCTACCATAGCAGATGGCTCTGTGGATCCTTCTCAGATGAGGCAATTTGATGCGGTATTCGGGAAATGAGAAGCCATCTAAGCACAAGCGCTCCTTGAGGGTGGGCCACCTCTCCGGCTTGTAGTCGTTGAACATCTCTAGGCCACTCCTTGGCAGCAACTCGTAGCCTGGGAACGACTTTCGGTTAAGGTCACCGGCTTCAGTCACATTTCATCTCGCCTTCGGGGATCGCCGCCTCCGAAGCGCAACAACAAGCAATGCAGTCAGTCCACGGACCTCAGCACACTCAGCGCCTCCCGCCTCTCAGCAGAAACGCCCAACAGAACTGTTAGGACCAGCGAGCACGCGCACCTTAGCCGGCCCCGCCCTACAGGCCCGAGGCAGAGTAACCGCCCTAGCAGCTCTCGCGGAGCCACGTGCAGGCGGAGGTTGCTGCGGAAGCGCCGCGGGCTGGCGGGGCTCCCTGGAGCGCGAGGCGCGCCCTGCCCCAGGGCCTGACTGTCGCCCGCGCCCTCTTCTCCTCTTCCACATGCTCCCGACGCGCGGGACCCCCCGCGCTGGGCCCCCTGCAGCCCAGGGATAGGGTCGAGTGGCGCCTCTCCGCCTGGTGCCGCCGTCGGGCCCACAGCCTGGCTTCGCTACTGCGTCGCCCCCTGGGTCCGCGCTGATGGGCACGAGGCGGGAGGACGGGATCCGGGGTTGCCACCGCTGCAGCCAGCGCACCACTTGCAGGTGGCAGCTGCAGCTCGGGCTCCAGCGGGGGCTGGCGGGGCTCCCCTGGGATGGCCTCCTGGTCCCTGAGTGCGCCGTCCATCCGGCCGGAGGGTGCGCGCCTCCTGCACCCTAGGCTGAAGCCCATGCCTTGCTCTCCTGCCGCCTACTGCCTGACTTGCCGCTGCCCTGCCAGGCCCGGGGTCCAAGCGGCTGGAGGCGCAGTCCTGGTTGGGGACTCCCAATCCTCGGCGACCCCTGCTCCAGGTGCTGGTAGCCGCTGCACTGCAGCGCCCGTGGGCTGACGTGGCTTACCGGAGCTGCTGCTGGCCGCGCCCAAAGGCCCCACAGGCTGCGCCGCCCTTGCCAGCTGCTCCTGACCCGAGCCCAGAGCGCAGGACCTGGCGCTTGGCACTCTGTAGCCACGGGGATGAGGCTGAGCGCCGGTTCTTGGCCTCTTGGCGCCGCTGGGGCCATAACCTGACTTGATCACCCAGTCGCCCAAGTCGTGTGATGGGCACGTGTGAGGAGGGGCAATCGGGGTTCCCATGGCTGCTGCCTGCATGCCACTCCGTGGCCACTAGAATAGGGCTGAGGAGCCGCCAGTGGATGAGCAAGTCGTGGCCATCCGGATGAGGCTGAGAGTCTATCCATCCGTATGCACCTGCCCAGTCGACTTCCCGACAGCCACTACCTCAGCGTCCTGTCAGGGAGTCATTACTGCTGGGGCGGGGGTGGCGAGGGCATGGAGAATCAGAGATAGTCTGGCCATTGCTGCCGGTGCCTGACGTGCAGGTGGCAGCTGCACCTAGGGCGCTGGCAGGGGCTGGTAGGTCTTCTCTTTTGGATGGTCTCCAGGTGGACCATTGCACCGTGGCAAAGCCCGAGGGTCCACTCCACCTTAGCCCACACTAGGAGTCCAGGGACCACAGAAACAGGTACTGCGTGGCCAACCAGAAGGGGCTCAGCAGCCAGTTCAGCTTTCCTGCCTCTGCAGGGCCTGGTTGACAGTGGTGGCAGTGTCTGGTGCCAGAGTCTGCGGTTAGGGTCCTGGCTTGGGAAGGGGTGGGCAGATGGGGGTTGCCTGGCCACTGAAGCTGAAGGGAGACATGCAGGTGGCAGCTGCACTACAGGCACAAGAGCAGGCTAGCAGGGCTCCCCTGGGATGGCCTCCAGGTCGCTGAGCGTACTGCCAACCTGGTTTAAGAGTCCACTCCTAATCGACCCTTGCCTGGAGCATGGACCGTGGCACTGGGCACACTGCAGTTACATGCATGGGGCTGAGGGTGGTTTTCTGGGGTGGAGCCACTGACCCTCCGACTGCCTGATTCATGCCATGTGAATAATTGCAACCATGTGAATAATTTCATAAAATGTAAATTAAGCACAAATATTAAAAGAACAAAGCTGAAGGCATCACACTAACTGACTTCAAACTTTACTACAAGGTTACAGTAACCAAAACAGCATGGTACTGGTACCGAAAAAGATATATAGACCAATGGAACAGAGCAGAGGGTGGCTCAAGCCTGTAATCCCAGCACTTTGGGAGGCCGAGACGGGCGGATCACGAGGTCAGGAGATCGAGACCATCCTGGCTAACACGGTGAAACCCCGTCTCTACTAAAAATAATACAAAAACTAGCCGGGCGAGGTGGCGGGCACCTGTAGTCCCAGCTACTCGGGAGGCTGAGGCAGGAGAATGGCGTAAACCCGGGAGGCGGAGCTTGCAGTGACTGAGATCCGGCCACGGCACCCCCACCCCAGAAGGAGGGAAAAACACGGACTCAAAAAAAAAAAAAAAAAAAAAAAAGAAGTCACACCACACATCTACAATCATCTGATCTTTGACAAACCTGACACAAACAAGATTCCCTATTTAATAAATGGTGTTCAGAAAACTGGCTAGCCATATGCAGAAAAATGAAACTGAATCACTTCCTTACACATTATACAAAAATTAACTCAAGATGGATTAAAGACTTAAACGTAAGACCTAAAACCATAAAAATCCTAGAAGAAAACCTAGGCAACACCATTCAGGACATAGGCATGGGCAAAGACTTTATGTCTAAAACACCGAAAGCAATGGTAGCAGAAGCCAAAATTGACAAATGGGACCTAATTAAACTACAGAGCTTCTCTGCAGCAAAGCAACTATCACCAAAGTGAACAGGCAACCTACAGAATGGGAGAAAATTTTTACAATCTATCCATCTGACAAAGGGCTAATCTACAAATTTAGGCCAGGCACGGTGGCTCAAGCCTGTAATTCCAGCACTTTGGGAGGCCGAGGTGGGCGGATCATGAGGTCAGGAGATCCAGACCGTCCTGGCTAACACAGTGAAACCCTGTTTCTATAAAAATACAAAAAATTAGCTGGGTGCAGTCATGGGCGCCTGTAGTCCTAGCTGAGGCAGAAGAATGGTGTGACCCTGAGAGGCGGAGCTTGCAGTGAGCCAAGATTGTATCACTGCACTCCAGCATGGATGACAGAGTGAGACTCTGTCTCACAAAAAAAAAAAAAAAAAAAAAATTAAACAAATTTACAAGAAAAAACCACATCGAAAAGTGGGCAAAGGATATGAACAGACACGTCTCAAAAGAAGACATTCATGCAGTTAACAAACATATGAAAAAAAAGCTCATCATCACTGGTCATTAGAGAAATGCAAAAAAATTAGAATGGTGATCATTAAAAAGTCAGGAAACAACAGATGCTGGAGCAGATGTGGAGAAATAGGAATGCTTTTACACTGTTGGTAGGAGTGTCAATTAGTTCAACCATTGTGGAAGACGGTGTGGCTATTCCTCAAAGATCTAGAACTAGAAATACCATTTGACCCAGCAATCCCATTACCAGGTATATACCCAAAGGATTACAAATCATTCTACTACAAAGACACATGCACATGTATGCTTATTGTGGCACTATTCACAATAGCAAAGACTTGGAACCAACCCAAATATTCATCAATGATAGACTGGATAAAGAAAATGTGGCACATACACACCATGAAATACTATGCAGCCATAAAAGGATGAGTTCCTATCCTTTGCAGGGACATGAATAAAGCTGGAAACCATCATTCTTAGCAAACTAACATAAGAACAGAAAACCAAACACCGCATGTTCTCACTCATAAATGGGAGTTGAACAATGAGAACATATGGACACAGGGAGGCGAACATCACACACTGGGGCTTGTCGGTGGGGTAGGGGGCTAGAGTAGGGATAGGATTAGTAGAAATATCTAATGTAGATGGCGGGTTGATGGGTGCAGCAAACCACCATGGCACATGTATACCTATGTAACAAACCTGCACGTTCTGCACATATATCCCAGAACTTAAAGTATAATAAAAAAAGTTTTTAAAAAAGAAGACATAAGAATTCTAAGTGGGTACATACCTAACATCTGAAATTTAACATATATGAAATAAAAATGGTTAGAACTGAAAAGAGAAACCCACAAACCCACAATTGTAGTTGGGGCCTCCATTATAGTTGGAGAGTTTAACACTTCTCTCTCAATAATATAGGACAAGAACACAAAATTAGTAAGGATGTAAGAGAACTGTATAACATATTAACAAACTAGATTAGATTGATAGTCACATAGCACTTCACCTCAAAATAGTAAAATACACATTCTCTTAAGTACTTATGGATTAGTCACCAAGATAGCCGGTCCTGGGTCAGAAAAAAACCTAGATACGTTTTAAAGAATTGGAATCATACAATATATGGTCCTTGATTACATGGAATTAAGTTATAAATCAGTAATAGGAAAATAAATGGAAAAATACTTAAATACTTGCAAATTTAAAAATTACTTTTGTTTTTTGTTTTTTGGGGATTTTTTTGAGACAGAGTCTTGCTCTGTCGCCCAGGCTGGAGTGCAGTGGCGCAATCTCAGCTCACTGCAAGCTCCACCTCCTGGGTTCATGCCATTCTCCTGCCTCAGTCCCCGGAGTAGCTGGGACTACAGGCGCCCGCCACCATGCCTGGCTACTTTTTATGTATTTTTAGTACAGACAGGGTTTCACCGTGTTAGCCAGGATGGTCTTGATCTCCTGACCTCATGATCCGCCTGCCTCGGTCTCCCAAAGTGCTGGGATTACAGGCATGAGCCACCGTGCCCAGCCCTTTCTCCCTATTAAAAGCCAGCATTCCCACAGTTGTGAAAAGCTGAGGTTACTCCCTCACAGGGCAACAGGGATACCTTTATTAATATCCCTACCTCATCTCCTGGTTGCCAGGCCAATAACTAAGGTTAAATGGTAGAATAATTTAGCTACCAATATGCTGAGCATAACAAGGAAGAAAAGGGACTATGCCCAAAGAGTAGCAAGAATCAGCTGTTATGTACAAACAGGAATATGGGGAGGTACTCACAGAATGGATTTTGAGTGCACTGACTTAAAGGAGATGGGACATATTATTGGATGAGGGGAGTTTATTCATTTGGGAGCATGCTCCTGAGATACAAAATTGAACTCCCTGGCAAAGATTCACAGGGATTGTGCAAACTCGTGGCAGGAAAACGTCCTAAGAGACTGGAAAAAAATGATAGTCCACAAAGAACAAAGTTGAAATACCTGAATTGCCCTGGCAGATCATGGAGGAATGGACTAAAAGGTTAAGGAAAATGGGCATGCTGGAATAGATATATTATATGAAGCCAGAAGACTCAGCAGAGGATGTATTCATGGGATGACCCAGAAGACAATACCACTCACCTAGGTCATCACGAATGCCCTGGGTACAGGGGCACCAGAATCACTATGGAGTTCACAAGTGGCTGTCCTCTGCAGAACAGAGCAGGTATTGACAGTCAGAGAAGCAGTCACAGGACATGGCTCATTATATCAGCAGTAGGAGTGATGGGGCCCTGAAGCAAAAGAGGCCAAAAACAATGCTTCACTGCTAGAAACCAGGACTTGCCATTATTCTAGTTATTGTGGGAACCAAGGGGGTTGATCTGCAGAGAGTTGTGAAGGTGGTTAACGGAACACAACATTCTAAGGAGCAAATGCACAGGCAGCCTACAAAGAAGCTGCTCAGCACATATAATCAGGAGAATGCAAAATAGAGGTGCAGGAAACTGGGGGAGCTTGCTCAATCAGAAGTCATAGGTTCCCCAGTGTATTAGTCTGTTTTCACACTGCTGATAGAGACATGCTCGAGACCAGGCAATTTATAAAGAAAAAGAGTTTTAATGGTATAGTTTCACGTGACTGGAGAGGCCTCACAATCATGGCGGAAGGCAAAAGGCATGTCTTCCTCATGGTGGCAGACAAGACCGAGGTGAGAACCAAGCAAAAGGGGTTTCCTCTTATAAAACCATAAGGTCTCATGAGACCTATTCACTAACGAAAACAGTATGGGGGAAACTGCCCCACTGGGTCCCTCCCGCAACACGTGGGAATTATTAGGGCTACAATTCAAGATGAGATTTGGGTGGGGACACAGCCAAACCTTATCACCCAGTTCCCGGACCTGAGTCAGTTTTCACAGCTGATGATCAAAGAAAGAGGTGGCTGTGTCCTCAGGAGAGAAGATCATGTGTCCTGTAGTGATTCCTCCAATCCTTCCCCAAATGGAACCAGAGCCATATACTGTACATTGGAGAAGGGAAATTCCCTGCCCAGACATTTTGAGCACTACTGGATAGAGGGTCTGAGTTGGCATTGATACCCATAGAAAAAAAGCACCATTATGGCCCCCATTAGAGAGAGAGATGGAGGGCGGGTAATAAACGAAGTCTTGGTCAAATTCAGCTTATTCTGGGGCTCCTGGGTCTGCAGATCTAAACAGTGGTCCTTTTCTTGGTTCTTGAATGTGTAATGAGATTGACACACCTGGAAGTTGGCATAACCTCCCTCATTGAGTCTTTGGTCTGTATAGTTAGAACTAAGGGGAAAAGTTCACGCAGAAGCCTTTGAAACCGTTCTCTCTCCTGTCAAGAAAATTAATAATAATCGTATGCTGATCACGCAGGATGAATGAGAGGTGGCGAGCTCAGTGGAGGCCTAGTAAGAAAAATGCATTCTATAGGTGGGAGGAAATACTGTTAAGAGTTAGGGGGTTACCACATAAGCAAAATTTTAAATTTTAAAGGTCCAGAGGTAAAGGGTGTTTGAGGACATTCCATCAAATTTTAAAAAAATGAATAAACTGCTGCATCTTGTATCCACTTGTCACAAAGAAGCACAATGATAGGTGAGCATCTCTGAGTTCTAGAGACAATGTATTCGGCACTTAGAAGCACTGCTCTGGGCTTTATGCCAAGTTACACAAAAGGTGGAGTCCAGCTTTGAGTGGAAGACTTTGCCAGGAATAGGAACGGGCCCTGCAGCAAGTCTGAGCTGTGTGTAAGCAGCCCTGACGTGTGGCCCATTTAATCCAGCGGACTTTATCATGTGAGCATTGTCACTGGAGGAGAAGGATCAGTGTGGGATTTATGGTGAATTCCAGTGGGAGAATCACAACACAGGCCCCTGGGGTTCTGAGTATGGTTGTTCCATCTGAAGCAGAGAATTATAGGTTCATTGAAAAATGCTCCTGGTGTGCTCCAGGACCCCAGTAGAGATAAAAGGCTTGACCATGAATACCAAGTAAGTATGCCTTCAAAACTACCTGCCACAAGCTGCATTCTTCAGAATCACTAGATGGTAAAGTCAGGCAGGTTCAGTAGCTGAGATGGAAATTTCCATCATGAGCTAGAACTGGATGAGAGGCATGAATAAGTCTGCATTGGCAGATAGCGGGGCCCCCATGTCTCCCATCCTCAACTCAAACCTTCAAACCTAAGGCAGCATGGGAGGTTTGTAGGACAAGCTGATGGGAAAGGAAAAAGCTCAAACTTGGCTCACAGAGAGGCTGGCTCAGTATGCAGGTGTAAGGAGAAGATGGACTGCAGCAACTTGACAGCCACGCACAGGATGTCCTTGAAAGGCAAGAGCAAGGGGAAATCTCCCTACTGGGCAGAGCTTCAAGCAGGGCAACTCATCATGCACTTGCTGTGGCCCAGGTTGAGAACACGCACTCGGGGCCAGGATCTCTTCAAAAATATTTATCCCATTCTCTTTAGGAGATTACAATTATTTACATATTAGGTCATTTATATTACACTACGCATCTTGAATACTTGATAAAGTTTGTTCAGTGTTTTATTTTCTGCGCTTCTATTGAGATCTTTGCCATGCATCCATTTCTGGGTCCACTGATTATTTCTGCTATGGGGTCTAGAGTGCTGTTAGCTCATCCATTGAACTTTTCATTTCAGATATTGTACATTTTATTTCTAGAATTGCCCTCAGGGGAAAAAATCCAGTTTGATGTAAAGCTCACCTAGTTTTCTTTTTCTTTTCAATATTCACATTCTTTCCTTTTTTTTTTTTTTTTTGGCCAAATCTCTGTTGCCTACTGGTGCCTCCAAACAGTTGTAGTATATATTTGGGGTTTTGTTTTTTTGTTTTTTGTTTTTTGTTTTTTGTTTTTCTGAGACAGAGTCTTGCTCTGTCGCCCAGGCTGGAGTGCAGTGGCGCGATCTCGGCTCACTGCAAGCTCCGCCTCCTGGGTTCACCCCATTCTCCTGCCTCAGCCTCCCGAGTAGCCGGGACCACAGCCGCCCCCCACCTCGCCCTGCTAATTTTTTGTATTTTTTAATAAAGACGGGGTTTCACCGTGTTAGTCAGAATGGTCTGAATCTCTTGACCTTGTGATCCACCCGCCTTGGCCTCCCAAAGTGCTGGGATTACAGGCGTGAGGCTCTGTGCCCGGCCTATATTATATATTTTGTAAAGAGTTTGCAATTGTTATTGTGTAATTGTTATTGGTAGGAGAGTTTAACTTGATATTACCTACTCTGCTATTAACAAAACTTAAACTTTTAATCTGTCTTCTGTTGAGCCAATATTTGAATGTGTTCATTACTGTACGTTTATGATATGCATAAAAGTTTGTTGCACCATCTAAACTCAGTGGCCATAATCAAAATATCATTTTATCCCACCCCTACATTTGTTTTACAAATTTATCTTTTCTTTCCCTTAAAATCATCTTAGATAGATTCTATACTTTTCAGTCACTTTAGTTATTAAAAACTCAGCCCATGCCAAGAATTTGGTTTTTCACCATAATTCTCACTAGAAGTAAGAACTCCTTGAAGAAATTGCTGATCGCAAAGCTGGAGCAAGGAAAGTTACCTGTATATTCTTACAGGTAATCTCCAGCATTATTTTATGTTCCCCATACAGTGTAAAAAATTAAAATATTTATAAAAATTATAATTAACTTATAAATAAATGAAAAAAGAAATGAATTCTATAATTCAGGAACATAATATGATCTCTACAGCTATTTAGAGTTTTTTTAACTAATATTACTGTGTATTATTTTATAATTTTCTTCATGTAGTTCCTGTATAATTGAAGCGTAAGTTATTTATTGTTGTTTCATGGGTTTTTATGCATTTGTAAATAATGTTTCCCTTGGGTATCATAGTGGTAATTTATTTATTACCATATTCAGGAAAGCCATTGACTTTCAGATATGTCTCTTGTAGGAAGATGAATCATATTTTAGCACATCCTGTAACACTAAATACATCTCTCACATATTTTTAAACCTAAATATTTTGAGGATTACTCATAATAAAAATAATTCCATGTTAAAAAAAAAAAAACTGTAATGCCTTCAGTAGTAGAACTGTATTTAGAATTAATTCCCTCTACACTTAATAACCTTCTTTGAGTTTCCTACTCTTTGCTTTTTTGAGTTTCCTACTCTTTCATTGGGTGGCTGCTGCCCCTGCCTGGAACTATCAATAAACTTATCTCTGGCAACTTTTCATTATTTTCTATTTTTTTGTTAGCTCTAATACTCATCTCATAAAACAAAAAGGCCAAGTTTATGAGAATTGGTACCACCATTACAGGTACCCACTACCTGTAATGAAATAAGATCTGAGGGAGAGACTCCCATGAGAAGACCACAAGAACTTCACCTTAGAAGGCAGCATTGAGAAATAATTGCCATGTTTCTCCCACCACAGGCCTTTGCACATGCTGTTCCCTCCTCCCGAAATGCTATTCCTTTACTTTAGCCTGTTAATTCTATTTACTACTTTTCAAATCTCAGTTTAGATATCACTTTTGGTGGAAAGTTGTTCCTGATGTCTAACTATGCCAAACTCCTCCACTGGTGACCACGAGAGAACTTCTCTTCTCTTTCATGGCAATTTTTGTATTTTGTTTCTATAACTATTGTAATAATGGTTTCAGTACCTTCTAGGAAAATGCATCTCAAAATACCTGTGGTACAGACCAAGTTTATTACTATTATTATTATTATTTGAGGCACAGTCTGGACCTGTCACCCAAGCTGGAGTGCAATGATGCTATCTCAGCTCACTGCAATCTATGCCTCCTGAACTCAAGCCATCCTCCCATCTCAGCCTCCTGAGTAGCTGGGACCACAGGTGCACACCACCATGCCCAGCTAATTTTTGTTTTTGTAGAAACAGGGTTTTGCCATGTGACCCAGACTTGTTTTAAACTCCTGGGCTCAAGTCATCTTCCTGCCTTGGCCTCCCAAAGTGCTGAAATTACAGGTGTAAGCCACCACACCCAGCCAAGTTTCTTATATTGAATCCATCACTGACTAAGACAGGCCTTACATCATAGAAGTAGGACACAGTTCACATCATATGCTATTCACTCAGGAGTTTGAGATCTCAAGGGTTTATGTCCTCTTCAACAATATGAGTCCACTTACCCTACACTTGGATGTCATGATAATGTCAAGTTACTATGAAGATATCTACAGGCTTACTCTCAATTTCTGTCTTTGTCTCACTGGGAACTGATAACAAACCATGGAGGCCTGACAAGGTATATGAACGCTGTTAGATAGGGCTATCCCAGAGAAGCAGACTTGATTGAGCTATGAATCCCCCAGGTCTTGACCACTTGCAGATTCTCACCCAGCAGGCCTGAGACAGGGCTTGGTTCCACATCCAAGAGCACCTGGGGATGTTCCTAAGGTTGGCCCATGGCCCACTCTGTGAATTACTTAGAAGGCTCTAGCAGAGAGTGGGCTGCAGAGGGCAAGAACCATGTGTGCTCTGTCTCATTTGTGTATTGCAGACATTCATGGCTCAGCTTGGAGCACCACCAGTAAGAGAATGTGGAATAAATTAGTGTGATTCACTCTTTAGGGGAATAAGGAAATTAAAATGAACAGAAAACCTCAGAAAAAATCACCCTGTATTTCTTTTCCCAAATAATAATCACTTTTCACAAACAAAAGGAACACTGTCACAGGACATCTATATACTTTTTCTAAGATGTACTGCAAGTTCTAAATCCAAGGTGGAAAAAAAAGAAAAGAAAAAATATAAACTTGCAACATTTATAATAAACTGTTTAAATATTCTTCGGAATTGAGTAAACCTTGCTGGTAACAGTTCTCAAACACTGCCACTGTCAAGGCATATTTTTAGTCAAAGGTAGAGGTATACCATAAACATGGAAAGTCATGGTCAAAACAGTTGAATTCTGTTTGTATCAACTCCTCAGTCTGTTGAGGGACACACTGTGGACATGGGACTGGCCAGCCTAACCCAAGCTGGCCCAAGACCTTACCCCTGTTCACACAGCTCTTTCATTAATACAACCTTTGCCTACAGCTGACTGTCTCACATTATGCCACGGGCAGAAAAATGTGAAAATCTATACTGGACAATAAGTAAAACTAAGTATAACAATGTTGTTGAAAGTTGGCTGGGCGCAGTGGCTCACGCCTGTAATCCCAGGACTTTGGGAAGCTGAGGCAGGAAGATCACTTGAGGCCAGGAATTCCAGACCAGCCTGGCCAACATAGTGAAATCCCATCTCTATTAAAAATACAAAAAAAAAAAATTAGCCAGATGTGGTGCCAGCTACTTGGGAGGCTGAGGCACAAGAGATTACATCTGTAATCTCTACACAGGAGGCAGAGGTTATAGCAAGCCAAGATCAAACCATTGCACTCCAGCCTGGGCAAGAGAGCGACACTGCTGTTTTTTGTTTTTTGTTTTTTTAAGTACTGGGCAGGTGATTGGCTTGATAATTGGCAGCTGGTTTGTAGTATTCCTTCTCGTTTTAGAAAACCTATAAGGAAAAGTAAAAGGGAAGGAAACCTTCCCAAACAAGATAAGGAACAAAGAGGTTGTTAAAGGGAAAATAGGCATGTTTGACTAAAGGGAAAATGTCAACATTGGGGAAATGTGCTGATGTTGAAAGCTGGCATATTTTATCAATAGAAAAATTATGAATCTGAGGCCAGGCGCAGTGGCTCATACCTGTAATCCCAGCACTTTGGGAGACCAAGGCGGGCAGATCACGAGGTCAGGAGTTTGAGACCATCCTGGCTAACATGGTGAAACCCCGTCTCTACTAAAAATACAAAAAAAAAAAAAAAAATTAGCTGGGCGTGGTGGTGGGCCCCTGTAGTCCCAGCTACTCTTGGAGGCTGAGGCAGGAGAATGGCGTGAACCCAGGAGGCAGAGCTTTCAGTGAGCCAAGTTCGCACCACTGCACTCCAGCCTGGGTGACAGAGCAAGACTTTGTCTCAAAAAAAAAAAAATTATGAATCTGAAGAAAGAATTATGATGTCATATCAAGATCTTCAAATTCTGACAAAAGGAGAGATGTAAAATAGAATAAGCACAAAGTGCCAGATAAATTATCTTCAACACTAAATAAGGATTTCACCCAGTTAAGATAAAATGGACAATAAATAAGATCTCCAATAGAGCACTGGGGGGATACACGTTGGCCCCATGGCAATTTCCCCTCCACACCACCCCAGTGGACCTGATGGGAAATGAAACAAATGAATAATGAAAGGAAAATTGGTGAAACATGTCAAGTCAACTGTTCAGGGTGTCTCTACAGTGAAAGTGAGGGTTCCCAGGTCCACAGTGATCTTGAGGTAGTAACCTGAACTCCAGGACAGCCTTCCCTTGCAGCAGTTCCATACCCCCATAAGCAGAAAAGGGAAAGCAATGCTGGGGTGCCCCAACAGAGGCTGCAGACCACCCCATGCAAATTCTCCCTGCTCCCATGCAGTCAAGCAACAGATACCTGTCCAGAAACCAGTAGACAGACCTCAAACCTTAACTCAGAAAGGAAGGCAAGCACATCCTGGATACGAAAGAAAGAGATTCAAGAATATTCGCCACATCAGAGCCAAAAGAGTCATTAGAAAGAGCTACACTAGTTTTTCAAGTGCAAAATGGCAACTACGAAAACATGCTATAGGAAGGGAAGGATACTTACAAAATATACCTGGAACATGTCTGGAAGAAAATATCACCTAAAAAATAGAATGAAATCCCTCTTCAAGGTCAAGCACATTGACCTAGGAAAATACTTAATAAAATGAATCCCATACAGTGAGATTTCCAAAATTAAGATGAAGTCATCAATAGAATTAGATGAAAAGGGAGAGTTCAGAGTTGAAATAAATTGAGAACTAAACCGGCAAAATTCTGTAACAATTTCTTTAGGCATTTTTACAGTTTCTCTCCAGAGCTCATCCCTGCTGGCCGAGGTTGGGCAGGACAGGTCTCAGGCAGGTGACAGTGCAGATACGAAGGCTCAGGTGAGCTTCCCTTCATCCTGCTGCCCTGGGGCCTCCATGGTGAAAGAGAGGTGAGAGATTCCAAGAAATGAGGATGTGTCTCCAACTTTCCTCCTGCCTAGAGAACCCTGTCCCTCCACTGTGGCTTCTCCCAGACCTGCCCTACCCATCACCCCCAACTTTCTACAGCTCCTTCAGCCACCCCTCCTTTATCTCTCTTCTCTAACATCAGCAGCATCTTTCCTTTGGCTTCTGATGCCCTGCCCTTGGGCTGCCATACTTTTCTCTTTCTCTCCCTGAAGATTTTGCTTTGAGCCAAATGTCCTGCACTTGCAGTCTTTCCTTTCTTACCACCCTCTCACTTCTCAACCCATTGCAACCTGGCTTCAACCTTCACCACTTCACTGAACTGCAAAATTGTCATGGCCACTTCTTCAACCACCATGTAGTCATCAACTGTAATGTTTTAACCCTTCTTTTACTCGCTCTTCCTGCAGGGTTGGCTGCTGTTGCTCACCCCCATCTTACAATGCTCCCCACTTTGCTTTTTGAGTTTATTCTTTCTTAATCCTCCTCCTGCCTGTCTAATGGCTTTTTCTGTCTTTTACTGAATACATTTTGTGTGGTCATCCTTTTGGATATTGATGTGCCTAAAATCTTTCTTGCGTCCCTTCTCATTCATTCTCTTTGTCCCATTTTGCTGACATTCAGGAAAGCTTCATTGGATGCAGTGTGGTGACATGCTGCCCAAGGACCGACTCAGAACTCTGTGTAAGAACTTGGGTCTGTGAGCCTCCAAAATGAATCTCAGACTGACTATTCCCAGAGGACACTGCAACCTGGGAAATATGCCATTAGGATTTGTTAGTACCCAAAGGAAATAATCTTTGTTAAGAATGAGATCACTGAGGCAGATGACTGTTTCAGTGTGATGCCATCTGGTAAGAAGTTACATGATGAGATTTTCAGTATCTAGAGGTATGAGAAATAAATGCATACCTCATTTTGAGAGATCCTGACTCTGAGAAGCCCTTCTGCAGTCCCAGTAAAAACAAAGGAGCAGCAGCCCTGCTGAGGTGATGCTGGACTCATTCTCCATGGGAAAGACTGTACAATCGTGCAGCAACAGGTTATGAGTGTGGCACTCCCAGAACAATATCAGAAGTAGAAATTGGGCCAAGGGCATGTTGGAGGCAGGGTGTAGCTAAGGAAATTGTGTGGTGCACATTTGAGAGTAGCAAATTATTTCTGTGAGGCTCATATTGTTAGCAAGGAAGGACTGTTTTGTTTTTTTTTTTTTTGAGATGGATTTTTTTACTCTGTCGCCCAAGCTGGAGTACAGTGGCGGTGATCTCAGCTCACTGCAACCTCCGCCTCTCAGGTTCAAGCGATTCTCCTGCCTCAGCCTCCCCAGTAGCTGGGACTACAGGCACATGCCACCACAACCAGCTAATTTTTGAATTTTTAGTGAAGACGTGGTTTCACTGTGTTGGCCAGGATGATCTCAATCTCTTGATCTCGTTATCTGCCCACCTCGGCCTCCCAAAGTGCTGGAATTACAGACATGAGCCACTGCGTGCGGCTGCAAGGAAGGACTTTTAATGCCCACCCTCCTAGTTCCATACAAACACACACATGCACACTCGCTATTTCCAAAGAGTGTGATGAGGGGAAAACAGAGACACAGTTGTAGCATCTGGGTTAGGGCTGAGCCAGCAGGAAACATTAATCAGGGCATCAGGAAACCAGAGTTCTATTCTAAGCTCAGTTTGTAACGTCTTTGTGGACTTGAGCAAGTCACTTCCCTATTCTAAACCTCGTTTTATTTCCTTTGCAAATGAGGAAGTTGAAATACGTGATCTCTAAGACTCCTCCCAGTTCTTCATCTCATGAGACAAATATAAATCAAGCACCATTCGCTACTGTGATTAGAAAAACTGTATTTACACACGTTAGCCACTAGAGGGGACGTGCGATTGTTACATGGCTGAAGGTTTCCTGTATTTCTTTACTTTTTATTTGGCCGCTAGAGGGCACGCCTGCTCTGCACTTAAAGCTGACTACTTTCAAGGAAAGACAAAGGAATTCTTGGATTTCTCCATTTTCCTCATCACCTGGGCTTATCAGAGAATTCCAGGGGCAAGCTACCCTTTCCAATTCATCACTGATTTATAAACAAAATTCTAAGGAGTAAGGAATGCATCTTACTTCCTTCCTATAACATATTTAAGAATGAATGCTCAAAATAAAAGTAATTTATTTAAAACTTGTGTTGAGTAATTATGACTGCAAAATTTTTGCTCATGTTTTTCATATGATGTTCATTTGCAAATTATCAAAAATCTACATATTCTGTTCATCTCAGCATTATTTATAACAGGGAAAAATTAACTAGCCAAAAATCTAAAAACAGGAAACAGTAAGGAAAAAGCAAATGGTTCTTTTAATCATCATCACTAAAAGTGGTTGTGACTTAAAATAATGACATAAAAGACGCTTCTATGTTGTTGAGTAAAATATCAAGATAAATTTAAAGTTATATTTCAAGCTTAACTATATTCATTTAAACAGAGAAAAGAAATTTTAGAGTTTATCTTGTTGATGGGTTATCAGATGTTATTTTTCTCTTTTTAATGCCATATTCTTTTCAAATTTTCGGTGGACTGGTATACTGTAATATTTGAATAAGAAAAATATAAGGAAAAAGAAACCTGTCACACACTTTCTAGTGGATTTTACTGATCAGTCATCTCTGTATTTCTGGCATCAACAAACTGAGCCAGAAACTCAGTGCCTCCCATTTCTTTTTTTTTTTTTTTTTAGACGGAGTCTTGCTCTGTTGCCCAGGCTGGCGTGCAGTGGCTTGAACTTGGCTCGCTGCAACCTCCACCTCCCGGGTTCAAGTGATTCTCCTGCTTCAGCCCCCCAAGTAGCTGGGATTACAGGCGCCTGCCTCCACACCTGGCTAATTTTTGTATTTTTAGTAGAGACGGGGTTTCACCATCTTGACCAGGCTGGTCTCGAACTCCTGACCTTGTGATCCACCAACCTCAGCCTCCCAAAGTGCTGGGATTAACAGGCATGAGCCACCACGCGGGGTCAAATGCCTCCCATTTCTTGTATTCACCTTTAAAACTCCTGTAATGAAGGACTCCCTCCTCCCTCATCTAACCTATTGTGTGAGGGGTGAGTTCTCTGATATCATTCCTGATGTGAAACCAAAGTCTCTCTGTTCTAAGTCCATCCATTGGTTCAGTTCTGCCTTCTGACAGAGTCCACGCCAGACTTCACATTTCTCTCAATCTTCTTTGTCCTACAAGGACTTTCTGTTCCTCAAGCTAAAGAGACACCAGTGATTCCATTCGTTCATTCAGTTAACATTTAGGGGCCACATCTTGTGCTACGTCCTGAGATTTGCCAGTGAGCAGAGCTCAGAGTATTGAAAAGACAAACACATACGCCAGGCATTTTACTATGCTGTGTTGTGTGCATGACAGGAGTACACAGGGCACCCGGGCACCAGTGAGAAGGGCCTTTCACTGGACTTGAGAGGTCAGCAAGGGTCTGAGAGTTGGAAAGAGTGAGACAGGAAAGCAGTAAGAGGTAGTGTTCTGAGGAGGAAATCTCCAAGGAGATGGGACAGGGATTGTTGTTGAGAGAATGCCCTTACCATCCCCACTCTTCATGAAGGCAGGGTCTCTCTGCCCTGTGAGCTGCTTGAGGACAAAGACCATTTTATAAACATTTTTATTTCCTCTCTCTGTCTTCCTTTAACACCTAGCCCAGTGCCTGGAACACAAGAAGCCATAATGAATTTTCATTAGATGAGTGAAGAGTGCTGAGTAGAGCAGAAATGTCACATGCCTCAGTTTAAACACGGGTCATCAGTTTTCTTTCTTTTTTAACATAGAAGTCAAGACTTGATGATCTCTTCGAGTTTCAAGATACCATTAAAGATAAAATCATCCTCATGACTTGAGCTTTGTTTTCACCCATTGTGTTATGACTGCTGTCCATTGTCCTATAACAAAATTCTCCACCTTTCTTTATTTTCTTCCATTTCAATTAACTCATTTATTTACATGTGAGAAACGAATATATAACATAAAATCCACAAGTAAGACTTCCCAGATCCTCTGCTTCTTTCTCTGGCATTAGCCACTGTTTCTAGTTTCATGAACATCTGCTATGGTTTGAATGTATCCCCTCCAGAAATCAAATATTACAAATGTGGTAGTATTAAGAGGTGGGGCCTTTTGGAGGTAATTCGAATACCCAATGCTCATTCCGTAGCTTAGCAGGAAAACACATTCTCAGATGAGCTGGAAAGAAAGTCACTCATCTAATGACACAATTTTAAAAGACTGGTCAATTCAACTGCATCAAAGACAAAGAAAAACAAAATTTTTTGCATGGCAAGAAAAGACTACCACCACGTCAAAAAAACAAATGAAAGAGTGGGAAAACAGGTTTGCAACTTATATCACAGACAAAGGGGTACTATCTCCAATATACAAATAGTTCTTACAAATTTAGGGGGAATAGACCAACAATCTATGGAAAAAATTAAAAAGATATGCATAGAGATTTCATAGGAAAATAATTGGAAGTTGATCTTAAACATGTGAAAAGTTACACAACATGGCTCATAAGAAGATAACTGCAAACTAAAACTATACCAAGATGTCACTTCTCAGCTATGAAAATTCAATAGTTTATTCAGATGGTCAGCCTGTTTGATAACAGGAATTCTTATACATTCACGGAAGGAATACAAAATGGTGCAACTCTTATGGAAGGAAAATTTGGTATCTTCTAAAAACATGCATAATTGCATATGCTTGTATATTTTATTCTCTCTCTCTCTCTCTCTTTGTGTGTCTCTTTGTCTGTCTCTATTTGTGTGTGTCTCTACCGCTCGCTGTCTTTCTTCTTCCCTCCTCCCTTCTCTACAGTGAGCAGTGAGCTCAGAGATCCCATAGAGTTAATTTGTTTTTGTTTTTTTGTTTCTTTTTGTTTGTTTCTTTGTATTTTTGGTTATGGGTTTGTGTGTTGTTGTTGTTTTGTTTGTTTGTGGTTTTTTTTTTTTATTTTTTTTTTGGGAGACAGCGTCTCGCTCTGTCACCCAGGCTAGAGTACAATGGCATGATCTTGACTCACTACAACCTCCGTCTCCTGGGTTTTAGTGATTCTCCTGTCTCAGCCTCCCAAGTAGCTGGGATTACAGGCTCCTGCCACCACGCCCAGCTAATTTTTGTATTTTTAATGGAGACAGGGTTTCCCCATATTGGTCAGGCTGGTCTCGAACTCCTGACCTCAGGTGATTTGCCTGCCCAAAGTGCTGGGATTACAGGCGTGAGCCACCGAGCCTGGCCTGAGTTAATTTATTTTAATCGTTTTTATTTTGTATGTTCCTGTTGATCTATTTTTGGCTAGTAGGAGCCTCTATGTCCTTCTGACTCAAGCCATTATTCTTTGATAACTTCCTAGCTTTCTGGCATGGAAAATATTCCAGGATCATCTCATATGTTTCCTGCCCCAGACCCAGAATCAGCCATTCTTTCAAGGAACCTTGATTCCTTATCCTTTAAGGAACCCTGTTTCCTTTCATTGGAGATCAGGATTAAGAGGACCACATGCCAGTTATGGGCAACTCATTGCCATCAGATTGTGATCACTTCTGAGCTTCACAGCAGGAAAACAAAATAACCCATTGAATAGCAATAAAAGCAACAAGTGTACCAACTACTTAATATAAAAATTGGCATTTTAAGGGAAAAAATAAGCATCTATCCAAACTTTTATGTATGAACTGTAAAGAACAAAATAGTTCTAGATGACGAGGAGAACTGTGTGACAAGAATGAAGTTAAAAAGTCACCAATTTCAGAGCCTAAAGAAAAATGTTCAGGCAACAATATTCATGTATTAAATAATCTATGACTACCTGAATGCAATAAACCTTAGCATCAATAAAATTGGAGTTAACAGACATTGGAAGCCTCCACTATGAACAGGCATGAAGCACACCTCATTTTCTGTAAAATGTCCTTGCCACAGAAGTTACACATGGATTCATTAAGCCTGTAGAACTAGATTCCATTACAAGAAATACAGGAAATAAAGAAAGAGAGTAAATGACACCACAAAGAAACAAATACACAAATCTAAGTGGTAGGACAAACAATCTGGTTAGGACAATTTGCCTAATATCTGCAACAGGTTAGTGGCATCAGGCTAAGAGGGCAGAGGGGCCAGTTTAGATGAGAGACTCAAGGGTCACGACAATCAGAATTTCATGTGTTACCCTCTATTTGGATCCTGAGCTCACAAGCCAACTATAAAACAATAATGTTCATATAGTTGGGAAAATTCAATTATGAGAAAGGTAATAAATGATGCCAAGGAATTCGTGCTAATTTTGCTAGGGATGATAATCAGGGTCATGCTATGACTTTTGTAGCTTCTAAGAAATTTTGTCTATGTAAGCTGCTTCTTCCACAAAAACAATATTTTTATGACCTCATTTTCATTATTTAATATAATCCAACATGAACTTAATATTATAGATTAATATTATTATCTTTATTTTTTTGCCTTTAAAATAAATAAAAATTAAAACGCTCTCCTGGGCCTCTGAAAGTACTGTGAATCTTAGACACTGGGCCTACTGTGTTCAATGGACAAGTCAGTCTTGGTGATAATGCCACAAAGAATTGGAGAAAATTCTTCACAATTATTTTAGACTATAGAGTAAATTAATAAGAATTTAACTCACAAAACAAAAAGCTCAAAGAGGAGAACATAAAATGGAAAAAAACTGAAGAGCAATTTGTAATTTTCCAGACAAAAATTGAGAAGCCACATAGTTAAATACATACCATTAAATAATACGTAAATTAGAAATAGCAAGGGAGAGAACAGTCATCCCTAAAAGCTTTTGCTGACAGAATAAAGTGTGGCAACAATCACAGTGATTTGTAAAACAAAGGCTAAGATTAAAGAAATTAGTCTAAATATCCCCAGTTCTATTTACTGATCCACAACAAAATGGATTACCTGCAACATCCTGGCCATTCTCCTTTGGATGAGCTCTGAGTGGCCTATGTCTCACTAAAAGTGTGGTGCCCAGAGTGGAATAGTCTCCTAGTTATTGTCAGACTGACAGACAGTAGGGCAGAACTCTCACATTACTTGTTCCAATTGGTGTAAACCAAGGGTGATAATTGGTTCATCTAAATTAATGCAAAAAAACAGATCCCACTGGGAATCTCAAAGAAGGAGGCACTGTTATTCTTGGGAATTTGGCTAGCACCATGGTACCTGGCTATGCAGTACCAGCTTCACAAAAGAGTTTTAGAAGTGAGACACCTCTGGTTCCAGGCATGAGAGAGTAAAAGTACCCCCTTGCTGTGTAAGAGTAAGAGTAAGAGTACCGTCTTACTATGGTCAGCTATAAAAACTGAACAAAATATATAAAATAACTGCTTTTCAGATATTGGACAACAATGCAGTTTTGTGATCCCCTGGATATGGGTTACCTTAAATCTTTGGCCAAATACTAAAGCCTAGCAGAAAACAGCCATGGGGAGGGTGGGGTATGGAGCTGAACAGATTCCAGAGACCACATGTACCGATAGAATTTGGGGTTCTGACCATGCAGAGTGAAGAAATGTTGCTGAACACCCTGAGCATTCAATCTAGAATCCAATAAAGGCCATGACTTAAGAATAGGATTTCTCTAGCCATAGAATAAGGGAAACTCCAGACCTTAATAAAGTCTAAAACAAACACTCAATAAAGTCAAGCTTATTCACCAATAAATCAGTAAAATCCATGACTCCTTAAAAGAAAGCAATAAACTCCAGACTCTCAGAAACATAGCCTCCACAATGGCCAGGACACAATATAAAATTATTAGATACTTGAAGAAGCAGGCAATTCTAGCCCATAACCAAGAGTAAATAGAGTCAGTAGAAACAGACCCAGACATGATAT
Source organism: Papio anubis (assembly GCF_008728515.1). NCBI lineage: Eukaryota > Metazoa > Chordata > Mammalia > Primates > Cercopithecidae > Papio > Papio anubis. Next base: position 90,004,570 of record NC_044989.1, read on the forward strand.
TGGAATTAGCAAACAAGGATTTTAAAATAGCATCATGTTCAGAAATTTAAAGGAAAGAGTGACTATAAGTGAACAACACATGGGTAAATCTCAAGAAAAACAGTAATTATAAAAATTAAAACTAAAAATTAAATGAAATTAAATGAAAATTCTACAGCTACAAAACACAACATCCAAAGAAAAATGTATTGCCTTAGAGTCAAAACAGACTAGAAAAATGCACGAACCAAAAGGTAATGATATCAAAGACTGAAATCAAAATAATGACCACAAAACATCCCTGCCTTCTCTACTACTCCCTCATGTAGGTCTTTGCTCAAGATAAAATGGTTTACTCATTCACTGTCGCCTAGAAACACCCATTTTTTTTTTTTTCAGTTTCCATGTGTTTGCTCACACTTTTCCCTTACCTGGCTTTAAGATTTAATATGAGAAAAGTGACCTGGGACAGTCAATGTCAGGAGGTACAATCTGCACCACTCGCTAGTAATCGAATGAGAGTCTAGACATGTACTATCCTGGGACTGAATTATCTACAGGTCAGATAGTATTTGTTTTATACTATCTCTTCTAATGTCCTTCATTATAGAATGTAAAACTCTCATCTCAGCATATTATTTTTTTAAATGTTGGAAAAATACCCCCTTTAGAGAATACAATTACAGAGTTACTACACACCTTGCTATCTCAACTGTTCCGTCTATACATCCTTATTAGACTGTTCTTGTGTTGCTCTAAAGAAATACCTGAGATTGGCTGAGCGCAGTGGCTCAAGCCTGTAATCCCAGCCCTTTGGGAGGCTGAGGCGGGTGGATCACGAGTTCAGGAGTTCGAGACCAGCCTGACCAACATGATGAAACCCTGTCTCTACTACAAATACAAAAATTAGCCGGGCGTAATGGTGTGCGCCTGTAATCCCAGCTACTCAGGACACTGAGGCAGGAGAATCACTTGAACCCGGGAGCGGAGGTTGCAGTGAGCGGAGATCACACCACTGCACTCCAGCCTAGGTGACAGAGCGAGACTCTGTCTCAAAAAAAAAGAAAAGAAAAGAAAAGAAATACCTGAGATTGCATAATTTAAAAGAAAAGAGGTTTAATTGGCTCACAGTTCTGCAGGGTGTACAGGAAGGACAGAGCCAGCATCAGCTTCTGGGGAGGCCTCAGGAAATTTCTACTCATGGAGGAAGGTGAAGAGGGAGCTTGCGTGTCACATGGTGCAGGCAGGTGCAACAGCAGGAGTGTGGGGGAGGAGCCACAAACCTAATCAACCTGATCTCACGAGAACTCACTCACTATCCCTAGGACAGGACCAAGCCATGAGGGATCCACCCCCATGACCCAAACACCTCCCACCAGGCCCCACCTCCAACACTGGGGATTACAATTCAACATGACATTTGGTGGGGACACATACTCAAACTATATCAACATCTGTCTGGGATCCCAACTAGCTATATTTTTCTTTCCTACACAGTTATTGGTTTTTATCTCTGGTATATTTAAATACTACAAAAATTTCTAAACAATCTAAAGATTATTTAGACCCAGCTTAGTTGTCACCTTTTCTATGGGGTCTTCTTTCATTCCCCAGCCACTATCTTCTTCTGAACTCTCAGAGAACTTGTGATCTTACCAACACATTTGAGTTGCATTTCTATAGGAGTTGTTTTGTATACATGTGTTACATCTTTTTCAAGACACTGAACTTCCAGAAATCAGGGACAATATAATCACAGTTCCCATAATGCACAGGACAATGGACTTATATACTGTTTCTTTTTGGTCCTTATCTCTGATCAAACAAGAAAATATGGAGTCATCCTGTCTACCCTTGGAAGGAGTAATCAATCTTCACCAAAGGATCAGTAAACAGAAGGTCAGTACACAAGTCACCTGTGGCTTGAAGGTTTGCGGTAATAAATGTTGTATGAAAGGGTCAGAGGAACTAAATGGCAAGTGGGCGAAGACTAAGAAGCTACTCAGAGAAAGACTTCGAAGGAAGGCTGTGGTTGGGAGTGGTGTATGTGTGGAAAGGGACAGTGGCTTCTAGTCTTTGGGGTACTTGAGAGAGAGAACAGGGACAATGATTGGGGTTCCTAAGTGCTTAGACTAAGGGGTCAATATGGCCACAGCATTTGGGATATGGGAAGCAGTGGGGGTCTGTTTGGGAGAGGCTAAGTGCAGGACAGGGAGGACTGAATGTAATAAGCTCAGGCCTTAGAACCCAGGGAGAAGCACAGATAGAAAGGAGCACTGTGGGAATGGAGTCACCAGTGACACACCCTCCTTCATAGAACCCCACTGGCCAGTGTGGGGACCTAGACCACCAAACACTAGACAGGAAAGGAGAATGATCAGCTGTGCCTTCTGTCAGGGAGGGAGGAGTTGGCAACACCAGCAGTCCTGGCTCCCCTAGGCGCCGGTCTCTCTTATTCCTAGAACCTCCACCATTTGAATGGTGTATGTCTTCCTTAATCAAAGACTGGACTTTCTAGCAGTTTGTGGTGTAATTTAATTTGCACAGTACTTCATAATAGTTACAGTTACATGAACTGGTATATAACATTGGGGATAATGTGGTTTTTCTCTGATGATAATTGCCTTTTTAAATAATGATAATTGCCCTTTAAAAACAAGTAATATTCTCACAATACTCCTTCTCTTTCATGTTGGCTGGTCAAGGCAGACTATTTCAGGTCATACTTTAAAATAAAGGATCAAATCCTTGTTTCCACTCTTCGGTTAATACTACTTTGCTGAAATATTTTTATGATTTGTTTCAGTTACAATTAGTTTTTTGCAAGGGCTGACTGATTTGTTGATTTTCTAACTATTTTAATTACTTGGTTAGGTGTTCCATGTAGAATTTTATTTTTCTTTTTAAAGTCTGGATTAATGCCACATATTTTATACTTGCCACCACTTTTCCCACATCCTACACGGTTATTGGTTTTTATCTCTGGTATATTTATCCTCTCTAGTTTAGTGCCTTGTTTTTAAAATTTGTGATGGCGAAGTTATTGAATATGCATTTTCCTTGTTAATATGTTCATTTTTTGTTCTAGAAATTGATATTACACTATAAGCCTATTTGAAACAAACCAACAAAAACAGGTGCCCCAGCTTCTGCCTACAGGAATTCTCAGTAGGATCTCTTGGTAGGAGGTGGGAGAGACTGTGAGACTTCTTTTAGGGGGAATACAAGAAAATGCCTCTTCACGCATTTTCTAAGGAAGCCCTCAGAAAGCTCCACCAATGTCCCTGAACTTTGGCAACCTTGAATTACAAAGACTAGGCCTCCACTGGGGGCTGGAAAAGTTCTCAATGTACTTAAGAATCACCTCGTAGGCTTTTTGAAAGATCAGAACAAGAATGCCACCACAAGAATCAAATCTCTGGGAGGTGCGGTCAGCTTTCCAGGTAGTTCTACCCAGCAGCAAAACTTAGAAGCCAACAAGCCAGGTGATAAAAAGCTCAACTTCAGAGCTGTAAATGTGGGGAAAATCCTTTCCAGCACTTGGGACCATGGGCCAGGGCAGAATAAACAACTGGAAAAGATGGCCAAGCGCGGTGGCTCATGCCTGTAATCCTAGCACTTTGGGAGGCCAAGGTGGGTGGATTACCTGAGGTCAGGAGTTCTAGACCAGCCTGACCAACATGGCAAAACCCCATCTCTACTAAAAATACAAAAATGATCCAGGCACGATGGCCGGCACCTGTAATCCCAGCTACCCAGGAGGCTGACGCAGGAGAATCACTTGAACCCAGGAGGTAAATGTTGCAGTAAGCTGAGATCGTGCTACTGTACTCCAGCCTGGGCAACAGAGCGAGACCCTTTCTCAAAAAAAAAAAAAAAAAAAAGAATAAAGAATAAAGAAAAGACACCGCAGAGTACCAGCAGGGAGAATAGGAAGCCAAGTGCTAAGGTCCATCAGTCCAGCTGCTGTACCTATGCTTTATTGGACTTCTCTTCCTGCATGTGACAAACTGGCGAGGACAACAATTTTATGAATCTGATTATTTTGAAAAAGGTATTGTTTACTTCCAAAAGGAAAATTAGTTTGTTGTACTTTCCATTTCTCTTTGCTCTGTGACTTCTTACGACTTGGGAGTTATTTCTCCTTGACATACTTTCAAGGTTGTCAGTCTGGTTGCTAAATTGCACAACTGTCTAAATTAAGGAAATTAAGTTATCTGCTTTCTGCTTGGTCTCTTTCCTTAATTCTGCAGATCTGTTCCCTGTTACCCTTACTCAACTGTTAATGACTTCCAGTGTGTGTCTGAGGCTCTAATTGTCTTACATCCAAGAAATTAATTCTTTAGAGCTTTTAAGTAGAAAGGGCACAAGTGCCCTGAGCTAGCTATGGGGTCTTGGACAAAGTCCCCTCTCCTCCAGCCTTTTTTCCTTTCCCAGGCAACAGAGTGGGTGCTGAGCTGACGCTAAGCCAAGGGAGTAGGGGAAAGGGGAGGTGTGGGAAGAAGGGTCTGCTGTGCTCACCTTCTTTGATTTTATTTTATTTTTTAATTTATTTTATCTTTTTTATTATACTTTATGTTCTAGGGTACATGTGCACAACGTGCAGGTTTGTTACATATGTATACATGTGCCATGTTGGTGTGCTGCACCCATTAACTCGTCATTTACATTAGGTGTATCTCCTAATGCTATCCCTCCCCACTCCCCCCACCCTACAACAGGCCCTGGTGTGTGATGTTCCCCTTCCTGTGTCAAGTGTTCTCATTGTTCAATTCCCACCTATGAGTGAGAACATGCAGTGTTTGGTTTTCTGTTCTTGCAATAGTTTGCTGAAAATGATGGTTTCCAGCTGCATCCATGTCCCTACAAAGGACATGAATTCATCCTTTTTTATGGCTGCATAGTATTCCATGGTGTATATGTGCCACATATTCTTAATCCAGTCTGTCATTGATGGACATTTGAGTTGGTTCCAAGTCTTTGCTATTGTGAATAGTGCCGCAATAAACATATGTGTGCATGTGTCTTTAGAGCAGCATGATTTATAATCCTTTGAGTATATACCCAGTAATGGGATGGCTGGGTCAAATGGTATTTCTAGTTCTAGATCCTTGAGGAATCGCCACACTGTCTTCCACAATGGTTGAACTAGTTTACAGTCCCACCAACAGTGTAAAAGTGTTGCTATTTCTCCACATCCTCTCCAGCACCTATTGTTTCCTGACTTTTTAATGATTGCCATTCTAACTGGTGTGAGATGGTATCTCATTGTAGTTTTGATTTGCATTTATCTGATTGCTAGTGATGATGAGCATTTTTTCATGTATCTGTTGGCTGCATAAATGTCTCCTTTCAAGAAGTGTCTGTTCATATCGTTTGCCCGGGTGGGGTTGTTTGTTTTTTTCCTGTAAATTTGTTTGAGTTCTTTGTAGGTTCTGGATATTAGCCCTTTGTCAGATGAGTACATTGCAAAAATTTTGTCCCATTCTGTAGGTTGCCTGTTCACTCTGATGGTAGTTTCTTTTGCTGTGCAGAAGCTCTTTAGTTTAATTAGATCCCATTTGTCAATTTTGGCTTTTGCTGCCATTGCTTTTGGTGTTTTAGTCATGAAGTCCTTGCCCATGCCTATGTCCTGAATGGTATTGCCTAGATTTTCTTCTAGGGTTTTTATGGTTTTAGATCTAACATTTAAGTGTCTAATCCATCTTGAATTAATTTTTGTATAAGGTATAAGGAAGGGATCCAGTTTCAGCTTTCTACTTATGGTTAGCCGGTTTTCCCAGCACCATTTATTACATAGGGAATCCTTTCCCCATTTCTTGTTTTTGTCAGGTTTGTCAAAGATCAGATGGTTGTAGATGTGTGGTATTATTTCCGAGGGCTCTGTTCTGTTCCATTGGTTTATATCTCTGTTTTGGTACCAGTAGCATGCTGTTTTGGTTACTGTATCCTTGTAGTATAGTTTGAAGTCAGGTAGCGTGATGCCTCCAGCTTTGTTCTTTCGGCTTAGGATTGTCTTGGCAATATGAGTTCTTTTTTGGTTCCATATGAACTTTAAAGTAGTTTCTTCCAATTCTGTGAAAAAAAGTCATTGATAGTTTAATGGAGATGGCACTGAATCTATAAATTACCTTGGGCAGTATGGCCATTTTCACGATATTGATTCTTCCTATCCATGAGCATGGAATGTTCTTTCATTTGTTTGTGTCCTATTCTATTTCATTGACCAGTGGTTTGTAGTTCTCCTTGAAGAGGTCCTTCACATCCCTTGTAAGTTGGATTCCTAGGTATTTTATTCTATTTGAAGCAATTGTGAATGGGAGTTCACTCGTGATTTGGCTCTCTGTTTGTCTGTTATTGGTGTATAAGAATGCTTGTGATTTTTGCACATTGATTTTGTATCCTGAGATTTGCTGAAGCTGATTATCAGCTTAAGGAGATTATACGCTGAGATGATGGGGCTTTCTAAATATACAGTCATATCATCCGCAAACAGGGGCAATTTGACTTCCTCTTTTCCTAACTGAATACCCTTTATTTCTTTCTCCTGCCTGATTGCCCTGGCCAGAACTTCCAGCACTACGTTGAATAGGAGTGGTGAGAGAGGGCATCCCTGTCTTGTGCCAGTTTTCAGAGGGAATGCTTCTAGTTTTTGCCCATTCAGTATGATTTTGGCTGTGGGTTTGTCATAAACAGCTCTTATTATTTTGAGATACTTTCCATCAATACCTAGTTTATTGAGAGTTTTTAGCATGAAGGGCTGTTGAATTTTGTCAAAAGCCTTTTCTGCATCTATTGAGATAATCATGTGGTTTTTGTCTTTGGTTCTGTTTATATGCTGGATTATGTTTATTGATTTGTGTATGTTCAACCAGCCTTGCATCCCAGGAATGAAGCCCAGATTATCGTGGTGGATAAGCTTTTTGATGTGCTGCTGGATTCGGTTTGCCAGTATTTTATTGAGGATTTTTGCATCGATGTTCATCAGGGATATTGGTCTCAAATTCTCTTTTTTTGTTGTTTCTCTGCCATGCTTTGGTATCAGGATGATGTTGGCCTCCTAAAATGAGTTAGGGAGGATTCCTTCTTTTTCTATTGATTGGAATAGTTTCAGAAGGAATGGTACCAGCTCCTCCTTGTACCTCCGGTAGAATTCGGCTGTGAATCGGTCTAGTCCTGGACTTTTTTTGGTTGGTAGGCTATTAATTATTGCCTTAATTTCAGAGCCTGTTATTGGTCTATTCAGGGATTCAACTTCTTCCTGGTTTAGTCTTGGGAGAGTGTGTGTGTCCAGGAATTTATTCATTTCTTCTAGGTTTTCTAGTTTATTTGTGTAGAGGTGTTTATAGTATTCTCTGATGGTAGTTTGTATTTCTGTGGGGTCGGGGGTGATATCCCCTTTATCATTTTTTATTGCGTCTATTTGATTCTTCTCTATTAGTCTTGCTAGTGGTCTATCAATTTTGTTGATCTTTTCAAAAAACCAGCTCCTACATTCATTGATTTTTGAAGAGTTTTTTTGTTTCTCTATCTCCTTCAGTTCTGCTAGTATCTTAGTTATTTCTTGCCTTCTGCTAGGTTTTGAAGGTGTTTGCTCTTGCTTCTCTAGTTCTCTTAATTATGATGTTAAGGTATCAATTTCAGATCTTTCCTGTTTTCTCTTGTGGGCATTTAGTGCTATAAATTTCCCTCTACACACTGCTTTAAATGTGTCCCAGAGATTCTGGTATGTTGTATCTTTGTTCTCAAAGATTAGTTTCAAAGAACATCTTTATTTCTGCCTTCATTTTGTTATGTACCCAGTAGTCATTCAGGAGCAGGTTGTTCAGTTTCCATGTAGTGAGCAGTTTTGAGTGAGTTTCTTAATCCTGAGTTCTAGTTTGATTGCACTGTGGTCTGAGAGACAGTTTGTTATAATTTCTGTTCTTGTACATTTGCTGAGGAGTGCTTTACTTCCAACTATGTGGTCAATTTTGGAATAAGTGTGATGTGGTGCTGAGAAGAATGTATATTCTGTTGATTTGGGGTGGAGAGTTCTGTAGATGTCTATTAGGTCCGCTTGGTGCAGAGCTGAGTTCAATTCCTGGATATCCTTGTAAACTTTCTGTCTCGTTGATCTGTCTAATGTTGACAGTAGGGTGTTAAAAGTCTCCCATTATTATTGTGTGGGAGTCTATCTCTTTTTAAGTCTCTAAGGATGTGCTTTATGAATCTGGGTGCTCCTGTATTGGGTGCATATACATTTAGGATAGTTAGCTCTTCTTATTGAATTGATCCCTTTACCATTATATAATGGCCTTCTTTGTCTCCTTTGATCTTTGTTGGTTTAAAGTCTGTTTTATCAGAAACCAGGATTGCAAACCCTGCCTTTTTTTGTTTTCCATTTGCTTCGTAGATCTTCCTCCATCCCTTTATTTTGAGCCTATGTGTGTCTCTGCACGTGAGATGGGTCTCCTGAATATAGCAAACTGATCGGTCTTGACTCTTTATCCAATTTGCCAGTCTGTGTCTTTTAATTGGAGCATTTAGTCCATTTACATTTAAGGTTAATATTGTTATGTGTGAACTTGATCCTGTCATTATGATGTTAGTTGGTTATTTTGCTCGTTAGTTGATGCAGTTTCTTCCTAGCATTGATGGTCTTTACATTTTGGCATGTTTTTGCAGTGGCTGGTCCTGGTTGTTCCTTTCCAAGTTTAGTGCTTCCTTCAGGATCTCTTGTAGGGCAGGCCTGGTGGTGACAAAATATCTCAGCATTGGCTTGTCTGTAAAGGATTTTATTTCTCCTTCACTGATGAAACTTAATTTGGCTGGATATGCGATTCTGGGTTGAAAATTCTTTTCTTTAAGAATGTTGAATATTGGCCCCCACTATCTTCTTGCTTATAGAGTTTCTGCCACTGTTAGTCTGATGGGCTTCCCTTTGTGGGTAACCCGACCTTTCTCTCTGGCTGCCCTTAACATTTTTTCCTTCATTTCAAATTTGGTGAATCTGACAATTATGTGTCTTGGAGTTGCTCTTCTTGAGGAGTATCTTTGTGGCATTCTCCATATTTCTTGATTTTGAATGCTGGCCTGCCTTGCTAGGTTGGGGAAGTTCTCCTGGATAATATCCTGCAGAGTGTTTTCCAACTTGGTTCCATTCTCCCTGTCACTTTCAGGTACACCAATCAGACATATATTTGGTCCTTTCACATAGTCCCATATTTCTTGGAGGTTTGTTCGTTTCTTTTTACCCTTTTTTCTCTAAACTTCTCTTCTCACTTCATTTCATTCATTTGATCTTCAATCACTGATACCCTTTCTTCCAGTTGATCGAATCAGTTACTGAAACTTGTGCATTTGTCAGGTACTTATTGTGCCATGGTTTTCAGCTCTATCAAGTCATTTAAGGACTTCTCTACATTGGTTATTCTAGTTAGCCATTCGTCAAATCTTTTATCAAAGTTTTTAGCTTCTTTGCAATGGGTTCGAACTTCCTCCTTTAGCTCAGAGAAGTTTGATCGTCTGAAACCTTCTTCTCTCAACTCGTCAAAGTCATTCTCTGTCCAGCTTTGTTCCATTGCTGGCGAGGAGCTGCATTCCTTTGGAGGGGGAGAGGCACTCTGATTTTTAGAATTTTCAGTTTTTCTGCTCTGTTTATTCCCCATCTTTGTGGTTTTATCTACCTTTGGTCTTTGATGATGGTGATGTACAGATGGGGTTTTGGTGTGGATGTCCTTTCTGTTTGTTAGTTTTCCTTCTAACAGTCAGGCCTCTCAATGGCGGGTCTGTTGGAGTTTGCTGGAGGTCCACTCCAGACCCTGTTTGCCTGGGTATCACCAGCGGAGGCTGCAGAAGAGTGAATATTGCTGAACAGCAACTATTGCTGCCTGATCGTTCCTCTGGAAGCTTCATCTCAGAGGAGTACCCAGCCACGTGAGGTGTGAGGTGTCAATCTGCCCCTAGTGGGGGATGTCTCCCAGTTAGGCTACTCAAGGGTCAGGGACTCACTTGAGCAGGCAGTCTGTCCGTTCTCAGATCTCAAACTCTGTGCTGGGAGAACCACTACTCTCTTCAAAGCTGTCAGACAGGGACATTTAAATATTCAAAGGTTTCTGCTGCCCTTTGTTTGACTATGCCCTGTCCCCAGAGGTGGAGTCTACAGAGGCAGGCAGGCCTCCTTGAGTTGCCGTGGGCTCCACCCAGTTCAAGCTTTCTGGCCACTTTGTTTACCTACTCAAGCCTCAGCAATGGTGGGTGCCCCTCCCCCAGCCTCACTGCTGCCTTGCAGTTAGATCTCAGACTGCTGTACTAGCAATGAGGGAGGCCCCATGGGCATGGGACCTTCTGAGCCAGGTGAGGGATATAATCTCCTGGTGTGCCATTTGCTAAGACCCTTGGTAAAGCACTGTATTAGGGTGGGACTGACCTGATTTTCCAGGTGTTGTGTGTCACAATTTCCCTTGGCTAGGAAAGGGAATTCCCTTCCCCCTTGTGCTACCTGGGTGAAGCGATGCCTCGCACTGCTTCAGCTCTTGCTCGGTGGGTTGCACCCTCTCTCCTGTACCCACTGTCTGACACACCCCAGTGAGATGAACCCGGTACCTCAGTTGAAAATGCAGAAATCACCCGTCTTCTGTGTCGCTCACGCTGGGAGATATAGCTGTTCCTATTCGGAACATGTAGCCTAGAGCTGTTCCTATTCGGCCATCTTGGAACTGCCCTCCCTTATTTGATTTTAAACCATACACTTCTACATCTGAAAAACCTACTATAAAACCTTTCATTTCTTGCTTCCCTGCTTGCTTGATTGTCTCCTCTCATTTCTTTCTTTTCTTTTCTTTATTTTTCATTTCTCTCTTCCTTCCTTTCTTCCTCTCCTCTTTCTTTCCTTCTTTCACTCTTTTAAAATCTGTCAATGTTCATTTGTTTTCTGGACTTCTGACCACAGTTCTGGATTCACAGATATTCGCAGGAAAAATCTAGATATTTAATTTCTAATTTGGCCAAGCCCAAAAGATTTCTTAGGGATTCCAACAAAAAGGAGCTCATCAATAATGACAGTTTGAGCCCTGTGTAATAACCCCTATGTGACCCTGCATTCATTTAGACTCTACTCAGCCCACAGCCACCATGCAGCTACCTCCAACAGCTATTGCTGCTCACCGCCTTCCAATCCGATGATTCTAGTTGCTGGTACTTGTCAAACAAAATTATGGGAGGCATTGTCCTGGACTGAGCTACTGCACTAGGCCCCAACAGACCAGACTGAACCAAAATAGAGTCATGCATGCTAAGTGCCATGTAATCAAACTGAAACTTTAAGAAAGCAGATAGATCTCCAAGCAGACCAGTTTCTGTTCTCTTAAAAATAGGAGATTCCAGCATAATAAGGAACTCCCCTTGGCCCTACTGTTGACGTCAATGCCTAAAGTCTTGGTCAACTTCCTAAAGGGGGAAATTGTTAAATTAAGTTAAAGCTGCTTCCTTACATAATTTAAGTTCAGCCTAAAGGTTTCTTCAAGTATAGTGAACTATAACCTAACTGGATGTGTGGGAAAATTGTAACCTATTCTTGTATCAATCACACAGTTTCAGCCAATCACAGGTGGCCGACTGTTCAAATCATGTTCAAATGAGGCAAATGCTGAGCTGAAACTAGTCCAGCTGTTTCTGTATCTTACTTCCATTTTCTATCCATCACTTTCTTTGTTCTGTCAACAAACATTAGCCGGCCATGTGGCAGCCCTGGAGTCACTCTTAACCCATTCTTTTTTAGGAGCTTCTGATTATCTCATTCTTTGCTCAATGAAATGCTGTTAAATTTAATTCATTTGAAGTTTTTCTTTTAAAGTACTGAACTGAGACTTGCTTCCTGTTCTCTTAAGTTCTGCATAGCACTTTACTGTCACCCAATCCAGTGTGTGTGCATTATATCCCCATTACTCTGGCCTGAGCAACAGACATATACTGTTTATGACTGAGATAAAGGAACTAGCTCCACTTACATAAGAAGTGTCTACATCAGGATAATGAGAAGAAAAACCACAGACCAGGACAAAATATTTGCAAAAGACATTTCTGATAAAGAACTGTTGTCCAAAATATACTCAATATTAAGAAAATAAACAATCCCTTTTAAAAATGGGCTAAAGCTCTTAACCTCTCCAAAGATATAGAGATGGCAAATAAGCATATGAAAAGATGCTTCACCTCATATGTCATCAGGGAATTTCAAATTAAAACAACAATTGAGATACCACTATATATTTATTAAAATGGCCAAAATCCAGAACACAAACAATATTGCTGGTTGGTGGGAATACAAAATTATACAGCCACTTTGGAAGCCAGTTTGGCATTTTCATATAAAACTAAACATGCTCTTATCACATGATCCTGCAATTGTACTATCTGGCACAATTTCTAAAGGGATTGAAATTTATGACCACACCAAAACCTGCACGTGAATGTTTATAGCAGTTGTATTCATAATTGCCAAAACTTGGAAGCAACCAAGAGGTCCTCCAATGAGTGAATGGATAAATAGACCAGTCTATCCAGGAAACAGAATATTTTTCAGCGTTAAAAAGAAATGAGCTATCAAACCACGAAAATATGTGAAGGAAAATTAAGTGCTTATAATTAAATGAAATAAACCAGTCTTAAAAGAGTACATAGTATATGATTTCAACTATACCATATTCTGGGAAAGGCAAAACTATGGAGACAGCAAGGTAAATACACGTACATCCAAACTCATAGGATGTACCTTAAGAGTGAACGTTAATGGAAACTGTGGAGTTTGGGTGACAATGATGTGTCAGTGTAAGTGCATGGACTGTTACAAATGTACCACTCTGGTGTGCAATGTTGATAATGGGGAAACTGTGGGGTGGAAAGAGGGAAATCTCTGCCTCTTCTGCTCAATTGTGCTGAGAATCTAAAACTGCTCTAAAAAATAAAGTCTATTTTAAAAGAAAAATGTCTCTACATACTACTCCAAACATGGAATGGAGGTGGAGGTGGGAGGGGTAATCTTTCCTCTTTCCACTCTTTGTCACTGTGGACAGACATCTCTTTCCCCCAGGGAATTACCCCAGGGGGTGGAGGCGGTGTGGGAAAGCAAGCAAGATAGCCTGTCATTGTCCAGTATGCTACTTTCGACAAGTAACTCTTCCCATCTGATACGGTTTGGCTGTGTCCCCACCCAAATCTCAACTTGAATCGTATCTCCTAGAATTCCCCCGTGTTGTGGGAGGGACCCAGTGGGAAGTAAGTGAATCATGGGGGCCGGTCTTTCCTGTGTTATTCTCATGATAGTGAGTAAGTCACACGAGATCTGATGGGTTTATCAGGGGTTTCCACTTTTGCTTCTTCCTCATTCTCTCTTTCCATCACCATGTAAGAAGTGCCTTTTGCCCTCCCCCATGATTCTGAGACCTTTCCCAGCCACGTGGAACTCTAAGTCCAGTTAAACCTCTTTCTTTTGTAAATTGCCCAGTCTCAGGTATGTCTTCATCAGCGGCATGAAAACTGACTAATACAGTAAATTGGTACCAGTAGAGCGTTGCTGAAAAGATACTTGAAATGTGGAAGCAACTTTGGAACTGTGTAACAGGCAGAGGTTGGAATTGTTTGGAGAGCTCAGAAGACAGGAACATATGGGAAAGCTTGGAACTCCCTAGAGACTTGTTGAGTGGCTTTCCCCAAAATGCTGACAGCGATATGGACAATAAAAATCCAGGCTGAGATGGTCTCAGATGGAGATGAGGAACTTGTTGGGAACTGGAGTAAAGCTGATTCTTGCTATGCTTTAACAGAGAGACTGGTAGCATTTTGCCCCTGCCCTAGAGATCTGTGGAACTTTGAACTTGAAAGAGATGATTTAGGATATTTGGCAGGAGAAATTTCTAAGCAGCAAAGCATTCAAAAGGTGATTTGGGTGCCATTAAAGGCATTCAGTTTTATAAGGGAAGCAGAGCATAAAAGTTTGGAAAATTTGCAGCCTGACGGTGCGATAAAAAAGAAAAACCTGCCTTCTGGGGAGAAATTCAAGCCGGCTGCAGAAACTTGCATAAGTAGCAAGGAACTTAATGTTAATCCCCAAAACCATGGGGAAAATGTCTCCAGGCCATGTCAGAGACCTTCACAACAGCCCCTCCCATCACAGGCCCAAAGGCCCAGAAGGAAAAAGTGGTTTCCTGGGGCCAGGCCCAGGGTGCCCATGCTGTGTGCATCTTAGGGACTTGGTGCCCTGTGTCCCAGTCACTCCAACCATGGCTGAAAGTGGCTGACGCAGCACTCAGGGTCGTGGCTTTAGAGGGTGCGAGCCTCAAGCCTTGGCAGCTTCTACGTGGTGTTTAGCCTGTGGATGCACAGAAATCAAGAACTGAGGTTTGGGAACCTCCTCCTAGATTTCAGAAGATGTATGGAAATGCCTGGATGCCCAGGTAAAAGTTTGCTGCAGGGGTGGGGACCTCATGGAGAACCTCTGCTAGGGCAGTGCCCTAGGGGAATGTGGGGTTGGAGCCCCCACACAGAGTCCCTACTGGGGCACTCCCTAGTGGAGCTGTGAGAAGGGGGCCGCCATCCTCCAGACCCCAGTATGGTAGATCCAGGGACAGCTTGCACCGTGTGCCTGGAAAAGCTTCAGACACTTCATGCCAGCCCATGAAAGTAGCCAGGAGGGAGTCTGTACCCTGCAAAACCACAGAGGGGGAGCTGCCGAAGACCATGGGAACTCACCTCTTGCATCAGTATGGCCCAGATGTGAGACATGGAGTCAAAGGAAATCATTTTGGAACTTTAAGATTTGACTGCCCTGCTGGATTTCAGATTTTCATGGGTCCTGTAGCCCCATTGTTTTGGCCAATTTCTCCCATTTGGAATGCTTGTATTTACCCGATGCCTGTACTCCCCTTATATCTAAGAAGTAACTAACTTGCTTTTGACTTTACAGGCTCATAGGCGGAAGGGACTTGCCTTGTCTCAGATGAGACTTTGGACTGTAGACTTTTGGGTTAATGCTGAAATGAGTTGAGACTTTGGGGGACTGTTGGGAAGGCATGATTGGTTTTGAAATGTGAGGACATGAAATTTGGGAGGGGCCTGGGGCAGAATGATAGGGTTTGGCTGTGTCCCCACTCAAATCTCAACTTCAACTGTATCTCCCAAAATTCTTACGTGTTGTGGGAGAGACTCAGTGGGAGGTAATTGAATCATGGGGCCGGTCTTTTTCATGATATTCTTGTGATAGTGAATAAGTCTCACGAGATATGATGGGTTTATCAGAGGTTTCCACTTTTGCTTATTCCTCGTTCTCTCTTGCCCACTGCCCTATAAGAAGTGCCTTTCACCCTCTACCATGATTGTGAGACTTTCTCCAGCCACATGGAAATGTAAGTCCAATTAAACCTCTTTCTTTTGTAAATTGCCCAGTCTTGGGTATGTCCTTATCAGGAGCAAACGGACTAATACACCGTCCCTCAGCCAACGTGCACCTCAAAATCACTAAGCCCAGCCTTCAGTTACCAAAACTGATTAATCAGACAAGGAAGATCGTAAGCTCCACACTCTTCCTCCATATTATGGGACTACCACAGGAAACATTGCCTGGTTCAGGTCATACGAGCATGTGTTGGCCCCAATTTTGACGTAAGAGCACCGATGATTTTCTTCTGCTGTCCTGACTCTCATACCTTTTCTTTGGACGGTGGTGCTGACTCTATTTCCTGCTCCCTTTGGTCGAATATGACTCAGGCTGGACCAATCAGAGGCTTGCATTCCCCTGGCCATAGTGATTGATTCCAGGTCTAGCCACACCTGAAACCACGCCCTAAACTCTTCTGTCACTTGAGTTTGTACATTTCCTCTTTGCTTAAGCATTTTTGGGTTGGGTTTGCTGTCGCGTGCAACCATAATAGCACTAAAGATTTATCCACACAGAGCCTGGTGCCTGTGAGGGTGTGCCCGTGTAAGGCCAGCTGCCACAAAGACGGGAGCCTAGCATCCAGCCTTGAGTTTGTATGCAACTGTGTTGACTGGAGCCTCTAGGAGACAGGCTAGGGTGGGAAGCGTTAAGACAGGGTAGGTCTGTGAGGAGCCATCAGAAGCCTCCAAACCTGCCCCAGAACCACCAGTCTGCCTCTGCAGGCCTCTCTCTGACTCCCTTCCAATCTGTGCCCTTTCTGCAGCTGTCTTCCCTCCATTGTCGTAAATACAATCGTGCAGCCAAGTGAGTCCAGACTCAGCCAGCTCTTTCTTATCCATACCCAGGGCTCTGCAGTCTGCTTTCCTCTCCTTCTCCCTTTGCAGCCCATAATTGTGATGGTCTGCCCCACACACCAAAGTCCACTGTCTCAGAACCTCACCCCAGACCCTCTGGAGCCCTCGCCTTAACCGTCAACCCCTCACTGACCACCCTCAGCTGAGGCTGAGGTTCCCTGACTCATAGCGGTTGTCCATTCTGGTGGTGCCCTAGAATCTCTTGAAAAGATTGGACAAAACACTGAGGACTGGCCAGGCCCGGTGGCTCACGCCTGTAATCCCAGCACTTTGGGAGGCTGAGGTGGTCAGATCACAAGGTCAGGAGATCGAGACCATCCTGGCTAAAATGGTGAAACCCCATCTCTACTGAAAACACAGAAAATTAGCCAGGCATGGTGGCACGCACCTGTAGTCCCAGCTACTCGGGAGGCTAAGGCAGAAGAATGGCATGAACCCGGGAGGTGGAGCTTGCAGTGAGCCTAGATAGTGCCACTGCACTGGCCCTGCAGTGTCTGCCTGGGCAACAGAGCGAGACTCCGTCTCAAAAACAAAACAAAACAAAACAAAAAGAAAAACAACAAACAAAAAAATACACTGAGGCCTGGGCCCCATTTGTAGCTCTTCTGATTTAACTGCTCATGAGTGGGGCCCAGGCAACAGGATTTTGTAAAATTTCCCAGATGATTCTAAGGTGCAGTGATACAGTGTGAGTCCCTGCTCACAATTTCTGGGGAAGCTCCAGGCATGGCCCTTTGCACATGCTTGTTGCATTTAAGAAAAAGTGCAAACACAAAGAGCCTCATGAGGCACTTCAAACTAGTATCCCTTTTCTTCAATCCTCCCAGTGGTTTCCATTGCACACGGAGTGACCTAGGAGGCTGCGTGTGTGACTTGGCCCCTGTCTGCCTTTCCTCCCTCATCTGGAAGCACTCTCCTATTGCAGAGCATGAGGCATCCCCCCGGCCTTCATTCTGCTCCCTCATCCTGGGGACTTCCATCACAAGCCTGACTTCTGTGCATCAGTCAGCCTGGGCTTAAACATCCCAGGCTACCCCAGCAGAAGCAGGTCTCCTCCCCAGTCACTCCACTGCATCATCTTGCTTCCTTGTCATAGCATTTAGCACTATCTGAAATTACTTTGTTTTTTATCTGTATAAATTTACTTATTGCCCATCTTACACCTCCTCCACCACTACCCGCCCCCTCCCCCCCACACACGTCCAGTAAAGTAAGCCTCAAGAGGACAATTCTGTCTGTTCTTTCATGTCTGTATTCCAGCACCTACTGCCTGGGAGTACACCTGAAGCTCAGCACAGACTAAATGGTTGCATTTCCCCCAGCAGGATGTACAGACGAAAAACGGCCAGAGGATATCAAATCTCACCACAAGGTGGGAGCATGCGTCCAGTCAATGGAGAGTTCCTCTGTGCTGCGCACTAAAAGCACTTGGAGAGAAATCGTCACCAAAGGCACCTCTGGCTTTCCATCCTTCCATATCTGTCTAAAGAACCCACATGCTAGGAAGGCCAGCCATCAAGCCAGACAAGGAAGCTGGGACTTCAAATTGCCCCTCTCTAGCCTCAACTGTTCTCTCTTTATGATGGGCACCTTAATATTCTTCCAAACTATCAGCATCATTTTGAAACTGGCTACAAAATACTTTAAAAGGAAAGATTCCACATGTTCCAGAAATAAAGTGCTTGAATTACTTTTGACGAAGAGGATAAAACCCAGTGTTTTAAGAGGAAATCAGCTAACACTGGAGAGTTGGAACCCTCTGGCTTACTGATATTTATTGATCAATTACTGTATGCCCAAACGTGTTGTGTAATAGTTGATCAGTTACTACTAAGTATAAACAAACGTTCACACTCCTTACCACAAATGGGCTTTAATAATAATAAACTAGTGAAGTCGGTTGGGCACGGTGGCTCACGTCTGTAATCCCAGCACTTTGGGAGGCCGAGGAGGGTGGATCACAAGGTGAGGAGTTCAAGACCAGCCTGGCCAGGTCTTTTGTATTTTTTCTAAAATACAAAAAATTAGCCAGGCATGGTGGCGGGCACCTGTAATCCCAGATACTCAGGAAGCTGAGGCAGAAAATTGCCTGAACCTAGGAGGCAGAGGTTGCAGTGAGACGAGATTGTGCCACTGCACTCCAGCCTGAGCGATAGAGCCAGACTCCATCTCAAAATAAAAGTAAATTGGTAAAGTCCTTTTTTTATATGGATTTTCCCCATGTATTTGGGAAGAAAAAAAGAACATTTGAAACATGAAGCAGGAAAGTGCTCAAATTTGGTAGTTTGAACAATTAAAAGTTAAGGTAACAGCAGTATGCTGTTGAAGTATGCTGAGTGAAGTATGCTGTTGAAGTATGCTGAATGAAGAAGAGAGCAAGCAGCTTGGAGAAAGAAAATCAGAGTCTTCTGCTTGGGGTCTTAGTCACTTTACCTCTGAGTACCTGATTTGGGGGCCAAGCCCCCAGAACCACACATGTTTCATTTTTCTAGTATTTAACACTATCTGCTCCATGCAAGTTCATTGAACAAATGAATCCATTTGTAGAGAGGGAATGATAATAATATTAGCCTCTGTAGCTAGGAGGTTTAAATGACATAATGAAGCCAAACAGGTTTTGTAACTTATAAAAGGCTACAATACGTTGTATATTATGATTAAATGCTAATCATACAGCCCACAATAGGAGAGCCTGAGGCAGGCATGGAGGGGTCATTGTCCACCAGAGACCTGTGGGAAGGCTTCTTAGAGATGGGAGAGGGGCAAAGCTCTAGAGCATCCTTCTCCACCTTTCTCCATCACTAGCAGTCAATCTGCATTTAGCAGACCCCACCAGGCAGCAGGAACCCCCTTGCCAATCTTCATGGGGAACATGGATTCTCATCTGGGAAGAAGTCCATGCTCCAAAGGCCAGAAATGCTTCCCTCTCGGCCAGATTCTCTCCAAATGGCAGAGAGTGACTTTTCAGCAAATTAGATCTAACAATATTTCTGCCAGGACCCCTCCTACCCCCACCTCACATATTAACATCCTTGGAAGAAAGGCTCTGGAGCCATTCAAAATCTTATTATTGCCACTATAATTATTATAGTTATGACTATGACAATCATTATAAGGAAAATCATCCAAATGTTGTAAGGCAAAAAAAAAAAAAAAAGGAGGGGACTTCATGGCTCTGAACAAAATTAAAAGGCCAGCAGATAAAGAGAAACGTCAATATCTCTTCTGCCAGGCCACCTCCAAGTGTATGGGGAAGCTGGGTGTGTACTGCAGGGGTGCAGGGGAACTGCCCCATGCAGGGGAACTTCTCCTTCCTGTCCAATACTTGTCTGTTCTCCTTCCCAAATGTCTCTAGCAGCCCTCATTTCCTCTCCATCCCTTCTTTGACTGCCTGATCTCAGGCCCTTGAGACCTCTTGCCTGTATTATTGCAAGACTCCCCTCACCCACTTCCCAGCCTCTGGGCTCACCCAGTCTCTCTAGTGTTGCCCCAAAGGGATCTTTTTCCAACAGATGACACCATGACACTCCTCTGTCAAAACCAGGTGAAGCTTCCCATGGAAAATATGAGAATATATGTGGAAGTCTTCTGCATGGCTTGAAAGGCTTCAGACTGGTGCTATTATATGCATGTTTGTGTCCCTCTGAAATTCACAAGGTGAAGGTGTTAGGATGTGGGGCCTTTGGGAGATGATTAGACCATGAGGGTGGAGCCTATGGGAATGAAATTAGTGCCCTCATAAAAGAGGTGGCAGAGAGACCCCTCACCCCTTCTGCCATGTGAGGACCCTGCAATAAGGTGCTGTCTATAAGTCAGAACACCGGCCCTCACCAGATATCCAATCTCTTGATCTTGGACTTCCCAGCCTCCAGAACTGTGAGAAATACATTTCCCTTGTTTATAAGCTACCCAATCTATGGTCTTTTGTTATAGCAGCACTATATAGCAGCCTAAACATGCTAAGACAACTGGCCACTGCCTTATCCTATGGAGCCCACAGGCAGAAAGACGGATTCTTGGCTCCTGCACACACATCACACATTCACATGCTTTATGTCCTCATTTCTCATATTCAGTCAAGTTGTTCTCACAGCCTAGAAGTACCTGCTCATCCTTCCGTCTACTTTTTGAAGTCTTTCAAACCTTGGCTCTGACCACCTGTTCCAAATATTTCTCAATGTTGAAATTATCTTCTCAGACTCTCCTAAGTATGTTATTTGCATTTAAGATATCCACCCTCAGATTTGGGCTAAGTTCACATCGCTAGTTCCCTGAGCCTGCAAGCCCTGGGGGTCACTGTCTCCCCCAATATTTAGCAGTAGCAAATAGTTGGGGCTGAATAAATGCCTGGTGAGTTGAAAGTATGTTTTATTGCTTTACCTTGACACGTTCTTGCAGTGGTTCTGTGAACACATCACTGTAATGACCATGGTGCTGCACACGAACAGAAGCCAAGCAACTTGGCCTGGGCCAGACACCAAGGTGCTGGATCCATGCATAGAGCCTAGCTCACTACAAAGGAAGCAACGGTGGACCCACTTAGAGTGGGACACTGCACTGGGGAAGTGCCTGGGGTGACTCCATGAGTCACAGTATATAACATAGTGATTAAGAATCCAGGCTCTGTATCTGAATCCCAGTTTCATCATTTCTATCTGTGCAATCCTGGGGAAGTTTCTTCATCTCTGAATTTCAGTTTCTTTGTTTATAAAATGAGGGTAATGATAGCACCCTCACAGGATTGCCAGGAGTAAATTAGATAGCATCAAATACTAGCATTGAAGCAGGCATATACCGATACGTAGAGTTTTGTTGTGATTAAATTAGCACTAACAGTATTGTAAAACAACAGAGTCATATTTCTCTTTTGTGCCTGGGAATAGTGAAGAGGAGTCCAAAGTACCATCCCAGGAATGAGGAGGAGAAGGAGAGGTTGGAACAACATCCCCTGGTTGCCTGAGCACATTCCCAAGATACCAGGCCACCCATCAGCATTTCCCAAGCAACAAGTCACTGTCATTTCCTCCCCCATGCCCTGGGAAAGTGCACAAATTGAGTTCATTCCACAAGTCACTATCTGCTCTTCTCAGGCCCAGTCATGACCCTCACAAGCTATTTGATACGCAAAGGCCCAGGTATCAGCCATGTTGGACGTGGTTCTGCAGGCATCTTTAGGTATACAAGAGACGAAAGCAGAATGCTTGCAACGAAGTCAGTGCATGGAAGAGATGCCTTCTTGCTTCTTTGAATCCAGGTTAATGAAAGTTGAATCCAGTTATCCAAGTGGGAGGAAGACAGTGAGAAAAAAGAAAGAGATGTTTCAACAGTGTTGAGGAACCAGGCAAGACCTGATTCCCAAGTTGCAGCAGAGGCTGAAGAGTTCAGACCCTGGAGTCAGTCCGCCTGTGTTCAAATTTCGGTCCCATCACTTCCTAACTGCATGACCTTGGGCAAATTATATTGGCATTTTCTATTTCCTTACCTGCAAACTCGGAGTGCTGCTGACATCTATATCATAGAATCATTGTAAGGATTAAATGGGATAATTCATGTAAAGTTCATAGCATAACATTGGACACAATAAATGCTCACTTGGTTAAGAGGGTTAGTAGTAGTGGTGGTGGTGGTGGTGGTGGTGGTAGTGATGGTAGTTTGATCCTGACCTAAACTGGGTGAATAATTTTATACCCATTTCACAGTTGAATAAACTCAGGTTCAAGCAGTCAAGGGTCTTGCTCAAGGTCACACAGTACATGGCAGGTCCAACTCAAGTTCCACTCTGTTTCTGCCTGGGAGCTCAGTGAGTGATCCAAATGCCCCAAGGAGGAGGAGCTGAGACCAGAATGGACATTCTCTGGAAATCAGAGGGCAAGAAAAATCCGAAACAAAGACCAAACTGAGCTAGGTAAAACATTAAAACATTCCAAATCAGGCCGGGCGTGGTGGCTCAAGCCTGTAATCCCAGCACTTTGGGAGGCCGAGACGGGCGGATCACGAGGTCAGGAGATCGAGACCATCCTGGCTGACACAGTGAAACCCCGTCTCTACTAAAAAAATACAAAAAACTAGCCGGGCGAGGTGGCGGGCGCCTGTAGTCCCAGCTACTCGGGAGGCTGAGGCAGGAGAATGGCGTGAACCCGGGAGGCGGAGCTTGCAGTGAGCTGAGATCCGGCCACTGCACTCCAGCCTGGGCGACAGAGCGAGACTCCGTCTGGAAAAAAAAAAAAAAAAAAAAACATTCCAAATCATTACTTAGAACTAGTTAAGAGCATGCCTACTGAGAAAGTCACTCTCTTCTACTTCCCTGAAATTGCCAACTTGTGCAAGATTTCACCATTCTGCTCCCTAGTATTCATCTACCTCAGATGTAGTACTTCTGTACTCAGAGATAGTGCTTCATGGGAAGTCTTACAACCAGGGACAGAGAAGTTTCCTCTAGAAGGAGCCCTAAGTCTATGTGTGTGAGCAGCAAATGCAAGGAGGCTCCAATCTTGACCCCAAACTATTTCAAGAGGGTCTGGACGGCAGAAAAAGCCCACCTGTCTAGGACCTCTCCTGCAGGCTACTATTCTACCCCCAGGTGAAATCTACTCAATAAAAGCATTAAGATAGCATCTATTGACGAACTTACTTAAGGGTCAAAGGTCAGGAACTGCAGCTTGTGTTAGGACTAAAAGAAGAGAGTGGCCTCAAAAGTTACAAATGACCTGGGGGAGTTATGAGATGTGGGACACTCACCACTCTTTGGTTATGACTGTAATGTTGCTGGGAGCCAGACACTTGTCATGGCTGAGGCCCCAAGTATCTGTATGATGACATGACAGGTGCTCATAACAAATAGAAGTCCCATCACTCCAAGGGAGCATTGTGACACACTCTCGCAGCCACTGTCTCCTCTGGTTTTCCTGGCAACTCTGAGAGTTAACCTCAGCATGCATTCTTCTCCACCAGTAAACACAAGTCTCTTCTGGTGGCATCTCAGTAATAAGAGCAGCACAGAGTTTCTGAGCACAAATCTTATGAGCTTTCCATGATGCCACATGTTGAGGTACCAGAGTGCTACTTGGCACATTCTGAGACGTGTCACAGCTCCCTGCTTCTTTCTTCCCTTTCTCCAGCACAGGCTTCAGGGGGCACCAAACATTTGAGCCCCTGGTGGCATCTTACCTTAGGTTGTTCTGGATGTCACTGTCACTAGCTTCTCTGAGTAGAAAGAACCAATAGAGACATTTGCAAAAGAGTTGTGAGTTTCAAGTGGGAAGACCTAGGATCTAGGACCAGCTCAGCTCCCTGCTAGCTGAGGATCCCTGGCAAGTCATGAAGCATTTTTATTCCTCAGATTCCTGATCTGGGGTGTGGAGAGGACAACTAAGGGAAATAGGAATGTGACATGACCTCGATGGTACCTGACACATCACAGGTCCTGGAAAAACTGTTGTGGGGGATAAATATGAAAATGCATGCTAAGCAGTTATCCTGGGGCCTGAGCTCAATACACATTGCTACTACACTTATTATTTCTGACCAACTTTGATCCCTGGGATGGTGTCTATCTAGCATGCTCACACCAGGAGCTGCCTCACTCCCACCACTATGGTTTTCACCTCCCCAGATCCCTGAAAAACACCCTTGCCTCTCTGGTCTCCCCAGGGTCTCCAATCTCTCTGGGCTTCCCCTTGCCCAGTCCACTGGGCATAAGTCTTATCCAGCCTGGATGCAGAAGTCAGGCCCCACCACCATCCTCACTAACCTACTGAAGCCCCTGCCTCTCAAAGTTCCACCAAGTCTGTGGCAAAACCCCAGGTCAGGCTGAAGGTCCCCATCAAGTCTTTGCTGTCTCTGTCTCCAGCTGAGCAGAGTCTTAACCATCTCATATTCATTTTAAGCACATTCTCTGTCCTGGAGCCCAGAACATTCTCCAGGCCTCTGGAGCACCTGGTTGCACCCTCGCCTCCCTTTTCAGCGAGTGACTTTGCCTCCTTGTTCTGGGGAGTCAGGCCCCCTGCGGGGGGTGCTTCTCTGCATCCCATCAGGACCACAAGGCACTTGGGGCCATCGAGAGAAGGGAAAATAAATTGGAAGGGTGACATGGGATGAAAGCATGGCATCCTGGCAGCGGAAATGGGCTGGAGTGTGGCCCTGGGGACTTACTGACCACTAAGCCTTGAGGGAGGAAGCAAGGCCTGATATCACATCTGGCATGTGGTAGTCACTCAGCAAATATCCACTTACACATGCCCAGTGTTGACGTTTAATAAGCATGTTTTATTGTATTCAACACCATCCCGAGAATGCTGGTGTCCAGGATCAAGTTGCCCATATCCCTGCCTTTTATGGACTCCAAGTGTGGGGAGGAACTGAAGAAGGAGAGACCTGCCCCATTTCCATAACCCAAGATAACATGTTAGAGAGAGCATACAGCCTGTCGGGAGGCTCATTCATCTGCTTGGTGCAGGGGAGACGTTGAACATGTTCAGTCGCAGATTTGTCTGAAGAATAAAGACAGAGGAAGTGCAGGGGGAAGGTGGGAGGGTGTATTCTGCTTTTCAGAAATCATGTGTGCTCAGAGAATGTACCTTCCAAAGTTCGTACCATTCGGGCGGCCAGCAGCACCGGCACCTGCCATCGTGGGGACACAAGCTGCCTGTCCGGTTTACCCTCTGTGCCTCAGCGTGGAGCGAGATGCAGGCCAGTGAAACTGCTCTGTGGACAGGTCAGTAGAGAGAGTGGATCATGACAGGAGCCGAGAAACTGGCTTCTCATTTGGGCCCTGCAGCTGACTGTGTTACACTGTGTGTGACAAAGAACATCATCTTTCTGCCCAAGGGCCTCCATTTGAAATTAGGATCTTGGCCCAGATCAGTGGTTCTCAAACTTGGATGTGCATCAGGGCCATCTGGAGGGCTTGGTAAAACACAGCTGCCCCCACTCCGCCACCACCAGAATTTCACACTCAGCAGGTCAGAGGTGGGGCCTAAGACCAATTCTAACAAATTCCCAGATGGAGCTCATGCTGCTGACCCAGGGACCACGCTTTGAGAACCACTGGCCTAAATAATGACTACAGCTACTTCCAGCTGTGAGATTTTAGAATTTTGTTTCTAAGAAGCAGTGTAATATGGGAAGAAGAAATTAAGAAATAAAGGAGGATTTTAGAAGACACATGAGGCCTGGTGCAGTGGCTCACACCTGTAATCCCAGCACTTTGGGAGGCCAGGTGGGAGGATGGTTTGATGCCAGGAGTTTGACACCAGCCTGGGCAACATAGCGAGATTTCATCTCTACTATAAAATTTTTTAAGAAATTGCCAGGTGTGGTGGCATGCACGTGTAGTCTTAGCCACTCAAGGCTGAGGATGGAGAATCTCTGGAGCCTAGGAGTTCTAGGTTACAGGGAGCTATGATCACAACACTGCACTCCAGCCTGGACAACACAGTGAGACCCTGTCCCTAAAAGAAGAAGGAGAAGGAGCAGGAGGAGCAGGAGAATGAGGAGGAGGAGAGGAGAAGTTTCTGAACAGTCCCCTCAAGCAACAAGCAGGTAGCTGGGCATTGCCCAGGTCTGGCAGAAATGGAGCTGTGGGCCTAGCGGGACGACTCTCTCCTCTTTTCCGCTCTTAGGATTTCTTTTCATTTGGTTTTCATTGGCTTCTGCATCTGAGACCATATTTCACAGCAGCTGCTGGAGTCTGTAATGAAATGCTTTATGGGAAAGCACTTTGAAAATATGAAGGAAAAGACGGGGGTTTATTTTGAACGTCTGTTTATATTTTCTGTTTTACCTCCATCAAAAAAGCAAACGATGGTTGCAATAAAAGACAGAGTTGTAGTTGCTGGGAGACAGTTGAATGGGATGGAATTGAACTTATTTGAGTTAAATAAGAGTCTCATTATCCCTGTGCATAGGAACCAAACACTGAATGGATGTGGAGGGAAGCCTGGGTGGCCCCCAAAACAAAGGAGACATGCTCTACCCTAGAACTGGGAAGGAGACAGGACAAGGTGCCACAGGACACAGGCACGCGAGGGCCGTGGACAAGGTGTGTTCATTTTCAGAGGATCTGGGAGCCACTTGCAGGCGAGTTCTTCCGTATCTTGGGCCCTGAATTCTTGTGGGCCAAAATGCCTTGGGGTCTGTGGTGAGAACATTCAATCAATGCCCTTGGCACAGAATGAGAGTTCAAGCTCCCCGACCCCTGGTCAGTGTCGTTTCCACTGTCTCAATATCTTTCATGGTCTTGAGGTTTCTCACCTACAAGTATAGCAGAGCCCCCTTAGACTTGAATCTGACCCCTTTTTATTTGGGGTTTTCTTTCTATGCAGGTTCAGCTGCTTCTCTAGACACCTATGCTTGCCTCTCATCCCAACACACAGAAGCATATAGATCTGCAGGGACCAAAAGGCAAACTAAGCAGTTTGCTCATGAACAGTATCACCTGACATGAGACCTCTGGGATCCCTGCCCCCGTGCTTCCAAGGGCTCTGCTCTGGCTTTCTGAGCCATGACTCTTCCAATGAGGAGATGCGCTTGGGGGACTAAGGGGATAAGCCCACCCGGAGCCCCTCCTCACATAGCCCATGCTCCAGTACACACAGCTAACCTGGGGGTAGCCAGGAGGTGGTCAAAGGGTGGATATTTTGGGGGAGGCCTTTGAAGGGTCAAGATGTCCACCCATCTGTGCACAAGCCCCTCAGGGTTCAAACAAGAACTGGGAATGGGGTCAAGGGAGGGCTCAGGCGTTCATTTGCACTCTTGCACAGGTCCTGCCAGCACTTAGACCTGCCTATAAAACTGAGTTGAGTGCCAGTTTCCCAGAGGAATTGCATTCTATTTGTATAGGGAAAGAGGCTAAGGAGACGCAGAGCAAGCCAGTGTCCTGGCAGTCTTCAGGCCTGTGCCAGGTCTGTCTGGAAAAGCCCAGGCAGATGGTTGCACGGCCTGCAGAGCCCAGAGGCCCCCCCTGTGCTGGTAGAGTTGTCCAGCGTCACACAAGAGCCCTTCTCAGAGGGGTCAGCTCCGCTCTTCACCACAGTTGTTTCAGGCCAAGATCCCAGCTACTCTTGAGAACACCTGTAAGTGGACAGCCAGCCAGGGTGGCGCCAGGCAGCCCAGCCTCAACAACCCCATGACCTTCTCCTGACCTCTGCATAGAGCCAGGTTGGGCAAAAGCCCCAGGTTCAACCCGCTGGGCAGTGCGGTGTGGAAACACATTTGAGGCACCAAAGACCTGTTTTCCATGGGCTTCACCAGAATTGAAACAGACTGGAACACTGAACTATTACCAAGAACACAAATAGAAGTACTGGATTTTACCCCCCGAAATCAGTTGAACAAATACCATATAAAAGATACCTTAATTAACCAGAGCATTAAAATCTCAGTGTGTCAGCAAACCTCGAGCTTATATGAGCCAATTCTCTGCTAAAACAAAAACAAGAAGCAAATGCAAACTTAGATTGCGTTAATAGAAGTATAGGGTTCCAAATAAAGGAATTAGAAATGGCCCAGGCCACATGTAATACATTGCGCTCTGTTCCGGTAACCCATTTTTTTAAATGACAATTACAAACCAAAGTATTCTCTAATCCACAAATTAATATGGCAAGGAGGTTGGAATGTAGCCTTTGGAGAATTTTGAAGAAATGGCTTTTTAGCCCAGAAAGAAGATAAATCTGGGAGATTTGAGAGCTACCTTCCAAAAATTGATGGATCATATGAGACAGTGCTTGTTTCAACCTAAGTACTACAACAGGATTCTGAGAAGCACACTCCACAGAAATTGACACATACCCCACAGATAGAAATTGACACAACTTTTCTAGAGAACCACATGGCCCTCAATGTTAAGGTCATTAAGAATTCCAACACCCTTTGGCCAGGACTTCCACTGCTAGGAATTTATCTTCAAGAAGTAATCAGAATGTGGCAAAGATTTTCCTACAGTGATGTTTTTGGCAGTGTTGTTTATAATATTGAAAAATTAGAAACAGCCTAGGTATCCAAAACTAAGACTACCTTACACACATTACAATATATCTATGCCACAGAAAATTTGGTGACCATTAAAAATATTTAATATATTTTCAAAAACTTTAATGATATGAGAAATGTCAGAATGTCAGTGAAAAGAACAAGCTGCATCCAAAATCTACAGTCAATGTGATTCCAATTTTGTAAAACATATGCCTGCTCACACATGCACAAATAGGAAGAAATATACCAAAATGCTAACAGTGCTCATCACTGCGGGTTATATTTATTGGGGATGTTTTCCAAATTACTTTTTCTGTATTTTTCAAATTTTCTGCAATGCGTATGTGTCATCTTTATAATCAGAGAAAAGTACTAAACATATTTGAAGAGCAGTTACATGCTGAATGAGTGATAGATTCAGGGATGACTTGAAGCTGAAACTGCTCAAGAACAGCTTCTCAATGAGGTGTGACCTTCTCTCTGTGAGTGTCCTGGTCTGCATTGGATGCAGGGGTTGAACAAGAGAGTGGCCAAGTGTGAGCATGGATGGGATGAAAAGGAAAATGACCTTTACTGAGCGTCTGCTACAGATTGGTTTCTATGCTCCAAAGTTTGATATTAAAAATCAAAATAACTTCTGCAATGAACTAAAGCTGGTAAGAGTTGGAGCTGAGACCTGAATCCAGGACTTCCTGGCTCTAAAGCACAAATTTGAAGCAGCCTTCTTCACCTGCAAGAGCCAGGCCTGCATCAGTCACCTGTTTATAAGGCCAATAGCCTGATCACCTCTTGCAATCAACAAACAGGTAGGAAATCTTGCAATTTTTTACAAAGAATTGTCTACTGACAGATTTGTGTGGCCTTCAGGTGGAGACATCTCTTGGATAGGAATTGCTTAGGGAGTCACTGGACCACAGCTGGATTCTCAGAGTCCAGTGTTCCCTCATCACCACACTTCCTAAAGGCCAAGTGGCCTTACTTGTTATGTGGACCAAAGCTCCAGCTAATAGACTCCTTTTAAAGCCTTTAGGATGCAGTCCCTTCTATTCCAGAAGCTCAAAGCTACCTCCAGAGGAAAATAAGCCATCACGGTTTAAGATAGCCTATACTGTCCCCTCACCTTTACTGTCTTCCCCACCTTAGCCATTTTGCTAAGGTGCCAAAGAGCACATGGCTCACCTCTCTGTCCCAGACCACAATACTGAGTCAACAAGGAAGTGCAGAGGAACAGGGTGAACCGGGGATTTCATTGAGGGCTCCAGACACCAAACTTGCAACAGTGATACATCTGTCTCCCACTAAGATTTTAGACTTCTAGAGGGTTACTTGAGTAAATGAGTTTTTATTTTCACGAGGGATCTTCAATGGGTCCCAGAAAAAAACAAGCCATCGACATAATCGTTCGCAGAACCTTCTGAGCACTGATGCATTCCTGAACTGTCAACTGCTGCTCCTCTCCCTCCCTCCCCACACCAGCTGCACACACACACACAGACACATACACAATCACTCACCTTCCTGGTAAAGACTCTGAGCACCAAAAAATTTGAACTATTCCTGGCTTTAGCCAACAGAGTATGGAAAGCAATTGTTTTCAGCAAAGCCTTGCCCAAATGTGGAAGATGAATGTTCTCAGTGGACAGGCCCAACACCAAGCTCCTAAGGAGCACCTTCGTACCTAAGGGAGGTAGATGTACAACCTGCATTGACAGACACAGGGCCATCAGCTCTGAGGGCAAATGCCCCTTGTACAGCCTGTCAAGAAATAAAATTGTCTCCTATCTCAGAACTAGGGGTAGGGGTGAGGGACTTGAGGGAGAAGTATGTTTCTTGTTTTCTGATTTCCAGGGATTTTTAAACAGCCCTCAGTTTTTTCAAAAATAAGCTCTATTTCCAAATCCTTCCTAAACTGATATATTTTCTAAGAAAAGGCAGTCTTTGAGCATCAACATAGATTTAAGAGAGTCATAAATGTCCAGCATGGGACACTTGGCTCCCATCCTTCCTGAAACTATCTTCAGAGCATCTAAATATTTTCCCCAGACAACCGTAATAGCCCACCATGGGTCTCCAGCTATATGACCTTGGGGAATTCATCTGACATCTCTGTATGTCACCCTCCTGCTCTATAAAATAAAGGTGTGATCATCAAGATGCCTCCTAGTTTTAAATTGTATGATTCAACTCAACTGTGAATTGGTGTAGACCAAGGGTTGGCAAACTACAGCTTGCTGGTCAAATCTGGGCTGTGCTAATTGTGTAAATAGCATGTTAATAGAGCCCAGCCATGCCCATTCATAGGTACTGTCTATGGCTACTTTTGCACTACAATGGCAGAATTGAGCATTTGGGGCAGCATTGATCCACAAACCCAGAAATGTTTACTCTGATCTTTTACAGAAAATGTTTGTTCACTTCTGGTTTCAACCATTAGAAACTGAGAGCTTGAATTTGACAATGAGAAGCCAGGCATTCTGTAGGGAGCTCACAGCAATATGTTCATAGATGGGATTCTATTTATATTTTCAGCCTGTGCCACCTCTTGGGATCACACAGCAGGCAGCAAACTTATGGAACGTGGTAAGTAGAACTTTCTTGTCATTGTCCTAAAACTGCTCGTTGCAAGCTTCAGTGAGTGCCCCCTTGGCAGGCACGCTGTCTCCCTCTCAGTTCTCTCCACATCCTAGAGATTTCCATCATGTCCTGCTCACTCTGCCTTTTACCAGATTTTACTGTTTTTTAAAAATCTGTCCTCAAACAGAAGCCTTTTCTTCCTCTTGAGTGTTTTAATTGCTCTTCTCTGGACCATGTCCAGGATCATTATGTCTTCACAAGAGCCTGTGACCAGACCTACACACTTTAAGGAGCAGACACTGTGGTTGCAAGCAAAGAGAAACATTTTGGCTATGGAGCTCTGGGGTCGATGATTGGGCTTTGTGATCAGACCTGGGTTAGAATCCGGACTCTCACACCTTCTAGATATGTAACCTTTGTCAGTGACAGCATCTCTGCTACAGACTCTAAAGTGGTTGTGCGTAATGGGTCAGGGAGATGACAAGACACGATGTTCAGTGCAGAACCTGAATATTTATTCATTCAGGTATATAGTTTGCTGATGATGTTGTGTGTGTGGACTCCCGTCTTCAGAGAAGCCAGCTGTGATTTCAACTATACATATTTGTGTGTGTGTATATATATAAACATATGTATATATGTACATAGATGTGTATATGTATAGTATATATGTGTGTACATACACATATATATAGTTGAAATCATAGCTGAAGTCTTGAAGACAGTTCACAAATGTACACACACATATACATGCATATATAATTGTATAAATATACATTTGTATACTATATATCTATATATTGACTGATACACATGTATACATATATATAAATATATTTATGTACTGAAAACTACAAAATTTATCTTCCTAACTGAGCATGAGGCCCCTTGCAGGGACTCAGCCTTACCCATCTTTTTGTATACCTAGGGGCATGTGAAATATCAGACTACCTTGCTGAAGGGACCGTACAGGACACCTTGTAGCCCAGAAAAAAAAAGTCCAGTAGAATTGAGCCATAAATGAGAAGCTGTAATTGCAATAAATACCTGTGAATTCATATTCTAAAGTGAATTGCTCTTGGAACTTTTGTTTTAAAAGCTATTTAGCAAACATTTATTGAACACTTAATATGAGCCAAACCCCTTCAAGTAGGGTGTGGCGTTTGCATTCCTAAGTATTGGTTTACAGCTCATTAGCCCTTTGACAGGGCAGCTGGAGTTGAAGGGAAATGTAACCCTGGAGTGTCCCAAGCCATTGTCACCTGGAAGTAATGCATCTCTGCAGTGTTAGGGAAAGCCCGTGAGAACATAAGCTTTATTCACAAGTACCGAAGGTATGCTCTAACGTTTAGGAAGCGCACAATGCCCCAACTGCTTCTGGAATCCCACCTGGGCACCCAGCATCCTGCGAGTACAATTTGTCTGATTTTTTTTTCCTAAGCAGGTTGCCTGAGCTCATCTGCCCCTTAGCTGCTAGAGTGAGCTACTCTGCAGTTTCAGAGCCACAACACATACTGACCATAAGAGGCTCTTGCCTCTAATCTCAGACACGGTTTAAGCACAGATGAACCAAGGAACACCATCTGAGAGCTGAGGGGAACCCAAAATGTCTCCCTGTCTCAGCTGCAGGTAACTCCGGGTGCTTTAGAAAGCAAAAAAGTTGCCAAAGGCCTCTGCTTGCGGCTCCCATTACCCCTGAGCAAACCCCTATCTCTAATAGGATCACGCATTAATGACAGAGACAGGTCCTCGGAAGATTAAAGGCTTCGTATAATTAAAAAGATAAGAGTGGGCCTGGGAGAAGGAAATTGGGATTCAATTAACACGAGGACTCTCCCCCCAGCGCTCCCCCGCTATCAAATGTTCCACTCAGAAAGGCCTTCCCAACTTGCCCGAGAGTGAAAGGCTGAAGGGCTCTTATTTATGGCCTGCTTGGAGTTGGGCCTGGGGCCTTCCTTGGCTGGGGAGTTTGTTTACTTAGAGTTCAAGAGGGGAGGGGAAGAGCAACACAAATCCTGCAGGAGGAGGCCACAAGGTGCTTTTGACTCCTTTTCTTTCCCTCTTAGTTCCTCTGATCTTCTTGACAGGGGAAGAAAAATACTCAATAGAAGGTCTATTTCCTTCCTCCCTCAGCCTGAGGCTGACACAACAGGCTAAGGGTCACTGCTGAGAAAGCTCTGTGGGGTTATTTGTGTTGGGAAACCACAGCCGCTTCCCCCTTTCCGTCTTTCTCAGGTTTCCGTGGAGGCAGAAGGAAGATAAGGTTGGAGAAGCAGCTGCCTAAAAGGCCTGTGGGCCTGAACATCAAGGGTGCCTGGCCCTCAGGGACCCCCACTTCTTGTGTTCTTTCAAAGAGTTTTCAAGGTGGAAGAAAGCACAATTGACTGCGGTTGAGGACTAAGCTGGCATAGGTAGGTTGGGGACAGTGTGGCAGGCTCCAGCAAGCACCATATCAGTACCTTCAGCCCTAGTACTTCTCAGCTAACTAGTGGTAAAGGTGGGCCTGGGCCCTGGGACCTAATGGAAATAGACATGAAGGCCCGTTTGGATGGATGGACTGTGTTTTAAAAGCCTCGACTTTTGCTAATGGATGGTGAAGCCCGTATGCTGTTGCACCCTCTCCCAGCCTCTCTTCATAGGGACCCACAGACTCCTCCACCAGAACTTTCTCCAGCAGACAGCAACTCTCCTTCAGTTGGTCTGTGGGCACTCAAAGCTGTGTGCAACCAGGTCAACGAGGTCGGTGAGGCAAAGGAGGATGGCCTTGAGGAAACCAAGCCAAGACATCTGGGACCAAGAAGACAGAACACAGTACAACAGCTGGAGGGAGTGGAGAAATGTACAGATAAAGCAAAATAATCAGGATATGAGATCTCGTTCCATGCCCAGTTAATTATCTGGAAGGTGTATTCGAGGCTGCACATTAACTTTACTGAATACGCCACAGATACCTCAAGTGCAAGAGGTTTAAAGCCAAACTCCATATTTTAACCACCCAATATGTTTCCTTCCTGTGTTCCCAATTCCAGAAAATGCCTCAGTTAGGACTTTCTGAGCCTTAGTTTTTCAGTCCACAAAATGGAAGGAGCAATGCCTGCTCTGTCTACCTGGGCTGCCAGAGTCAAGTGAGAGCCTGGACACAAACACACATTGGAAAACAACAAACGTGAGGAAGACAGAGACCAGAGCATGCTCACTCACTGCCAACACTGGTCACCTTGTTATTGACTCTCAAAGGAGGGGCCCCATCTCACATGAGCATGAGATGATACCATGCAAATTGCAATGGGCTGCACCAGCAAGAGAATGGCAAACCAACAAGGCCGGCACCATAAGACAAGAGCACCAGAGACTTCCTTCAGATGCTATGCATAGCCATTTCCACAGAGCCCTGTTAGAGACTAAAACTGAATTTTTAGTATGAAACAAGGGACAGACAATGACAGCAGGAATTTTCAGCAAGAAGGGAAAGGAGAGCAACACATAGCAGGCTTGAGGGAGGGCTAATTGGAGCAAGCAGGGATGTGGTTAAAAGGGGAGGACCTCAGAGGTAATCAACTATATCCCTTATTTCCCAGCAGAACCATTTAAACTGAGAGAGGATGTGGAGGTTAGCCTCCAACATGGCTCCCAGTGATTCCCACCTCCTGGAAATCATATCCTTGTGTAGTCTTCTCCCAGACTGAATAGGGGTGACCAGGGGAACCAATAGGGTATTGAGGCAATCACAGTGTTAGACTTCTGCACCTATGTCATAAAGCACATGATGACATCTGCCTTGGATCACTCACTCTGTGGGAGGCCAGCTTCCCTGTGGTGAGGACACTCAAACAGTCTTAGGAGGAAGCCTCCATGGAAAGTAACTGCAGCCTTCTCACAACAGTCAGCAAGGAACTAAGACTTCCTGCCAACAGCCACATGAGTGACCCATCTTGGGAGATAATTCTCCAGCCCCAGTCAAGCCTTCAGATGATGCGGTTCCAGCCAACGTCTTGAGAGCCTGTGAGCAAAGACTCCCAGTTACACCACTCCCAGATTTCTGACCCATCATACTATGAGATAATTAATAAATGATTGTTGTTTTAATTCCCCCAGGTTTGGGGTCATTTGGTATATATCAACAGATAACTACTACAGAGGATGTATTTTATTTCCAACTACTTTCTGTATTTTTACATTACATCCACAGTCATTACCTCACTTGATTCTTATACTTACTTATTTTCTCTGGCTCAAAGATTGATAAGCTGTGTCTTGGAGAAGTTAAGTAGCATTTCCAAATTCACATAATGCATGGTGGCAGATCCAGGTGAAGGGCCAAGCATTCTGACTTCTCGTGTTTTCTCTCTGCATATAATCCAGCTGCTGAAATCACATTCTGTGGGCAGCTGTATCTTTGAACATTGTCTGGAGCCTGCTCTGTTTTGAAAGAACTCTTTGCTGCATGCTCTAGGGCACAGATGGAGGCAGCGTCATAGGTGAGTTAAGCAGTTGCCTCATCTTTGGCACAACCTGCTAAGCTAACCTGAGAACTCACAGCCATTATTCCACAAGCCTCTACCGAGTGCCTGCTGTATGACAAGTGTCATAGAACTCACATCAACAGGATGCATTTCCTGGAGGCACAGTTCAATAGGGAACTGGGGGTGAAAAAAAAGAGAGAGAAAAGAAAAAATAAGAAAGCTATAACATTTGAGCTTGAAATGTCACAGGGAGCCAAGGAAGTTGTCTGATGGATTGCCCTGTCATCTCCAAGCCAAAAGAAAAAAAAGTTTCAGATCCATCAATTTGTTCCTGCCCTTTTAATCCAAACAATATTTTACAGCATCAGAACGCAAAGAAATTATTTTCTTAGACATTCAACTCCGCATATGGACTGCTGAGCACTTAACCAGAAAGCAGCAAGTGAGAACTCTAGGTTGTTCAAGTGTCTGCAAATCTGATTGATCCAGATTGAATGTATAATATACTGGAACACAT
Source organism: Papio anubis (assembly GCF_008728515.1). Lineage (NCBI taxonomy): Eukaryota > Metazoa > Chordata > Mammalia > Primates > Cercopithecidae > Papio > Papio anubis. Next base: position 90,040,345 of record NC_044989.1, read on the forward strand.
ACGAGAGCCTACTGGTGACATATGTTCATTCATTCATTCATCCATGAGGAGTTGACATCGCTTTGCCATAGACAATGAATTTGAAGAGACACCTGTGTACATGTGCACCAGCTGCCCAGATTGAGGACTGCTCCTGTCTGCTCTGGACTTGCTCCTCCCTTTGGCTGGCTTCCCAATTAGTGTAGACATGTTCTCCAGTATCCTAACCTCTCCTCGGGCTACATTTGAGGATATCACCATCCACCCCTTGGATCAAATGCTTGGCTCTTGGGCTCAAACCCTGTTGGGATGTAGCTTTATTTGCAAAGTAGGCTGAAAGACTCCCTTTCCTGACAAGGAAAGCTGATTGGCAGTATGAAGAGTACACTGCAGAAGTTTTGAGGAGGACAAGCACTTACGATGGCTTTACAGGGATGGCTGCCCAAGTGAGATAGAATTTAACATGGGTATTTGTCAGCCCTCAAACAAGTCCTGCCTTCTTTCATCCAGGTCTTTATTCACACTGCTTCTGCCTCCTCTGAGCAATCCTTCCTGATTTCCCCCATCGCCTCAGTCAGTGTGCTCTCTCCCTGTCCCCTCGTTGGTTCCTCTATCTCGGTGATCTGCTTTGCACGTGAATGACCCACGTGTGCATCTATTTCTCCCACTATACTGTAATTTCCATGGGGCTTAACTGTGTCTGTATTCCTATACAATGTCTAGCACAAGGAATAATAAATCTTTATTACAATGACTTGAATGGGAAGAAATGTAAAGTGGGCATGTCCTGTATTGCTTGTGGGATAAATGGAGTCATCATCTGTATGTTCATAGAAAGACTTGTACGTAAATGTTCATTTGAGCCTTATTTATAATCACCAAAAACTGGAAACAATTCAAAAGTCTACGTCAATACAATGGAATACTACTCAGCAATAGGAAGGAATGAACTACTGGCATATGCAACAACATGGATTAATCTCAAAGGCATCATGCTAAGTGAAAGAGTCAGACATAAAAAACTGTATACTGTTAGATTTTATTTATATGAAATCCTAGAAAATGAAAAGCTGTAGTGACAGAAAGCAGACTAGTGGCTGTATTGGACAACAGATGGCAGGAAGTGGGTTGAAACAGTGGGAGCATCATTTGTTCCTGGGGACACAGGGAAGTAATAGAAATGAACTAATCCTGATTGTGGTGAAAGTTGCACAACTGTATTCATATTCTTACACTCATGAAACAGTATATCTAAAAAGGATGAATGTTATTGCGTAAAATTATACTTCAAGAAAGCTATAGAAGAAAATTGGCCAGAAAGTGAAGGATTTTGGGTGCAACTTAAGGTGTTTGAACTCTCTATCATTGGCTATAGAAGCACTAAAATGTTTGAAGAAGGGAGAAATGGATGGTGTTGGAGAGAAGAAGCTGGGTATAAGAGTTTTTTAGGAGTTATGAAATAGAGCAGAGAAGATTATGACCTGGGTAAAGGTGGGAACAAAGGAAATAGAAACGATCAGATGGATGCAGGAGACTCAGCAATGAAAGAATCACAGACCCTGTGACTGAGGAATAAAAAGATGTGTGTTTTGGTTGACCCTTTAGTTTGATGATCTTGGTGAGAGATGCTTGTACAAAGCTGGAGCCAGCTTGGGGAGAAAGTGGGTGGATCCAAGGTCCTGAATTCTACCATGGAAACAGATTTAGAAACTTGGTTTAAGCTAGATACCAAATTGATTCCACAGGATGGCCAAATATTAGGAGGGCAGGGACAAAGATACTGGCATTAGTGATGTAGATACTGGCATTAGTGATGTGAGGAGACATGAAACTCCGTGTGGGAATGGAGGCTTATGGACGTGGATTCCTTTTGTAAGGGCCTGCCCTCAGGAAGTCTCTCTGTCTGCCATGTGAAATGTGTAAGAGGGAGTCAAGGAACTAAAGGGATGATTTAGGCCTGAGTGCCAGACAGCATTGCACCACCACTGATGGACCCAGAGAACCTAGAATGGGAGAGGCTCAGGGAAAGTTGTGGTGAGGAGCAAACATAGGAAGGGACTTTTGACAGCATCCAGTCCTACCAAGCTCACCAAAACAGACACTTCTGCTATGTCCCCAGTACCATTTGGCTTGAGTATTCTTCTAGAAACATCAAGTCTACTGCTTTGCGAAGAGTTGGCTCCATCACTGGACAGCTCTAAATGTGGGTGGTGATGATGATGATGATGATAATGATGATACAAAGAGGAGCAGAAGGGGACAGCTAATATGTATTGAGCAGTCTCCTTGTGCTGGGCATTCTTCTAGGCTCTATATTCACTGTCTTATTTAATCCTCAAAATAACACTGTAAGGTAGGCACTGTCATTATCTACTCTCGTTTTGCAGATGACAAAATGAAGGCACAGAGAAATGATATAGCTTGCCCAAGGTCATGCAGAAGTAGTCGATCTGGGATTTGAACCCATGTCATCTGATGGCAGAGCCTTCACAAGACCGGCATGTATTGCTTGCTAGTGATTCCATATCTACCTGTCTATAGTTTCTGTCCAATTCCATTTTCTGTAGGGATTCAAATCGGTAAACAGAAGCTTTTTTGCATCTTTTCAAATGTGTTAAGACAGCGAAGTGTACATTTCCTCTGAATTTTCTCTTCTGTAGGTTGTTGGAAACTATCAAGTGTTCCATATGAGGAGATAATTCTAGTGCCCTTACCATCTTGGTCCTCCTTATTGAATATCCCTGAGTTAGTCATAATTCTCATTGAAGGTGAAACCTAGAAACAGTACTCCCAGTGTGTCTCAATCTGAATGGAGTAAAATAAGAGAATGCAGTGCATGATGGTTCCCTGTGTGGGGGCAAAGCCAATGGCAGGAAGACCAGGCCTGGAGAAAAGCCCATTGTAAAAGGATGGGGTGATACTGAATGAGAAAAGAAGATGAAACAATGAGTTTAAGGAGGATAAGAACTGAGAAGTTAAACAGATCTGCTGGCCTAGGGAGAGTCATTGGGAAGAAATGCAGGAGCTGTGGAAAGAGTAGGCAATGAGCCAGCAGGAGGGACTACTTGTTGTCCTCTCTGGTTACAAAAAGAAAGGGAAGAGGACAGTGGCTGGTGGGAGGTGGAACAGATAGAAGGATCAAGTAAGAGGTTGTTTATATGCTAGGAAAGTGGGGACGATGGGTAAGGCAGGGAAAGGATTGTCAATAGAGAGGAAATAATGCACAAAAAGGGAAAGACTTAAGTTGCTGCAGCCAGAGTCAGATGGAGGCAGCAGGTGAGATGAAAGGTAGAGGAAGCACTTTGGGGGTAGAGATAGCGATATCTGAAGATGCAAAGGAAGGCTGATAATACCTCTCACATAGTGCGTCATGGTGTGCAAAGGTTTTCCATGTTGATTATCTCATTGGATAATACACCAATCCTGAGAGGGAAATATTACTATTTGTAGTTTACCGTGGAAGACAATGGAGAGTCAAAGAAGGTAAGTGACTTTCTCAGTGCTACAAAAGTAATACACTTTTCTGATTTCTTGTCCCTTTTCCTGTGTCTATGACTATAGCCTATTATACTGTGTCCCAGAGAGCTCAGTAAGATGTGAATCAAGACCATGTCCCAAAAGGGAAGCAAGAGAAGTGAATTGTTGAGAGAAATTAGGAACTAAGGAGAGCTGGGAAAATTGAGCACATTGTTTAGAAAAGGGGTCAATGAGAAATACAGAGTTGGTCTGGCAACAACAAGAGCATCAAGGAAGATATCCTAAGTCTGCACCAATTTAAAGGAGGCCAACCCCAACCTGAGAAACAATATTCCATCCATTAATTCCACTGAATTTAATGAATGACACAGTGCATCAGAGAAATAGTATGTGACTCAGAGCAGGAGCGGGAGTTTTGTGTGGCCAGACACAGGGTACAAGGTATATGTACATGAATCAGGATGATGGTCATGCCGGGCAGGATGTTACCAAAGAATGACGTGCCTGCACCGAGACCCATAAGAAAGAAAGGGGACTCGGTGGAAGGGGGTGATCTAAGAAGGTTTCTGGGGAGTAGTGAGCCCAGAATTTCATACATGTATAAGCATGGTGGTGAGAGTAGCTACAAAAATTAAGAAACCTTAATGTTAGTGAATGTGTTTGGGTGAAGACAAGTCCTTTTACTAAAAGGGTTGTAAAGCTCTCCCATAAGGGTTGGCAAAGGAAGCCTTTGTAAAATCTGGTGTGGAGAAGGGGCATGATGAGTCAACATGGCATTGAAACTGTCCATGAGAAATCAGGTTAGGAAGCTATTGAAACATGGTGTGAAGGCCTAAACCAGGGTTCTGGCAATAACGATGGGAAGGGATGTTATGAAGGGGAGAATAAATTGATTTGATTACTGAATAAGACATAAAGAATGAAAGAGAAGATAGACGTCAAGGATGAGTCTTGATCATCAATGAAATCCTAGCAACACTGATGGATAAATAAAAATTAGAAGAGTTGGCTGGGTGCAGTGGCTCTCACCTGTAATCCCAGCACTCTGGGAGGCTGAGGTGGGTGGATCACAAGGTCAGGAGATCAGGAACATCCTGGCTAACACAGTGAAACCCCGTCTCTACTAAAAATATAAAAAATTAGCTGGGCGTGCTGGCGGGCACCTATAGTCCCAGCTACTCTGGAGGCTGAGGCAGGAGGATGGTGTGAACCCAGGAGGCGGAGGTTGCAATGAGCCGAGATCATGCCACTGCACTCCAGCCTGGGTGACAGAGTGAGACTCCTTCTCATCAAAAAAAAAAAAAAGTAGAAGAGTCACAGTTAATGAGGAGAGGAGAGCTTAAGAGAACACAGGGAGCTATGCATAGATACCTGGAGACACCAGTCTAAAGTTCTCATCAATGATCAGGTTTAAGTAATGAGACTGAGAGGTCGTCTACAAGGAGGAGAGATATATGACTCCTTGAGTGTGGGGAACAAGGGAGAGAAGCAGAAGGCCATCATCTGAGTCTTGAGTGACATCAGAGAAATTTTCTATCTGCTAGGGAAGTGGGAAGAAGCATTTCAATTAAAAAACATTTCAATACAATAATGAGAGATGCTGGAAAAAGAAGCTGAAGGCATCAAAACTTAGAGATGGTAAGGAAGTCCTTGGGGCTCTTGGGCTGAGTACCTGAGATTGGGGAAGGGGAAGCTGTGTGTGTGTGTGTGTGTGTGTGTGTGTGTGTGTGTGTGTGTGTGAGAGAGAGAGAGAGAGAGGATGGCCTGGGACAGGCAAGGAAACCCAGAAGCTTGGAGTTCTTTCAGGCAACTGTCAAACTCCTTTAGCTCCCAGGATGCTGCTCTCAAGGTGTTGCCAGGGTAGGACCAAGTGCCCAAAGACCCTGGCCACATCTTTGAGGTTGGTAAAACCTGGCCTGGGACTCCTGGTGCCACGTTGGCATGTAAACAGGTATCTACCAGCCTCACCATTGTCTCAAGACCAATATATGCTGGACAATCTTGGCCCTAGATGGAACTCCATAACAAATGCATGAGGGGAAGTGCATTATAAAGCATTTCCATTTGTGTACAAACAATACTTTAAAAACTGCTTGCATTTTTGGGAGTTGAGTTTGGCAGTTGCCTGGAAGAATGCCCAACCCCAGGTCTACTCGAAATCTTGGCCCAACTAGTGATAATTAATGTTTTATGAATAGTGTGAGCTGACCTACAAGAGTACATACAAGAATGGTGGAAAACCTGTTTGAAATTATCTCAGTACATAAAGGTAGAGTCATCATTTGTGTGTAACCAGAGAATTTGTGTTGCCCAGCCTAAGTCTGAGAACTGCCAACCTCACCTCCTTGCTCTGTAAACTTGAGCATGTCTCAGACTCTCAGAGCCAACTTCCAATCTCAAACCATCTCATGGTGTAAAAAGTATAAAATGGACCAAATTACACAGCAGGACTTTATTAATTATAAAGTGCTTTTTAAATTATTATATTGCCAATAAATGGTAAAAGAGCCTTTCTTTAAGTTGGACTTCAGAACCTAGAGTTCAAGCATTTGACAATGACTTTCCCTGCATGACCTTTTCCCTCATCTGCTATTCCTAATTCAGTAATACATAGCAGGCTTCCTTTTCCCAGTTATCCTCAATCATTTTTAGCAGAGAAACTTCACAGCCCCATGCCCTCTAAAATGAGTTTGGAACTAAGTCAGGAGGTTTGAGAAAACAGTTCGGTGATCTGAAACAAATAATTCATTTGGGGGCTTATGTCTCATTTTCTTGTGGGGTAATTCCAAGACCTGACTCACTTTGGGCTGAAGCTATTAGAAAATGTCCATGTAGCCTTAGTTTAGGAGAGCTGCAAAACACCACCTACCAGCCCCATTATAATGCCAGGCACTTTCACAGCCTTTACAATACAAAATTCAATCTAATCCTCAAAGCAGCTTCTCGGGTTGAAACTTCTATTCCCAGTTAACAGATGAAGAGTCTGAGGCTCAGAAAAATTGAAAAATGTGCCAAAAGTCACACATATATGTGCCACAGCTGGGATTTTAATCCTTTTTTTCAAGTCCACCCCTATATACCACCATTAAACCACCCCTATAAAGAAGGGTCTCTGTGAACCAAAGGAATTATTTTGAGCTCCTTCTCACACTATTTGGACTCAAGAGCTTCATTGAATATGCTACTCTGTCAGCAGGGCCAAGATAGAGAAATTATCCAGTGGAAAGGATCACAGAACCCAGAAATATATCCACATATGTATGAACGCCACTTCATATAAATACAACTGACAGTGCAGGTCAACAAGGAAAGAACAGACTATTCAACAAATCTCACTGCAACAACTATTTAACCATACAAACCAAATAAATTGGAATTCTACTTCACAGTAAACATAAAATCAATTCTAGGTGACTTAATAACTTAAATATGTAGGGTAAAATTTAAAACTTTAGACGAAAAAGTGAGGGAATATCTTTGACTTTAAGATAGGAAATACTTTTGTTTTAAAACACAATATAAAAAATAAAACTCATAAAGAAAAGATTGTTAACTTTGACTACATCGAAATCAAGAATGTGGGTTCATCAAAATACACTATAAAAAAATAGAAAAGGCTAGGAACATTCTGGGAGAAAATATTTGCAACACATATAATCAACCACAGGTTTTCAGGACAAAATTTCTGCAAATCAGTAAGAAAAAGGCAAACAGCTTAACAACAACAACAACAAAAAGTCAAAAAAAAAAATCATGAATAATCATTTTACAGAAGAGAAAATACAAATTTCCAATAAACCTCACCAGTAACCAGAAAAAATGGGTGAATGAATGGGGTGACCAACTCAAAGCCAATATAATATAAACAAAATTAATAGAAGCTCTTGGGGCAACTGAGGGAAGAAAGCAGAAAAGCAGAAGCTAAGACCTGAGGTCTGCAACCAGGACTCTGTTTCTCTTATCTTCTGAATGCACTCAATCAAATAGAATTAGGGTCATCTAATCCAACATAAGCCTACTTAGGCTGGGCGCGGTGGCTCATGCTTATAATCCCAGCACTTTGGGAGGCCGAGGCAAGTGGATCGCCTGAGGTCGGGCGTTCAAGACCAGCCTGGCCAACATGGTGAAACCCCGTCTCTACTAAAAATACAAAAATTAGCAGGGCATGGTGGCAGGTGCCTGTAATCCCAGCTACTCAGGTGGCTGAGGCAGGAGAATCGCTTGAACTAGGAAGATGGAAGTTGAAGTGAGCCGAGATCACGTCATTGCACTGCAGCCTGGGAGACAAGAGTGAGGCTTTGTCAAAAAAAAAAAAAAAAAAAAAAGCCTAATTAAATCCTTCTTTATTAAATGAAAAGAGGAATGTGAGTACGTGAATTCTGCATTCTGCACAACCTCTCCGCTGACCCCACCCTCACCAGTCTGCCTGGAGAATGCCCTCTTCTTTCTTGACTCCCTCCTGTCTTTTCCCTGACTCCTGCTCCCCAATCTATGCCAATTCAGTCCTTTGAATGCTCTTTGATTGTAGGCACTGTTTACTGGTTTGCAAGCTTGATCCCCTCTAGGTCCTTCTAGGCCGTAAGCTTGATGAAGGGAAATGTGTCTTAGTCATCAGTTAATCCTGCACCTCTTACAGTGCTTGGCAAATCACATGTGCTGGACACTTCTTTTGAATCTAACAGACACTAAGTTGCAGACCATGAAAAGCAGTGAATCTAAAGTCAATGACTCAAAACGCAAGTATTAATAGATTAGCAGAGTAGGGATCTCAAAATGAAAAGAAAGGGCAAAAATACGAAGTAGACTCCAGGCTGATTACGACTAAGATATAAAAAAGCAATTTAAACCAAGCCCTAAAGTATTGTTGAGTCCCCTGCTAAACCAAGCAAGTCTGATGCACATAACACTCTTGCAGGCCACACACAGCCCAAGGGAGAAAGTGGTTTCATGAAGTTTGGGCTGGGATATCTTTGGAAGACAGAATAAAAGTCAACTTTGTGGAAATGGGGCAATCCAGATTCTTTAAAATGGGGGTATTTGTCCCTAGAAAACACTCACATCATTGCATACTGAAAGGAGCAGACCGGTGGCAAGGTGGCAAGGCTAGGAGTAGGTGCAGAAACACGGGGAGGTAAAGGCAGCGGGTGGGGACCCACCCGCAGAGATGTGTGAGCATCAGAATGAATCACACCTGCTATAACTCAGGCCACTGTCTGCACTGAACCTGTACTAATTCTGCTAAAGTGGCCAAAAGCCAGTGGAAATTCTTCTAACTGATACTTCTGGAAACTCTCTTCCAAAAATCTCTCAAAGTTGCTTTATTTTGTCATACATCAAATGCTTCCTTGCATCGAATGTAAAAACAGAACTTGAGGAAGAGATCAGGTTAGAACTCATAATAGGTTCTGATGATTACTTTTCTTCTTCTTTTTGGGAATATTCTCAAATGTTGACCAGTGTAGCCTGGTTAGTGAAAACCATTATTGTTCAGCTACTGGATTAAATGCCTAACTAACATTACAACACAAAGCAGGTACAACTTGTTGACTACTCACGGTGTGGTCACCCTCTTAATCAGTGAATGTGTGTGTAATCCTCGTAATAGTCACGGTAGTGTCCTCAGGTCAGGATTGCTATCAACCCTGGTTTCCATATCAGAAAACTGAGTCCTGAGTGATCAAGTAGCCCATACTAAATAAGAGCACTGAGATTATTCTCCAAGGCCATCTGATTCCATCTCCTTGTAGTTGATATTCATGAAGAAGGATGTGCTCTCGGGAACACTGGGTTCTCTATACACATTGTCAGTTATTTCTGCAAACGACAATAATGACAACCATTAAATTCCAGGAAACTGATGAGCAGGACTCAGCACAGAGCTGGGCATCATGCTACTTTGTACATCTGCTGATTAATTTTTGTTTGGAGGCCACATAGAGCACCAGGAATTTGAGAATGTTAGCTAACCAATGAAGACTTCCAACTGCAGGGGTCTGTCTTCTTTTCCTCTTCTTTCCCTTTCCTTTTTCCTTCCTTCCTTCCTTCCTTCCTTCCTTCCTGCCTGCCTGCCTTAAACATTTATAGGCACCTACTATGTACCAAGTGTTGTGCTGTGAGCTGGGATACGGAGATTAAAAAGACATGGACCACTCAAGGCCCTTGGCATCTAGGTATGGGAACACACCACTGCTCAGTGCAAGAAAGGCTACTCAAATTCCAGGGAGACAAGTGAATAGACAGAATCAAATGCACCTCCTTTTCTCTGGGTTCCTCATTAGACTACAGGCCATATTTCTAAAGGGAAGGGGAACTCCCAGGCTGGTCTGCCTGGTAAGTGAGGACAAGTCTGCAGAGGAGCCCGACCACATTACACAGAGGAAGGACGGTGCCTGTGACAAGAAGGAAGAGCCATGGAGACAGGGTGGAGTCACAGTGCAAGACCTGGGACAGGCAGACAGATTCTCCCATGCCAAACCTTGAAGAAGTGGGGAACGGGCTGCAGGTCTGGAAAATAAGTTAGCAAGCAGCAGAATTCCATCTGACCAATTGCACCCTGACTCCCACACTCAGCCCACTATCTCCCAAGGAGGACTTTGACTTCTCTTTGTCCTTAATCTTGTAAGTAAGAATGGAAAATGTAAATCGCCTCAGTGCTAGAGAGTAGGACAGGGCTGGAGCCTGCCTTCCAGTGGGAGGGGGAAGATCCATTCCAGTATTTATTTATTATTATTATTTAGAGGAGAGAGAGGAAAAAAAAAGCCAGAAATATTTCCAAAATGTCAACACTATTAAGGAAATCTGAACACCTTAATCCATTTAAATGTCAGCTAGAACCAGGCGAAGGGGTTTCGGGAGGGGAGAATGAGGAAGTAAGGAGGGGCAGAGAGAATTAACGCCAGATTCCACATAATCTATCAAAGTTTCTTTCTTTTCTTAATATATTAAATATTAAATGCTTCTTTGCATCTGAGCGAGAGAGGAGAGAGAGAGGGACCAGGGTGGAACTCATAAATGCCTAGATAATTGGTTTTGAGGTTTTTTTTCTTCTTTCTTTCTTTCTTCTTGGCGGATTCTCAATTTCCCTATAAAAGAGAAAATTCATTTCCAGCCGCTAATGTAATGTCAGCGTGCTGTTTACTAAGCATGGATGATGTATAGGGGGACACTACTTTCAGAGGACTACTTAATGATGCATAGAATTAAATCCTGAGCTCCTCAGCTGAGCCTCCTCCCTCCCTCCTGGTTCCCAGGCTCCCAGTGCATCCTGGGAGAAGCAGGCCTGGCATAACCTGTCTCCCTCATTACTAGAATTCTGGGGTCTCTGCCGAGGAAGCTTGGAAATCGCCCTTAACTTTAGCAGACACATTTGCCCTTGGCGTAGACCAGAGTGAGCTCCTGAGCAGTAAGAAGCTGATAGCCAGGGGAGAGCAGACTGCTCAGTGCTGAGGGAGATAGAAACAGAGTTCATAAGATGCACCATGGTGTTCGGGTTTCCCTGTAGGGAAAGGGCTGGCCAGGGAGAGGGAGAGGTGGAACTTCTCCCAGCTTGCCCTCTGCCCCCTGGTATTCAGATGTCAAGTGAAATATATTTCCCTAGTTCAGCTGCAACCCCAGGGGCCTGTGAGGCTGTCATTGCCAGAGCAGTACCTTGGTTCTCCTGCACCTGCCAGGCTGATGCATTGTCAGTGCAGACTGCTCTCACAGTGGGCTGGCCAGCCTGGGTGGGCCTGGCCTCCGCTGAGGAGCCGCACCCTGATGAGAGACTACCCCAGCTTCCCTCCTGGGGAAAAGTGACCCAGCCGTGCCACCAAGGAGACCACCAACTGGTGGCTCAGCACTGAGGAACTGGGAGTGAAGGCAGGAAGGTAGACAATGGGAGGAACCAGTGGGCTGAGGGGAGAGGGGGAAATGTAGCTCTCTTGTGGTGGGGGTGTTGGGAGGGGGGAATCTAGACACACAGTCCCTTCTGAATCTCCACCAGGGTTGCTTTGGCCCCCTTGAGTCTACTGAAACTGACTTCCCCCTAGGTAAACCCAGTGGCGTCATTTTCTTTATCCTCCTGAGCGTTTGCTTTCACTAACTACTCTCTCCTTTTGGAAACCTTCTACTTAGGCGTCGTCGATGCTGCTCTCTGGAAAACTCAGTGAGTCCCTATCTTCTTTGTGGGGGTCTTGAGCTCCTCCAGTCTGTACGCTGAGGATTTCCTAAAGGAGTCTTTCTTGATGGCTCTTTCCTCTGTATATTTTCAGTCCCTATACAGGCTCCCTGTTTTTCATGAATCCAAATCCCATGTCTCCAATCTAACCATGAATGTCCACAGCCTCCTCTAGCAGCAAATTCAGAACTGTTCCCGAGTCAGCTCCCCTCTTCTGCCCATGCTATTGCCATGGCTTTCAAATCCAAGGTTCCCCAAATTTGACATTCCTGCAGTTGAGTCATCGCAGCCTATCCTGAACTCTCAGCCCCACCTCATTTTCACAAAATACCATTTAAAATGAGTCATTTTACAGAGGCTAGTCACCACCCACTGAACTGTGTCCAGACTACACAGCCCTGAGCAGATCCTACTTTAAAGGAGAATCAAAGGGAGCACCTTCACCAGCTGAACCTGTGGAACAACAGTTGGAGAAACTGAGTTTCCAACCTGGAAAAGGGGAAGTTAAAGGGTTGCTGAGCTTGTTTAGAAAATCAGAAGAGCTGCTCTGCAGCAAACAAGGAGAGATGCTGATGACACAGAGAGAGATATCTGAAATCAGTGAACACCAGAAACCATGAGCTAGGACTTTCCAACAGAGACATCTAAAGGTGAAATTATCTTTCCCATCTTGAAATATTTCCCAACAAAGATTGATGATCACGTGTAGGGATATTACAGAAGAAACCCACATGTAGGACTGGTGAGGCATGTACAGTTTATTTAGAAGGGTTTTAAAGTTCCTCCCCACCCAGAGGTCCTGTGACACTGCACCTCACTTCAAGACCTTCCTTCATCTAACCATCCCTCTGATTTCCTCTTTTTTCCCAGCATCCCAGTGTATGTCCAGGTAGGCCGGATTCCTCACTGTCCACACACACTCCATGCAAGTCTTTGTCCATGTGGCTTCCCTATGAAGAATGGCCTCTGGCTGATCCTTCAGACCCCCTCCTCCAGGAGACCTACTCAGACTCCCCTGCTCTCTCCTGTCTTTGCTCAGCCCTTGAACCACAAAATCTTATACTGTACTCCCCCTTCCTACCCTTAACTTTTTCTAAGTGAGGATGAATCTGATCTCCTATAGTATATGAATCATAATGCATCTTTTGCAGTCTCACTGTAGCTAACACAGAACCTTGCAAACACTGGCCAACTCGATCTGTTGATTGATTAAACACAATTACACACAAATTTCACTGCCCACCTTGAGTATTGCTGTGTGAGCCTTGCCAGTCAAGAAGTGTTGCCCAAAGACAAATTCTGTGTGTGGCTCTCCATCATATACTGAACAAAATGCCAGCTCCTAGGCATGGCACTCAGATCCCATCCCATACTGATCCTGAGTTACCTGTTCAAATGTTCCTGCATTCCTTACTCTATCCGGCCAAATCAGACTATATGCCATTGCGCTGTTTTCACAGTTTCCCTTCCTGGAAAGCCCTTCCCATTTTTACGCACCTGGACATTCTTATTTGGTCTTCAAAAGGCAGCTCAGAAATCACCTTCTCAGTGGAGCTTTTCCTGATGACCCCTAAGGCAGCTTCTTTGCTCCCTCCTCCATGTTCCCAGGGCACTTTGGGCAGATCTCCATTATATTGCTCAACACATTTTATTATAGTTAATTGTGTACACATCTGCCTTCCCCATCGTATGATGCGCTTGCCCTTCAAGGGCAAGGACAATGTCTTACCCATCCCTCATCCCTCTAGTACCCAGCAGCATGTGAGGTGTATAGGAAGAAGGAAGGAGAGAGGGAAGGTACAGAAGGAAAGAGAGGAAAGGAGGAAGGGATAGAGAAAAGAAAGGAAGGAAAGAAAAGGGAGAAGATATTATGGGCAGTGGAGTTGTTATGACAAGAATCCAATAAGGCACATTCACCTGGCCCATAGATAATAAGTGACCAAGAAAAGACACTGCGTGAAGCTTCAGGAGTTTGAAAAAGGAGACCTTTGCCTTCTCTCAGACACATCCACTCTGGTCTGGATACACTTGATTCATGGCTACAGGTTCTCTGCATTATAGTCCATGCTAATTAAAGTAAATGTTCTCTCCCTTCTGGGTCCTTAGTGTGCCCTGTTGCATAAGACAGAGTACAGTATCGATTTCCCAAAATAGTGGAGGGCTTGCAAGATGAGATAATTCGGTGCAGGGATTTGGGAGCATGTCGTGCCCCATGAGTGTGGTTTCTTCAGCCACAGTGGGGTGGGAAGGTGGTCCTGGGCTTCGTGGTGGTAGTGGATGTGTTGGACTAACTCTTGGCAGATTTCGTCCTCAGGAAAGTTCTGCCTAGGTATTGCTGCTAATTGGAATAACTAGGTGTCCCAACTGGGCCAGAAGGGAGCTTCTGGAACACTCTGCTAGATGGAGCTGGAAAATACCTTTGTCTCAAAAATCTATGTGATCCCTTGATTACAGCAGAAATGAGATATCACTAAAAAAAAACTTAAACTGATTCTGTAGGAGTTTGCACAAACAGACATGTCTGGTGAGCTATTTGGTGTTTCCTTATGGAAGTCCATTTGCAGAAAGGAATGATATGAACCCTGTGAGATAAGTCACCAAAAGTAAGAAAGTCTACCAAGGTGAACCAGACACAGCAGGAGGGCTGGGGCTTAGAGTGATGGTGGCTCTGTGTGCAGCATTTGAGTAACATTAGGAACTCGTCTCAACTCAGCTCTCCTAAAGACACACAGAGAAGAAACATCTGTGTGCTTGTAAACTGACTAAATTTTGTCCCACTAAATTGTAACCCTTTGAGGTACAGACAACCCTATTTTGAGATCTTCCTCAATGAGGCACTGGGGACACAATGTTCTCACTTCCTACGAACATCAGTGGTTGAGCCAGTTGGCAGCAATTTGGGATGACAGAGCAAGCCCCTTATCGTGGCAGTCCTGGGACAAACAAAGACTCTTGCTCAATAGTAGAGGTGACAGGCCAAAGTAACAAAAGCCAGCCTCAAATGGTAGCTCAGACTGCACAGCCTGCAGCAGCTACCCCAGGGGTAGTCCAGGAATGTTTGGGAGGAGGGAACTCAGTAAGACACTGTAAAGCAGGTGGGAGCTCAAAGGTAGCAAGGCTCAAAGCTATGATTCGGATGTCATTATCTGAACCTACAGACTGGTGAGATGCAAGACTGAGAACACATTGTTTTATTTTTGTTTTACCATTTTATGTTTGTTTTAATACAGAGAGGAATCATTCAGGCCAGGGGAGATAATAAAATAACCCTGGCAGATGCTCATACCTTAGATCAACCCATGACACCCTACAGCCCTATGTGCTCTAAGTTTAGCCTCTGTGTGTGGGGCAGGCATTCCCCAAAGATGACAGGCCCCACCTGGGAATCTTGGCTTTACCCCTGAGAGTCCAGGAAACATGGGGTGCTCCCAAGGATGAGATGGTGAAGGGGAGGTAGAGCTCAAAGCCCACCCTCTGGGTGTCAGAACAAGTACCTCTCCCCTTACAGCCTCTATGTGGCATCAAAAGAAAGAGATTTCAAGAGACCCTAAGAAGTCGGACACCTTGCCATCAGTCAGTCCACCAAGAGCTCTGGTTGGCAGCAGCTCTTTAGGTCTGAGCACCTGTTTCTGGGATTTAGACACAGCCAGAATTTCCTTATCTTGTTTTCTTTTCTGCATCCTTTGATTTTCCCCCACTAAATATAAATTCTTTCAGACTGTGGCTTCTAGATTTCACCCTTTAACATAATTCCCTAAATAAAATATCCTGATCTCTCTCCCTTCTCATGTCTTCCACAAGCCAACCCAACTCCATTAGCAGGCCCACCATCCAAGATAATCGGACTGGTCCCAAAAGAACCTACAAAATCTGCCTCTCCCCCAGGTCACTGGGTCACTGGTGCCTCCAAATCCGGTCCAGCAGGCTTGGTCTCCTCTTTTCCCTCAGCCCCATCCCTTCCTGGTCAGCCCGATATCCACTTTCCTGGGTCTTATAAATCTAGAGCTAATCTGCTAAACTCCTCTGGGTCTGAACGTTAATGGCTGCTGTGAGTAAATGGGTTACCTTTCCCTGGAGCCTTCTGAAGCCACTATGGCTGCAGATTCCCACTCAGACCCTTCATATTAGAAGGTTCCTGAGACACCCACATTTCAGTTCTGTGGGAAGTACCAGGGTCAAACTACTGGAAGACCTAGGACCCCGGTCACACGCCCCACCTACCCCACAATTCCTGCACCGTCCTGGGCTGTCTCTCCCTCCTGAGGATCTCCACAGATGGCTCAAATCCATAGGGTCTTGTTGATCTTACATCAACCAGTGTAGAAACTTCTCTCTCTCTCTCCCCATCCCTCCCTCTTTCTTTCACATTTCCTCATTCATACTCAACTTCCTTTGAAACAGTTCCATGGATCTTTTTACAAAGTTAAAGTTAAGGAGACTTTTAAGAGTCTTAGTCTGAGTCTGCGACAAAATCAGGGAAATACAGTCCCTGAGGATGACTCTTGAGGCAGTGATAAACAACTATAATAAAATTAGAAATTTAGAATAGGAAGGGATTCCCAACTGCTACTCTCCTAGCCAGGAGTCGAAACAGGCCTTTCACAAAGGGAGAGACAGGGAGGACGGCAGGGAGGGACAGTGAGGAAAGTGGGGAGTTGAATAAGCCTTGCCAGATTGGGAAATGAGACCCACAGGGAAACACGACTCCAATCCCTCCTCAGGCCATAAAGCCTTGTTCACACACCCTCCCCAGCAGCTCTTCCCACACACATGTGTAAACAACAGAAAGGGCTCCAGGGAGCCGGACTCTGAGCAGGAGTGGGAGACAGAGATCAGTCTGAAGTCTCCTGGCTTGGGATTTAGGGAAAGTGTCCCTCAGTTTCCTCATCTGTAAACCGTAATAACTCAATCTAACAGCTACTAAGCCGTCGCCATGGCAGACACTCCCAGTTTCTTTATGTGCATTCACTTACTCCTCACGACAACCCGATGAGGCAGGTCCTATTATTGATCCCACTATACAGATAAAGAAACTAAGGCTTGGAGAGATAAAGTCACCAGCCAGAGCTTATATCATGCACTCTCAGTTCACCCACAAGACTGGCTATTTTTCTACCTGCTTCTCTAGAGGCTTTTGTGGCAGGACTTGTATCTTATTCCCTTGAAATACAGAATCTTCCTGGACCTTCTCCTTCCATGCTCCATTTTTGTCATCAGTAGGCTAGGGACAGAAAGAGGGTAGATGAATTTTCTTTGGTACTAAATTGGCCTATGGGTCAAGTGGAAAGTTAGCCAGGGATATCGACCCATGCACTTGGACAATACCTCCCCTGTTTTAAATTTTTCTTCCACACATTTTCTCTTGGCCTTCACAGCAGCCTTCAAATACAAATGAAGCAAGTTTTCCTCATTTATAAAATGAGGGCAAAATTGCCTGTCTTGCAGGGTTGGTATGAAGAGTAAACGATTATAGGAGAGCCCATAGGACAATGTCAGGCACACAGTTTACTCTTACCAAATGTGAGGTCCCTTCCCAAGTCTAGGAGAGTGATGGCGCTGACATGGAGACTGGACTATGCATGGTCTCACAGCTGAAATTCCACCAGCCCAGGCTTCCTCCCTGGAAGCAAGCATGACTTAGCATCCTGTGCCTCTTCTCTAGACTACCTTTCTCCCTGCCTGTTTCTCCTCCTCTCTCCCCACTTCAAATGCCCCAGAGTTACAAGTTCTAAAATAAATTTACAACATGGTACTGTGCTTTAGGACAAGAATTGGAAAGAAGACCCCAGATTTGGAATGGATAAGGGATGTTTTGGGGGTAGGATGCAGAGACAGTTAGGGAGAGAAGGGCTCAGGTCACTGAGGGGAGGAAGGGTACACGGCACTGAAAGATACACAGATGAGTGCATACGCAGCACATGCACACACATGCGCATGCATACACACACATATGTACACATTATCCAGTGCCTTCGTAGGCTACACCTGTGACAGCAGTGGGTAGTCTTCACAAATGAGCCCCTGCTCACTCTAGAAAGCTATTCAGGCAACCTGTTCCTGTAGGAAACATTCATTTTAGGGACTCTTCTGAGAAAGAGCAATTGGGGTTAATATATGCATATAATCACATGTAATATAACTCTGATAAAGGCTCTGTTTAAACTCTGACCAACTGTGCCTGAGGATCAGCCTCCTTGGCTGGCCTTTTAGTCCACATGGCTACCCCTGAGATATCACCACAGTTCCTTAGGGCACCACAGAGTACAGTTGGAAAACCGCAGCCTCAAACCAGAGAAGGAAGAAATGCAAGGTTCTGAAGTTGGGGGCAGGGGGAACATGGTTGACTCTCCAATCACACGACGCAGGCAGTTGCCTGTGCAGCTCTGGAGAGCAGATTGCCTGGTCCTCTACTTGATGGCATTCCTGAACCAGAGCTGGATGGTCACCTCCATATATCTTGCTTTGTGAAATCCTTAAAGATCCCTGCTTTGTTTAGGCTGCCACTGTTTGGATTTTCTGTTATATGTAGGTCTGCTCAGGCCCCAGCTGATCCATCATGCTATTATTCCTCTCCTGGTCTCCTGCATCCCGGGTTGACCTCCCACACTGATGCTCTCTCCTTCCCCCAGCCCCATTCATGACTTGACAGCACTTATTCTCTTCCTCCGTACAAATCATTCGCGTTACCTTCCTTGTCAGATTCACTGCAGTATCCCCAGGGCTCAGAGCCATGCTTGGCACACAGTAGGCACTCAATGAATATTTCTTAAGTAGACAAACGAATTATCTCACCAACCCGGCATTGCTCTCATTATCTGACTGCTGCTCGGCCTACTCTCAAACCCTGACCCCTTGTCCTTCTCCTATCTCATATTTCTTATTGTCTCTGAAAGATCTCTATTTGGTTGGCCTTCCAACCCCTGCAACAAAACTTGTCCAAAGCAGAGCTTGTTATCTTTCCTTCCAAGCCAGAGCCCATTCCCAACTTCCCAGTTATTGCTAGCAGCACAATTAGCCTTAGGACCGGGCAGTCATTTCTCTTCATTTTTCTCTTTGCTTGGCGTTCACTCCCTCTTTTGACTCCTGTCTGTTCTTTCTCAGCAAGGTCTCCCAGTCTCTGTACTCTCTTTTCTCACAGCAGTTCCTGATCCAGGCTTGGACTCTGCAATGGAAGCACCGGTGGGCAGTCTTCCTTCCTACTTTGCACCAACACAAGTCAAGTGCAGGTCCTGCCAGTCCCCTGACAGAGAAGGGCTTGAAAGTGAATGTCACAGAGAGCACTCAGTGAGTGTGGGATGAGGGATGAGTAAAGGATCCCACATCTCCTTTTCCTTGAG
This sequence comes from Papio anubis, assembly GCF_008728515.1. NCBI lineage: Eukaryota > Metazoa > Chordata > Mammalia > Primates > Cercopithecidae > Papio > Papio anubis. The sequence goes on from NC_044989.1 coordinate 90,059,293, forward strand.
GAGAAGGATCCTCTGTGTCTATCGTACCTTTGCAATTAATGCAGTAATTCTGAGGACAGACTGGAGGCCCTTCTCAATTCATCAAGTTTATTGCATCCCCAAAACCAGTCTAGAAACCTTACCCCCCTCCACTACCTTTACACCCTCACTCCTTTTCCCTTTCTCCTGATTCTGGGCCTTAGCCATTCTCTGAGTGGCTTCCATACAACAGCTGGGGAAGCGCCCATGACAGGAATCACTGCTGAGCTCCACAGCCTGCCTACAGGAGGCAGAGGGTCCTGGCCTCATCCACCTACTGCCTTCTCCTGATTCTGTGCTCCCTGGCTTCTCCTTCATCACTCTCCTGAAAATACTTCAAAGCTTCCTGCTCTCTTCAATGCTGACCCTATGGTGCTATTTCCCAAATAAATAAAAGACAAAGAAAGAAACAATAACTCTTCACATAGGCAGGGCAGGCCATTTTCTTCACCATCCACCTTCATTGAAAACTCTAATTACCTAATCCTACCTATAGGTGCTTCTCACATGAAGAATGGCAGAGAGGATTTTGCCCACCTTAGCATGCTTTCTGGGTATAACTCTATGTCCCGGATAAGCTTTTGGGCTCCCTGCACCCCACACTCCTCAGTCTATTTGTGCCAACTGATTTATGCAGGGCCGGGAAGCTTCCAAAAAACAAACAAACAAACAAACAATTTGGGATTTGGACATACACAGACATGTCTGATGACATTGGCAAGGCCTTCAAGAAAGCCAAATTGCAGTGAGGAACTTCAGGAGACAGATCCTGAGGGAAAGAAGCCACCATTATGGACCAATCTGGAAACAGGACCTGAGCAGTAAATGGAAATGTTTCTGCATAGAATGAGGCCAACACTGCTTGAGCCTCCTTGCAGAGAAAAGGTCGTGTGTATGCAAAGTGAAAAGAGCTAGAACATCTTGGAGCTCAGGCATCCCTGTAAAGGAGTCACAAAGGAAGAGAGAAGCCTTTCCCTTCCCATTCTGTAGATGTTCAGCTAATAATTGTCCAGAGAAAGTGGTGGTGGCCACTCTTCAAGGGACAGCCTGAGCAGAGTGATGATGGGGACACAGACAAGAAGCAAGAGGCACAGAAGAGATTCATGAAAGCAACATGGCAACCCTGGAGTACCACCTGAGATGGCTAGGAGGAGCCACAGGAAGATGGCAGAGGGTGGTAGCCTTAAGTTCCTAGCCACACCTCTCCAGTCCCAGGAGCCAAGCACACGGTTCCCTGTGACCTCATTGTACCCAAGGTAGTGAGGTGAAGAAGCATTTAGATTATATAAAGAATCCTCGGCTGCACAGTGGCTCATGCCTGTAATCCCAGCACTTTGGGAGGCCGTGGTGGGTGGATCATAAGGTCAGGAGTTCTAGACCATCCTGGCCAACACGGTGAAACCCCATCTCTACTAAAAATACAAAAATTAGCCGGGCGTGGTGGCGGGCTCCTGTAATCCCAGCTACTCAGGAGGCTGAGGCAGGAGAATCTCTTGAACCCGGGAGGCGGAGGTTGCAGTGAGCCAAGATCGTGCCACTGCACTCCAGCCTGGGCAACAGAGCAAGAATTCGCCTCAAAAAAAAAGAAAAAAAAAAAAAAGAATCCTCCACTCAAGGTACATAAGCAAGTACAAACAATTATGTAGGAAGAAAGAAAAAGACAACAGGCTTGCAAAGCATTAAGCATATTTGCAAAAGCTGAGTATAGACAGTGCAGGTTCTGCTTGGTCAGGATTGAATGGGAAGGGGAGGAGAGGCCAGACTTTGGTGTCCACTCAGCCTGTCCTGAGCCAGCACTGTCCTTGGAGTGATGGAGGGTTTGAGTAAGTACAAAAATACTGGAAGCCTCAGAAACTGGCAAGTCCAATCCCTCTTTTACATGAATAAGCACCTGGGCTTTCCACAAAAGAAAATGGTTAGAAGTAGCATTTGGGTGGCACATCACAGAAAGCCCCCACACACATTAGCCTGGATGATTCTCACAATGTCCCCATGAGATTGTGCTGTCCTCACTGCAAAAGCAAAGAAATAGAGGTTTGATAGTATTAAAGAAAGTGCCCAAGGTCTCTTGGCTCCACTGCACACCATGCTCTGTGAAAGACGGAAGGGGTGGGAGGCAGGGCCTAGTGGGTTATGCAGAGGACAGCTTGGTGAGATATTGCAACCAGTAGTTCAATACAAAGAATCCATGTGAGTGAATGAATGAAAGAATGAATGAAAACCTGTGAGATATTAATAAACATCATCAAACACAAGCTGTGTAGGTTTTTAAGAACTGAATAATCTCATTAAATAGTGGGAAAATTTAAGATTCCAGAAAATTCAGAAAATATATGGGCCAGTGTTTGGTGTACATCAGTTCATTAAAATTATGGATGTGAAGACTCTACTCATAAACTACTGAATCCGAAATTCTGGGACCTCCTTATATTCAACAAGCTGCCCAAGTGATTCTGCTGTGTGTGAAAGTTGGAGAACTAGTGATTTAGGTTATAGTTTAATTTGTAATAATCAAAACAAATAATTAACTGCCTTGTAATAAACACTCACATTCACTGATTGCCATCATGTCTCTTTCTGATAATAATAGTGAATCTACATGTGCACTTACTCTCTGCCATATGTGTAAATTCTGATTGAATTTTCATAAGAACTTTGCAGGGCGAGTGTTATTATCTTTACTCAATAAAATCAGGGCTGAATGCTCAGAGAGATGGAGTGACTTGGTTAAACAAACATTGTTAGACTGGGCCAAAGCTGGCTCTGCACCAGGTCTGCCTGTCTCCAAACCCGTGCTCCCTCCATCACAGCCAGGACACCCCTCCTCCTTTGCATGAAGTTGGACTCAAGGCTGAGCTGAGAGGTTCAGAAGAGTCTCTCATAACTTCAAAAGTGATGAGCATGGTTCACAAACATGAACACTTATCTATCATTGCAGCAGCAAATAAGAACTTTTGAGAACCCGGTGACCAAAGTTGAGAAGCATAGATAGCCTCCAAAAACTCTAGAAGAAACAGAGACCATGCCTGTGAAAGAATGATGAATTAGAGAGGGAGTTTGAGGGATAACAGAAGATGGAGAAATGGAGGCTGGCTTGAGAAATGTAAGTAGCCTAGATCTGGAATCTGGGAAGGAAGGAAGGGAGTGAGGGAGTGCAGAGGAAGGTGCTGCAGAAACGAAGTTGGGTGAAAGGGGAAGGAAGGAAACTTCCAGATGAAAGGATTCAAGGATATGCCTGCTGTGATGGAGGTGGGTAGAATGAGAGCAAGAGCCAGGAGAAACAGAGAGAGAGAGAGAGAGAGAGAGAAAGAGAGAAAGAGAGAGAGGCCTTGAGCAGATGATTCACCAATGCATGATTTGTAACATCATGCACTGTTCACTGGTCACTTGGAAAATGTTGGTTCACTGAGTCACAAAGATCCTCCAAATGCACAGTGAAAAGCCCCACTGTACACCCGGAGGTAAATAAGAAAGGAAAGGCAAACAATCTTGAAACAGCATTGACCTCCCAGACACCCTGAAAGGATCTCAAGGAGTCCAGGAGTCTCAGGTTTACACCTTGAGAATTACTGCTGTGGTGTAACGAAGAGCATTCTGAACTGGGAATCAGACAAACCGCGTGCTATATCGGACTCACCTTTTCATTAGCTTGGGCATGTCCCTGAACTTCTCTGAGCCCTGTCAGACAAGCTGGATGACTCACTATTTCTTAACAATTCCCCATGAATTTCCCTATCAGAGCATTTCTCTGCTCTGCCTAAGATAGACTCTTCTCTGCCCAGTTCTCCAACTGCCACCTGCCAACTGTACCCCTTCTTGAAGGCATAGCCAGTAGCCACCGTGATAGGTTCTCTATTTCCCCTCTTCAGACACATCTCTCCTTCTTAGGCCCTTTACTGCCTGTGTTTGGACCTCTCCTGGGGATCTTATCTCACTCTGCCCTCAGAGTAAAAATGACCAGAATCCTTGTCTGGCAGCCCCACCACTTCTGGCACCCCCACACCCCACCCCCCAACTGGACTGTGAGTCCCTGAAGAGCAGAGACCACCAGGTCTTGTTCATGTTTATGTCTCCTTCAGCCATTAGCCCAATGCCTGACACAGAGTAGGCACCCTGTGGAAGTGAAATTAATTGTTTAGCATGTTTCAGAAAGATCTATCTGTAAGGTTAAATGGATATTTATGGGAGAAGAGGCTGGGAAGAGGTGACTGGGAGGTGAAGGGAGAGGAATGGCGGTAAAGGGAAATAATGAGAAAACTGATGGAAGGGGCCTGAGGGGAGAGGTCACGGTGTACACCTATGGGCTAAAGAGACAGGGTGTGATGGGGGCACAGTAAGAAGATAAGAAGGGCATTTTATGGTGGACTTAGAGGATGGGGAGGGGAGTGGAATGCTTGGTGAATGGCATTCATTGGACTAAGACACTAAAGAATACTTGGGATAAAAATCAGAAGAAACTGGGTGCAGGAGCTGAGTCCTGGCTGCTGGATGACTGCTTGTGTGACTGAGGGGCATGAACAGAGGTGCTAGCAAGCCGACCCCATTCTCTCTGCACACGATGCCAGGGACGCCATTGGATCTCCTGTGTGGGGCTTCCTGAGAACCCCCCTTCCAGGCACCTGGAAACCCCTGCCAGTTCCCACACATCTGGTGAGGAGCAAGCCCACATGTAGCACAAGTGGAAAAGAGTAAGACACTCAAAACCTCTGTCTTTTTCTCTTCAAATATTTGCAGAGGGAGTGTGGCAGGAGCTCAGGGAATGCGGTGCTTATTGCTCACACTACATTAAAATTCAGATTGGCTTGTGCAATATCCCTGGCATAACCGCTCTGTGCTGATATTTTTATAACTCTTAATATCAAACAAATTGCCTCTTCACTGAGACAGTTTAATGTCGCGGGGGCCGTGCCCGCCAGCTTCCTCATGCCGGCCCCATAAAGATCATCGTTCTGTTACTGGGGACAGAGGAGCTATGAATTTACTGTCAAAAATATGACTGGATTTTGCAGAGTAAATCTTGGACTGTATTAAAAGGATCATTTTAGTCTCCACCACATCTTTTTTTACTAATAAAATAAGGTGGGGGCCTCCAGGTTGAATCATCTATGAATCATCTTTTTTGGCCTAGGTTCCTGTTTTTGTCATATTCATGCCTCTTCTTCAGTCATCAATAGATGCCTTTGGCTCCACCTTACATTCAATAGATGCTCCCTCTTTTCTTCATGATCTGGGAGAGAAAAAGACTTGAATGGATTTTTCTAGAAAATCCCCACCATACTTCAACTTCACGGTCAACAGAATCTTCTCTTCTTTGGGTAACATTTACCCCAATAGCATCTGGGGAGTAGAGAGAACTATAGTTGAACATTACACTCTTCTTCCTGAGCTCGTTCCATCAAACACTCCTTTTATTACAAATATATGATTTCCTACATAATTAGGAAAAATAGACTGTATTTATTGAACAATCAGTTCTCTCTCTCATTTATAAATCAAGGACCTAGAGAAATGCCAATCAGAGCAATCCATTCCAGATAGTATGTATTCCCAAATTGAGTTGTTATAAATCAACCCAAAGCAAAGAAACCTGACATTTTACTAGCCGAAGTCACTTTACTGTAGGTAATCAGTCCTTTCCAAATATTGAACATAGTTTGTGAACTCTACCCTCCCACCGTTACTGCCCTACAGAGCCACTCAGAGACCCAGGATACTGAAGTTCAGAACAAGTGAGTAAGGTGTCCTCCAAGAAATACATTGATTGGAGGAGTTGTGTCAATAGAAGTCTCAGTACAGTGTATGCAAGTGCTGAATGGCAGCACAAATGCAAAGAACAAATGATCAAAGGGTTTTGCATCATCTTCCAGCCTTCCTGAGACCACACACTCCAGACTGATAGACAGACAGACAAATGGACACCAGTCACACATCCTTGTTTTCAAGGCAGGGAGGAAAGCTTCCACTTGAAAAGTGCCCAGTCACTTGAAAGGGTTACCTATGTGACGTCACATAATTTTGAATGTTTTTCTCTCATATCTTTATAGCTCAAATCCTCTTTTTCTTCTCTACTTGTATTTTATGAAATAATACCTAGGATGACTCCACCATTTTCAAGTTTTACATTTTAATATCCTTTGAAATTGGTATCCTCACATAACTTACTTAACACCAATCAGTGGTACCGTCACCCATTATTATAACTTGACACACATTTGTTTTGTGAATGTTTTAGGAAGATTTGAACTGAATAATCCTTTTCTTTAAGTACCATATCTTTTTTGATTCTTATGGCTAAAGCCATAGCTACTTCCTTTGCTTCCAGAACATTCCAGATTGCCCTGGCTTGCAGCACTGGTGGTCTTTGAAAATCTACAACATTTTAGAAAGGCTGATCCAGGCTAGGAAGTCAGACCAGGCCCTGTAGAATTGTCAACTATTAAAATATGTCACATCTTATGCTTATGAAACCAGGAAAAATCATAAATCACGCTTTTATAACTAACTGCTATGGTCTGAATATGTCCCCCAGAGTTCAAGTGTTGGTAACTTAATTTCCAATGTAACAGTGTCAAGAGAATGGATATTTAAGGGTTATTGGGCTCTGTCCTAAGGGTTATTGGTGTCTGTCCTCATTAATGGATTAATAGTGTTATCATGGGAGTTAGTTATTGAGGGAGCAGGTTTCTGATAAAAGGGATGAGTCTGCCCCACTTTCTCTCTTACTCCTTTCTGCTCTCTTCCCCTTCCTCCTTCCCTCATAGAATGATGCAGCAAGAAGGTCCTCACCAGATGCAGCCCCCCAACCTTGGATTTCCCAGCCTCCAGAACAGTAAGAACAAAAAAACCTTTTCTTTATAAATTACTTAGGCTATAGTATTCCGTTATAGCAACACAAAACAGACTAAGACACTGACTGTGCTAAAAATGGGATGATCTGGGCTGGGCACAGTGGCTCATACCTGTAATCCCAGCACTTTGGGAGGCCGAGGCGGGTGGATCATGAGGTCAGGAGATCAAGACCATCCTGGCTAACACAGTGAAACCCCGTCTCCACTAAAAATACAAAAACTTAGCCGGGCCTGGTGGCGGGTGCCTGTAGTCCCAGCTACTGGGGAGGTTGAGGCAGGAGAATGGCGTGAACCTGGGAGGCGGACCTTGCAGTGGGCAGAGATCGTGCCACTGCACTCCAGTCTGGGCAACACTGCAAGACTCCGTCTTAAAAAAAAAGATTGATCTGAATAATGCAAAAGAGGAAATCTTGATAATATCAAAAATTTAGAAACAATCAAAATGAACAAATAAGTGCCTTGTTAAAAAATAACCATCCATAGAGCATACAAACCTATAATAAAACACTGTAACCACTTAGAATTTTGTTATAGAAGAAATATTTAATATGGTATAAAAAGGTATTTACAATTTAACACTGAATGAAATAAAGCAGGTCAAAACAATGTTTACAATATGACCTTTTTTTAACACATACGTATTTTGAGATTGAGGATAAATTCCAGACTGTTTATAGCAGAATAACAGGTGATTTTTTTTCTTCTGTGTTGCGTATCTCTGTTGTCTTAATGTTCGATGGAAAAAATAGGTGTATTGCTTTCAAAATAAGAGGGAAAAAAAGTAGTCTGGAAAATTGTTTTCATTGCACATCTGTGGGAGTTGAAAATTGAGCCTAGAGCTTATAAGACATTCTTGTATTCATGCATCTCAACAAATAATACTTATGGCCTAAGGTAAGCTAGCCCTGTGGTATTGCAGAAAAACCAAAGACCCACTACCTGCCCTCTGACAACTTATAGTTCTGCCACTCAGACAAGAGAAAACTTAAATCCCTGCCTTTGAGGTGAGAAATGAGGGCTCACTTCTGCCAAGGACCTCTGAGGCTTCCACAGCTCCTTGGACTGAGGTTGGAGCCAGCACTGCCTCCTGTGCCCTGAGCGTGCCTGGGACTCCCGCAGAAAGCTACTGAGGTCCCAGGGGATCAGGGTGTGGCTGAAGTAGTCTGGGCCTGCAGCTACTTCCTCAAGTCCACTCTCCCACCCTGACAGCCTGTCCCACTGCCCTCGGACACCCACCTCGTCACACTCTTCTGTTTCTCCCCTTCCCATCCTCTCTGTCCGGTTTCTTCCAGGCCACTTCCAAAGAGACCTGCTGCTCCACCCTCAATCTGTTGCTTGTGCCTTACTAGAGGTTTCTGCCCTTTTCAGCGCCACATCCCAGGGAAGGAAGAAACATGCTCCGGGGCTGGAAGTTCGTCTTTGAGGGGAGGAAGTTCCCTGGAGTCTGCAGCAGATGGGGGAGGCCCCAGTGGGGCGCACGTGGATACATTTCTGGGAGGAAACCAAGTACCATCCGCTCTCGCTCGCTCCCATCCAGTGTTTTCTTCCCCCAGTGAGTCTCTTAATTTTGCTCATTTATCTTAAAGAGCTCCGTAAGCGCCGTGGGCTCTGGTTGGGGGTGGGGGGCGCACGGGGCCTCCGACACCCGACCCCCACGCCTGCCTCCCAGAGGAGCCATCCAGCGCGGACCAAATCTCATTTTCCTACAAATAGTTTGTCAGAAGCAGCAGGGCAAGTAATAAATCACGGAGAGCGAGAGCGGAGAAGGGAAGGGGGGAGGCTGGCGAAGGGAGGGCGGGGCCGGGGGGGTGGAGGGAGGGTTGGCGGCGCAGATGGAGGAGCGCGCGGGAGGGTGCGAGCGGCGGGGAGGGGCGCAGGCTAGGGAGAGACAAACTGAAAAGGAGGGAAGGAGATCAAAGAGACAAAGAGAGGAAAACACGAGGGAGGATGAGAAAGGGAGAAGGAGCCAGGGGAGTCCAGGGAGAGGAAGCAAAGGGAGAGGGAGAGACTGAAGAGAGGAACGGAAAAGACTGGAAAAGATAGCAAGGGGTGAATCAGGAAGCAGAGAAGGGGAAATAAAAGGAGAGGAGAAAATGAATCCAAAGAGGATGCCAAAAAGGAGGAAGGAGAGAGGTCTGGTAGAGAGGCAGACCCGGAAAACGAACGTGGGCGAGGAGGTGCTCCATATGTCCTGAACCCCCTCTATGCCCTGAGCCAAAGGGGTGCCTGTTGTCTGACTCCTTGACCCACCCCTCCCCACCTTTATCCCTGCTGCCTGCTCCCGGTGGACTGATGTAGGATGCAGGTAAGGATGGGGTCATCTTGGTCCACTGTTAGCCAGCCTAGAGAGACAGTCATTGCAGTGTGTGTGTGTGTGTGTGTGTGTGTGTGTGTGTGTGTGTGTGATGGAGACAGGGAGGGGAACCTGCATATCACCTATTATGATGAAAACATGCGCCCTTAAGCAGGCTACTTCATTCTTCTGAGCCTCAGTTTTCTGATCTAGAATATGGGACCAATAATCTCTCTTGGCAGGCTTGGGAGAATTGAAAGAGATGACCCACAGGAAAAGCATCTACCACACGGTAACACGGTACAGGCTGTTGATTAGGAAACGCAGCCTCCCTTGAGTTTCTGTGTGGGTGAACCTGGCTCCTGGGGCCCCGGGTGGGGCTGCCAGGCTTCAGAATCTGCACACTGCTTCACCACCCCCGCAGCCTGTGATCCCAAGCCAGGCCCTCTGATCCGGCAGCTGTCAACACAAGCACACTCCAGTGCTTTCTGCTTTGCTGTTGGCCTCCCTCGGGAAGCTTTGAACACTAGTGAGATCATCATTGTCAAACTCTCTGGGCTCTGGTGCAAGGGCAGTCAGATAAGGAGGAATATGACGTGCCAACCCTTCACTTTGGTCCCCGGCCCCCAGCTTCACCTTGCTGACCTCTGGCTCCTGCTTAGCTCAGGAACTGTGGGCTCAGAACAAAGTTTAGGTTCTTCTTCTCTGATTCACCCCCTTTCTCCTTCCTGATTACTGGCATGGAGCCACGCACCGCAGGAAAGAAATCGGGTAACGTTACAGATGGGAGGAATGAAATGGTGCTTGTAGGGGCCTATGTTGTGCTGGGCACCAAAGTAAACTGCCAGAGGACAGGGACCTTGTCTGCATGGCCCACAGAACTATCCTAGCACAGTGCTGGCACATGTTGAGTTCATGAAATGAATGAGTCATTTGATATTGTGAATATGCATTCACTTATTCACATCTTACGATTAAAAAAAAGCTGTTATTCCATTTTATGGAAAGGGCAACTGAGACACAAAATCACAGGCAGGAAGTGATCAAACCAGGGGTTGAATCCAGAGCAATCTGTCTCCAAAGCATGCGTTCCTTCCACTGCAGCCCGTGGCCTCCAGGCATCCTGCCCGTCAATGCCAGGGAGTCAGGAATGGCAGAGACCGAAACCCGTGATTCCTGCTAGACCTTCTCCTTACCTCCTAGATTCTGGAGCGGGCACCCCACAGAGCACTCCGTTTGAGATGGCCCATTCATTTCTGGGCTCCTTGCCATTGGCATTGTCCTCTAGCTCTGGACTTCAAGCTATGCCTCTCTCAGACCCTCAGCCCCAGCCCGCTGCTCTACTTGGGACTTTGAAGATGAGGTCATGTGCCTCAGAACTTCTCTCACCTCAGCGCTCAGGACCCCAGCCGTACCTCCTCTGCCCCACTCCCCTCTAACCCTCCAGCAACGTGGGCTTCCTCTGGGGACCTCATGTTCAACCCTGACAAACAGCAGAGCCCAGCGAAAAGAGAACCAGGTTCCGCTCTCCTGCCATGTACCAGTTAGATGACTCTGGGCAATTCTTTTCACCTCTCCAGGTCTCAGGTTTCTCAACTGGAAAATGGGGATTTTTAAAAAAAATTCATGCCTCACTTCCAAGGCTGTCATGAGAATGGATTAAGGCAAAAGCTGTGAAAGTGCTTTACAAATGAGAAAGCCTCCTATTCTTCACTTTCTTCTGATGGCAGATCCCCAGCTCTCCTTCCCAAGGTTCTTGCTTTCCCGGCACAATGTACCCTGAGCACTGCAGGTGCCTGTCCATCTTCGCTTCATGAAGAACTATGATATGTCACCATTTAAAATCCAAATAAAGCCTCACGAGTGAATCTGCTTACGGGAGACAGAATAAAGCAATGGCCAAGAGCTCTAGCAAGAGTAAAAAATCAAGTCTCCAAATTGTAGCTCTTCCACTTACTAACAGTGTTAACTTTGAACAATCATTTTACTTCTCTAAGCCTCAGTTTCCCCATCTATAAAGTGGGATGATAATGATACCTGTCTTATCAGGTAGATAATGTATATGTAGCTTTCCTGTCTTATCAGGTAGATAATGTATATGTGGCACTAGGGACACATTAAATACCCAATAAATGGCTACTATTGTTATCTCCTCTTATTTTAGTCTCGACTCTTGAAAAATGAATCAGTTGTCAGACTTCATAGCTTGTTACCTCTCTCTCGATGGTCCCATTGTCAGTTCCTTGGTGCATATCCTTGTTTTCTCCTCCTTCATTGATGACCACAGCCTCCTTTTCCTGCCCCCAAGTCACCCACCGCACTCTGTTCTGACCTTATCACCACCATGGGTTCCCAGGGAGCCAGACCACAAGAGGAGGAGGGAATGCAGATGAGGGGAGGGGACCTGCCCAAAGTCACAGGGGTGCTACATGGGCAGAGCATCTTCTAGGTGCATGAGGCCAATCATTTGGATTTTCCCCACCCAAAGTCCCGACAGGGCATCGAATTCCTTAAAGCCTGAGACTGGCTGCCTTTGTGAATGCCCTTTCTCAAAGCCCTTTGCAAGGGTGACTTCGTGGCCTGGCCTCCCTCTGCCTATGCTCTGTCCCAGCCCATCTTTCCAGCCCCCTCCGATTATTGTCACTCTCTACTTCCCTGACTGTCTTGCCCTACCAGTAAGCTTTCTCCCATATGATTCCTTCAGAGCTTGTTTATGCATGTGCCAGTCCTCAGACTGGCTACTGGGGCAACAGGAGAGTCTGAGGCACAATCTTTGTCCTCAGAGTACCCTAGTCTAGTGGGTGCCGCATGCCCGGTTAAACTCCCATCCTAACCTTGCAGCTCAAGCTGTCCTGTCAGTCTCTGAAGCCCACCTTCCTCCATGAAGCTCTCCCAGACTGGCTGACTGATTCAAGGCTACTTCCCAAATCCTCCCAAAGGGCACCATTCCTCTTTGGAAACTATACGCATGAGGTATTTTTATCTCCTTTTAAAAACTGCACCCCTCTCTCTCTGTTGATATAATATATATGGCTGACATTTTAAAGTCCATTTTCAAAATGTATACTATCTTGTCTGTGTTTCCTGAATATAAAAGTCTATGCCGGCCATATTGCATTGCATTTGAAACCCCTAGAGGTAGGGATCTCAGTTCTGTGTGAGTCTGAGGGTATCAAGGCCCAGAAGCCATAGCAGGAGAGGGCAGCCAGGGCTGCCTTCGGGAGGAGAGCAAAGGCACCCAGAGAGCTGCCAGAGCCACACAGATGTCATTGGAGGAGGAGATGAAGTGCTGTGGACATTAGAGAAGGAAAAATCCATTTCTGGATGTAGAGAATCCAGGGATGCACCCATCCTTGAGGACCAATTCAAATGCTATGCCTGGCAGGACAGCTTCTCTGATCCCCCAAATGCATTTGAGCTTCTAAGGCAACACCCCAGTTTCCCCGGATTCACTTTGTGACACTTAGTGGATTCTCTGTGGGAGTCTGGGACAGTTACATTTGTGCACAACTTTGCTTTCTCTCTTTATGACTCAATTTGGCAAATTGCTCCTGAAAAGAGGCCAGATTCTATCAACTTTTGTATCCCTTCCCTCCACAACATCCCCCTAATGTCATGCCTCATACTAAGTAGGTGCTCAATAAATGTTTGAGGAGGAGGAGAAAGAAGGAAGGGAAAGAGAGAAAGGGAGAAAGAAAAGAGGAGATAGAGGAGAACAGAGAAGATGTAGAGAGGAAGAAGGACTGGAAGGAAGATGGGAGGGAGAATGGAAGGAAGAAGTGAAGGGAGGAGCATTAAGGAAATGCCCGCAGGTGGAAGCAATCCCCTCTAAATGTGGGGGCTCTTCTCCGTGCTCTTGCAGTGCCAACAAGGGGCCCTGGGAACAGATTTAATTCCCTATTGTCACCCTGGGGATAGAGCCCCTGTCTCCTAAGCACCCTGTGTGGAAACCAACTCTTTATGGATAGCACTGAATATATGTTTCCAATGAGAAGTAACAGCTGCAAACTCATTAGGATGATTAAGATGGCTCAGATCACCAACCTTGAGCAGGATCCAGTAAAATTTTAAAAAATCTTTCAGCACCACTACCCCCTTTCAGAGCAGGAGGTTGCCAGGCAGAGGGGAAGTGCCAGCAGCCAGGGTCCTCTGGCCCAGGTGCAACTGGAGCTTCCAGGTGAGAACACAACCGCCAGATGGCAGACACATGGTGATGGCTGGGAGGTCCAGGGCCTTTGCGCTTTGCATGTGGGGCAGGAAAAATGCAGTCTACTGAAGTGTGAACCAAATGGAAATGTATTCTCACATTTCTCTTCCTTTTTCTGAGACATGGTGGACCTCGGATTCCCATGCTGGTTTCTTTGTAGCAGGTTAAGGATTTGTCCCACGTGCAGGGGTGAGCCAGGCCTAGGAAGAGCAGTGGGCTGGGGCAGAGTTGCTTCGAGCTGATGGCATGGCTTTGGGATATTTGTTTGCCTGACCTTGTCCTAATCTGTAAAACCTATTTTTGCCCCTCAAGGTGGTACCATGTCACAGTTTGTCTATACAGAATTTCTAAATGGGATTTGGAAAGTTTCTTTTTATATTTTTCTAGAAAAAATCTTAGACTGCGTCTCTCGTTATTTCTAGTCAACGCAAATCCTTCACCCTCTCCACATACATCTGATCTTTCTTAAGTGTCGCTGACCACATGAGAGTCTCCTCTGCTCTGAAACTCACCCTGCACTCTGTGTCAATGACCTGGCTACTCTTCATCACAGGCTTCCAAAAAATCTCCAGCCATTCACTCAATCAGAGGATCTTTTATCAAGAACATGGTATATGTAAGGCTACAGGAGAAACAAAGATGTGTCACAGTTTCTTTCTTTGAGGAGCTTCCTTCCAGGAGAAATAATTTAAACAAAAAAGTAAATTATTATAGTATAGTATCCTGTATTTCATACACATAATGCCCTACAGTGAATGTCAAAGTTGATCAAAATTTTAGAGGTCATCTAGCCTTTAAAATATCCACTTCCTCAAAGGGTGGCCCTACAAATCCCATCACAGCATCATCTTTGCACCTGGCATTTGGAAGGGCTAAGTTTTGTGGTTATGGAAGGAGATGAGAGCCTCTTGATGGAATTATTTAAGAGAAATGCCTATTCTTCTGGGTGCTTCCATGTCTCTCTCAATCCTGTTGGCCATTTGAATCCAGGGTTTAGCCTCTCCAGGCCTCAGTTTTCTCCTCTGTTAACCGAGAGGGTTGGACTACGTGGCTTCTGAGACCCTTCCAGAGCTAACATTTTATGATCTATGATTAAGACTGAGATGACATTGTTCAGCCCGCTGTCCAGAGGGTGACCCACCAACTTTCATAAAAACAATCATCATTAACCTATGTTAATTGGTCAATAAAACCATCACAATTTTATAGCATGAAACCTGAGACCTGCTGAGATCAACGCTACTGGTGAGCCAAGTGGAAGTTCAGCCTTAGAAACGAAATTGCTGACTAGTAACCCCAGTGTCATATTAGTCAAAGTGACATAGACTCAAACTTATTCTGGTTGAAATAAAAACAACTGATGGAGAAAAATAAAACAATCTTGGGGTTGGAAGAACATAGGTCAATCAGACTGTGGGGGCTTCTTGGGGTAAGGACTGCTATAAATGAAATCCAGAACAACTATGTTGTTCTCCCCTTAAAAGACCTCCATCATAACCACACTGGAACTCAGGCAACCTGTGGTCAGTGAATCAGGGCTGGAGCCTGCCATCCTTTCTGAAGTTTAATCTGCTCATTATTTGTTTCATCTCAGATTTGCGGATCATCTCTTATTCCTGATTCTCCACTTTCCCCTTGGACTTGATAGAATTCTGCTGATCTTTTAGGCTCACCCTCAAGATATTTCTATTTTTATGCCACCCTATTCATAATAAGAGTTATCAAGTGTACCACCTACTATGTGCCAGATGATTGTTGTACTTTATCTCAGTAAATCCTTCCAACAATTCTAGGAGATTGGAATTTTTCTCACCAAAATTTTATACTAAAAGAAACTGAGGCTCAGAGAGTTTAGATAACTTGCCAAGGTCATACACCGGTAATTAGGGGAGGCAGGATTGAAACCCAGGTCTGCTTGCATTCAAAGTTCTTTTTCTAATATCTAGACCCCTACCCCATTCAGTCCCTGGGCCAGGTCTACCTAGCACCCCTCAAGGAAGAATTAGATAGTCACTCTGTGAATTATCAGTAACTTCACCTTGTCCAAGAGGAGCAACAAAATGTTGACCAGAGCAAAGTGGGGGTTGAAAGCTGACCTGACCTTGTCCCAATCTGTAAAACCTACTGATTAGGTGCTCAATAAATGTTTGAGGAGGGGAAGAAAGAAGGAAGAGAAAGAGAGAAAGGAAGAAAGAAAAGAGGAGGTAGAGAAGAATAGAGGAGAGGAAGAGAGGAAGAAGGGTCGGAAGGAAGATGGGAGGGAGAGTGGAGGGAAGAAGTGAAGGAAGAAGCATTAAGGACATGCCAGCAGGTAATATGCATTTGAGCGGAAAGGCAGAGACCATAGGCAAAAACTAAGAGGAGACAGAGGATGAGTTTGGGAGTCGGGGAGGTAAAAGGAGCCAGACACTGTTCAGGTGAGAGCAGAAAGCCTGATGAACCAATGCAGGACATGTGAGCCTGCAGTAAGAAGTGGTTTTTAGCACAAGGTACATCCTGCCAGGAAGAAAGAAGTCCATTACAGATGCTGCATGTGGTTGAACAGGCGGAATCCTTGAAGGTCAGCCACCCAGCTTCCATTATTCTGTGTCATCTGTGCCAAGAAGGCTTCCAGGCCAGTACAGAAAGCCAAAGTCACTCTAGTTAGAGCTGTAGATTCTGTGTAGTAACTACCAGGTTAAAAAATACCAAAGTATACATGTAGACTTACAATCCATACACCTACCAGCTTCTCACTTATGAAGACCACAAAACAGTTGCCATAATGTTCCAAAAGTCACCCCTCAAATGTGAGTTGAAGTCAGCCGTGGTGGAGTGCACCTGTAGTCCTAGTTACTTCGGAGGCTAAGGTGGGAGGATTGCTTGAGTTCAGGAGTTTGAAACTAGCATAGGCAACATCGTGAGACCCCCATCTCAAAAAAAAAAGCAAAAAAACAAAAAAACAAAAAAAAACACAGATAAGTAAATAACTTGTCAACATATTATAAGGACGCTCTGCTTTGAGAAAACGTGTTATACAAATGTATAAATGCATCAAACTTTGTTCTGGAGGAAAGGATTCTTCAGGTTACCTGTAGGTTTGAGTTGCCTGAATTCAACTTAGACATGAGTTTTCTAGACTGCATCTATTGTGTAAAGTGATGATGATTTGCAGGTATACAACCCTAGAAAGTATTGCAGGCAGCCACAGTGATCACCTGCCCATTCTACTGGAAGTTTCTTTTCAACTTGGTATAGCAGTCAGTAGTCATTTTTGCTGTTGTGATATCACTAACCAGAAACACTCCAGAAACATATGTTAGCAAGTTAAATGAGGACATGACTGGTTATTGTGTACATATTTAATTAACACTCCTATTTGTGTAAGACATAATATGGTGTTATATGCCTATTCTCAATGCTTGATTAGCAATACATAATATTGTTAATGTTTTAATGAAGAATAATACCATGGTCTTTCCCAAGCACTCACACTGAACAAAGTCCCTAATATGTGAGAAACGTTAACTAGGAGCCACAGCCTTCCCAAGCTATGAGGACTGAATCCAGCTCTGGTTCTTTTGAGTTGTGGGTTATTGCTTAAATTGCTTCACCTCTCTGAGCCTCGGTTTCCTCATCTGTACCTTCTGAAGGAGACCTACCCTTGAAGGCCTGCCCTCCCCAAGCTTTGCTCTCTTCTTGGAGAGCCACTTCCTCACCAGGCTATCTCCCACCATGTAGCCTCTGAGCCTGCTGCCCATTCTGCCTGGCTCACTGTTCTTCCTTCATAGCCCACATGGCTCCTGTCACCCTTCAGGTCTCAGTGCAAGCATCAGCTTCTTCGAGAAGCCTCAGTGCAGAAAGGATCAAGTCAAATCCTTCCGTCATCGTTTGCATTTCATGGCATTTATCGCTAATGCAGATTTCTGTGCATTTGTGTGACGATTTCATTCATGTTTATCTCCACCAGTGGATTACAGGTTTCTGAGAAGAGACACTATGACTGTTTATACTCACCACCATACCCCAGGAACCACATCATAGTGGGAGCTCAATTCATGTGTCATGGGTGAAGGGACAGCATTAATCAATCAGTTGATATGAAACAGGATGACATCCATCTGAATCATCATCATCATAAAAAAAGAATAGCTGACTCCCACCCTTACTGCACCCTCCCCCAGTACATGACCCTGACCTTCAGGAACATATCATCTCAAATCATAAACACCTGATCTTACAAGTGTCTCATTCCTTCTGCCAGCTACCAGCTGCCCACCGCCCACCACTGACCTACTGAGCCAGGGTGTCCTGAGTGAATAGCACCCTTAATGGCAGACACAGGTAACCAACTGCCTTCACTCTTATGCTCCACTGCTTCCTTTTTTTCCCCAAATGAACATCTTGTCCTTCTTCCCTCTTTGCCTCTCTCTTTCAGGATCAGCAGAAACCCCTAAACCATTTTATTTAACAAATCATCCCCTGGTTAGTATCTTTAAAGAAATCTGTGCATTTTCTTCCTTCCCTCTCAATTTACCCTTCCCCTCTCATCATTCCTCTCTCTCTTTCTCTCTCACCATCTTCTCCCTCTATCCATTCTATTTGTGAGTCAAAAATTGACCTTAATAATGACTGATAAATGCAAGACCAGTGCTCAAGTGATCTGTCTGAATCAATGAGAAGCAAGGTGGAATTAGATGTCATAAAGAAATGGTGCCACCAACCTAAAAAGTCCTTGAACATGCCACATCCTTCTCCAGAGTCTCCTCAAAAGTCTACCCCTTCAACATCCCTTAATTGATTCTCTTTCTTCAAGAGGTCAGCATTCAGGGTACTTGCAAAAACTAGTATATTCAATTTTCAGATGCATTGTTTAATTACTCACACAGCAACAATATTATGTGCTTGTTCATCTCATTGAATACACAGATGTGCAGGGTCTTAGCTATACTGTGAGTGGCTGATTAGGGATATCTAAGGACAATTTGTATTATTGTTTCTATGCAAAAGGTCTGGACTCCTGAGTTCCTTTGTAATTTTTATCCTCCCTTCTGAGAGTTGCAAGCAATCTGGTAATCATGGAGAAAGATCTCTTCATTGGAGATAAGACCACCCAAATTTTAAAGAATGCTGGCAATGGCCTGAGAATGCCAGGTCTTTGCTTTAGGATCTAGATGGAACTCCCAGACATATGACCTGGAACAAGCTGTCAGCAGCATGCGCCCCAGGATCCAGGGTAAATGAGATTCTGGTAAAGTCTGCAGCAGCAACAGCAGCAATACTTTGCAGAAGTCCATTTCCACCACCCTGAAGGGATATGCTGTGCCTGGGACCTCTTTCTTCCTGTCTTTTTGGTACAGCTGTGCTTTTCCTCTCTCACCATCCAGCCATCAAGGGGGCCTGTAGTCATGAGATCATAAAAATCACGCAGCAGCAACAGCAGCTGTCTTTCATGGAGCATCTCCAAGTGTGTGCCACACCTTTTGCAAACATTGCCAAACACCTTGCGGATGAGAGGATTCAAGCTAAATGACAGAGACTGGGTCAGGAAGCTGAGGTCTGAACATCTCTGGCAGCTCTCTTTCCTCTAAGCCTCTGAATCCCCTGTCCATTCTCGGTCCTGGGAGCTGACATGAGTGTGTCTGGGTTCCTGATCGAAGGAGTCATTTTATACAAAGTAGACAAAACCCAAATTGCAAGTGTGAGATGCATACAGAAACCAAGGTGAGCCCTACAGAAAAGCAACCCAGGTCCAATCACAGGCGTAAGGGGAGAGGGGGCAGAGCAATGGGCCTGAAAAGAGGAGCAGTAAGAGCAGACATCCCCTGGTCCAACACTCAGGATAGGGTCCATGAGGAAGGTTAGGGCTCCACGATGCACACCTGTTCATACATGTCATGGATTTCAAGGCAACCGGGACACCAAAGTGCCAGAAATGGAGCGATCACTTGCAGAGCATGTGAGCACACACACTTTAGGCAGTAGGTGGGGCTTTGCAATGTTATATATTATACATGGACCAAGTCCAATTTTTAATGCACCAGGGAAATGCACTTGTTAAAAGGTCTCTAAGAAGAATAAAGAAATTTAAGATGACTAAATAGGGAGCCAATTTAAGACGACTAAATAAGGAGCCACCCCACCTGTCCTGGCCTGCAAGCTCGTGTTTTCCCAAAGCAGGCCTTCCTGAAGTGGGACAGCTGGGCTGACCCTAGCCGATGTTTTATCAGCCTACCTCGGTTTCTGATGAGCAGTGAACCACTGATTATTGCCACTGATGGCTGCTGTGTCCTATTTGTAGTGGTCTCTGGGGAGGAAGATCCACAAGCTTCTTCACAAATTCATTTCAGCTCCTCTCCTTCTTCCAGGCTGAGACTTCCCCTCTGCTGCCAATCTCCCATCAACCCCCTTAAGATGAACAGGCTGGGTCACTATCCCCTATAGTTCCTTCATAGGCTAGCCGGGCTGTATGAATTTCATAATTCTGCTGCTTCTTCTAACACAGAACACCCAGGTCTACCTTCTTTTTCCTGAAAAGAGAGAAATACAGGACACAGAGCAAGGCATTGGGGCATAGGAATGGCACAAGTCAGACTCCTGGGAGGGCGTTCCAGCTTTTCCACTTATCAGTGGGATCAGTTTGGCCTTGTAACCTGGCTGCTCTGAGCTACAGGTTTCTAATCTGTATAAGGTAGACAGAAGCGGCAGTTACCATGAAGGGTTCTCGGGATTACAGAAAATCATGTGTAGGGCACCTGGCACGAGGCAGCTATGACTACTACTGTGTCAGCCTCACAGACACAAAATAATCCTTCCATATGGTTAGGTTTAAATCAGGTTAACAAATACCCGTTGTGACCTGCAACACTAAGCAAAAGTACTATTTGGGAAATGAGAATGGAATACTAGACATGGTTTCTGTCTGAAAAAGCTCGTAAGTGGTTTGGCAGAGACACCCAAACCCCTCTTACCACTAAACACACACTTCCATGCCCCTGCAGCAAGATGGTCAGGCTAGGTTGTTGAATGGAGGCAAATTCTCTGGTGGGGTTTTCTTCTCTTTGGTCCTCTGAGCTCTCTGTGAGGTCTGTGGATTGTGGCCCCTGTAGATTTATCTGAAAGATCAAGCAGAGGTTCCTTACCAGAGAATAAGAAGTGGAGTGAAGAGCAGGGAGGAGGCCACGTTGACAGTAGGAACATGCCCTACTGTCAACTAGGCACGTTCTCTGTCCTAGTCTCTGTGCTGTATGTTCATTCCAATCATTTAACTTAATCCTAAGACAGCACTGCACATACTACAGTGGATGCTGTGCTGCTTCACCCTGATCCCCCATCAAGATTAAAGGACTCATTTCCCAGCTCTTGGACCTCTCTGAACTACCCTTTATAGAGAGCCAACTCACCCAAGGTCAAGTCCCACATCCAATGAGTGGGCAATATGGGGCTCTAAAGGCCTGGTCCCCCTCTCCCCAAGTCAGTACCACTCTGCAGAGCCATCCAGCTTCAGGGCTCTGCATCACCTACATTGCTGCTCAGCTTCTTCCTCTGTCCAACTCTACTTCCTTCTCTTCCCCAGCAGATTCTGCTCCCAGAAACACTCCACAGTAAACTTCCTGCACACTTATTTCCCTGTGAAGAAACAGAGGCTCAGAGAGACTAAGTAGCTTTCCCTAGGTCATGCAGCTTTTAAGTGATAGAGCTGGGCTCAGATCCAAGGTTGTATGACAGCAAGACTGTCATTTTCAGTGCACGAGATGAAATCCCTCGTTAGGAATTCAATGACTCAAACTCTAAAATTCCCTGGAAGAAGTAGGAAACCAGTAAACATCCAAATGAGATAAGTTCTTAGAGTTTAAAACAGATTATAGCACTTAGTCCCTTCTCCTACTGCGAAGCTGTCCCTAACCATCTATGCAGACTGTCTCATGCAACTAACAAGTGCAGCAGAGCCCAGCTGGACAGCCAGCAAGAGAAGCCCAAGGACCCAGGCATGGGGTTCTTACAAGCCACTTACAACTCTCAGCTCTACTATGACTTTACATAAGCTACTCACCATCTCTGGATGGGCTTCAGTTTTCTTATCTATAAAATGGAAATAATAGCCCTGCCCCAAAATTGGTTTTAGAATGAAATGAAACATGATAAATATTTTTAAACTATCTTGAAATGCATAAAATCTTCTAGTTCAATGGGAGTGCAGAGCCTAGAAAAGGATAAAAAAGGGTGTTTACCCAGACACCCAAGGCTACTTCCACCAGCTTCTCATCCTTGAGACTCAGGTTTCACAGACTACTGATGCTCTCAGGGGACTGTCTGACTAATGTTCACAGTCCACCCTGGAGCAGCATGAGACATGGACATGTAGGAGATTGGATGCCAGAAGACCCAAACTACACAGTCCTAGTTTTCTCAAAAATGAGCTTTGTGAACTTTATAAGCAACCTCCCCTCTCTGGCTCGTTTTGTCTTTATTGAAATGAGGAAGTTGGACTGGATGCTCCTTAGTTCTCCTTCCATCTCGGGCATGTAGAATTCTGTGATGCCTGGTGCCCTCTTCAGAAAGTGTTTCTTCTCCTCCACCCTACTCCTCAATCTCAGACCTCAGCATGAATTCATTACACCAACCTTCCAGCTCCACCCTTCTCTCTTGTTGGGGGCCAGGGGCAGGGGTGGTGGGGAGTGATGGCTTTGCAACCCAAGCAGGAAGCAGAAAAGGAAAGGACAAGATTACTAGCAAATCAAAGGTCACGTAGAGTCCATGGTACCCTTGGACAACAATAAGCTCACGCTGGTGGCTCTTTTCAGGAGGATGTATGAATGCCGCTTACCTAAATGCCAAGCCTTCATGGGCAGGTCTGAGTGCGTACCATGCCACATGCTGCCTAGTTATGCATTTATATCAAGCGTCACAACACACCCCATTGTTGACCCTATAGAGCATCTCGGAAACTACATTCAGATCTTACCATAAGTCAGAGCAAACACAGTTAGGAAGGAAAACGTACTAGAGAAGAGTTGAGTAGAAATACACCAAAGTGAAATAAACCACAGTTGTTCAGAAAGTCAGTTTGCAAAGATAATGACCAACAAGTTCTGCCCAGGCTAGGCCTTGCCACTTTGCCCCTGTGCACCTTGGCACCAGAGGCAACAGGAAGAGAGAGCAGCTGTAACTATCACCTCGTGGAAGCTTTGGTTTCTGCTTTTTGCAAAGCTCTGCTCTGAGAAAGATGTGCTTCCCAGGAAAAGAGAGTGGGTGATTTGGTTTGCTGGCATAGAGAGTGTTTCCACAGTAAAAACTCATCACCAGTATGTTGCAGCTTATAAAGAGATTGCTTTCACTTTAGAAAGGTTTTTAAAGCAATGGAAAGGTTTCAGGAAGAAATACAGAACACCGGTGACACTGAGGGCAACAGAAGAACTTTTCATTTTGTTCATTCTTCATGTATTCATTCAAAAGTGCTTGATAAGTAGCTGCAATTTACTTGAGTGTCAACCAAAACTGTGAGAATCCCAGTGTGATTTCAAATTGCCCTTTTAGGAAATTAAGTAGAAAAGTGATAACGTGTAACGTTTTGTCATCAGTTCTAAAAAACCATTTGTGAATTTACTTTTATACAGGTTTTCTGACAATAGGGCCACCAGACATTTTGTATTATACATGCCACTCCTGCCAACTGTAGACGTGATATTTAGAGATGATTCTGTGCAGTTGCCAGAGGAAACACGACATATACATAAACCCAAAGTCGTTCGCTAGTGTTGAGTTCAACTCTCTAGTTTAGAGATGATTAAGAGTTCATCTTATGTGGCACCTCCACTGACCGGGGTGCTGTGTTGAGACATCTCCTGAGGCCAATATGGATCAGTAGGAAAAAGTCCTTTAGGATCTGGGCGAGAGGGATACTTGGCATCTTGGCTGCTCCATCTTGAAGGCTGCATCCCAGCATCCTTCAGGCCTCCTGATCAGGAGCATTCTCCAGCTGTTCATTTTCTCCTAAGAAAGCATTGGTGATGAGGTCTGGGCTCTTTATCCCAGGGGCAGGTCTGAACTGGAGAGATGATTCGCATGGCTACAGCAAGATACCCAAGTGCTGGGCCCAGACTGTCTGCCACTTCCCTCTGTGTTCCACACAGCCAGCAACAGAGCAAGCTCTTTTCTCCCAGAAGAAAGCCAGTGTCAGGCATGGCGGAGGCAAGGCCAAGCAACCCTGGGGGCGATAGAGGGGACTGGGTTTGGGTTGGACAAGCCCAGTAGACCTATTTCTCCTAGGACCATGAAAAGCCTGTCCCCCACATTTGACTGGGAGCTAACTGTAAAAGTTGCAGCTCCTTGAGAGTTAACTCTAGAGACAGCTGCACTCGTCACCTTGTGTCTGCATAATTAACCAGCAGTTGTTCCTGCTTTGTGGAACATGGACCAGGCAACCCCCGTGAGGTCCTGTGGGGACATTCTCAGTCTGATTGTCAGACAATTGGCAGGCAGACACAGCTTCTGCAATGCTTGACTGAAGGGACTGAGGACAGTCCGATTTTTTTCTTTCCCACCTCAAATCACATTTATCCTTCTCTTCTGTCTCCCTTCCTCAAGGCCCTCCCACCAGGACCAGCCCCTCTGGACACTGACCCTGCTATTCTCCTGAGGTGGCCCAGATCAGCCCTGATATCTGCTTCTGGATTGGAATTTGAATTGAATCCCTAAAATCTTAAGATGTAAATTCTGTAGTGTCGAAGCTAGAAGAACCTTAAATATCTTGTGGACAATCTCACTGTTATGCAGAAGAGGAAACTTCACCTTGGCATACCCAAGGACACACAGCTGGCCAGGGCAGGGCTCCAGCCGACTCTAAGAGCTGATCGTGGCCAAGTTCCACTCTCACTTCATCCTCCTCAAAACCCTACCAGACATTCAGTCCTCACTCATCTGGAGCTGCATGAGCTCCCTAGATAAGCCTCATGCCATCATTTTAACTCCCATTTCTATACCTTCAACACTAACATCTTATTTTAATTCCAGACCTATTTTTTTAGGTACCTAAGATTCCTCAGATGCAACCCAACAGAACCTTGTTGCCGTCTTCTTTACTAAACCTATGTAATCTTCTGTGTTCTTGCCTGTCTCCATTACATTCTTCTGGATGTGGATCTATTCTGGGAGGCCAATGAGGTGCCTGTTCCTCTGGGAGGCAAATGAAACATGTCTCCCAGCCAGACGGTCACAGGGAAATTGCTCTGGGGCTGAACCTCAGACATGAAGATGAACATGAGGCTACCATGATGACTGGCTTCCCCTAGTGGACTCTTGGGGAGTGGACACAGAAGCTTGGGCATCTGACATCTCTCTGTTCTCATCCAGTCTCAGCTGTTCACATTCAGGGACTGAAATTCCTTCCTCCCAAGGGATTCAATCTGTGGTAGCTCAATCTGTTTCCAGGGCAGGGAGGTGTGTTAGAACCTAGTGCTTCCCAACAGTGAAGTGAAACCTGCCTCTCTCTAAATTCCACAGTGCTAATTAAATATCCCATGTGACTGCCTATCTAATATTAAACATGACTCCCATGTTTCCCAGACCAAACACCTTCCCTTCTCTAGATGAAGCATCTCCAGGTCCCTGTGCTCATGGGACCTAATCCCCAAAGCACCCCAGACACACACCCTGTTTATGTTCATGGGGGTTAAACCCTGCATAAGGCGCTAAGGACAGACCTGGATAGAGGAGAACCTCACCTCATCTGCTGTGTTCCAGCAGGAAGGTCAATCTGCTTGAAAACTGCCTGAGGTTCCGGCAGTTGTGTGGGCCGCCCCATCCACAGGTCCTCTTGCCAATCCTCCAAGAAAATGGGGCCCAATTTCCATTGCAATGCCTCCTTCCTGTCCTCAGTCAGGACACCTGACTTGTTTTCTCACAGCCTCTTCTACACTTTTTTCAAAGTCCTTCTCAGATCCCTCCTCTTCCATGGGTCTATGCTATGTGCACCTCCTTGCACATAGCACACTCCTTGAAAGTAGGACTGGGTCATTTCTCTTAAACGTTACCTATAAAATGAGGAACTGAGCTGGGGAGTCACTAAGGTCTCTGCTCACTTATATATCCTGTTATTTAATTGTCTTATCTGTTAAGTCAATCACAGCTTCTAGTTTGCCTTCTTCCTCAAGGGCATGATAGGGTCTGACCCAGTTCTATTGCTAAATAAACACTTGCTTATTAAATTGAGTTGATACATATTAAGGAATGGAATGAACCAGGAAAGGGAGCTGTTGATAGGGAAAAGGTAGGTGCTGGTTCAGAAACCCTTCTGAACCAGGGGTTTCTGAAAAGGGGGCCCTTCCGCAGGAAGGTGATTCAAGTCAGGACAAGGCAGATGGGAATAGGCTGGAAGCAGTGGACAACACTCAGAAGGGAAACAGGAGAGAGATACTATCATGGCCATGCCTCTCATTTAGGATTCCAGGTTAGGGTGGCCATCAGAAAAGAGATTGAAGGGCAAGGGATGTGATTGTCATTAGTCCAGGAGCTTCAAAATCAGGATTTGCAAGCCACTCACATCAACACTCTCAGCCTCTGTTTCCTTCACCTCCAAAATAAGAGACTTGGACCAGAGCCTGAAAGTATGCTTTGGGCTTGTTAGGAATGCAGGGTTCCAGGCCCCACTCTGGGATGGAGTGGGCATTCAACCAGATCCAAGGAGATGCATGCTAAAGTGTGAGAAGTGCTGTCGTGGACAACCTCTCTGAGATTCTAAAGCAGAGATTGTTAAGAGTGAGTCTCCATGGTGCTCAGAGTCCGCTGCACCATAGAATCACCTGGGGAGCTTTGAAAATCCCATGCCCACAAGAGAACTTTCTGGGATGGTGGATTATTCTACATCTTCACTGGGGTGGTGGTTACATAAATGTATACCTTTGTCAAAACTCATGAACCGTACCCTTTCAATGGGGATATTGTAGTATGTGCAAACTATGCCTCAATAAAATTAATTTTTAAAAACTATCCCTAAATTTAAATCATTACTTACAGTAAAGCTATAATGAAGAATAGTATATTTAAGAATATCAAGACTATCTTAAAATATACTGTATTTCTCCCCCAAGGAAGGGGCTGTGCTCAGGAATAAGTCTGAGTTGGCACATTTTCTAAGGATATAAATAAATGCTTCTTTACCTGATGCCACAGCCCATACCAATTAGGTCAAAATTTCTGGGTATCTTTTAAGCCTCTCCAGGAAATTCCAATGGGCAGTAGGGCTGCGAACTGCCTGGGTGCCTCTTGCAGATGTTAGCAGTCAATCCTTACCATACTGCTGCATTGGGATCTGTCTGAGTGCCCAGCACTGTGCAGAGGGCAAAAGGTGGAGAGAGAGAGGAAAGCAGGCAACACACTATGTCTCTCAGTCATTGATGATCTGGTTTGGAATACAAGGCGTGGGCCTACCCAAAAAGAGTGAAGTTACTACTGAGGCAAGGCCACTCTCACAAAGAGTTTGAGTCACCCACCGGAGTGGCAAGGGCATGGCGACTTCTTGGAGGTCACAGATATTCACCTCTGAGGTTGCTTTTGAGAGTCCTCCTCTCAGCTCCCATCCCACCTCTGCTTTTATAGATTAATAAGTGGAGACTCAGAGAAGTCAAGGAGCTGCCCCAAAGTCACACAGCTAGGAAGGTAGAAGGGAGACCTTGAACCCATGCCCGCTGGCTCCAGAGCACATGCTCTTTCCAGAGTGCCACATGCTCCCCACTGGGCGGCAGGCTGAGATCTCCCCTCCCTTATGGATTGGCCAGAACCCATCAATTGCCCTGCTATGCAGTGCTGACGGGCTCCCTGGGACATGGGAGCAGAAAAATGAGGCAAAGTAACGATGCTGTGTGTTGAGGGGGGTCGGGGTCTCTGGGTGACATCCCCTCAGCATGCAGTCCCAGGGAAATGCAGCCACCGGAGGGCACAGGTGCCTGGTGCCGCCTCAGAAAGAGGAACCACCATGTGGAGGGGAATAATTCAACTCCAGGAGGCGAGGGCATGGCGAGCCCCGCTGCCCCTCCCCCTTTGCCAGGGCAACGTGGGATGTCAGACAACACTGTGGCCACCTCATTATTGGGCTGCTCGGCCATTGTCCCCGGGACAATGGTTTCCGGCCCTGGCTTTGTGTGGGGCTGCCAGCCGAAGTTATTAACCACGGGAGCTGCCTTTGAGGGACGTCCAAGGGAGGGGTGAAAGGTCACTGGAGCAGCGAGGGGAGCGGAAGTGGGAGGGAGAGGCAGCACAAAAGAAAAGGATGAACCTCCGTCCCCCTCCCCTGAAGGAGCCCCAAACAGAGCTGCGCCCAGAGGGAGGCATGCAGGGGCGCTTTCAGAGGAAGTTCTTGCTGCTGCCGCGGGACAGAAGCAGCTGGGATGGCTGACCATCCTGATAGGCCTTGGAGGTATCAGCGTGGATGGGGATACAGGTTTCACGTGGAGAGGACTGAATGGGTTGGTGGAGGGGTGGGGGGCGGACGGGAAACAGGAGGCAGCAGCAGAGGTTGCCTTTGGGGCTTCTCAACTCACTCCTTACATGGGTGTTTGCTACTCAAGCCTTCTGATGTCCACGACATCCGCCTGTGCCCCAACCCTCAGAGAAGCAAACTAGAGGGACCCCAATATGTTGGTCCCGGTAAAGAAAGCTGCCCTTCCTCCCGAGGCTGCCTGTGTCAGCCCCTGCAGATCTGGATGGTGTTGGTGAAGACACCATGGTTTAGGCTTGTCTGGGCAGGTGGTTGTGGAAATTTGGCCATAGATGGAATTGCAGAGGTTGTGTTAATTATTCAGTGTCAATCTGCTTTTAATGGGACAGGGAATCTGATGCCTAAACAGGAGAGGACTCTGTCAAGGGCACAAACCCAGCAATGGGCAGAACTAAAACTTAGTACATTATCTGTTCCCTGACCTTGAGAAAAACTGGGCCTCTGGTGTTTGACTGGGGCCTCCATCCTCGCCCAATCCAGGCCTATCCCAGCTTCTTGGATAACGTCAAAAGGCATGAGTCCCTTTCCTGAGATACCAGGTCCCATGGAAGACAGCTTTGTCCTGCCTCTCAAACCATATAAAGGCAGAGAGCACTGCCCTACAGCTGCCACTTCCAGCAGCCTGGTCTGCCTCCTGCTCTGCCAGCCCAGCGGAAGATGCCCAGACCACAGTGTGCTGCCCTCCAGAGCAGGGCTAGAAGGCCCGGAGTTTTTGGCCATGAGGCCCCAGGAGGCCCATAGCTCATCCAAGGTTGAGGGGTCAGGGCGGGAACTCTGGTCTCGCTCGTCACAGTCTCTCCTCCAGCCAACACGCAAGGACAGGACACAAGTGTGGGTCGGTGGACAATCAGCTGAATTATAAGGAAGCATTTATACCTTATCTATAAGTTTGGATATGCCACGGCATTTGATGGGAAAGTATGAATTATTCTACCCAACTTTTATGTTTAAGGTTATATGTTTTTTAGAACTAGAAAGAATGCTTCAGTCCCTCAACATGGTTAGTTGAAGAGGAGAAGAAAAAGGAGACATCAAATAGAAAATCTAGTGCTGGGTGGCTGTAGAGTATGAGGACGTGGAGCTGGGAAGACAGAGGATGTGGTGGGATGGGAGGGAAAGGCTGTGGAAGGCCTGTACCCCATCTCAGTTCCTCCACTGCTTCACCCCAGATTCTGTTTTTGTTCCCCCGAATCAGACTTAGTCTCCCTCCATTCTCCCATCCCATGTGTGCCCCCATCCTGGTCCTGCCTCGCTGGACAGCCTCTCCACGTCCTTCCTCCTCCCTGCTCTATAATTCTACTTGGTGCCCCTCAACCCCACTCAACTCATTGTCCACCTGGCCTCTGAGGCCAGGCACCCTCATTCCCCTCTCCCACCCACCCTACCCAAGGAAACCCAGCACAGACCATCTCACCTCACTCCAACTTCACTTCTTTGCCAAATGCGTTCCCAAACACCCTCATGAGCTTTGCTAATCTCTTTGCCATCTCTCCCTGCCCCACTCCAAGGGCTCCTCCTGCCTGGTGAAGGTTGCCCTGGGTACCCCAGAACTGAACCTGCAGCAGCCAGCACAGTTGACCTTGGGGCGATAAGCAGCCAGGGAAAGCATTTCTAAAACAACAACAACAACAACAACAACAATGACAACTCAGTAAGCAGATTAAACAAAGGTAGAGACGGAGCCCTCCACCCCTTTCACACACACACACATCCTCACACACAGCTATACCACACCCCACAAATGTTGCTCATGTTTCCTTGGTCATTCTGTCCACCCTCCTGTCTGTCCAAAGCCAAGGACACTGCTCTACTCTAAATTTTGTGTCCCGAAGCCCCCAAATACTGCAACCCTGACCCAATGCACGAAGCCACCCCAAAATACAGCAGAGGATACCAGAGCTTTCATTTTCCCTCAGTATGGCCCATCCTTTGGGTATGCCAACTCCATGGTCACCAAGCACTGCATGTGGGACAGGGCACAGTTTGGAGGCCTTGGTCCAGCCATGGCCCCAGACCCACCTTGGCTCTCTCCTCACTAACACCTGAGAAGCCCAAACTTTCTAGTGTTTAGCAACAAATTAAACTCTAAGCCAACAACAACAGAACAGGGTGGAGTGAGTGGAAAGCAAATGAAATGTTAAAAAAAAAATTAAGCAATGCTTGCATTCTCATTAGTAGGAACATGTGAGATGAAGCACGTTATGTTATTAGGCATTCTCTCGATTCAGTAAACACAAGCTGAATAAATTTATAAATATCAGCATTAAGTGAGATTTAACGGAGAGCTGTTTATCTTCTTCCTGTCAGGCAGGCGGCAACGCTCTCCATGTATCACTCGCCAGCCGTGCAGTCCTCACTCGCTTGCCCAGGTAAGCTGGGGCAGAGCCTGCTGCAGCCCAGCTCTGGTTGTGGGAGGGCTGGCACCAAGGAGCTGCAAGCTTACCTCACCTCATCTCACCTCACCATGCCGGCTGCGAGGTGGCCTGTGCGGTCCACGCTCAGGGAGTCACACTCCCATGCTGCGTCCCAGCCCCTCCAGTAGCACAGTATGTCCTGGGTGACTTTGAGGATGCTATTTAACATCTCTAAGCTAAAGCTCCTCAACTGCAGCATCAACAGATCAGTGCCGACCTGGTAAGGCCATCGAGAGCATCGAATGCTACTGTTCAGTAGGTGCCTGACACATAGTAGGTCCACAAGCAAATGATTTTCCTAATTACATCGTTTCTAGCACAGAGCTGGAGGAAATGGCGAGGTGCAGGTGGCCACTGGGCCCTGCTGTTCTACATGGGAGTAAGACAGCTGCTAGGTGAAGGGGAATGACCAGGCAGCCACAGGGAGGACATGTGGCCTCAGGAAGCCTGGGAGTGTATCCTGGTTCTGCTAGGAACATACGTGGGGCTTTGTGTGGGTGACTCTCTGGCTCCCTAAGCCTCCCTTTCCTACTATTATATCCTTAAAGTGCCTCTGAGGCCAAAGCCTTTGTGGCAATTGTCAAATGAGTCTGTATGCAGTGAGTATCATGTTGAGGGAGGACAAGGTCACCAAGAGCTGAGAATGTTTCTCCGAGTGATGAGACCTAGGTGTTGGGTACATGGAGATCCCCGGTCCCTTTGTGATGCCTGCATCCTATTGCCTCCTTGCCTGGACCCCGCCTCAGCTCAGAAGGCCAATTTCCTAGATTCCAAAGGCCTTCCCAGACCAGTTAGCATGTCCTGCAGCTGTCAGCTCCCTGTGCCTAGCCTGGACCTCAGCCCATGTCTAGCACCCAGTCTCCCACCCCCACACATATTCACAAATAAATTAAAATAACAAATGGCATAAATTCTTCACTCCTGGTCTGGCTTGCTGTATGTAAACTGCTATGACAATACAAGACACAGGCAGGCACCCAATAAAAGCTGTTGAAAATGTGACTGACACCAATTTTCAGCTATCCAGGAAGGCACGGATCCTTGTAAGGTCCAAGAATAGTCCTCGAGAATAGTTGAGAATTCTTGGGTTCCATATGAACACATGAGATACCCCACAAAGGCTTTGGATTTCCCAATACATGACTACCCCCAAACACTCCTTCTTTCCCTCATCTCTCTGCTGAGACCTCTAGACGCCAAGGATCCACCATGGCAACCTCTCCAAAGATACCCTGATAGGCTTTTCTTCCAGGCAGCATTTCCACAGAGCTGTAGGTGAAAGTCACAGGATGAAAATGTGCAATGGGACTGTATCCCCCACCAACACACTGCAGGCAGGGGGCACACAGAGTGCCCCCTCTGCCCACCCTAGGAATGGGCATCTAAGAATGATATGGTCTTTTCTAAAAAGAAAGTAAATAAAGGCAGGTGCCATATAAGAAGACCTTGGGGGACTGTGGGGATGGTCCTTAATGTCTCAGAACGTCTACCTCTCCATCAATGAAACGAAGGATTCAAAGCAGCTCATCCCTGAGTTTACCTCAATGCTGAATTCTAAACATCACCCTTAGGATGCTCTCTGGCTAGGCAGGGAATGAAGGATCTGGGAGGCGAGTTGCAGGAAGCTGCAGCAGCTCCCCATTTACAGATCCTCTAGTGCCAGTTTTTCAGGCTTCCTGACCAAGAGAAGCAGCCAGGCAAATTCCACCATTCAGCCACATTTACAGGAAGCTGGCTATTTGGGAGGCTCTCTACCAGCGGCTTTGGGGGAAAAAAATGTAGAATTAATGTCAAGATCATATATTTACCTATGAGAGAAAAGATGTCCAAGGATGCCCCTAGGTCTCATTTGATCTAAAACTAGGCCTGGAGCTACTTAATTGTCCAAGTCAGTTCAGGCTGCTGTAACAAAAATACTATAGACTGGGTGGCTTAAACAACAAACATCTATTTCACATGCTGCTGAAGGGAACCAGCATGGTCAGGAGCATGGTGAGGGCCCTCTTCCTGGCTTGGAGGTGGCCATCTTCTTGCTGTGTCATCACATGGCAGAGAGAGAGAGAGAGAGAGAGAGAGAGAGAGAGAGAGAGAATGAGAGGAAGCAAGCAGTTTCATGTTTTCTCTTATAAGGGCACTAATCCCTTCATGAGGGCTCCATCCTCATGACCCAATAGCCTCCCAAAGTCCCCATCTCTAAATACCACCCCACTGGTAGTTAGGGTTTCAACATACAAATTTTGGGGTACTCAAATATGCAGTCCACAAAACTAATATCCCTAAGTTGTCTGCATATATATGGTTGCTCTGATGCTGCTTTGAGGGTCTCAGACAATGGAATCGAGTGTAGATCAAACTTCTCTAGGCCTCAATAGCGTGAATCTAAAGATTAGGTCACAATAATGGCAATAAGCCACATTTCACTGGATGAATCCCACCTACTCCTTCAGGAGTCTATCCACATTCAAAATATCACAAGTACTTAAAGTCTCTGAGCAGTATCACAAAGACTGACACAGATGCATGCAAAATAGAAAATGGATAGATGGTAGTATGGGGTTGGGGGTGGTGTGTGTGTGTGTGTAAGTAAAGAGGATGTCTTGTGCTTGGGATATATTTCTTTTGAGGTTCTTCGGTGGCAATGCTTGCCCTGAGCTCAGGAGACAGTCAAGCCAGAGAGATATATCTGTTCCCTACTTAGAAGAGAGCACTGATGCATGAAGGTCGGGAGGAGGCCAGAGAATAGTGTGTTGAAAGAAGAGAATGTGACCAAGGCCCCAGCATTAAAAATGAACCCTGAACTGGAGATGGGGAATGAAGAAAAAGTCAGAGAAGAGGGCACACGTGGAGCAATCTGAAAGACAGGAAGAGCCACAGGTGTGCACAGTAACTAGGATGTCAGGTTAGTAGAGATCTTCAGGAAGTAGGGAAAAGGCAATCATGACAAACACTGCAGGACAGTCAGAAAGATGGGGAATGAGTAAAAGCCATTGAGTTTGGCACTGATGACCTTCACAGGAACCATACACGGAGAAACCTGTGGAAAGAAAACTGATTACACAAAGCCAAGGAATTAGTTAGCAGTAAGGGCATTAAGGCAGTCTTATGGGTTAAATCATACACAACAAAAATATGTCAAAATTCTCATCCCAGTACCTAGAAATAGAACCTTAGTTGAAAATAAGGTCTTTGCAGGTGTAATGAGGTCATTAGG
The DNA here is from genome assembly GCF_008728515.1 of Papio anubis. Taxonomy (NCBI): domain Eukaryota; kingdom Metazoa; phylum Chordata; class Mammalia; order Primates; family Cercopithecidae; genus Papio; species Papio anubis. The sequence continues at coordinate 90,092,757 of NC_044989.1, forward strand.
ATTGGTCCTTAAGCCAGTATGACTTGTGTCCTTGTAAGAGAGAGGAAGATGCCAAGTAAAGACACAGACATACAGAAAGAAGACAGAAGATGGAGGTGGAGGCTGAAGTGATGCAGTCACAAGTCAAGGAACTCCTGGGTTACCAAAAGCTGGAACAGACAAAGAAGTATCCTCCCCTAGAGCCTTCAGAGGGAGCAAGGACCTGCTACATCTTGATTTTGTAAGCCAGGTCTCCAAGATTGCAAGAGAATGAATTTCTGTTGTCTGAAGCAACCCAATTTGTGGGACTTTGTTACAGCATCCCTAGAAAACTAATACAGGCAGTAAGTGCACTTCTATAAGAAATGTGTTCATGAAGAGATGGAATTAAATGCTTTTAATAAAGAGAATGTTTTCTTTTCATGGACATACTTGAGAATGTTTATAGACTAAGAGGAAAGAATCTACATATAGAGAGAGAAGTTGAAGATTCAAAACAATGGAAGGATGGTTAATAAAATATGGAGGAGGAAGAAAAAGATTAAAAGGAGAATTCAAGTGGCATAATTGGCCTAAAAAGGTGAGGGACACTTTGCCATTCTGGGCCAGGTGTCTTGGCCTGGACCCTATAGAAAGCAGAGCCTGAGGCAAGGATTGAAGTGCTGACATTTTATGTGGGGGAAGGATGCCAGTTCAGGACGGTGAAAGTGAAGAATAAATGGAAGCAAGGCAAGTGCAGATGCAAGGCCTGTGATGAAACGCATTGCTATCCTAGTGGCAACTTCACACCAAGCTGCGAAGATGCTGTATTAGAGTTCTCCAGAGAAACAGAATTAATGCAACATAGAGATAGAGATAGAGATAGAGACAGAGATAGAGATAGATACATACATACAGAGATAGATCTCTCACATATAGATCTATATGTGAGATAGATCTCTCTCTCTCTACATGGAGAGAGAGAGAGAAGAACAGAGAGAGAGGGGGGCACAAAGAGAGACACATTGAGAGATAGAGATTGAGTATAAGGAGTTGGTTCATGCGATTATGGAAGCTGAGAATTCCCAAGATCTGCCATCTGCGAGCTGGAGAACCAGAAAATCCAGCAATATGGTTCTACAGTCCAAGTCCAAAGGCCTGACAACTAGGAATTCCAATGCTGTAAGTGCCAGTTCAAAGGGAGAAGACTGATGTCCCAGCTCAAGCAGTTAGACAGAGGGCAAATTCACTTTTCCTCTGCCTTGTTGTTCTATTCAGGCCCTCAATTAATTGGAACTTCTACATGAGGGAGGGCAATCTACTTTATTCAGTGTGCTGATTCAAATGCATATCTCATCCAGAAACACACCCACAGAAACACCCAGAAATAATGTTTAGCCAGACACCTGAGCACCCCATGGTCTAGTCAAGTTGATACATAAAATTAACATCACAGACATACAGCAGCTCACTCATGAGACATGTTTGCTTGACATGCTGGGCTTCTCTGTAGGATTTGCAAGGCGAAATCATACCATAAAGTATTCACAGGAAGGAGGAGGGCGATTTATCTGACCATCTTCCTCCAGTCTCCCGTTTCCCAACAGTCAAGATTTACCCAACAGTGAGCAAATCCCCCTGGGCTTCTGGATGGCATCATCCAGTCCCCATTCACCACAACATCAAATCCCACGGTGTGATCAAGCCTGGAAAAGGAGGGAAAATGCAGAATTGTGCAGACACCTAACAAGAGAAAATAGAGGCAATTGAGGAAATCCAAGAAAGCACACAAAGTTTGTGTCCAAAATTAAGGGGTGCAGGGGAAGAAAAACAGGTAAGTGAAAATACAGAGACATTTTTAAAATAAAGAGAAGTTGAGGAAACTGACTTTGAGTGGTAGGTGGTGTTCAAAGAGAGCTCAAGTAAACTGTAGGAAAGGAAGGAATATAGAACACGCCTGTGACCCCAAAACCTATACATTTTTAAAAAGTAAAAGAGGCCTTGTTATAACTGAAATACTATAGAATCCTAGAAAATCAGAGCAGGCATTAGAAATCACTTTCCTTAACCTTTTCACTTTAAAGATGAGGCAACAAAGACCAGGAAAGAATTAATGGTAACTAAGTTTCATAAATGTACAATGTTTGTTATTAATGAACGTGTGTGTGTGTGTGTGTGTGTGTCTGTGTGTGTGTGTGTGTGTGTGTGTGTGTGTGTGTGTGTGTCCAGGATGTCATTTACACATTTCTCCACCTGGTGGCTCCCGCCTGAATTACAGGCAGAGTCCAGCCAGTGGAAAGCAGCAGCAGAGGACAATGTCTTGGAATCCCAGAAGGAAATCTTAAGAGCTGAGATCTGAGACCTCCTTCACAGACCCAGGCCAGCTTCTCGTGGACTAGCCTTAGTTCTCAGAGACTCAGAATGTTTGCTGCCCCTCTCTCCAGTTCTGTGATCCCTCCTCTGTAGCTCCCTTTCCATACAAGAAAATACCAACCAGGGGAAAGCAACCAACAAAAAGTATGTTTGACCAGTGGTCCTGGTCACTAATTCTTTGAAGACTTCCAAGATGGTAAACGGAAAGAACAGCCCACATGCATGCACATACATATGCATATACAAAATGCAAAGACTAAGACCCAATTAGCCTCTCTCTGTGTTTCTTTTACAGGAAGGGAAGTGTCACCAGCCTCAACTACTACTCCCCACCCCCTGCAACTGCCATTCTTTCTGACTTGTCTCTAGAAAAGGCCATGTGACCTCTCCCTCAGACTGACCCATTGTCCCAGTCAGAATGTCCAGCCAAGGCAGAATAAAGCATCTACTGGACCTAAAGGATGCCCCTGATATCTCCCAACTGGCTTCTGAACGGATCCCCTAAGGGAACTTTATCATAGACACATTTAAAATGCCAAGAATGAATTGATGTGTGCATTCACCAAATTTCAGTGTCAGTGCTAGAGGCAGATTTACAGCTCAAATGAAGTCTGTTTAAAAAAAAAAAAGAAGAAGAAGAAGAAATTCCACTTTCTTCTCTAGCTGTGAAAATATTCTCTGAGGAGTCTCCTGTCTGAACACCTATATGGCCAAGAGTAGAATTTATCAGAGCAGATGTGAGAGTAAGAGTCTAGTGTTATTCTCTATTGCCATGTAACAAATTACCTCAAACTTAGAAGTTTAGAACAACAAACATTTATTATCTCAGACATCTATTCCTGAGGGTCAGCAATCCAAGAGCTGCATAGCTGGGCAATTCTGGCTCAGGGTTTTTCATGAGGTTATAGTCAAGTTGTCAACCAGTCCTACATTCATATGAAAGCTTGACTCAGGCTGGAGGATCCACATCCACAGTGTCGCCTAATTTCTGACTGGAGGTCTTGGGTTCCTAATGGCTGTTGGCAGGAGGCTTCAGTTTCTCTCCACATGGGCTTCTCCATGGGGATACCTGAGTGTTCTCATGACATGGCAGTGGGCTACCCCCAGGACATGTGATCCAAGAAAGAGCAGGACAGAAGCCTTGTCTTTCAAAATCTAGCCTCAGGATTGATATACCATCAATCTGCTGTACTCTGGTGGTCGCATAGACTAACTCTGATACCATGTGAGAAAGAAATACACAAGGGCCTAAATAGTGGGAGGCAGGGAATCCTTTGCCTTTGGGATTCTCTAGTAGCCACCTTTAAGGCTGGCTACAACATATTAGGTGGTAAATGCAATGGAACTCATGACTCCAATATGTAGATTAAAAATAGAATTACTAAAAAATACTGAAGATTGGTGGTCCTCAGGTTTGAGCAAGCATCAGATTCACCTGTGTTTTTAGCAATACACAGATTGCTAGAATCTACTCCCCTAGAGTTTCTGATTCAGTAGGTCTTGGGTGGGGTTGAAGAACTGGAATTTCAAATAAGTTTCCAGATAATGCTGATGCTTCTAGTCTGGGGGCCACATTGTAAGTGTAGATAAGTTCATCAAAATTTAGAATTTGGACATACCTTAAAGGTCTTCTGATTCAGTGGCTTCCAAGTTGAGATGACCATCAGAATCACCTGCAGGAGATTCTTCCCCACCCCAACTCAAGAGTCTATGATTTTTTTAAACTCCTCCAGGCAATTGCATGATCAATCAGGTCTGGAAATCCCCAATGCCAAAAGTCTCCTCTGCTTAGCATCCCCGGCATCAACCCTCCTCTTAAAGAAGACTCTTAGCAAATTGTGGTGTGTGTATATACCATGGAATACTACTCAGCCATAAAAAGGAATGAAATAATGGCATTCGCAGCAACCTGGATAGAACTGGAGACCATCATTCTAAGTGAAGTATCTCAGGAATAAAAAAATGAAACATCATATGTTCTCACTCATAAGTATAAACTAAGCTATGAGGATGCAAAGGCATAAGAATGATACAATGGACTTTGGGACTTGGGGGAAAGGGTGGGAGGTGGTGTGAGAGATAAAACACTACACATTGGGTACAGTGTATACCCCTTGGGTAATGGGTGCACCAAGATCTCAGAAATCACCACTAAAGAAATTATTCATGTAACCAAACACCACCTGTTCCCCAAAAACCTATGGAAATTTAAAAAAAGAAGACTCGTAGCAATAGGTCATTAACTCCCTCCTAAGGCAATGCCCATTGCAGTGTGGGCATATAAACTGCTTCAAACGTGTTGCTCAGACTTGAGCAAAACTGGCTTGTCCACGATGTTCACACATTGCTCACCAAGCATATGGATTCTCTCTCCTCATAACCACTGTCTAGTTTTCTAAAAAGGACTTTTATCCTCAGTCTTCTATTTTTTAAGAAAGTATCCTTCCTTCCTATAATTCATCCTTAGGGGGCATGGTTTACACTGCCTTCATAGTTCCTAGTTCCCTCTGTTTCTCTTTCTCAGCCTCCTTCTTTGTAGGTGATGCTTAGAATGGAGCTATTAACCCAAGTGTGGTGCAACTCAAAGAAGTATAGAGGAAATATAGCACTTTTATCTTGGATGTGCTTTTCCTATTAGTCCCACCTAAGAATATAACCACCTTTCAGTCAGCTCCAGCACACTGGATAGGTAAATTATGACAAATAGATATTTAGAAAACTCCCAAGCCATCTGAGAAAGCACCCTCAATGAGTATCTTCAAGGTGTCTAAGCAGCCCAAAAGATCTTGATTTCCTATTCTCTGAGAACTGCAATCTTTTTTCACAAAAATGAACCCCCAATAGCCTCAGTGAGAGCAGACTGGACCAGGGTGTCAAGCAACACAGGCTGGGATGAGGAGATTCTCTCTGATGAAAGAGGAGTGGCCACTCTCTTCATGAGGATCTACTGGATAATCTCAGGACCTGCCTTGTGCCTACTGGAAAAGAGAACTTCCCTGCAGAGATGCAGAAAGAGAAGCCAATAGAAAGGGTGGGGGGAGAGAGGGAGAGAGAGAGAGAGAGAGAGAGAGAAAGAGAAGGAAAGAAGGAAAGAGAAAGAAAAAAAAAGAAAGAAAGAAAGAAAGAAAGAAAGAAAAGAAAGAAAGAAAGAAAGAAAGAAAAGAAAGAGAGAGAGGAAAGAAAGAAAAGGGGAAGGAAGGCTAAGAAAGAAAGAAAGAAAGGAAGGAAGGAAGGAAGGAAGGAAGGAAGGAAGGAAGGAAGGAAGGAAGGAAGGAAGGAAGGGAAAGAGATGGCCAGCAGCCCACTGAGTGACTTTCTGGGTCCTGGTTCTGGTCATTTCTGACACTCAGCTACATCATTGACCTTGGGTTCCATAACCCATCTCTGCATCTCTATAACCCATCCCCTATATTTTTTGCCTAATTGGGCCTAATTGGTTGGCATTTTTTCAACTAAAGAGTGTCAGTGAATAGAATATAATATCCAGAAGACCTTTGGCACTGCTCGTGCTATTATGTCTGCACTGGGTGGAAACAAGCCTCCCTTGTGCAGGGTTGGTATTCCTTAGGCCTCTAGACCCATCAAGACCTTTCTTTTCACCTAAATTCAATTGAGGACCTGTCTGCATTCCACTAAGCCAGCACCTTTCCCACCCCTAGCACAACCCACTCCAGGGTAAGCTCAATTTTATATTCAACAATAAAATCAACAAAACCTTTCAAAAACGTTTTGGAAATGTCCTTTTTGAGGTTAAGAAAGCACTATAAAACCGGAGCTTCAGTTCACACTGACGTGTATACACTCCACCTCGTTCCCTCTCACACAGCTCCAACCCTAAAGTGGAATTCACCTACATGAAAGCTGCCTTCCAGTCTGCTCTCCTACTTCCACACCTTCTCTCTCAACTATTTCTTCTTGGAATACTCAATTACTACTTACTGCTTCTCAATATTTATTGAGAACCTACATGTACCAGGAGCTGTGTAGGTTAGTGGGGACACAGAGAGGATAAGGTAGTCCCAGGTTCTGGCTTCAGAGAACTCCTAAGAATGCCATCCTTGCAGCCCTCAGAATCCTACCACTCACAGAGCTCACTGCTCAGATCCTTGTGCTCATCCTCTTCCCATTCCCAGCCTGCCTGCACCTCCATCAAACTGCACCTGCCCTAAAGATCTATTCCCTGAGGATCGTGCTCTCCAGTTTCTGAGTGATGGCAAGCTCATTGAAAGGTCCCGTGTCTGCTAATAACTCTGCTGAGCCTTTGCTTAATATCATCACACTACTCCCAACACAAATATTTGTGTTTTAACATCTCTAAAGTCACAGTGCCTGAAATAGAGAGAACTGACCTACTGGGTGTCATTTCAAGCAAGATGCTTGTCTTGTTCTTCCAAGTGACTTATTCACAAAGATTCCACTTTTCCTGGGCAAAGCCTGGGGATTCAAGGATCTTGTCCAGATTCCAGTTCCCTTCCTGATGGTGTTCCCTAGTCCCAGAGACAGATTCTGGAATTGGAAGGCCTGGGTCCAAGTCCTAATTTCAGTACACAGTCATTAAATGACCTGACCTTGGGTATGGTGTTTAGCTCGTCAGAGCTTCACTTTGCTCATCCGTAAAACAGATCAACAGTAACCTCATCAATTGCTCATGAAAATGATATGAGATAATGCTATTAAATTACTCTGGGATATGAATGCTGCCATGATTTCAGGCAGTCTCCTCACCTTCCCCGAACTCAGCACAACACCCCTGGCAAAGGAGATGTGAGACAGGAGAGCTCAGCCCACTCTGGGTGCATGACTGAGAAAGTGCTAATGAAAGACTTTCATCTTCTAGGTCCTTCACCAGTGGGCAGGGAAGGAGAAGGAGTGACTAAAAATGTGCTGAAATCACACCTCTAAAATAAGTCCTGAGCTCATCATTCCCTCCCTGTCCCTGGACCTAGGTCTACCCCAAACCTAGAATAGCATTAACTGGCTGCCTTTCTGGGCTGACTCAAGACAGCAATGGTGGTCCCTTAGGCTCCCGGTTCCAGAGGCTCCACAGAGCAAAGTGAGAGGAAATGTTGCCTGCTTTCCTCGGGAGTATCATGGGAGGGGCTGTGGCATGACCCCTGTTGTCTACTCTCTGGAAGACTACAGAATGCTGGTGGCTAAGGGATTCCACACCCCTTCTACCTTTTCATCCACATTCTTTCCTCCTCTGTCTTTTACATGGGCGTCTACACCTACTTTTTTTTTTTTTTTTTTTTTTTTTTTTTTTTTTTGAGACGGAGTCTCCCTCTGTCATCCAGGCTGGAGTGCCGTGGCATGATCTCAGCTCACTGCAAGCTCCACTTCCTGGGTTCATGACGTTCTCCTGCCTCAGCCTCCCAAGTAGCTGGGACTACAGGCGCCCACCACCTCGCCCAGCTAACTTTTTGTATTTTCAGTAGAGACGGGGTTTCACTGTGTTAGCCAGGATGGTCTCGATCTCCTGACCTTGTGATCCACCTGCCTCGGCCTCCCAAAGTGCTGGGATTATAAACGTGAGCCACCGCGCTCTGCCTACTTCTGAGCCCAATCTACGACCCATCCATTCATTCATTCACTATGTATTAGTTGTCTACTCTGCATCAGACACTCTCCATGGAAATGAAACACAGCAACTCCCATTACCACATCCCACCTCCATGATGCCTGTCTCCTAGTCCAAGGAAGAGAAATTTGTAGAAAAGGACCATCTGAACTAGCTTACAGATGTGAGGGGGGTGGGACTCCTGAATCAGTCTGGGCTAATGAGTAAAAACTTAGACAGAACTGGAGAAGCCCGTCCTGCATCTCCCTTTCCTTATCTGTAAGAATCAGGCCTCCTTCCTGCTCTTGTCCGTCCCTAAGACCCTGGGGCAGCTGGAAGGGGTGGATATTGCCTTGGGGATGGAGGGGGACTGGAGTGGGACAGTGAGCAGGCCAGGAGCAGTTTACAGACAAAACCTCAGGTTGGTTGAGGAAGCCAGAACCATGAGACAGAGGTGACCGGAGTCAGAAACAAACACCCTGATCCAGAATCTCCCAGGTCTGTGTCTGAGCCTCCATCAGACCAACAAGCACTTGGAGGGAAAGGAGTCTGGTCTCACGCAGTCAGCTTCCTCTCCTCCTGAATGGGAAAAGATGGGTCTGGGAGACCAGCTGGCTGGAGTTTAAACCCCAGGCCTGCCTGCCATCGTCTACATGGCCTTGATGACTTTGCCTGATTATCTAAGCATCAGAATGTTCATCTAAGAAAACAAACAAAAAACATTTGTAAGGATCTGCCGCTGACCGTTCGTGTCCTGCTTTTCTCTAACAACCAGGGCCCCTTCGGGTGAAACCTTCCTGCAATTTTTAACCACCTGCTACCTGATGTCATGGTTCTTTGTGTAGCCACCAAGGAGCTATGAGTTCCAGGCAGGAGTTGTGACTGTCCTTCCCTAGAATACCCACGGAACTCAGTCCAGTGTCTGGCGCACGTAGGGGATCAGAAAACAGCTGTCTTCCTCCTTCGTTCAGATACTAGGAGGACCAGTCCTGGCGGTGAGACCCACGGAGGCATGGGCTGTGAACGCGTTTTGCCAGGGGAGGATGCGGAAACTGCGGCGCCTCTCCTCGCGCCAGGAGGCCCAGCCCTGCGGGGCGGAGGGGCTGGAAACCCGACAGCTCCCGCCCCGTGACAGCCGCCGCCTGCGGAGTCCCAGAGGGCAGCGCGGGGAAACAGGGCGCACTTGGCCCTGGTGTCCCGGGACGCTGCACGACGACGCTCCGTTAACCTCCTGGCTCGTTCTGATACTGAGGCTGCATAAAAAGAAGGATCCCATGCAAATGAAGGCCAGTGTAGCGGAAGGCTAAATACTTTTAATTAAAGGAAGGCACCTGGAGACCCAGCCGGTGGGAGGAGAGAACTAGAGCAAGTCGGCTGCGCTCTGGGCGGGGAGGCGGAGAGACACCTCGCCTTTTCTCCAGGGCCCTTCTCCTCAGCTACCCCGCCCCTCCTCCCTACTCCTCCCATCTTCAGCAGGCAGAGGGGACAGGAGGTGGCCTGACCCGGAGGAGTTAAGGGTGAGGCTTGGGCGCCTGGAGGAGAGGGGACTTCTTCTGTCCTTTGCAACAACTCTGACATGGTGTCTGTGACCCAGAGCCCTGGGGACTCAACCCTCAAACCCCGATCTGAAGGTGCGGAAGGAGAAAGTGATTGTCCCCAGTCCACTAGGCAAGTGAGAAACACTCAGACCTCCCAGGACTGCCAGCTTCAGGGCCTTCTTGCTGCCCTGTGCAAATTCTGAATTTGCCCTGCTGCAAATTCTAGGCAGCAGTGAAGCCAAGGATAACAGCCTGTGGAGCCTTTAGAGCACTCACATTTCTTCTTCATCATCACCAGCATGTCTAAAATTTGCAGAGCCCTTAACAAGCCCTGTGCAATGCGCTTCATCATCTCATTTAATCCTCATGTGACTCTTGAAATGAAAGTGTTCTCATTATCCCCATGCCACAGGTGAGGTCACTGGGGGTCCAGAAAGGCTAAATCACCTGTTAAGGCCCCACAGTAACTAGGCTAGAGGAGTCTCCAAGACAGTCCAACTCAGAAGTTCAAGGTTGCAGGACCCTTTTCCTTAGAGATAAGGTCAACAAGAATGGTGAAAATGTTGGACACACCGCGCTTTGGTCAACCTCTGACACATAGTTGGCGCTCGCTCACAAAGTAGGTGTTCAGTCATTGCAGTGACCTCTTTAGCCAGACCTCCCTTCCCATGGTCAGGGTGTGTGTGTTCCCCTGGAGGATGACTCTGGAAAGAAAAAAATATGGGACAAAGAGACCACCTGCTGGGCCCCAAGAGCCAGGGTCAGGGGCAAGGGCATCTCAGATGCCTGGGTCCTGACCTCTAAACCAGCGTCTTTCCTGCAAGTAAAGATGGGAAAGGGTGAGCACTGGCGCAGTCTCTTCCTCTCTCTTTGTGGAAAGGTATGATGAGGATGGGGGATAAAGCAGAACTGGTATCTCTGAATCTGTAACTAATATCCAGAACCCAAAATGGCCCTGGTTGGATTTAAGCTTCTTGATTCAGATTCACCTTTTCTTTAGCACTCACTACATGTCAGGCACTAAAGTATCTTGCAATGTACCAAACAAAGGTATATCCTTATTCACTTGCCTTTTAGAGCCAAGGTTTCTGTGGACACCAGGCATGGTGACTCACATCTGTAATCCCAGCAACTTGGGAGACTAAGGCAGGAGGATGGTTTGAGCCCAGGAGTTCGAGACCAGCCTGGGCAACATGACAGGACTCATCTCTACTAAAATAAAATAAAATAAAATTTCGGGGTATGGTGGTGTGCACCAGTGATCCCAGATACTCAGGAGGCTAAGGCAGAAGGATTGACTGAGCCCAGGAGGTTGAGGCTTCAGACTGCAGTGAGCTGTAATCACACCACTGCACTCCAGCCTGGGTGACAGACTGAGACCCTGTCTCAAAGAAAAAAACAAAAACAAAAACAAAACAAACAAACAAAAAAAAAAAACAGTTGCTTTAGTCAAATTGGATTCTACTTCATCATGCCATCTCCTTTGGGGTTACTTATAATGAAAAAAAATAAATAAATAAACAGCCCAAGCAGGGACTTCCTTGCAGTCACTGAATGGTCCTGTGGAGTGAAACCTACCAGTGACCTTGGCCTGAATGTCAACAGGGTACAAAGCCCTGTAGAACTCCTTGCTCCTAGAAGGACGATAACAAACACAATCTTGTACCGACCAAGAGTTCAGTAGCCCCAAATCCTTGTCTAATGGTCTGCTGAGAACCAGTTCTGGGAAGGAAGATCTTCAAGAATGGACAGTGACATTTGATGGGAATTTCTGGACACAGTCATGACAGAAGGGAATCTTTTGGACTTCTGAAAAATCAGCAAGTGCTCAACAGTCTTCACCAAGCAAAGCAAATGTTGGAGGACAATAGTCAATGCCAATGTCATCAGAAGTCAAACAGTAATCATCTTGTCTACCACTCCTCATAGGGCCTGAAGCTAGAATGCGGTTATTTACTCCTTCTCCCATCTATTTCTCCCTGGATCTCAGAGCAGGCCAGAGTAAGTGAGTCCCAGAGAAGTGACCTCATCCTCCCCCAGGGCCATTAGAACAACACCTCCTCCTCAGGGGCACCTGTAAATCAGGGCCCCACAAGGGTCTGGCAGTGCTGGAATGGGGTGTGGCTTGGTAAGGGGACCTGCATGTTTAGTACAATGGCCTGATTGTGTGGATTGTTCCAACCCAGCAGCGCTCAAGTGGTCACATGTTCCCTGGGCAGCAGGTGCTATAACCTTTGCCCAGAGATTTGGAGCCTTCAGTGGTGAGACTGAGTGCCAATGAGGAGGAGAGTAGTCTGGCTGTCTCCCACTGCCCCTGGGATCTGGAGAAGGTCACCCCCTCACCCTGCCCATGTTCTGTGCCCAATTCTCACCCATATTCTACTCAGAGGGTCCTCAGCCATCCAGAAAAAAAAGAGAGGCAGGCAGCATGCCCAGGTAAAAATTAAAAGGCTACTGAGTTTCTGCTTCTGCCACTAGCTGCTAAGAACCAATGAGGGGCAGGCATGGCTAAGACTTCAGTCCAGCATTTATCTTGTTAACTGCTGCGTGCCCAGTATCCAGCACCACACCATCACAATGAGGTCATTGTGTTACCCTTGCCACTCAGTTATTCCATCGAACACTCAGGTAAGCACAAGCATTTACTGAGCATTGTCTCTGTGCCAGACACTGTTCTAGGCACTGGGGATACAGCAGTAAACAAAACTACCAAGAATTCCTGCCCTCATGTAACTTACCTTCTAATGGGGGGAGACAGATGATAAATAAATAAGTGAAGTAGACAATATGTCAAATGGTAAAGAGAAATAAAGCAGAGTGAAAGGGATAAAGCTGGTGGTGGGGTGTTGGGGGAGGCAGGGTTGGTTTGCAATAGGGAGATTGGAGAAGAGTCCCCAGAGACACTGATCTTGGAGCCAAGACTTGGAGGTGAAGGATCAACCATCTCCTCAGTCCATCTATGGCAGTATTGGTCCTAGACCAGCATCCCCTCCTCACTTCTCTGATCTGTCATCAGACAGAAACTTCCCCTGGGCCACTGGAAGATTTCGAGGTGGGAGGAGCCATATCTGCTTGCAGTGACTACTGGGCTTGAGGAAGCTGAAGCTCACCAAAGGACATGGGAAGATAGGATGGGGCTTACACTCATTCTGGTCTTCACAGGGCAGCCCATCACCACCAGTCGAGGATAGAATTGAGAGTCAAAAGTTGACTATACAATATTTCCCCACCCATCCCCATCACCACTTCCCTCTGTCCTCAGGGCTGCCATTACCCCTTAGAATTAGGGGAACACAGTGCCCCACCAACTCCCCACCCTGCCTGCAACCTGGCTTCCTCCAATCCATTCACCACACTGTAGCCAGAAAGAGCTTTCCAAAACATGCCTGTTCCTTCACTTTCCCCAACTAAGATCCCTTTGCTTTTTAGTATAAAATCCAAATTTCTCAACATGCCTACAAAGATTTTTGTGATCTAACTCAGCACACTTTCCCAGACCCATCTCTCAGCTCTCACTGCAGATACACACGCGTGCGCACATGCGCATACACACACACACACACACACACACGCACTCTATTACTGTACTTTATCTCCCACTACACTGAACTCAGTTCCCTGAATGTACCTGGCCCTCTCTGGCTTCTGGACCTTTTTCTGCCAATACCAGAACATTCCACCTTTACTCTCCACATTCTCACATTTGCCTGGTGGATTCCAACTATTCTTTCCAGTCTCTGCTTAGAGGTCTCTCTTTCTGGACAGCCAAGACTCTGTGGGGTACCCTCACTGCTCCCCACACCTCCCCCTCTACACTCCAGCCACATTATAGCATGAAGCACACCTCCCTACAAGGACCTGTTGATTTGTTGCATGAGGGCATGGTTGTTGTTTCAGTCGCCTCTAGGTTCCCACGTCATAGCAGATAGTCCAGTACTTAGTAGATGCTCAGTAAATGCTTGTATAGCTAAATACATCAAAGGGGAGGAAGAGAGGAAAATAGAAAAGGCTCTCCTGGTGAGGGGACCACGGCACTATATTCATCATCATAATTGCCTCATCCCTTACTTTTCTCCATTTCTTACTAGTTTACAAATCATTTTCACGTTGCCCTGCTAATAAAATGTGGCTATTACATGTAGAGTTTTACTAAGTGTGGGAAACCCGAGAATTTGAGTGTGTCTTTCCCAAGGTCACACTGCTCAGAGCAGGGCAGTATCACAAACCCAGGTCTCTCTGACTTTGAGTCCAGGGTGCTTTCCATAACTCACAACTCCTTGGGCTCTAGAATGGAGAGACTAAGTTTCAAACATGACAGTACAGCTATCTCTTGAATCCTGAACAAGAGACCATAAGACTGAACTCAGTCATCTAATTTGACCTGTGAACGTGGCTTGAGGATCTCAGGGGGTCGACGTGTACCCTCTCTTTATTTCCTGGTTACCCGTGGGCAGTCAAGGCTGCTTTCAGGATCAGGAGCATTTCCCAGTCAGGATGCCCATCCTAAGCTTCTGTGCACCTTGGTCACTGCCTGGAAAACAGTAATGGCCCTAGACTGGGGAATCTCTCCAGGTACTCCCTTCTTGCTCATCCCTACCTGCTTACCTTTAATCTTTAAAGGGATATTCAAAAGTTGTAAAAAGACAAGACAGACTAGGTTTATGGGAAGCCAACTTGTCCATATTCATTCTAAAGGTGCCCAACCTGTACTCCCACAGTTCCATTTGTCACTTCTCATCTCTCCAGGAAAATATTTATACGTAAAGTTCATTACAGAACAATCTTTTTTATAGAGTACACTATCTTGGCTCACTGCAACCTCCACTTCCTGGGTTCATGGAGAAACTGAGCCTAGAACGCCATGGCTCTGGAAGCCACGGGAATGGTATCTTCTATTCCGGATTCTGCTCTCCAGAGCCACAGGTGCCTGGTAGCATGGAACCGTCTCTCAGAACTCAGAGAGTTCTCAGACAGTAGAACTTGGCAGCCCATTGAGCTGCTGGAGTAGGCTCTAGTCTGTGACTGTAGTCTTGGACACCCAGAGAGCAGACTCCTGACCCCCAGAGAGTGCACACTCAGATCCAGGATGGAAGGGAGGAATCAGCTCACTCACACCTGAGAGACCACCTCCTTAGGATGTCCTCATTGCTCTTTCTCCCCAGCCCCCTCGCCCCGCTTTTATTTTGTGGGCATCTCTCTGTCTGTCAGTATCCTTGGTATAGTGACTGTGACGCCACACCAAGGTCCATGGGCAATGCTTCTCTGCCATCTTTATAGTGGCTAGTTTGACTTTCAGCCCCTAACATTGATTGAGCACTCACTGTGCTCCAAACACTTTGTCTGCCTTAAACATCATAATATCGTACAAGAGAAGTACCATTATTAGTCTTAGTCTTCAGACATAGAAACTTTGGCTCAGAGAAGTTGAGTGATTGGCACAAGGTCACACAGCCAGTATGAGAATGTGCCAGGGTTCTGGCTTTGGCCACCAGATTCCTAGCCCAGCAGTGTGACCCCTATGCCCTCTCTGCATTATGGAAGAAAGAGTACCAGACCCCAAATAGGAAAAAATCCTTCTCTCAAGGCTCTAGGCCATCTTAACTGGAGCAAGTGATTCTACTTAAAAAATAAAATCTCAGAGCAGGTGGGATCAAAATCTATAAAGTGCAGGGAATGTGGACAAAGTGAACAGAAATTACCACGGACACAGCACACTCCAGGAGATTCAAAGGAGTGGTGTTTGGAACAAATAAAAGGAAATGCTACGTGACATGAGATGTGGTAGGCCTAAAAATAGAAAGAATTTTAAAACAAGTTTAGAAAATGTGTAAATGGATGATTCACTCATTCTTGCCGCAAGTGTGTTCTGTGTCTGTGCTTTGCAAGCACGGCAGGAGTTTAGTCGTAGAGCGATGGGATTCACCATGACCCCAGCCTTTGATTTCCTGTACATTCTTTCACTTACCTACCAACTCTGTGGGCCTAAAAAATCATACGTCTTGTTACTGGGGTCAAGCTTCCTCTCAACAGTCCACTAGTGGCCCCTGACACTGATACTCTTTTTTAAGTTTATTTTCTAGTTTGTTCTAATAGCTTCCTTGGAGTTATGACAGTTGTCCATGCCTTGGAGCTACTCTGTGGGTTAGTGAGGAGAATGCTGGTTCAGGTGTTAGATGGACCTGAGTTCAGATCCTGGTTCTGCTGCTCAGCAAATGGGTGACCCAGAGCACCCTCTGTGACCCAGTTGCCTCAAAGCCCTGGCTTCACTGGGTGTTGTGAAAGATCAATCAGCCTGTGTATAAGGCACTCCACAGTTCCTGGCATTAAGTAATACTTAGTAAACTACAGTAGTAGTAGCTGTTGTTATTAGAAGGAAATACCATGCTTAGCATTCCCTTGGGGTAATGGTATGTCCACCCTGGTGTGGGGGCCATGAACAGCAAGGATAGCCACTGAAGCATAGAGAGGAAAATGGGGCTCCAGACCTCTAAGCCCTCAAGGCTGCTCCTTCAGATGCAGGGAAGGCAGGCGCTGTGTGGTCCACAACATGACACAAGAGGACACAGCCCTGCAGTGAACCTAACCCCATGAAGGAGTGGGCAAAGCACCCAAGTTTGCTCCACTCGGAATGTACCAGAAGCCCTCCTGGGTCAGGCAAAAGGTCAGTGAGATCTCTTGAATCTTCTCTATGCCTCAACCTCATTCCCTTGCCCCGTTTAAACCAGCAGAGTCTCTGGTCCCTTCGCCAGGCCCCTGGGCACTGCCGGGAGCTAGGGAGGACACGCCCTGTTCCATGGTTTGTGCCCACAGCAGGAACCGCTGGCATTCCAAGGCCACAAAGAACAAAAGCCAACCCTGAGTCTGATGAAAAGCCCTGGGCCTGGGTTTTTTCCTTGGCACTTCCCCAAGAACAGCTGTCAGGAAGGCAGTCACTCCAGTGCCCTGGTACTGGTCAGAGAGGATTCCTGCGTCCTGACTCCTGCTGCCGCGGGCTGGACCACAGGGGCCTAGGTGAGGGGAGGGCATTCCTGCCCAATGAGCTGCTCTCCTCTCCTGTGGTAGGAAAGTTTTCCAGCCTTGGGGGTCTGACCTCACCCTGGCCACTCCCTGGGTTCCAGAAACTTCCTTCCTGAGGGGAACGGGCAGGTGTGGGGAGTAGCAAAAACTAGGCTGAGGTGAGTAGAATTTATAATATTTAAGGCAAAGCCTGAGTCACTGGTGCTTTATTTGGCCACCTAGTTGGCCATCTGCTAGCTGGGTGGCCTTGCTCTTTACTTACCTTCCCTAGAACCCAGTTTCCTCATCTGCAAAATGGGTAGCCAAAAGGGTCTAGCTCATCTTTTTGTAACTTAAAAAAAAGACAGAAAAAAAAAACTATGATTACTAGAGAAAAAAAATTGAGCTGTGTACATCGATCCTTTTATCTCCCTCTGTCTCCTTCCTTTTTGTGTCCCCAGTAAGTTTTTTTTCCACCCATTCGGAAGTACCAGGGTTTCCTTCCAGAAGCTCAGGCAGCTGCTGCCAAAGGCTGTGGGGTGGGCAAAGAGCCCAAGGGACAAGGACCCAGGACACATTTCCCACTCAAACCAACTGGACAAATGCCACCGACGGCTTCTTCCAAACTGTCTTGGCAGCCCAACCTGCGGCCCTTTTCCTTTCACCTGCCAGGACCTATATTTCTATTTCTGTGTTTTCAAAGCCTAGAGAGGTGGAGAACCTGGAATAATTAATGATTGATTTTCAGGCACTGCCACCAGGAGGCCCCAGGGCAGGCTGTCGGCCATTTCCTGAGTGCGGGGACAGGGTTGAAATCCCATGTGGCTATGGAAGGATTGGGCAAGTCTGTGAGGGGAGAGGGTGGAGCGAAAACTGCCAGTGCCCTGAACACTCCTGCCCTCTGCAAAATGATGAAGTCGCGGCTGGAAGTTCTGCTGTGGGGCTGGCCTTCTGCCATTGACTCTCCCCCTCTCTGGGTCAAAAAAGTGAACTGCTTCCCTCACAGACACCCCTGCCCCGCTGCTACCCCCGTACCCACGCCTGCACCCACAGGCACGGGTTCACTGGCCCTTTCCTCTCCAAGGCTCATTTGGGAAAGGATTAAAGGAACCGACTTCCATAGCAAAATTTTAGAGGCATTTTAACTTTGCCCTCCTTGGACGTATTTCTCTGCCTTTGTTGTCTAATAATAATTAACTTTTGTACAGAGGTGTAGTTTTCAAAGGGCTTTCACATTCATAATTTTATTCATCCTCACAACAAAGCTATGAGGTGGGTCTGACCCTCCCCAGCTCCCCTTCTGTACCCACAGCATACAGAATAGGAAACTGAGGTTCAGGCAGAAGAAATGGTCCCATTCTACATATTTAGGGCTGGAACATTCACCTCTGATGCAAAGTAGAGAGCTGCTGTTTTCTTCCTGAAGGGATGCACTTTAGTCCCAACAATGGTTCATTACGTAGGGGAAGTGGCATGGTGGCAAGTAAGCAAGGAGGATTGTTGGGGGCAGTGGTCTTCCCCTGAGGCTGGCCTTCTGGGGAGTGTGTGCAGGAACCAGGGTACATAGGAGTAAGAGGAAGAGCTCATGGACCTACTGGAGTTCAACGGTATCAGTCACCTGAGCCAGCAGGTAGAATGACCCACCTGTGCAATCAACCACCCACTCAATAGTCAATTGAAACAGGGCAGCTTACAAAAAGACCCCCAAACCATCCCACTCCCCAACTCTAATCAGCTAGGATAACCAATTCATCCTGATTTGCCCAGGAAAGTCCCAGTTTTAACTCATATCTAGGCAACACTCTTGGTTTCATCCAGGGCAAACCAGAGAACTTTATCATCCTACCACAAGGCTAGTGCATTACAGCTGAGTCCAGAAAAGAAAGAGCATCTTTTGAAGGCTCAGCAGACCAGCATAGAATTAAACAAATCACAGAATATTATGCAAATTCAAAAACCACTGTAGTTAGGCAATTACCTAGGATTGTTGGAATGTTAAACCTGAAAGAATGCTCATTTCTACAAAGAAACACTCAGATCTGTGGCCAGATCTCTTGCATTTTTAAAGGCAAGCCAGAGTTACTCTCGCATCTACTTCTGTATTTTGATATTGGCAATGAACTATATTGTCTCAAAAAAACCCTGAGTTTAAAAAAAGTATAACTAGTTGCCAGTTGATAATACTGCCATGAAAACCTTATGGGCATCAAGCCTGAGAAGAAAAGGTGGCAAATGAGGTATTAATTTTTAAAAGTGAGTTCTAAGGTCAGGCCAGGCACAGTGGCTCATGCCTGTGATCCCAGCACTTTGGGAGGCTGAGGCAGGTGGATCACCTGAGGTCTGGAGTTCGAGACCAGTCTGGCCAACATGGTGAAACCCCGTCTCTACCAAAAATATAAAAAATTAGCCAGGCATGGCAATACACACCTGTAGCCCCAGCTACTTGGGAGGCTGAGGCAGGAGAATCGCTTGAACCCAGGAGGTGGAGGTTGCAGTGAGCCGAGATCATGCCACCGCACTCCAACCTGGGTGACAGAGTGAGACTATGTCTAGAAGAAGAAAAAAAAAAGAGTTCTAAAAGTCCCATTGAAAGTCTATTAGTCACAGTGCAAATTTATTTTAGAATTTCAAATATCATCAAAGGAAGTCATATGATTTTTATTCTTATGATTTATTCATGGATTTTAAGTTTGAGAAAATACTGTCATAAAAGATGATTTTAAAAATATATGTATTTCAAGCCTTTCGTTTTGCAGATGAGGAGACTGAGGCCAAAGAGACGGAGTTAAGATACCAGTTAATGACATTTCCTTGGCCTTGGTCTCAGAGAATTAGGAAATACCAAGGAACCCAGGCCTGATTTCTGATTCTCATTAGAAGCAGGGCCAGTCCAGGAGGCCCGTGTTTATCCCTGCAGCAGGAGTTCACTGCATTCTCACTTCTTGCTGGTCCTGGATCTCCTCTGCTGAGTCTTCTGGTCATCTGCTATGTCACCTGCAGTCTGGAGAAGAGGTATTGTCAAGGCGTGGAGCGTGTTTTTGCCTGAGGAGTAACCTTGAACGGTGCACATTGCTTTTACCTTAAAATGAAATTTGAAAGATAAGCTTATAAATGGGACAGGAATGTTCTGATAACTTGCTGGATTTGTCCTCTAAGAAATTTTGCCCAAAAAGGGGATGGGAAAGGGAGAGAGTTCACTGCTTGGGCAGAAAAGGTGTGCATAGGCAAGAATGATTGCCTGAGAGTCAATGGATATTGGTACCTATCAGACCCTTAGATTGGGTAGAACCTCTAAGGTTGTCAGAACTGTTTGAAATGAGGGCCTATCAGATTCACCCTGGAGCATTGCTTCCCTGGTGGGAGGGAATCCTGGGTGGACAAAGAGAGTTTCTGCTGTGGCTGCTACACTCCACACCTCCCCTGCAGCAGAAGGACACAAGCCAGGGCAGCAAACTGGCCCATGGGGTCCGTAGGACCTATGCCAGGATCCATTTCCATCTGTTTCCATCCCTTGGATTGTCTCTCTCTGGGAGACAATCTTCTGCCAGAGAAGTTGGGGATCTGGACCTTTGAAAACCACAGAGCAATTTAAAATTACAATTTCAGAGAAACGTTTAAAACGATGAAGCACCAACTATTTTTGTTGAGAGCCACTCTTTGCAAATGTGGAGGAAACATTTAGGGACACACACCTTCTTCTCTCCCTTTTCATAAGATGATTCATTTCTCCTAAATAGAGAGATGAGAAAGACTGGGTAGAAGGACGCTGTGGATTGACATGAAAGACGAAACTTTTTTTAATTCAGAAAAATAGTTCATGTGTTTTCACACACATGTACATGTATGCATACACACACACACACACACACACACATCCAATCCCCCTGAATATCCCAGTTTCCCCTGCCCCTTCCTTGCCCCCTCTCACTGGCTCCATAGCCTCCTGTCCCAGAACAACCCCACCAGGCCTGCGGAGCCATCTCTGCAAAGGGCATGGCTGTCCTCTAGACTGTAATCCTGAGTCCAGAGGTCTGGTCAAAGATTGGGGGAACATCCGCGCCTTGACCCCCAGGCCTGCCAGTGTTCCAGGACATTTGCTCACTCATACCCACTCACAATCTTATATGCACCCCGACTCCCCGACAGAGAGAACTATGAGGAAGGAGGGGGCAGCTTTTGCCATCACTAAGATAAAGAGGTACCAGGCAGCTCTGCTTGGTCCCAGGGCTCGCCAGCCCCGCCATCATTCCCACCAATGAGACCCTTTCTTAACCACACCCAGGCCCCCATATTGCTGAGGCTGTTGATTCCTACAGACCAGACCAGAGGTCAGCTCACTCCTGTTCCTTTCTAAGGCCTTTCCAAGCAGAGGTGAAGTCTAGGCCCTCAATGCCCTTCCCCTGAACTCTTCTTCCAAGTTCAAAATCCTCAAGGCGCAAGAAAGAGGGCAGGTGGCTGCGTGTGTTCCAGAGGAGAGAGGCGAGGAGTTGCTGTGGAATGGGTTATGTGACAATGTTGTTAGTCTAACAATGCAAGGGTGTGGACGCTATCTGTGTAGAACAGAAGGAATGGCTTCAGGTGCTGCTCAGGATTCTTCTCTGGAAGAGGTTATAGCTGTGGTGAGAAGGTAATAGCATCTTGCCCACAGCCCTGAAAGCAGGCTCTACCTAAAGCATCAGGCATAAAACAGGAGTTCCCTCCTTCCTTTTACAAAAGAAAAGGCTGTTTCCTGGTGAGCAAACCAGGGGTGACAGGGGGCAAGAAGGGCATCCTACAGAGACCATTCCTCTTACTTCTGGTGGTCAGTGACCCAGGAGGACCCAGAGAGCCTCATCCTCAGGCTCCTAGGCCTCCGTTCCCCACTCCTCCAATATTTCCAGGCCTGCTGAGTTAGGGCTCAGCTGCCTCCCTCTTCCCTCCGCTGGAAACAGAAGCTCCCAGCGAATGTTTCTAACTCCTGAGTCCACTCAGCCATGTCCCCCTTGCAAAATCCTCCCCTTCCCGCACCCCCCTGCACCCAGCCAGCCAATCCGCGGCCTGCGAGCCTCGCCAGACCCATCTCCCAGGGCCTCAGCGGGATAAAACCGGTTGGCGATGCCGGGTGGATGGGAACAAACTTCAGAAGGAGGAGAGACACGGGGCCCAGGGCACCCTCGCGGGCGGACCCAGGCAGTGAGGGCCTGCAGCCGGCCGGCCAGGTATGTCACCCAGGGGTTAGCTGGAAGCTGGCTGTAGTGAGGACCGGGAGATGGAAGAAGGGAGAGGGTCCCAGGAAGCCTGGCAGCCTTTTCCCTCCCAAGTTAAACGGGATAAGACTGGGACAGCGGAGGGAGTGGGCACGCAGGTTGGAGTCTGGAGCTTCAGCGCACCCTCAATCTTTGGTCCTCCTGGGAAGCCTGTTAGCTAGGCCGGGCTGAGGTTGGCCCTACTTCGCCTAAAAATCCTCCTACTCCTGGCAGACGATGCAGGTTGTAAAGGATAAGGCCTGGGGAGGGGGCCTGAGGATGCAGGCATCGAATCTCATCGCATCTCATGCCCTTCTCCTGGGTTTGTGCAGGACAGCGGCAGGCGCGGCCCGGACCTGCGTGAGTAAGCCCAGAGCCCTCGGCGGGCTGCGAGCGACTCCCCGGCGATGCCTCACAACTCCATCAGATCTGGTAAGAACGCGATGTGGTCAGGACCCCCAACCCCCGCGCAGCTGAGCGTCCGTGCGTGCGCTGGATCTCGGGAGCGTATGCACGGGATTCTCGGGACCCACCCGCGTGGGGACCCAGCTGGGGGCGCCTGGGGCCTGGCCCTTCGCTGGAGCCGCCTCGCTGTTCTCGGGCACTGGGGTTCCACTCGGCCAGCTGAGCCGCCCTCCCCCGGTCTTGGTTTCGAGGGACCACACGGAACGGTGAGGGGATCTCTGTGGAGTTAGAGGGGGTTTCCTTTGAGCTCCATTCCCAGTCTTGCATGGCGCATTAGGGTGGACATTCTTCTTGCTCTGTCCCTGGGCTGCACCGGTGCTGGACTGGCCGTTTCCCCGTCCCCGACCTCTGAGCCCTCTTCCTCGGGTGCGCGCAGTCCTTCCCAGTGACTCCCCTGGCTGGACTGTGAGCTCCCCGCATCTCTCAAGCTAAAGGGAATAGAGCCGGTGGTCCCGGGCCTGGGAGCCGGCAGCGCACTCAGGTGCTCTCCGACTCCTCCTGGCCCAGCACTGGGCAGGCAGGGAGCCGCGCGCGGGGCGTCCGGCTGGTGAGGACTAAGCTGCTCGCGGAGTCGAAACCCCCTCCCCACCCGCGCCCGGGAACAGGGCCTTCAAAAACACTCGAGCTCCCAGGCCGCGATGCCTGTTTTCCCCCTTCCCAGCCAGGGCTGGGCAGGGTCTTTGCTGGGAAGGAGCTCCAGGGTCGGGGCTGGTGGGTGCAGCCGTCCCCGCGCGCAGCGAGTGCGGACAGCGGCGGAGGCGCAGCGCGGCCCGCGGTGATGGATGGAGCCTGGCCAGCCGCAGAGAAGGCGATTTATGGGGCCAGGGCGCATCGCTATCGATTTGGGCCGGCGAAGTGAGAGGAAATCAATATTTCAGAATGAATTCTCCGCGAGTATGAAGTCCCGCTCGACAAACGGGACATTTGTTATAATAAGGAGGGTCGGATCGGGCGCGGAGCGCGGCTGAGATCTCTATTTAGCCAAGCGCACGGCGGGGCCCGGGTTGTGCGGCGCAGTCTCCAGTCCCAGGGCCAAGGCTCGACTAGGAGGGGAGCGGGAACCCCCTGGGGCGCCGAAAGATTTTTTACCTGGGTTCTCTCTAGAGCTGCAGACGAAGTCAGCAGAATGCTCCCTCCCTGCCCCCATTCCCCTCAGAGAGCTGAGCCAGAATAGTCCGGCTGCCCCCAGAAGGCGCGGGGTCCCTTCAGGGGCCTCAGGGTAGAGACCTCGCAGCCATTCCCCTGCTCAGCGAGGTTGGCGAGACCTGGGACCGAGTAGAGCTGCCTGGCACCTCTTTACGGTCCGCGCCCTGGAACCACGAGCGCTCCTAGGCCACTTTCTAAGGTCAGGATCAGGTTTTAGCCCCTTAGTCTTTAGCCAAACCGTGGTACAATACCACACATCACCAGGACCATCCTCGAGGCCGAATATGCAGTGCCCGGTGCCCGATCCCATGCCAGGCTGGTCCGTGGCACTCTGCTCGGCTCTGGAGGTCCATCTTTCCTCCTGACCTTCCCCTGACCCCTCCGGCGGTGGCAGGAGGAGTGGATGCTCTCAGAAGTCAAATTTACTGGGCAGGGCTGGACCCTTACTCTCTGTCACTGCCCAAGAAATGAGACGATGTCCCCGTCCCTCAGATGAGCTTTTTTTTTTTTTTCTTTTTTTTCGGCTACTTATTTTCATTCTAGAAGTACTCATTAGAATAAATGGGACTAGAGTATGGAAAGAAAAAAAAGGCACAATTTATTTTTACTGTAGTTTTAATCAGTATCAGTCCCAAATGATGAGATGCGTGCTTTCCCATTAGCTCCGACGCAAATCGCGCTTGGGTTTTGGGAGGGAGCCCTCTGCCCCTGGACCTACCAGAGGGGCTTCTTCTACCTTCTTTCCAAAACAAATAAACAACGCGGCAAGGGAGGATGAGACTTTCTTCTTTAGTTTAATTTAAATGCTAATAAAACAAGAAAACAGCCTGTAACAGCACAGACTGTTGAAGGCGCTCCCCGTTTCTTTTCTGAACCCTCCCTTTGGCAAACCTGAGGGAGAGGCCCTCCGTCTTTCTTATCAGTTTACCTGACACTGTTGTCTATAATTGGAGCTAAATTCATAAGCGGACACCTCTTGTTTTTACAAGCCCATTTTCTCTCAGGTTTTAGCAGCTTCCCCCTTTTCCCCAGGCACCTCCATTTCTGAGTTCGGCAGTGCTTAGGGAGCTCCCCTGTAAGTTTTCTTTGAGCAGAGCCCGGGACGCAGGCAGCGACACGGCTTTTCGCGGGAGCGAGGCCGAGCGCACCCTTCCCAATAACCCGAGACGCTCAAGAAAAGTTTCGTGCGCGGCCTTCGCCGCCCAGCCTGCCACGGCTCACTCTCGCCTCGTCGTTGACTGGTCTTGCCTTGCAGAGAGTCTTAACATTGTCTTTCCGACAGATTTATTCTGAAGGAATGTTGAACGCGAATCATTCTAATGTGCGCAGGTCAGCGATGGGCTGAACGTTCCTTAAAATCGTTATTTTTGTTGCATCAGGGACGAAATTCTCTAAAGCAAAAACATTTTTTAAAAAAATTCAAAGATGCAGAAGAAATGATAAATGCCCCAGTGAGAACAATACTGCACCAGCGAGGAAGAGTTTTGTGAAACCAAGTAGGCTGTCATTAAAAGTTGTCTTAAATAACTTGTCGCAGCCCACTCCCACTGGTCCTGAAAATAGTTCATTCAAGTGGTAAAATTAGACAAGGCAGAGGACGATGTCTCTAACTTCCCTGATCTGAGATCTAAAGCCCCATTCCTTCCTCTTGGTTTTAGAATTGAGGAAAGGGGAACAAATGCATTTGGAAAGGATCTGTTTTCTTCCCAGGTTTCCTGCCTGGGTTGAAAATAAGGTTTCAGGGAAGGGAAGCAGCTTTGAGGAACATAAAGAGGTATTGGGGTTCATCAATTCATCTTTGTTTCAAGACGGTCTATCCCCCCCACCCTCCTCAATGCAACTTAATTAGGAGATAATTTAGCTACCTTGTGAATTAGTTTTAAGATAAGTATCTTTTTAAGCTTTGTCACTTTAATTGCCCCACTGATTGATAAGAAGTAATTATTTCTAATTGACACTTTTTTGATGTCTATTGGAAGCATTTATTTGGAACTTTTTGGGGGTAGAAGGAAAGTTAATTAATGTTATCAGTCTACCCCCAAAAGGACTCTGCCTAATTTTGTTGAAGAAGACAAAGGAAGTGAAGGAAACCAAATAAAAAAATCAATCTCATGGAATTTTAATTATTAAGGGACACTGTGGTTCAAATTAGAGGGCATCTACTAATATAATATGTCAAAAGGTTCTATTTATGGCCTCAAATCTCTAATTTATTGAGATGCATTTTATAGGTATTCATTTTCCTATGGATACACTCAAAGGCCCTTTATATGCTGCCTTCATTTTGGAGCAGGTTCCTCTGCTGTGTAAATAATTTTTGTGAAAAGTAAAATCTGTCGACCTTGGTATGCCCAGAAAAAATGAAATCATTTTTGTAAGAGCCAATTGTAAGCAAGATTTACTAATAGTCATCCTTGTTCTGTAATTATTGATGGAGTTGGGTATAAAGGTGAAACTTTACTTACAGTGACATGCCTTTTCATACCTAAACTTTGGAGTAAACAGTTTAATCATTCACATCCTCCAGAACATTTTGCTGTGAGAGAGAAAGGAGTGAAAGAATAAAGAGAAAAAGAAGGACACTGAAAGGAGGCGATGGGGGTGGAGAGGAAAGAAAGGGAGAAGGTAGCTGGAGAGAATAAAATGAAAGCATTTATTTCAGAAATGAAGATAGCCAGGTGCGTGGAACCTTTGCCATTCAGTATAAGAAAATCGAAATCCTGCTTTAAAAACACATTTTTGTTAATAGCAAATCTCTACCACAGTCTCTAAGCAACCCCTAACCACCATGGGATACCCCTACTTTTCTACACATTTTTTTAAAAGGCAGAATTTTAGGAAGCTGGCAGATCCGGATCTTGGATATCTGGCTGTCAAAGTCTTTATTTGGGGTTATGAAAAGGAAGCAAGAAAACACACATTGTGCTCTGGGATTTATAAAGAGATTCGAGTGTTGTTTATATTTATTTCGTTATTAAAGCCCCTGTGATCCTCATCTCTATTTTGTATGCACAATCTTTTCATAGATCGACTTGTGACTTACTGATATAGGAAAGCATTCCCACATTAACCCAAAGGAGACACATACACACATGCACACACACGCACGCCTGGAATGAGAGAAACACAATCACACAGGACGCTTTCCTATCAGGTTGATTTCAGCCAGTGCCTTTTTCAACCACTCATTATAAAATCTTGTCTGCTGTTATTGATGTTTCTCCCAGATTATGGGGAGCTGCAAGAATGAGGAAATATTTTAAATGAAAAATAAATTTAAGACGTACAAACATCAGATAATATCACATACCAACCTCACTATTAGTGAAATTGAAAGAATATATAAATAATGCAAAAAAAAAAAATCAGCAAGGGAGAGTTTAGTAATGGAAAATTCCCCTGCAATTAAAGGAAACGGTAATTTAGTGAAGATATGCCTGAATGAATTACCATTTATTAATTGGTTCTCATAAAAACAATTTGTGTGTGTGGCTTGGGGAGGGGGATGTTTAAAGTATATATTGTCCATAGATAAAGCTCCTCAAATATTCATATCAAATTATGTTGTTATCACATTCTATTTTGTGAAAAATCCCAAGTCTCTCACTGGCAAGTTTCACCTGTATGCAGAGAGCTTGAATGCAAAGGAAAGGAGTCCCATCGAGATCAAAAAGAATAAAACCGGTTCCCGCTTCTCTTGGTACATTTCCAAATCTGAAACGAATGAGGAACACACTGGCAGAGTCTTGTATGCTTAGGAACATCCAAACCGGGCCCCAAGAAGATTCCCCGAGGACCCGGCTCTTCTGGGGCACAACTAGCTGGGGCAGAGGAGGGCTGCTTTGTGGTTCTGGTCCCCCAGCCTGCTCCAGCATCCTCGCCAGCTCAGGCAGGAACTGCAGTTTGTAATCTCAGCCAGGAGCTTGCTAGGGTTGACTGGTGCATGGATGTGTTTACTTTCTCTCGCCACAGTTGGTCTGTCTTCAGTTCTAAGCATTTTAAAGCTGCTCTATTTATCAGTCCAAGAAGTGCTGAGTTCTCAGTTGAGCTGAGAAGCTTTGAGCTCTATGGTTCTGAGTATGCGAGAAGCCAAAAGATTAATGAAACTGTTTCATTTAAGAAAAAAAAAATGTTTTAAAAAGTGGAGGCAGGGGAATGAACGAGCTCACCTTCAAGGCTGCAGATTAGTTTTGCTTTTGTTTTCGTTGAAAACTTGGGGGCACTGGCCCCCACCGGGTCCTCATTCTCTTCAGAGATAGAACTCAGTATTGAAAACACCCTCTAAGAGAGGAGAATGTGCCCTCACGTTATCTTCTCTTAGCGGGTGTAGAGTTCTTTGCGGGAGGGATTCTTTCCGAATGCAGATTGGAACACCTTAGCCCAGGTTCTTCTGGGGAGGGAGCTAACACACTCTGCCTAGGAAGTGCAGGCGATGACTACTTTCAGCAGGAGTTCTAGACATTCCTTTCGTGGGGAAGGAGTACAGAGCATGACAATCCAGGAGTCTCTTGGCTCCTGAAAACTCCACTCTCCCAGACAATCCCAGTTCATCCAGTCAGTGGTCAGTGACCCTGGGTTGGATGGAGTCTCTGCTGGAAGAAGCATCCAGTCTTCTTTGTTTATCTACAGTAAAGACACTTTTAAGTAGATCTTGAGGATTCGTAATTATTTCCTTAGGGCCAGAGTTAGGGCTGACAAGACCGTTTGGGTTGCTGAAAGCCCCTCTAGACCCCTCCCTTGGCCAGATAGAAGTACGATGAGCATATTTCTCTTATATAAGCCACCGGCCAGAAAAATCTTCATGGGAAGGCTTCTGTCTTAAACCTGTAATTCACGTCACTGAGTCTGGGCTTTACCTTGCTTGGCTGGGGGTTCCTTCCCCAGGAATGGGCCTGGGTGGAAACCAGCATCTCTTTACTGAGCCATGTCCAAGATCAAGGGAAAGAAAGTCCAAGAGTCCCCCAGGGATACTTGGGTTCCATTTCTGTGTTTCTACCTGTGGACCCTCCATAGTCCTGAATGCCATAGAAGACACTGGCAATCCCTATGGCTCAGCCCAGCCAGCCTCACAGCTCCTCCTGCTCATTTACATCCAAAGAAGGAGAACAGCTGCACAAGAGCTGAGCAGACCTGGCACTTAGTGAGCCCTCAGTGAATGGAAGCTGTGATTCTCCCCTCTGAGGACTGCCACAGGTGTGGTGTGGTGCTGAGAGCAGAAGTATGCATCCTATCATTTAATTCTCACAACTCTGCCAGGCAGGTATTGCTATTGACATTGTTATAGAAGAGAGGGGAAGGAACTGATGTTCAAAGAGGTTGGTATGACTCCAATTCCCCTTTCCACTGCTCCCTACCTCAACCACCCAAAGTCCAACTCATCAGAACTCGGCTACTAGATGATCGGCACCTGCAATCCTAGTGGAAACTCCCATCAGAACCCTTGATAAGAAGGCTCAAGTGGTTGTGCTGGCAGTGACAGGCAGGGCCTTCAGTGTATCAGTTTGCTTTCCTCATCAGTGTTCCCCACTCTCCAGTTTAATTAAAATACGCCCCTTTCCAGTATGGTTTTCAGTCTTCCCATCTGTGAAATGGAAAAGTGGTTCCTGCCTGGATGCCTCTCCTAGAAGTAGCTATGAGAATAAAGGAGATTATCAGTCACTTGGAAAGGCAGAGGGAGGGTGGCCTTACTTTCACACATCCCCCCAAGGCTGCCGTGTCTCCATCTGCACTGGAAAAAAAAAGCAGCTATCCTCAGGCACCACACGTTGAAGGACCCCGGGGAACTTACTTCCCTAACTTGGCATCTCCAAAGTACACTCAGCCTCCCTACCTAGGTTCATTTCGGATGTGATGCAAATAGCTTCAGAGTTGCTGGGGAGGCTTCCCCATGCTGTTAGGGGCCAGCACTGGGCGCTCCATCCACAGACAGCATAGCTAGGAGTGGTGGCCACTGGAGGTGCCGGTTGTTATGTCCCAAAGCTTAGGTTCATCCCCTCTGGCACTTCCTCAGGATCCCTCTCACTCAGGGGCTTAAAGGCAAGGGGCATTTCTCTTTGGAATCTCTGCAGAGGTTCAGTTTTAGAATGTTAGCTTGAAAGAAAGGGCTTTTAATGTTTTCACGTTTTCATGTAGAAAGTAGCTGCTTAGCTCCCGGGCTCTCAGATGAAAACCTGTCTTTGGTTTAAGCAGAGGGAGAGATTGAGAAAGAAAAAATAATTCATTCATCCCTGCTTTTAACTTTTTTTTTCTTCTGTCTTCAGCCACAATAATATTGGATTTTTCTTTTGTATTTGTTTTCTTAAATGGCCTTGGGGTGACCTGGGTAGTTAGTGCTAATTAGTCCACTAGGACATATTGTGACTGTCAGGGCAGCACAGCAGAAGGGTCCAGGAGCTGGTTGGGTGACACACCTAAAAGAGAAATGGCTTAATCTGCTGCCATCGGTGTGTACTACAGTGTTTGCGCACACCCAGGCCCTCTGTGTGTGTTGCAGTTTCGATTCTTCGGCATCTCCAGGAGGACAGTAGAACTATTATTCTTGGGATAAACTCAGGGGCCGTGTGGTGTCAAAAGGGTAAGAGACTTTTGAAATCAGCTTGAAGCCAGAGTGAAAGCCCCTGCCCTGCAGGCAGAAGAAGGCGAAGCCCGGGCTTCCTTCTTGGCCCAGACCTTGCTATTTTTGTGCGAAATTAGTCAAGTCAGTTGTCTCTCTGGGCTTGTACTTCCTCGTCTTTATAAAATATGGTGATGTTGCGGGGCTTCTGGGGAGTCATGTAAGTAAAACCTGTCTCCTCACCTGGCACACAGCTGCCACTCAAGACACTTCTCCATGCTCCATGTAGTAGTCACCAGGGAGCAAAGTCTCCAGAACACATTCCCAGAGTCCCATTGTCGTCGTATTTCCTGTGAAATGGCCACCAGTAACTTGAAACCCAGCACTTTGTTCCATTTAAAATTTAGGACAGACTTTCTAATATTTCATGTGGACAAAATAATAGATCTACCACCTAGGAGTACTGGGATTAAATGAAGGGACGCATGGAAAGTGCTGGCTATGACCTCTGCGGCTGTTATCTGTTGTTACCACAGCCTGAAATGGAAAAGGACGCCTTAGTTCACTTTACCAGAAAACCCACTCATAGGGAAAACACTAAGCTTTTGATAGAGTGGCTGTCTGTGGACTGTGTGTTGAAATTCAGAACATTCTAAGGACTTAACAGATTTGGTCTTTGAGCAAAAATGAGCTCAAGTGGGTTTGCAGTTATGCTGTGTGTGCGGCTGAGACAGGACTGCAGGAAGACCAGTAGCTGTTTTTAATTGACACTGTATCATATATTTATTTTTTAAAAATTAAATCCACGAATCCGGTGCCGCCTTCTCTCTCTCCCTCCCTCCCCACCTGCCTCTGTCTCACAATTTTCTACTTTGGGTAATAATAATCCAGCTTTGGCCTGATAGCAAACCCTGGTTGACATTTAAAAGTCTCTGTGATTAGCTGAGCACCAAATCTCTGACTTAAGCTTTGCTTTGCTCTTTTGCTTCAACACTGAGCAAGGTAGAAGGCACCTCTACAGGGCAGGGAGCTGGAGTCTTGCTCTTCCCTTTCAAGAAGGCAGACCTGCAGAACCAGGAGGGGGAATGAACGGACAAAACAACTCACTGGTAGGGAAAGGACTGAACACTAACAACCCGGTCGGCGGGAGCACCGAAGGTCATTTACCTTGAACAGTTGCCCCAGCACAACTATGCTGTGGCTGTTGACAGATAAACCCTATCTGGCTTTCTCGAGTCTGGTCCCTCATTGTTCCAGAGCCAGTGTGTTCCATGACGGTCTACACCAGGGCTCCATCTCAGGGCTGCTGGACAGTTTGTGGCAAAATGTGGCAGGGCTGTAGGTACAAGTGCCATGGAAACATTTCTGCCAAACGAAAACGCTTGCTGGACACTTCCAATGCCTAGGTTCCATGCCTTCATAGATACGCAAACTTTCCCCTTTCTAGGCCTTACATCTCTTTGGCAGTATGACAAGACCTGGGTCCTTCGAGCCTTGTGGACCTTCCTGGGCCCCCCATATTCTCTGGGGACATGGCAGTACCCCATACCAGGAAGGTCGCCATGGCCCACGGCCCACCCCCACTGCTGGCCATGGGGCTGTCTAGACAGGTGCTCCACACTGTGACAGGCCTGCCTGGGCCTCAGGGCTCCCCCTTTTGCAGGTGGCACTTGCTTTCAAGGGTCCTGCTGACAGTGACACAGCTGTTGTCCTGAGACTCTCCTTTCCTTGGGGCCTGGCTGGGGCCCATGCCGTGTCTGCAAAGCACTTGGTCACGTGCTCCCCACATTCCAGCTGTCCTCACCCAACCCAGCTCCAAAGCCACCTCCCCGTGAAGCTGTCCATGATTCCTCTTCCTCCTCCCCACCTCCCCAAGGTCTCCTAGCACTCTGCCTGTATGGCATGCCTTGCAGTCCAATTTTTGGAGAAGGCTCGATCTCTGTGGCTCTCAGCTTCCAGACTTGAGCTACTTGAGCACCTGGGAGAATGTATGCCTCGCACATCTCAGAAGCTTCATAGGCTTTCATGATGCTGGTCTACCTAGATCCAGATTGTTCAAGGCTACGGGGGGCTCACAGATGAGATTCTATCGCCACATTTTGCCAGTGAGGAAACTGAGACCCAGAGAGGTATGTCCCGACCCTGGTCCCACAGCACTTGTGGCAGAGCAGACACTCCATCTCATCACTAGGACTCTTTCCATGACGCTGTAGTGACTTCCAGGGCATGTTGAGGTTAGAGTGAGGGCTGACCCAACCCAGGGAGCCTTTGCTGTGGCCTGTGCTGCATAAGCAGGACCCAAGGGAATGAAGGGGCCTCCTTCACCTGCTGACAGGGACTGGAAGGCCCAGTGACAGCTGCTGAGACAGACACAGATCCATGCACACTCACATGCATGCACACACATACACAGCATATGTACAATACTCACATCCAAACATACAGACAACCCGGTGGGATTAGGGTGAAGCAGGAAGGCACCCAGGGTGCAAAATTCAAGGAGGCTCTCCCTCTCTGGCTCATGCAAGGGCAGGGTTGGCCCAGAGAGCAAGTGCCTCCTTAGACCTTGTAGCCTGGACGCCTGGCTGTCCTCACTCTAGTCTCCTGTATCCATATTACACACACACTCATACCCAGTTACACACACAGATCACAGTACTCACAGACATACACATGCACACATGAATACAATATTCCCCATCTCACACACATAAACATACTAAAAGTAAGCCTTTAAAATGTACAAGTATGTGAAGACTGTCCTAGGTCCGTGGGTGATGAAAAAAGACCAGAGAAGGCTCTGCTCTGAGAGACCCTGAGAAATGCAGCTGTAAAGTTACCGGTGTGATTGATGAGTACTGGCTGTCCTCACAATTGCTAGAAAGGAAGTCATAATCGACGCACTGGTAGGGTGTAAGCTATCCAGGGAATCTGCTCTGTGCTGTGCATCTATTTAAGCATGAGGTCACTGACATGTGACCTCCCTGTTCTTGCAACTTGTGGTTTAAGGTCTGAGTAGATGAATACCAGTGTCCAACTATGAGTCCCTCCTGGCCCCAACCCCTCACTGAAGTTACAGGTCATGGGTAGTGTTGCAGCCCTGTAGAGACCTTTTGGTCCAGCATTCTTGTTTTCACATAAGATCTGGGAGCAGCCAGTCATTTGCCTGCATCAGCCCCTAGCACCACTGGGTCTCTGAGGTTCACAGTGGCTCTTCTCAGATAAGGACAGAGCTACCAAGTGGGCAGCAGCAGTAGTGGCAGGACTCATCCACTCCAGGACTGACCTCAAGGTCCCCTAAGAATGAAGCACTGAAGGCAGGTGGTTGCCAGCTAGCATGGACGGGCTTCTCTGCTCAGCTCAGGATATTCTCTCTAACATTCTGTCCTTGCTCAGAATTCCCGGGCAACTCTGCGCCTGAGACCCCTCAGCCCCAGGCAGTTCAGGCATGCTCTCTCTACTACACTGTAAAGGAGAAGTGTGAACGCGAACCTCAGTCTCATGCACAACACCGAGCTTGTTTCGGCACCCACGTGAACTGCATTTGTCACTATTACACACAATATGGTGCCATCATGCATATTTTATACATTTGATCAGCCAATATTTATATAACTTTCATAAATCAGTGATTCTCAAACAGTGTTACCCTATAGGGTGGGCAGAGGTGCTGGTCAATATAACAAAACTGAACAACAGTGGTAGGAAAAAGGTACACTTGTACTTATCTTCAAGTTTAACATGTAAATTTTTTCTGTTCAATGGCCTCTACCTCATATTTTTTTTTTTTTTAGGATCTGGGATTGGACTTAGCAAAACATTATGATTTTCAAGACGCTGAGCTCACTGTTTTGTGGCGTTCTTTGCAGAACACCGTGACCTTCTGGGTGCCCCATGTGCTGACAAGTGTCAGAACAGTGGGTGTCCAGCTGACGTGAGGCTGGACTTGCGTGATAGGCACGTTGTGGCCATAGCTCCCCGCTCTGTGAAATGATGAGATCGACATGCCTCCATCCATCAGTAGGATCCCCAGCATGGAGAATTTACACTGTCACCCTTCAAAGAAAGGAGCCAAGTCCTGGTCCCTCCTCTCACCTTGACTTTCCCAACAAAACACCCTTCTTTCCTGGCACCAGTATAGCATGTGTGTGTTGGTCATTTAGGAGCCCAGGTGCCTTGTGGCAGAGTAAAGACACACACGGAAAAAGTGGTATTTTCTTACTCAGCATCCCGGAGCACACCTGGAACATGATGCCCTCCTTGAGATTTCCTTTAAAGACCCTGTCACCCTTGAGGTTTCCATCCCAGCTACCCATAGAAATCATTACTTCTTTTGTCTTGCTCTCGGCTGCACAGACTTCTTGGTCCACCATGGAGAGGGCTTCTGTTCCCAGCCATCCACTGTCCTGTGGTGAACCTCTCTCCTCTCCTCCTGGCCCATTTCTCTCCCAAGTGTGTGCTCAGTCAGCACCATGTGGTCAGATCATCTCAGGTTTTGATCCAGCTCCTGAAGAAGCACTGAGTGCCCCTTCACTCTCTCACTCTGACTCCCCAGCACTTGGGCTTTGCTGCCTCTGTGTCTGGAGTGCTCCACGCAAATTTCTCACCCCAACCGCCGACGTGCTCAGTTACCTTCAGTTTTATGATGTGCCCTCACCCAATCACGCATCCCCTGGCCACACAAGCCTCAAGATCTAACTCCAAATTATTTCAAACAGCATTATTACTCAACTATTCAATTTAGTATGTCAATGTCTACTGAGCCCCTCAGTGTGGCCAGCAGGGAGTTAGGCTTTGGGGTTATGGAACTCAGGAGACCATGCCTCGGCCTTCGTGCTGACATTCTAGAGACAGGAAAGCAAACTGAACTTTCACCACAATCACAGACAGAAAGCAAAGGCTTCAGTCCAGATAGACACAAAATGCTGAGCAAGTACGAGAAGGAGGCATGCTGAGCTGTGACCGGGTCAGGGTGGGATTTCATAAGGTGGCTCAGAGGGAAAACCAGCCCCAGCAGAGATGCGGAGTCCCAGGAGCGTGTGCAGGTTCCAGGCACCAGCAGTCAGCCCTGGGTGAAGGAGACAGCAATGGGAACATGCTCAGGGTTCAGCCCAACTGTGGGGGCTTTGACAAGAGAAGCTAAGCTACGGTGTTAATTCCAGTGTGCCATTAGAACGTCCGAGTAAAGTGCACTCGATGTATATGTTTTAGGGCATTTTATTCACTTGTGCATGAAACTTCCATCCTCCCCTGGCTTGACCTCAAGCTTCTGTTGTTGGCAGTTTTCATATCCTTCTTGGCTGTCTTGTCACAGCTGCATACCTACTGACTCTGTTGTCTTCAGGCTTTGCAGTGCTTTTATTAAGTGGAAAAGCCATGGCAATAATCTATGATAGCTAGGTTATTCGCTTTATCAAAATGTGCTGGTTTCTCTCCTCTCTTGGCTCTGTTTCAGACAAACTTAGCCTGGTGATTTTCCAAAATAATCAGATTTCTCCTTGCACTTCCTTTTAATCCAATCATTAACAAGCATTTTCAGGCAAACTGCTGATGTACAATCTGAGAAGACTTTCTCCTACCTCCGTGGCCCTATTTCCCACTATTTCCGTATGCAAACCCATGGTTCCAGCCAACTAGTCATTGTTTCCAAAATACACCATGTACATTCTCACCTCTGTGTCTCTGCCCATTCAATGCAGCTGCCTGGAACACCCTTCCCACTCCCACTTCCTTGACAAAGCCTCAGTCAAGCTCCACCTTCTTCCTAAGACCTTTTTAGATACCCTCTACCTTTAGTGACCATCCTGTCTGACCTTCCACTGCACCTGCTCTGCTCCACTCCCCGGGTACTCAGTACCTGTTCCAACAAATGTCACTTAGCTTCTTACCGTGACAAACTGCCTCTGAGCTAGAAAAGAACAAGAATCCTTTCAGATTTCTCTCTATCCCCAGCACCTTACACAAAATCCTACTTGAGGAGTGAGGACTCCGCAAATGTCTGGGCTGCTGTTTTTCACCTAATTCTCGAATAACATTTTTTATTGCTTCCTCGGTTGACCCAACTTGCACATTTGAGTTTTGTATATGAAGTTTTTCCAACATGAAATATACCTGATCCTTTCCCATGATATTGCCATAATTAGTTTTCTATTTTCTTCATAATAATTGGCAATAAGGGAACTGAGAAAACGAGAAATGCAGTCTTTGAGGGAACCTGATGCAGCCATTGAGGCCAGAGCTGCCCCACTGGGATACGTGCCTGGTCCTAGGGGCATCTTGCAGGCACAGAAGCCTGTGCTTGAAGGCCAGATAGCCAGGTTGAGCAGCAATGGGCACTGGGAGTAAAAAACACTGGCAAGTCTGGGGAGTTCTGAACCAGCAAGAGACCTTCCTAGTGGATGCTGGGTGTTGACTTGGCAGAGTGATTGGTCAGATTTAGGGTGAGAGCATCTGTGAGGATAAAAGATTACAAGATTCCTGTAATTCCTGCGGACTGGGAATACAACTCCAAACAATATCTAGCACCTAGTAGACATATACTAGGTGCTTCACAAGTATTTGTTAAATGGATCTTTCTTTTCTTCTTTTTTCCTCTCCTTCTTCCTTACTTCCTCCTTCTTCTCCTTCTCCTTCTCCTTCTCCTCCTTCTTTCTTGGCTTTACATAAGCGTTTCTCAAGTGCGGTCTATATCAGAACCTCCTGGGATTTTGTTAGCAAATGTGGAACCCTGGAATCTGTCTCCTTCACAAGCTCCCAGGGGTTATTTTATGATCAGCATTTAAGAAACACTGATCTACAGCCCACCCACAGTCTCCCATGTGGAGTCCCTCATGCCTGCCTGCTGTGGGCACAGCCCTTCTTTTTGCACTGTGCCTCCTCCCAGAGATCTCCCATCTGGCTGTGGATAGAAGCAGATCAGATTTGAATGCAGTCTCAGGTCTGCCCCGAACAGGCTGTGCACAGGCCATTTCAGCCTCCGAGATGCATCTTTATCTATAAAATGGGGCAAAGGGCCGGCCCCACCCACCTCATGAGATTGTTGTGAAAACCCATCCCTGATGCAACCAAGACCCGACTGGTATTTGCTGAACTAAATTTAAGAATCACTTACCTGACAGCACTTTGGAAGGGACCTGTGGATGTCGGGTGAGTGCATAACCAACGTTTAGACTGGATCCAGGGTCAGAAAGTTCTTGAAAGGAGGAGAAGCCTGGAGGTCTTGGTAATTGGAGGGAACCCAGCCTGGCATGTGGAGGCTTTGCTGTGCTGATACACTGATGTTCTTTCACTGAAAAAACAAGCAAGCAAACAACAACAATAAAAAACATTGCCACATGATGCAAGGATCACAAATGGAGAACAAGATGATGACTCAGTAGCAAGGATAGTAATGTCAAGAGAAACAGGTTCACCGAAAGAGATGTTAGAAAGTCTTTTACCCTCTACTTGACTGACTGAACCTGCCTTATACTTAAGAGTCATTTGGAGGGAACTGGCAGGGCAGCCAGTTACCCTAGGAGAGCGGCCTCCAGGGGCTGCCCAAGTCTGCTGTGTGAAATTCAGGGCTAAAGCTCTAAAGCTCTATTGATCTGTGCATGTGTTTGCGAGGGCTGCAGTGACAAAGTACTACAAACTGGAGGGCTTAAATGATAGAAATGTATTGTCTCACAGTTCTGGAAGCCAAAAGTGTCAAATCAAGGGGTCAGAAGAGTTGTTTCCTTCTGAGGCTGGAGGAGAATCTGTTCTGTAACTCTCTGGTAGTTTCTGGTGGTTTGCTAGAAGTCTTTGGCATTCCTTTGCTTGTGACAGCATAACTCTGATATTCATATGACTTTCTCATTTTATCTCTGTCTCCAAATCTCCCCTTTCCACGAGGACTTGATCATATTGGATTAAGCTCACCCTAATGACCTCGCCTTAACTAGATCATCTGCAAAGACCTTGTTTCCCAGGTACTAGAGTGGTGGGTGGAGACAGGGGAGGGGACAATTCAATTCATGACACCTGAGTATTGTGTGTCCTTAGTCCATTTCAGTCCCCACCCAGCCCTGACTTGACCCTCAGCTGCTTTGGGTCTGAGCAACACCAGCTGCAGAAGCTCTGACTTGGGGCTGACAGAAAGAGAAGGGGAAGGTGACATCCATCTTCCAGAACCTTTCCTGTTGCTCCAACAGACAAGGGGACTCCCCTTCCCAAGCCAGAATCCCCCAAAGAGAGCCTCAAGTCCAGGTTCAACACTTAGAAAAGGCCAGGCATCGTGGCTCACACCTGTAATCCCAGCACTTTGGGAGGCTGAGGCCAGAAGATTTCTTGAGCCCAGGAGTTCAAGACCAGCCTGAGCATCACGGCAAAATCACATCTCTACAAAAAATAAAAAACACTTAAGAAAACAAAAATGACAAGCAAACAAGCTGATACAAGAACCTAAAATCGGCCAGGTGCAGTGGCTCATGCCTATAATTCTAACACTTTGGGAGGCTGAGGCAGGTAGATCACCTGAGGTCGGGAGTTCAAGACTAGCCTGGCCGACATGACAAAACCCTGTCTCTACTAAAAATACAAAAATTAGCTGGGTGTGGTGGTGGGCACCTATAATCCCAGCTTCTTGGGAGGCTGAGGCAGAAGAATTGCTTGAACCTGGGCGGGGCAGAAGTTGCAGTGAGCTGAGATCGCACCACTTCACTCCAGCCTGGGCGAAAGAGTGAAACTGTCTCAAAAAAAACAAAAACAAAAAAAACCTGAAATCTTTCAGGGCATGCCTTGCTTCAGGACATGTTCGGTGCAAACCTCACCACCTTCTTCCTCCACTCTGCCATCATGGCCCCAGCCAAGAAGGCACTAAGCTCCCAAAGGGCTTACACAGGGATTTAGGTCAGAACACTGAGGTTCTTTCTTGGCTCTGCCATGAGGTGAGTCTGTGACATTAGACAAGTCACCTCTCCTTCCCAGGCAAGCATCCTCTCAGAAGTGTGCCTTGCAACTCTGCCACTCCATAGACACTGTGCACATCTACCTTCATAGTCCGTGAGCCGCAGCAGTCCACTTCGTCACCATCCAAGTCATGTGGCAGCCCATAGGCCCCACTGTGTGCTACCTTCCCTCATCTTACGGCAGCCCCAGTGTCACCACTGGTGTTTTGTCACATAGGAAGGTCACTCAATGTTTCCCTCTAGAGCTCGCTCTGTACCAGCTTCTGCAGGTTTCTGGCCTCTGTTCCCTGGCTGAGGGCAGTCCCAGAGTTGTAGACGTTAGGACTGGAAGGATCATCTGCTTCTGTCAAGCCAGATGAAGAAACTGAGGCACAGACTGGCATCGTCACAGAGTGGGCAGAACCTAGGCCTCCTAATTCTCAGCACCCCCTGTTTCCTCTCCAGAAACTACAGCCTGCAGGCTGCGTCTGTTGGCCTCTGTCCCTTCCCCTTTCCTTCTGCAGCGGTGAGGACAGCCTTTAGAGTGGATCATCTCCTTCGCCATGGTGCCTGCTGTCGACAGGTGTGGAAACAACAGATGCACGGTTTTGTCACAGATTTTGCTCCTGTGTGTCACTCAAAAAGGTGGTTCCTCTTCATTTCTTCTTACCTGTTATGATCCCCAGGATGGCCAGGCCCTCCTTCTGGCCCCCACCTTGAAGACTCTGCAACTCACACACACAGTCTCTCTCTCTCTCTCTCTCTCTCTCTCACACACACACACACACATGCACACACACACACACAAAACAGTCACACACACATACACACACACTCTCTCTCTCTCAATGTACCCTAATTCAGGCTAAAGCCCACCCTTTACAAATGCCTCCTCCATGAGCTAGTCAAGCCCATCAGGTTGTATCTTAGTTAAGATCTCAGAAGCAAAGAATCCCAGCGTTCAAAAGAAACTTAGAGGTCATTTAGTTCAACTGTCCGGGTGAGGGAGGCGTCTTTATGTGACTTGATTATATTCAAGATTCCCTGGTTCCTCTAGCCTCTCAGTCTCTGCAGTCACCCCAATTACATCTGTTGTTTCCTTCCTGTTCCCCCTTCTCTCCCTCTTCACTACCCACCCCTACTTTCATGGTTTCCTGCCCTCAGCAGGGGTTCTTCTCACCTCCCTCTATTTCCCTCCTTACCCATCTCTGGGTGATTTTTAAATCACTGCCCACTAAACTCACATTTATAGCATTATAACTTTGAGCTGTAGAACCTAACAGTACTTTATGTCCTTTACTATCCATCCCCATCCCCAACATACACACATACTCACACATGCACACACCCACTCATTCATAGACACATTCACACAGACACCCACATACACACCTCCACAGATATTCCACAGAGCTATTTGTGGACAGAATGGAAGGAGATAGTGCATGTAAATGGGTTGAAAAGCTTTAAGGTTCTATAACATGTCAGGGACTATTAACTTGTAAGTTTCTCAAGGGCAAGAACTGTCTTCTACTCAGAAACCATCTCTCCACATACACGCAGCCTGGAATATTATTATACACAGAGTGGGTGCTCACTGAATTGAAATCTAATGTACTGAAAATTGCTTTAATATCAACCCGTTAAACAACAAAAAAAGCACTAATAGCCACAGGCCTCTGACCTCAGGGGGAGTTGAGGGTTTAGCGCAGTAACTTGTACAGTCGCTAAGCACGTAAACGCATACCTGCCTTGTCTGTTTCCCTCTCCAAATACAGAGACCCTGGACCTTCCTTCTGAAGCCCAGAGGGCCCTGCCACAGCCCTGGTGTGTGATGCCAGGAGTCTGCAAGTGTCTAGGAAGCTCAGTGGGAAGGATCTGGGAAGAATGACCTCTAGTAAACCTGCAGGGAGCACTGGGAAGCTCCATTTGCCGCCCCTGACTAGAAGTTCATGTTTAATCAATTAATTATTGCTTTCAATAAGTGTTCGTTGACATCCACAGAGTAGATATAAACTCTAGGCTATCAACAGAGGAGATTTTTAAAACTACAGATTCAGGGATGCTATGCCAAAAGATTCTGACTGAACTGACCTGAGGCGGGAAGTTTCTAGACTCTCCAGGTGATTCCAGTGTGCAGTTGGGAGGAGGAAAGCACTACTCTACCCACTGCAAAGCACGCCTGCATGGTCAGATAAAAGCTGCACCTCCCCTCAAGGAGCCAGGCGTCTGGAGGAAGAACTTGACAACGAGATTCAAAGAGAGGACAGGGGCTGGGAAGGTCGGTGGGAGGATGGAGAAGGTTCTGGAAGGTTGTTCCTGGTTGGCTTCTCTCCCTGGGCTTCTGAAGGCCAGAGTGCAGGGTGTGGAGTAGCCATACCCAAGGCCACATCCACAGAGGGGGAGCATGACTCCTGCAGGAAGGAAAGGAAGGGAGTCCCCTGCTTGGGAAATGGTGCCCGATCTTAAAGGGAGAAAGTGGCCCATCTGCTGTTACTTTATATCCCTTATATTGCTAATATAATTTATAGGATCTTAGACAGCTTGAAGAGACCTCCAGAAATCTCTGAGACAGCACCAAAGGCGACCCTACCCAGGGAACCCTTGGACTTGGTGACCTTTGGGCTCAGAGCAGGCAAGTGTGTCCCACTTGCCTCAAGCTCTCTGGCCCCTGTGCTCCCAAGGCCTCTAGCCTGGCTCCAGGAAAAGGCAGGGCCTCATGTCAAGCAGTACTTTTCTTAAGGAGCTTAGAGGTCTATTGACATTTGAAGCAGCTCCATCCCTAGAAATCCACACACTGAAGCCCTTCCTGGGAGGGAGGTGACAGGGTTAATCTAAGGGCTGGGGGAGGCGGAGAAAGGCCTTGAAACCACACAGTGAAGCCAACCAGATTAATAGAGGAAGAGAGAGGGGGGTAGACCATTAGGAAGACAAAGAGAAAATCATGCTGGAGCAATAGAAAGGGAAATCTAATATCAACTAGGGAAAAATAAATGGAGATTAGGGCAAACAAATTAGCTTTAATGGGTTCAATGCTAATACAAGAATAACAGCGGAGCTGCGAATGCCTTTGAGGGGAAGATGGGATAAAGAACCTGAGCAGTCATGCAAGCAATAAAGATTATGCAGGGAAGGGGGATGGCCAAAAGAGCCAGCGGGGAGGGAGAGAGAAAGGAAGACTACAGGCAGATGGGTAGGGGATCAGTGGCATTGGAGGAGTCTGCCATCTTTGACAGGAAAGGACTGGGACAGAGAGCTGGTAAGAACTGGGGAGGCAGCAAGCAGGAGGGAAATAAAAGAAAGCAAGGAAACTGGGAGACATTGAGGGCAGGGATGCAAACCCAGAGCGGGAAAGACTGCGAAGAAAGGAGGGAGCAATGGATGTAAACAAAGAGAATGGAGGACAACCAGCCACTGCGCAAGAGTGGAGGGAAATAAAGAAATTAGGTGCCCTCTCTGACTGGAGAAAATTTAAAGAGGAAAAATTAGGCCCCAAGATAATGAAAAGCTAGAGAGGATTTGGAAGTGAGTTTTGGAAAGCACCCATACTTGGTAGGTGACGGAAGGGCATATTCGTTCTTAGGGAGAGGTCTAGCTATTCTTGGAATACAGTGCTGCTGCCAGGGGTGGCACTGGAGGTGGGTGGGCAAAAGTAAGCAGTGCAGAGCATTCACTATGGCATCTGAGCGCTCTCAGCTTGAATCTCAGTCATGCCACTTTGTAAGGGTGGAGCCTTGAACCTGTTACATGCCGTCTCTGCTCCTCATCTTCTTATTTGTAAAATGGGGATAACGTACTTCATTCTTCAAAGGGTTGTTGTAAGAATTAATCGAAAAGATGCATGTAAAATACTCAGTTTGGCCCCCAAATAAGCACCTCCCATTATCCTGACTATAATTATTATTCTTAGGCATTGACTAATGCGGAAGAGGGGCTGGGAACTAAAGATAGCCCTTCCTCCCTCCTTCCCCCTCTTTCCTCTTCTTTTAGGTCCAACATTGGTGAAATACGAGCTTAGTTTGATTCTCTCCCAGATAGAGTCTAATCCAAAGGAAGCCTCTTTATCCATCCTCTATCTCCCTCCCCTGTCCCTCCCCAGCTCCCTCTCCCTCCTGGGGATGAAAGAATAGTGCTAAGCCCTCCACCACAGCCACCCTCTGGGCTGATCTAAGGCAGAAGCATCTAGGGAAGCCAAATTTTATATTCTATTGGAAGACCCTCTTATATCCGCCTGAGCTTCAGAGTGTAGTAGACAAGGAACTGGAGTTGGTCCTCATGGCCTCACATCTTAGGGTCCTCCTGGGCTGCGTTAAAGAGCATAGGCACCCCACCAGGGAAACAGAGCCCCCAAGACCAGCACACAGCAGCAATAACAAGCCAGGAGTCAATCAGTAACAGCCTAGTCATGGGCGCCAGAAGGGGAAAGAAGGAGCTGGGATTATTTCCTGCCCCCCCCCCGGGCATCCCAGAACCCTGCCCTTTTATCATTACTAAGGATTTTGGAAGAGTTAGAAGAGAAATCAATCCAGGCAAGAAGAGGGGCAGATAGTGGTTGGGGAGCTTTGCCATTTGCTAATAAATAAGTTAATTAACTTGAAATCATTACAAAAAGAATCTTCCCATAAAACCATAACCTCCAAGAGGGCAGAGACCCATCTGTCTTCATCCCTCTATGTCCCCAGAACCTGGAGCAGTGTCTGGTATGGAAATGGTGGGTCTCGGTGGTGAGGGTAATGGCTAACATTTGTGGAGGGTCTACTGAAGCCCAGGTCCTGTGTCAGGTGCTACACGTGCACCACGTTATTTAGATCACTGGGCACACCTAGAAGGAAAGACAGAAAGAAGTGACAGAAATTCATGCCAAAGTCATAAGTTAGTCAGAGGTGAAGCAAGGGTTTCCGACTCTCTCCTCCATGTAGCTTCAAGGAATGGAAATAAATGAATACATAAGCCTCACCCACTCATCAGGGCAAGAGGACAGATTTGAAAGCTACCTCTCAGTTTGGGTGTTATTATGTATATTCTATATATATTATATATATTCTATATATATTATATATATTCCATATATATTATATAGGAATATATTTCATATATATTATATATATTCTATATGTATTTTTTATATATGTACGTGCACACACACACACACACGAGGGACTGATAAATGGGCCACCTGGAAAGTAGTAGAAGTTTAAAGGATAGTGGAAGGACTTTCTTCTTGTTGTTGTATGTGGCTCTTGTCGGCCAATACCTCAGTAGCAGTAGTTGAATCAGATTCCAGCTCTCAGCTCTCCCAGAGCCAGTCGCACATGACCCCCAGGAACAGCTGCAATGTGCCAGCCCTTCTGAGATCCAAGTCCCAGCTCCACAGGCCCTTCCTCTAAGCATGTATTCTGATAACTCCAGTTTCTTCCTTTTGCTTCCTCCAGCCCAAGGGGCAGTTGCTGCTTCCTGTAGCTACTATCTCTGGGTTATTTCAGTGCTTCCTTTGTGCTCTTACAGCCCTCCAACACCAGACAACAATTCCCCATATTAAAGCCCCTTTGTTGAAATACCTACGAAGGTTTCTGTCCTCTGATCAAGCCCTGGCTGATACCAGAAGAGATCTGAGGAAACCAGATTCTAAGACTGGATTGATCATGTCCTTGGCCTTGAACACAATACTGAGCTCCTTGGCAATGAGAACTGGTGACCACTTTTTTTTTTTTTTTTCTGATTGAGCCCTGGCAGGCATAAGCCTGCAGCATGGCCCACACAGTCCTGAGTCAGAAACTTCTCATGGTATCTCCGAGTCTGGAATGCCTGAGTTCTAAGGAGGAGTAGTATTTGCTGCTAACCCTCTGCCTCCCTAACTTGAGCTGTCTCTGGTGGTTTTTCCTTTGATGGATGTTAAAATCTTCCCAACAAAGCTATCAACCCAGTGAGGGAGGAGTCTGTGTAGATCACTTCCCATTATTCTCCATAGAGTCTCTATGGCCAAGGCTAGAAGAAAAAGACTTCTTGGCTCAGAATCCGAAGACTAGAGTCAGTGATAGTTTCTTTAGTGGTGTAAAATGGCAAGAGTAGCATTAATCTCACAGAGGACTCCTGCAGAACACACTGCCACATTCAACCATAAAGCTGTTCTCAACAGTGTGAGCCTGGCAAGTGCTCACACGTTTATTGTTGACATTGAAGGTCTGATATGTAAGCCAACAGGAAGACCTCTGCATTCATATCCTGACTCCTTCAGAAGAAGGGCAAACCTCTCTCTCTCTCT
This sequence comes from Papio anubis, assembly GCF_008728515.1. NCBI lineage: Eukaryota > Metazoa > Chordata > Mammalia > Primates > Cercopithecidae > Papio > Papio anubis. The sequence goes on from NC_044989.1 coordinate 90,137,739, forward strand.
TTTTTTTTTTTTTTTTTTTTGGACTGTGGAATCTGGACCATCCTCTTTAAGTAACTCGTTTCTATGAGTATATGTCTGTGGAAAACAGAATTCTGTTTAAGGCAAAGAAGGTGTGGGCTTCACTAAACTTGTTGTGGATCTTCCTCTCTCCTTCCCTTCCTCCCTCCCTCTATACCTCTCTTCCTCCTTCCCTCTTTTTTCCCTTCCTTCCTTCCTTCCTTCCTTCCTCCCTCCCTCCCTCCCTTCCTTCCTCCTCTCTTTCCTTTCTTCTTTCCTTTCAATAACCAGCAGGCACTTATATTCTGCTTAATGAGATTATGTCCTGGCTTATTTAAAAGAAAGGACCAAAGAGAGCAGGCAGGGAAAGCCAGGGAAGACTTACTGTAGGAGGGAGCTTCCTGAACTGACTCCTACAGCATGAATGGAAATCAATCAGGAGAAGGTGAGGACGGGCACTCCAGGCATGGAGGACACAGTCAAGGAACCAGGAGAGGATTCAGATGTGGCAAAAGAATGGCAAACAATTCTGTGTTATTAGGGCATCAGGTTCAATGCTCACACAGGTAAGAAATGAGGCTTGAACACTAAGTCAGGGTCAGGTAGTGGTGGGCATTGACTTCAAGATTTAGTAGCTTGGACTTTGCCATGAAGAAAATGACGCCATGTCTTGCAAGGATTCTTAAATATGGGAGTGATATGGCCAGACTAGGGTTTAGATGTGTTGCTCCCCAGCTGGGTAGCAAAGGTTCACTTGAGCAAGGTTGGATGTGGAGACCAGTGAGTCCAGGTGAGTAGTTAACTCCTACTCACCTTCCACGCAGGTTACATGTCATTTACAGACATCTTCCTAATCAGCTTGAACTCATTTTCTCTTGCACCCCACCCCAGTATTTTTTAACACTGCACCTTGTTGTGTTCTTCTTAGCACAATTACACATTTATTTCTGTATTTACTTTTTAAATATACCCATCTTCAGCCTACCTATCCCTAACCTGGAAGCTCCACGAAGGTAGAAATCAATTCTATATAGTCAGTTCTATTAAAATGCTTGCTACATGGTAGGCATAAAAAATATATGTAGAATGGATAAATGAATGAGCGAATGAATGCTGGGGACAGGCAGGGAGATATTGGTTAGGTAAATATTTAGGAGGTAAAAAGTGGTCTTGTGAGTATTTCACATGTGGAGAATGGAAAAAGATAAAGGTGATTAGTTGATTCATGGGACATAAGTTTATTGAATACCTAATATAATTTAATAATGATCAAAATGAAAGAAGCCTTGCCTTCATGGAGCTTTCAATCTGGTGAGAGAAGACAGTTATGATTCATACATATACAGTTATGGTTATGCAAAAAATGTAAAATAAAAATTTGGACCTAAAGATGCAATTAAATTTATCTATGATACCTCCCCATTCTCCCCAAAATTCCTCCCTTGACTATGAGACATTTTCTTCCTCTCATTTTCAACCAGATTCCAAACATCAGTTATATTTGATGCTACATTTCTATGACTGCCATTCAAGAAAGGTAGAACATGTTATGAGAATACCCAAACAGAAGCCTGCACCTACTCTGTAGGATAAAGCAAAGCCACCGAGGAAGTGACTCAGTGTTGAAATATAAAGGATGAGCAGAAGTTAACTAGCTAAGACGGGGAGACAAGAGCTCCAGGAGGAGGGAACAGCATGTGCAAGTGCCCCAAGGCTGGGGACACAGTTACTTCCAAGGTCATGCAGAAGACTGATGACCGTGCAGCACAGAGAGTGTGGTGGCAGGTGGCAGGAGGCTGAGTGGAAGGGGCAGGCCCTGAGCTTGCATGACAGCTGGTATTGTTACCAACCAAGACAACACTAGAGGAGGAGCCCCCTTATCACCTAAGAGGAAATCTCCAATAGAAATTGAAAACAAAAGTTGGGGGAAAGACCTGACTGGGGTTACCTGGGATGCCCATGATGCCATCAGGAGATGGGTAGTAGGTACGACAATGAGAGTGTGTGGGATCACCAAGGATGGCCATGAAGGGGGAGAGAAACACTGAGAACAGAGAGAAGCCTGAAGGGAGAAAACATACGTCATGGAGCAAATGAGGGAAGAGAACCTCATTAAAGCAAACAGAAAGCCTAGACTGAAGGTATAAGGAATCAGGAGATGGGATTGTCACTAAAATCTCTTCAAAAGGGAACACATGGCACCCTCCAACCACTCACTGTCCATCCATGGCCACTCATCACCAAGCACATGCTAAGCAGGAGGCACAGAGCAGGCTGAGCACGGAATGTGAAGGGAGGAATGGGCTGCAAGTATGGCTGCTTTTTGAGAAATTTAGTTGAAAACAATAGGAAAGAAGAGTATCATGGTCAAGGGAAGAATTTTTTTGTTTAATTTATTTTGAGGTCAGGGGCTGGAGAGGCAACATAAATTATTTTAATTCCATTTGTAGGTTTAGGGGAAGGACCTGGTAGAAAAGAAGAGGTAAGTAATGTTTTAAAATGGGAGGATAATTGATGGAGTAGGATTCCAGAACAGGTAGAAGGGCAAGAGATCAACGAGAAACACAAGCCACAGCTTTGCCTAGCTGTTGTCTTTCTGTTCCAGTTTCCCTTAGGAAGACAACTGTAAGGCACAGAGATAACCGAGGGTCGTGCAGCAAGTTGGGGGTAACAGCAGATGCAGGATGCTGCTTTCCAGCATGCCAGCCCCTTTTACCCAGTCCAGGGGTCTCATGTGTCCAGGTAACCCATAACCTTATGTATGCTGGCGTGATCTGGTGTGCAGACTTTGGACACTGGGATTCCATGGTCCTGGGACACTTTCTTCAGGAGCAGTTGGAGGCACAGGCCCTGGCCTTTACTCCAGAAAGGCACCAAGTCAAGAGGATTAGCTGGGAGGTGGCACATGGAGATCACAGACCTGCAAATGAGCAGTCGGGGAAGGGAAAAACACCAAGCCGAGAACGCCAGGGACTGATTTGTTTGGACAAGGCCTTTCCTTTGTAGAAGGGGAATAGGCCTGGCATGATTTGAAGGGCACCCAAAAAGGCCACTGCACCTCTCACTATAGCCCTGCCAAGGCTCAACCACCACCTTGACACTCTATGTGTCAAAAAGCCCCAGGTAGTTCAATGGACACTTTTGCAGAACAACACATTGAGCCATTGCCACTTTAGAACTGGGCAGAGTGGCAACAGATAAAGCAAAAGGATAAAGGGGAAAGTACTGAAGCATGGGATTTGGGGGTCCCATCATGCAGAATCGTGGGAATCCATGCAACAACCATAACCAATGTAAACCATTTTTCTACCACTTGTATATATGAAAACACTAATTACAGTAGACAAAGACAGGCCCTCTGCCTTTGAGTAACTCATAAAGAAACCCAAATAGAGAAAGTTGCTGTTCAACGCGGTCAGTGCTATCATAGGAATTTGTGCAAAGGACTATAGGGACATGGGGAAAGGATTTCCACATCTTAAGGGTTTGGATATTGGTGCATGTAACAAGAGTTTTGGTCAATGACTGTCTCTTTTCTTTCTGCCATCCCAACTACTCGGAGCTCTATAAAGGATGAAGAAACTACCAACAAAGTCCTAAGACCTCCCTGAATGGTCACTTTTCAAAAGGATACGTTTCTGGACAGCAAGCTTCACCTAGAACTTTGCTGAGCTCCAATCCCTTTACTGTAAGATAAGTCCTCTCTGACCACAGGAAAGCTTGCATTTCCTGTCTGAGTACCTTCCACTCAGGAACCTGCTTGCATCCGGCCAGGCGGTCTTGTCTTCCTCCCCCATACCCACCCCACCTCCCCACTCACAATCTTTCAGACATACAAAGAGTCCGCTTATGAGGCTTCAAACCTCTTCCTGGGTCACACCTTCCCCCCACCACCCCACTTCCCGCCCAACCAGGAGGCTCCTACTCATTTTTGGCTTCCGGCCTCAAAGCCCACCCCATCTGCAGCAGCATGAAAAGGTGGTCAGCACAGTGGGCACCAATCGTCCCCCCACCCCAGTGCAGGAAGGAAGACTGCACCCACCTCTGGGCATTTGGTGGTGACTCACCCAGAAGAGTCCACTCCCCCACACCGGACACAGGAAAGATGAAAGCCTTTCCATTACAGGGACTCAGCTCAAAACCTCAAACCATAGGGACCATCTCCATCTGCAGCCAGCAGGCTCTTTCCAGATTCTCTTTCCTGCCTGTCCTACAGCCACACTAAATGTCTTTCAATTTCTTGAAGGCACCAAGACTTTACGCATGGATTTTCTTCCCCCTGAGGAAAATTATTTGCCTAGTTACCTCCTAGATACTCTTCCTTGCAGCTTCCCTCTAACCACTTATGGGCTCCGCGAGCACCTGGACTCATATCCTTCAAGAAAGGTCACCATTAACATGGTGATTCCTAATGTATCTTATCATATCTCCCAAAAGGTTCGAAGTTCCTTGAAGGCCAGGATTCTTGTCTTGTTCAAGGTTGTATTCCCAGTGCTTTGTACCTGAGTCATGACAGGCACTTGGTCAATGTCTTGAGTTGAAAAGAAATGAAAACCATAATATACAAACTATCATTATTATTCTTAGAAGAATGTCGGAGGAGTATGAAGAGTTATTCTCTTATGTTTAATTTACCAGCCATCACCTGGACTAAACCAGTGGTTTTCAAAGTGTGTCCCTGGCCTAGCAGCATTAACACCATGTGGAAACTTCTTAGAAACATAAATTCTTAGTTCAATCCCAGACCTACTGATTCAGAAACTTAGGGCATTGTGCTCAGTATTTTAATAAGCCTCACTGCCAAGTGATTCTGATGCACACTGAAGTTTGAGAAAACACTTCCTATACCTAGTCCCAAGCTTGGGTCACAACATTCAACCATGGGAATATTACAAATTAGAAAAACATTACATTTATAGCAAGATTTGTTTATCTAAATAAATACTTCTCCATCCTGATCCCCCTATTTTTTTTTTTTGGAGATGGAGTCTTGCTCTGTCACCCAGGCTGGAGTGCAGTGGCACGATCTCGGCTCACTGCAAGCTCCGCCTTGTGGGTTCACCCCATTTTCCTGCCTCAGCCTCTGGAGTAGCTGGGACTACAGGTGCCCGCCACCACACCCAGCTCATTTTTTGTATTTTTAGTAGAGACAGGGTTTCACTGTGTTAGCCAGGATGGTCTCGATCTCCTGACCTCGTGATCTGCCCACCTCAGCCTCCCAAAGTGCTGAGATTACAGGCATGAGTCACCATGCCCAGCCCCCCTATCTTCTTATAGGAGTTTAAGTCAGCAGCAGGCATAAGTTTTGTTAAGCTCCATTCGATAGATAAAAACACTAAGGTTGAAAAAATAAAACCCACTTTCTCGAATGATAAGACTAAAACAGGCAGTGTCAAGGAAGGGATCAGGCCCAAGACTCTTCCTACAGTAACACAAAGTCATTCAGAAGGCAGTCAAATAAAACAAGCACCAGAGAATTCAGTTTAGGGGCCAGAAATGTGAATGCATCTTTCCCAGCACTACAATGCTTGCTGATAACCGTAAATAACCTCTCAGGGTTTGGGTTTCTAAGGATGTGAGTCAGTCCTTCATAATAATTAAGGGCAATGGCCCACACAGCTTACAGCGTCATTTTTTTAAGGCACAATACCCAATTCTTGCCACCCCAAAATGGAATTTGTTTAAACCTGCTTCACATTTGTAGAGGTGAAGAACCCTCACCTCTAAGAAACCTCGCTTCCAGATGTAGAGGTCCCAGCACAAACACCTAAGTTTAAGTGGATACAGCAGGGAAAGTTCTGGAAAATAAGGACAAAGCTGGACTCTTGTCTGTGTTTGGGTGGCTGTCTGGCGCCCCCTTGTGTTCAGTGCCTGGACCCAAAAGAACCGGAAGGCAACAATGATGCAGTGAGGGCAAACGGCTGCAGCAATTCATAAACGGCACTCTGGCCAGTGAAGACCAGAGGAATGGGCTTAGGACTGGGCAAAGGCCGCTCTGCCCACCATCTGGGCTCTCCTAAAGGCCCTCCAAGCACTCTTCCAGCCCCAGTGGAGAAGCAGTCACTAGGAAGGCTTGCCTGGATGGGCACAGGTGGAAGCTGTACCTAGGCTCACCCGTTGTCTCCACCAGGAAGATGGATCATTGCATCCTTCTTGCTGGGTGTTTGGCCAGAGGGCTTTTCCTCCTGATTTACTGCCCAGGGTAGAGGCTTAGAGCACTCCCACCCTCCTTTTTTTTGAGACGGAGTTTCGCTCTTGTTGCCCAGGCTGGAGTGAAATGATGCGATCTCGGCTCACCGCAACCTCCACCTCGGGGTTCAAGTGATTCTACTGCCTCAGCCTCCGAGTAGCTGGGATTACAAGCATGTATCACCATGCCCAGCTAGTTTTTATTATTATTATTATTATTTGTATTTTCAGTAGACGGGATTTCACCATGTTGGTTAAGCTGGTCTCAAACCCCCGACCTCAGGTGATCCACCCGCCTCAGCCTCCCAAAGTGCTGGGATTACAGACGTCAGCCACCATGCCCAGCTCCCACCCCCTTTATTAGAGGGAAAGTCAGTGTTCTGCTGAAGACAGCTTGGGCCCCTGAGGAGACATTGCAAGGCAGTTCTGAATGTGCTAAGCCAGTGGGTGATAATGGGCACTGTGTGCCCAGCAAAGGCACTTCCCACCCTCGGCCATAAATAGTCTTTAACTGGTTCACACAGAAGCCTGGGGTTGGCTCTTCCTTCTCACCTGTCCGCTCCCTGACTCCTACACCCCAGGGCTCTACCCTCCCAGTCATATCACCAAATCCTGCCCATTGTGAAAAGACCATGGCATGTTCAGCACAAAATAGCAATGCCAATGACAAGCGTCCAGGTGTAGCTCTAGCCCCAGAACAGGGCTCCCCTCAAGGAGCAGCCCTGATCTGAGCCTTAAATTCTGGTTGGATCCCAGCTCCTCCTCATATAAGCTGAGTTAAACAACACATATAAATCAGATCACTAAAACTGTCTGAGCCCCAATCTCCTCATGAGAAAAACAGAAATCTCGGCCCTGAAATTAGCCCAAAATGGTTCTAGGGACTATAGAGTTGAATATGTTGGAAAATCTAACAGACAAGTATCCTCTTGCCTCTGAGTCTTTGCACATTCTGTTCCCACTGCCTGGAACAGTTTTCTCCCCTCTCTCCCTCACTTGGCTAGTACCTGTTTATCTTCAGTCTCAGCTTAGACCTCCTCAGGAACCCTTCTGTGTTTCCTTGAGCCAAGTCAAGTTCCCCTCCAGTGGTTCCCATAACTCTCTGCATGTCACCAGTCCCAAAAGTGGTCACAAAATATGTTAACTGGTTGTTTGCTGGTCTGGGACCTCACTGTAATAAACCCCATGAGGGAAGAATAGGGATCATGTCTGCCTTATTCACCTTGGTATCGTCAGGGACCTGTATAGTGCCTGGCACATAGTTGGCACTCAATTCATATGGATTTGACTGGATAGATGGGCTCAGAATGAAACATAGGCTGGGGCCAGAGAGCAGAGGCCAAGTCAGGAAAGCAGCTAAGGGAACGCGTACACATATCCATCCATGACATGGACAGATTTCCACAGTGGCCTGTAGCCCCCGTGTCCATCCTGGAACCCAGTGCTATCTATGCCTGTGAGGACCCTGCAGCAGGTCCCTGGTGCTCTGGCCTGTTAGAGAAAGAAGGAATCTTGGGGGTCATTTAGGCCAGAAGTCCACAGATAGGGCTCAGGCCTTCTCTGCCCAAGCTCTACCAGAGAGGTTCTACTTTTATTCTTTTGTATTTGTTTTTCTCAATGGGGTAGTATTTTAAAATCTGGTTCCATGAGGAGAAGGAGAAAGGTGAAAATCACCTGTGCCCTCATTTTACAAAAGGAAAAGAGACTCTGAGAAGAGAAGGGGTCTTTCTGAAGGTCAAACGGCTCAGTATTGGCATGGGAAGACCCCACATCCTCAACTCCTTACACACTTTTCAGAGGGAGGAAAATAGGGGATTGTGATTTGGAGTGAAGGGCTGAGTCTGCCCGGAGAGTCTCCAAGCCCAAGGTGCTCCTGTGACACCATCCCATCGTGGGGGATGAGCATCACATACCATTTGTGCCAGCATCCTGGGAGAAAGAACTGCAGAGGGGCCCACAGGGCCTGGCCGTGGGATTTCGTGGTCACAGTCAAACACACACACACACACCCGCACCTGCACTCATAGCTAATCCCCACCCAAACTCCTGCCTGGCCCTGACAACTGTCCCTGGGAATATTGTCTCCTTAGGCCATGGAGGGCTGAACCAGCTGGGAGGGGCCTTTGTGAACGGCAGACCCCTGCCGGAAGTGGTCCGCCAGCGCATTGTAGACCTGGCCCACCAGGGTGTGAGGCCTTGTGACATCTCTCGCCAGCTCCGCGTCAGCCATGGTTGTGTCAGCAAGATCCTCGGCAGGTAAGCACGAAATTCACCGCGGGCTGCCTTCCCTGCAGGGCTTGACCTCTTCAGCTGACGTCAGGGCAGCTGGAGAATTCCCCTCCCGGGGAATAGGGATTTGCTCCCAATGTCCAGCTTTGGTCCTGAGACCTGAACAGTTATGGTGGTCCTTCTGGGCCTCCACCCCGCCACCATGTTTCTACTGTTTTCTGCCCTTCCTTCTTTCTTTGTCCATTTATCCTTTTACTTTCTCCCTCTCCCTTCTTCTCTTTTGCTCTATGTCTCATTTGCTGTAGGCTTCTCTTCTTCTAAGGCAGGAGAATCTTCCCCAAAGGTCCTCCTCCTACCGAGACCTAGGGAAATTGGGCCACTAGGGAGGGGACACACAGTCAGATGAGCTCCCAAGGTCTAACCCCTAAAAGAGGGACATCTGAGTTTATGCTTCTCAAACCATAATTCCCCAAGACCCCAGATCAGTGCTTCATAGCCCTGGCAGCACATGAGCGTCACCTGAGGAAGGCTGATTCTAAAAATAGCAATACTGTTTATGCCCCAGCCCAGACCAATTAAATCAGAACTTAAAGGAAATAGGCCCAAATTTTGGTTTATAACTCCCCAACCCGTCCGCCCCCAGCCAGAGACTCTAATTCTCTGCAGCCAGGGTTGAGAACCACTGAACCAAAGGTTCAGGAGAGACCAGGAGCAGCAAAGGCCTGCTTCTGAGCTGACACAGTCACAGATTCCAGTCTGCAAAGCCACTTCCATTAAAAACGCCTCTGTGCCAGAGCTTCCAGTCAGCTCTGTGTGCGCGTGCCTGTCCCCCTGCTCTGACCCTTAGGTGGATTTAGGAGGAGCCCTGGACAAGGCAAAGGGACCTGGACTGTTCTCTGAACCGTGAAAACCCTGGCTCCCTTCCTGAAGTAGTTAGGGAAAGGTGTGATGCTTTGCTGGGCTTGGGAGAGGGGATTCCTGTGATGGGCTGTGGTGTCCCAGAGGAGATGAGTCCCGGATGGAAGCAACAGATGAATGGAGTTTTAAAGAGCCAGATTCTTTTTCATGCAGATGAGAGCAGACAGTTTCTACAACAAGAAGAGGAGGATATGCTGACATAGGCTGTTGATCTGCCAAAGCAACTACTTGGAGGATAAAGGGAGGGGAAGGGTGGAGGCCCCAGAAGAGGAGGCTCAGCTTAACAAGCTGGACCTGGCTGGGGATCCAAGCAAGGTCAGGATTCCAGAGTCCATGAGGAGAAGCTTCAACTTGAACCTGCTAAAACCTGATAGAAAACTAGCGACCGGGGGGTGAGGGATATGCCTCAAGCTTGGACAGGGCAAAGGTGAACCAGCAAGATAGAGCAGAGCGTCCAGTGACCTCAGCTAGCTTTCTAAGTGGCTGAAGAAAACAGTCATTGGCTGGTGGCTGATGCCTGTAATCCCAGCTCTTTGGAAGGCCAAAGGCGGGCGTTTCACTTGAGATCAGGAGTTTAAGACCAGCCAGGCCAACCCAGTGAAACCCGTCTCTACTAAAAATACAAAAATTAGCCGGGTGTGGTGGCAGGCGCTTGTAATCCCAGCTACTCGGGAAGCTAAGGCAGGAGAATCGCTTGAACCCAGGAGGCAGAGTTTGAAGTGAGCCAAGATTGTCCCATGCACTCCAGCCTGGGTGACAGAGTGAGAGCCTGTCTCAAAAAAAAAAAAAAAAAAAAAGTCGTGCTTTAGCCAAGAGAAGCTGGATAGAGCAAACTGCTGTGCCCCTGTCATTCACACATCAGGCACACCAAGATTTCCTTTCTTATAAGGGAAATCTTTTGTGTCCCATATGATGGCTGTTGCAGGTGCTAGGACACAAGAGACTGGTCAGAGGGGAGAGAGAGAGAGAAGCCAAGGTGAGGCCTTTAGCGGAGGGTGCTGGGTTGGCAGTAGCATGAACCTACCCATGCGAGGGAAACAGATAGTTCCATGCATATTAAGCATTTGAGGACAGCCTTGGGGGCACGTTTCACTCTCATACCCCTCCCCAGAGGCCTTAGAGAGATGGGAGGCTCTGGCTAAGTCACTGTCTAAAGACCCCACCTGCTTATTGGGTAATTCTTTGGGGTTCTCTATTGGAGTAGGTACTACGAGACTGGCAGCATCCGTCCTGGAGTGATAGGGGGCTCCAAGCCCAAGGTGGCCACCCCCAAGGTGGTGGAGAAGATTGGGGACTACAAACGCCAGAACCCTACCATGTTTGCCTGGGAGATCCGAGACCGGCTCCTGGCTGAGGGCGTCTGTGACAATGACACTGTGCCCAGTGTCAGTTCCATTAATAGGTAAGAAAGAAAGCAGCCTCTGGCATCAGGCTGGGGCCCCTGGGCTTTGGGGAAATCAGGAAAGAAACAAGAAGGAACTGGCTTGGGTGGAGCAGAGGCCGGGAAGGGACCTGATGCTGAAGAATCAGGCAGGGAGCACACCTGGCTCCAGGCAGATACCATACCTCCCTGCCTCCTGCCTTGCCCCATGCTGTGGGGCACCCTCCCCCTGGCCCCAAGCCATAGTGTGCTATCTACAGTTTCCTTCCTCAAACACCACATCCTCTTTCATTCAATAAAAGAATATTCATGAGTTGATCCTTTTCTAAGCCACCAGACCCCTAACCCGGCCCACATTCAAGCATTCACTCATTTTTTTAGTCCCTCAGTGATTCACTCACTGCCTCAATCAATCATTTACTTACTTGCTTGTTCATTAATTCATTCGCACATAATTCACTCATTCATCTTGTGCGAGGTCCTGGGGACACACAAAACCCATCTTTGCGGAGCTTACAGTTTAATGAGAACACAGATATTAATCAACTACCTACAAAAAATATTGTAAAAATACAGCTGTAAGTCCTGCTAAGAAAAGGAACATGAGGATATGCAAGCTAGCATAGGATTATTTGGTTTATGAAGGTCATGAGTCTTCCCCTGAGTAAGAAAAAATAAGAGAACTAGGTGAAAACAGTTTAAACAGCTATGCAAAGGCCCTGTGGCTAACAGGATCAAAAGAAAACCAGTAGATAGGCCAGGTGCAGTGGCTCATGTCTGTAATCCCAGCACTTTAGGAGGCCAAGGCAGGTGGATCACCTAAGGTCAGGTGTTTGAGACCAATCTGGCCAACATGGTGAAACTCCATCTCTTCTAAAAATGCAAAAATTAACTGGGTGTGGTGGTGGGTGCCTGTAATCCCAGCTACTTGGGAGGCTGAGACAGGATAATCGCTTGAACCTGGGAGGCAGAGGTTGCAGTGAGCTGAGATCACGCCACTGCACTCCAGCCTGGGTGACAACAGTGAGACTCCATCTCAAAAAAAAAAAAAAAAAGAAGAAGAAGAAAAAGAAAACAGAAAGAAAAGAAAACCAGTAGATAGAGAGCAGGGGAGCATAAGATAGGCTGAAGTTGAAGATGTCAGCAGAGGTGGCCTTTCAGAGGCTGGGAGCTGTGTTATACCTTCTTGCGTTTGGTCATAAAGCAATGGGAAACTGTTGGCAGATTTTAAGCAGGTGGTCAACTTGCATTTCAGAAAGTCCACTGTGGCAGCAGTAGGGAGAATCACTTAGAAAGGATCAAGAGGGGATGGGCGTGGGCCAGTGAGTGACCGTGGAACAGTGGTGGTGACATGCACTAAGGTGCTGATGGAGAGAAGAAGAGAGGGGTCAACATTGGCGAGGTTCACAAGGTCAAAACACAGAACTCGATGATGGGTTTGATAGGAAAGAGAGGGAAGCAGATGTTAAGCCCCATCTCTGTTTTGGCCTTGAACGACTGATGGTACCAATCATGAAATACGGACAACTGGGGAGGACTAGGCGTGCAGAGTAGGGTCACGGACTTTACTGTGAACAGTTGAGTTTCAAGTGCCTTTGAGATACCCAAAGGGGTGTCAAAAAGGCAACTGGGTCTGGGGCAGCCATGAGTTCTCTTTCCTCCTCTTCTCTCTCATGGCCTTTCTTCTCTTCATCACAGAATCATCCGGACCAAAGTACAGCAACCATTCAACCTCCCTATGGACAGCTGCGTGGCCACCAAGTCCCTGAGCCCCGGACACACGCTGAGTGAGTGCTGAGAGACCTGGATGCACACACATCCTTCAGTGTACCCACATATACACAGAGGCACACACAGACACACCCACACAGACACAGCTGTGCACAGTACTATTCACAAACCCATGTGTGGACTGAGCTGTGCCACTACGACAAAGTCTGGCCTGTTCCCAGGGCAGATTCACTGAACTATGGAGAGGTGCAAACATTTGAGACAGCTCTGACTCCAAGAATCCCTCCCACCAGCAGGCCCCCTGGAGGCAGGACCTGAGCCCCTTTGGGGCTCAGTCCATGGCTCGGCTTGCTGCCTCCTCCACAGAGTCAGCAGGGGCTGTGAGGGGTGTCACTCCTGCACCCTGACCCTCTCCCCGTACCCCCCGCAGTCACCCTGGAGTCACCCCAGGCCTGTGAGTGGTGTCACTCCCACCCCTGACTCTCTCCCTCTCCCCACTGCAGTCCCCAGCACAGCTGTAACTCCCCCAGAGTCACCCAGGACTGAGGAGTGTCCCACCCCTGACTCTCTCCCTCTCCTCCGCTGCAGTCCCCAGCTCAGCTGTAACTCCTCCAGAGTCACCCAGGACTGAGGAGTGTCCCACCCCTGACTCTCTCCCTCTCCTCCGCTGCAGTCCCCAGCTCAGCTGTAACTCCTCCAGAGTCACCCCAGTCGGATTCCCTGGGCTCCACCTACTCCATCAATGGGCTCCTGGGCATCGCTCAGCCTGGCAGTGACAAGAGGAAAATGGATGACAGTGAGTGCTGGGACAGGGGGGCAGCGGGGGTGCACGAGGGCAGTTTGCTCAGGCTTTGATGGGGACAGGAGCCTTTCCACTTATGACATGGGACTCTGTAGGAGCTCGGCATGTGACTGTCACATGTCCTGTCTGTCAGTTGGCCAAGGCTCCTGGGCCCAGGTGGCTGGCCCTTTTTCTCCCTCCACAGTGAGTTGGCTTGGAGTCAGTCCTCTACTTTGGCCTAGGGCATGAGTAGATATGTCCCCTAAAAGCTTTCTTCCTGACTGGGGGGTACCAGGTGATCAGGATAGCTGCCGGCTGAGCATCGACTCACAGAGCAGCAGCAGCGGACCCCGAAAGCACCTTCGCACGGACGCCTTCAGCCAGCACCACCTCGAGCCACTCGAGTGCCCATTTGAGCGGCAGCACTACCCGGAGGCCTATGCCTCCCCCAGCCACACCAAAGGCGAGCAGGTGAGAAGCTGGGCCCTGGGAGGTGAGCAGAGTGGGCAGGGGCCAGAGCAAGGTGTGCTCTCCAAATGTGCCTGCGCTCCGCCACCAAAGTAGCTGGAAGTTGCATCAATGGGCTCAGGGCACCTGCCTCATGCAACTCCAAGCCTGACACATGCTTTATCTTACCAGATGCCCTGGCATCTTCCTCTCTTTCTAACCCTCCTGGCTTACTTAACCCAAAACCTTTGAGCCTGGGCCTTTCAGGGATGGCAGCACAACCTGATGATGCCATCCCTTGCCATCAGCATCTTCCCCAGACCTCGAGGTCGGGTTCCACAACTCTGAAGCAGTAGCACAAAGCCTTCACATAATGACCTCAGCCACCACTTCCTAGCCCCGCCTTTGGCTACTCATCCTGCACACCCCATGCTCTTGCATTACTCATGGCCGCAAGCACGCCACCCTCGCTCACATCTCTCTGCCCTTGCACACCGTGTGCCCTCCACACAGAATGCCTTTCCTCCCACTTCTCTGCATGGAAAAATACCATTAGCCTTCATGACTCGGCTCAAACATCACCCTCTCCGTGAGTGCTCCCCTGCCTCTCCGACATGAATCATCTCTCCTGCCTCTTGTCCTTCTGCATGTCCCACATGCTGCTCTCAGTAGCTTCTCACAGTGTAGCTTAATAATGTGGCAGACAGAGAGGTACAAAGACATGCGGACTCCTTAAGGACAGAGAAGCCTCATGAAACATGAAACGTCGTTTTTATTCCCAGCACCTACCATTGTGCCCCCCCTTATAATAGAGAGTAATGGTATAGTGAATGAATGAACGAATGAATGAGTTGAGAAATTCAGAATAATACATCACAAGCTACAGGGAATTTTTCTTGCTAGTGCTCAGGACAGGTGAAATGAATCATAACGGGTTGGCGTCTGTGACAAGCTGACAGAGATGTGAGAGGTCCCACTCCAAGGCCAACAAAGACTCTGCAGCTCTGGCAGAACCACCGAGCTCTCAGTCCCTAGTCATCACATCTTTTTCCCTTAACCCCACCAAGTCAACCAGATGAGGAGTGTCTTCAGGGTGGTGTCTGTTGCCCCTCTTTGCCCATGCCGTCATTTGCTGTAGGAGTGAGGCAAGCCCATATGCCTTTAAGAACTGAGTAGGACAATGGAGATGATGCCAATAATCAGCCCAACCACTTCCAGTGACCGTCTGGGCTGCTGGTCCCGTGCCAGCACTCGCAGCTGGGCAGGCAATCTGCATCAGCAATTTTATCAGCTTTGACTGTGGCAACCACGAGGGTGCAGAGAAAGCTGGCCGTCAGCAGCCATGGGGAGAGGGCCTGGGTGCTCACCTACCAGTCAGCACACAGCTCCAGGAAGGAAAGGGGCTTGCAGTGGGGAGCCTGCAGGAAGCTCGCTCTGTGAGAGCAAGCCTGCAAAACTCAGTGTACAGGCACCAGCCACCCAGTGAAAGTAAAGAAACCCTGCTGATAAGACTCTGGACACCCACTGAGTCCCAGAGCCATTTCCTGACTCCATCCCTAAGCCCCCCAAAGGACCCTGCTTGACTACAGAGCACCCCCATGTCACGCTGGCATATGAACAGGGGGGATCCTGGAATGAGAAAGTCTTTGAGCTTGCAGAGACCTCTGTGACCACCTCATCCAGTTTCTCCATTTGTGTGGAGATAATCCAAGGCCAAGCAAGACAAGGAGGGCTCGGGCAACCAGAAGATTTTGGAGCTCAGGCCTGCCAATCCTCATTTCATTCAGACTGGTCCACTGTCACCTGCTTCAGATATGGTGCCTCTACGTAAATACGTATTTGAAGACTGAAAAAAAAAAAGCATTTGGAAACCATTGAACTTCTCCAACCACTCATCTTTCAGATGAGGAGACTGAGGTCCAGCAGTGCCCATAAATTATTCATTACCTCCTCAGTCAATCATTACTCACCCAGTCATTCACCTGGAGGGTGGTGAAGGGCAGGGAGAACCAGCCAGTGCAAGGGCCCCTCATGTCCTGCCTGGCCTTTGCTTTTCCCACCTCTGGTAACTGACTGTGCTGCCAAAGTAACACTCCGTGCTCTCTCACCTGGGCATAGGAAGGCCCGCTGGCTTGGGGAGCCAAGAATGAAGCACAAGTACTCATACCTGACCTTAGGACAGGTTGTAACACAGCCATCTTTTCTGTAAAATCAACAAGTGGGGGACCAGGCACGGTGGCCCACACCTGTAGTCCCAGTACTTTGGGAGGCTGAGGTGAACGGGTCACCTGAGGTCAGGAGTTTGAGACCAGCCTGGCCAACATGGCAATATCCCATATCTACTAAAAATACAAAAATTAGCCAGAACTGGTGGCATACACCTGTAATCCTAGCTACTCAGGAGGCTGAGGCAGGAGAATCACTTGAACCTGGGAGGCAGAGGTTGCAGTGAGCCAAGATTGTGCCACTGCACTCCAGCCTGGGTGACACAGCAAGCCTCCCTCTGAAAACAACAACAACAACAACAACAAAGGGCAGGGGGAAGTGTTCAACAGAAACATCATGTTATTCCTCGTTGCTATTTCATGACCAGACATAGCTAGAAGTCATACAGCTCTTATTTCCCTATTTTACAAATGCATCAAAAACATCAACAGAATATGAATATCAGCTTACTGACAGAAATGAAGAATTTGGTGGCTTCTGACTCTTCACATGATTCTGAAATAATATCTATGATAACTCTCACTGGGCATCTGTTGTCACCAAGTATTCGGTGCTAAGCACGTTATGTGTAAGTATATAAAATTTCATGTAAAATGCTTACATCAGCCTCATAGAGTCTATGACTCCCATATAGGTGAGAAAATTAAGCTTCAGAGCAGTCAAGCAGACTAAAGCTACCTGGCAAGTCATTGCAGAACCAGGGCTCAGACTTGCTGAAGTTCTTTTTTTTTTTTTTTTTGAGACGGAGTCTCGCTCTGTCGCCCAGGCTGGAGCGCAGTGACCAGATCTCGGCTCACTGCAAGCTCCGCCTCCCGGGTTTACGCCATTCTCCTGCCTCAGCCTCCCGAGTAGCTGGGACTACAGGCGCCCGCCACCTCGCCCGGCTAGTTTTTTGTATTTTTTAGTAGAGACGGGGTTTCACCGTGTTAGCCAGGATGGTCTCGATCTCCTGACCTCGTGATCCGCCCGTCTCGGCCTCCCAAAGTGCTGGGATTACAGGCTTGAGCCACCGCGCCCGGCCGACTTGCTGAAGTTCTGAAGCATTGTGCTGCTCTGCCCCAATTCAACTTCAATTCCAGCTAAAAAAAAAAACAGCCCAATAATCACTGGGAAGTTTCAGCTATTGAATACAAAATCACCAAAATATTTTGACTATATAGGTATTTTTAAGTTACTTGAATTTTGAAATAGCTATAGGATTCTGAGTAGATATTTTGCTGTCAAAACAACACATCCATAAAGCATTTTAAACTTTTCTTACACTGTCTAGAAATTATGTATTTTGTTCAATTTCAGTAACCTAGGCCCTGGCCAGGTGTGGTGGCTCACGCCTGTAATCCCAGCACTTTGGGAGGTCGAGCCAGGCGGATCACAAGGTCAGGAGTTTAAGACTAGCCTGGCAAACATGGTGAAACCCCCGTCTCTACTAAAGATATAAAAAATTAGACTGGTATGGTAGCACGCGCCTGTAGTCCCTGCTACTCGGGCTGAGGCAGGGGAATCACTTGAACCCGGGAGGCAGAGGTTGCAGTGAGCCAAGATCGCGCCATTGCACTCTAGCTTGGGCAACAAGAGCGAAACTCCATCTCAAAAAAAAAAAGGCCCTAAGCAACTCCACCCTGCCTCTAAGTGAGCCCCCTTGGAAGGCATGGAACCAGAGCACCATTTAGTCAGTAATTGCTGCTATGTGCTAATGGTGCCCTGGTGGCCTCCAGAATTGACTGCAGCTTCCAAAAGTGCCCAGCATGCAACCGGAAAGTGCTGTGGATCTTTGCAGAACCCAGCTTGATGGAAATCACTGAAAACAATTGCCTTTAGTGGCACTGTTATGTAACCACTGAGCATTCCCTGAATTCAGCTTTGCATATCTCACGTAGCAGGTATGTGACGTGTGTGAAGGTATGTGGGGAATGGGTGTGTTCTTTTTTCCGTGCTATCTGCTTCCCCGGTGGGAGGAGGCCATGGTGAGGATGAGGCACACTTGCCTTTAGTTAAACAAGTTCTTTTCAGAAGGAGTACCTAAGGTCATAGCTGTGCTCCTGGCAAGGGGAGGCCACGAGGCATTTAAAATGAGGTCTTATTGATGAAGACCCCTAGTGTTTCCAACAAAAAAACTCTAAATACCATTTTCAAGCTGAACTTGCACACTTCTATTTGTTTGGATGTGGAGAGAGAAAAGAAGAAATCCACGTGATGGGTAAAGCACCTGGGTCCACAGCCGAAATCTTGGGTTTAGTCTCAGTTTCATTACACAAAACTAGGCCATTTACCTCTCTGAGTTCCAGGCTCCACGTATAAAATCAATAACAGACATAATATTACTCACCCATGTCACTGGGCTGCTGGGGGACTCTACTAGGACAACAGAGGCAAAGCTCTGATGTAAGCTCTTTGCAAATGTAAGAAGTGGTCCTTATGTCACCCAGTTTGGGACAGTGGTTGACAGCAGAGGCATTCTGATCCCTCAAGTCTGAATCCTATCTTTGGTCCATATGGAAGTGGGACAAGTTTCGTAAACCTCTGTGCCTGGGTTCCCTATCTGGGGAAGAATCACAGATGGAAGGACCCGAACAGTCCGGTTGGAGACTGCTCCAGTCCTTGGCACCGTCCTGTATTCTGTGGGTCACAACAGTGTGGTAAAACCAGGAAGCCGACCAGCCATCTAGCCAGGGTGTGGTCCTCCGGCTGAGACCCTCTATCCCACACTGGAGCACCCATGCCACCAGCTGGCCTTGAATTCCAGGGATGCAGGAGGACAATGAGCATGAACGAAAAGTGCTGAGTGGAGTTGAGAAAGTAAAGGAAGAAGGGGACGATGAGGAAATCTCCTGGGGAGATTAGGGCTGCTAAGCCCTAAGACAGGCTCAGGGTCTGCAGGAAGGTCGGCTTGTCGGATCATCTCTGTGCGCTGACTTCTCTTTGCTCCCCAGGGCCTCTACCCGCTGCCCTTGCTCAACAGCAGCCTGGACGACGGGAAGGCCACCCTGACCCCTTCCAACACGCCCTTGGGGCGCAACCTGTCGACTCACCAGACCTACCCTGTGGTGGCAGGTATGATGCCTGGAGCCTCCCTGGCAGGTGGAGGGCGGGGGACTGCAGAGCTTGGCTGGCTGTCAGGCGGAACGTGTGTGGGGCCCTGGCCTGGAGAGGAGAGGTGGGCTGTGCTGGCTGGGCCTCAAGGTGGATTAAATGGGTCGTGCCTCCAGTCCTAGGCCGCTCCTAGGCCTCCACTCTCCCTCCTGTGGGAGAGGCGGGCGCACACACTCCTTCCCAGTCTCTCCATTTTCACTGCAGAAGCACAGAGGGAGGTCGAGCTTCTCTCTCCCCTCCTTGCCACACCTCGTGGGCCCTGGCTCCCCGGCCCAGACTCTGAGAGCAGCTGGGCCTGCCTGCCCCGCGCCCCGCACCCTCCACATCTCATGGCTTGGTTTGTGCATGTTCCCGCCCCATCATCTCACACCCCTCTCTCCTTGTTGTCTCCCTCCCTCCGGCAGATCCTCATTCACCCTTCGCCATAAAGCAGGAAACCCCCGAGGTGTCCAGTTCTAGCTCCACCCCTTCCTCTTTATCTAGCTCCGCCTTTTTGGATCTGCAGCAAGTCGGCTCCGGGGTCCCAGCCGGTGCCTCGGTCCCGCCCTTCAATGCCTTTCCCCATGCTGCCTCCGTGTACGGGCAGTTCACGGGCCAGGCCCTCCTCTCAGGTATGACAGGGAAGTCCCGGGGCCATGCAGGCATTGCGGTGGGTGGGAGGGGGGTCCTCAGGGCCGGCCACCAGCCCCATCTCTGGCCCCAATCTTGTCCACCACCACCCTATTCCCTAATTCCTCTGGCAACTTTTGGAGGTGCCAACATGAGGGTCTCCGTGACTGGGAAGACATGCTCGGAAGGGGCGGATGCTCTAGGGGTGCCGGAAAGTGGGATACACCACCCCAAGACCCCCACGGAAAAGCAGGAACCCTAAGGCCAGGAGCCAGGTGCTGTAACATAGGAACACTTGGTCTTGGTAAATGCATAAATAAATAGAAGGAAAAATGAACATTTTGGAGGGAAAAAGGCATTGACTTTTGGAACCAATTTCAGGATCAAATTTCCAAAAAGGCCAAGGGTCAGTCCCAGTTGTGTTTCCATGATGTAGCTATTTTCATACCTAGCTTAACAGCATCACCAGGAGGACAGTCAGACATCTGTTAAACATGATAAATTCCGTGATTCAACAACTTGGGAGAGGAGGAGTGGGGGACCTCCCATCAGGAACCTCAACTGCCTCAAAATATTTAAAGCTGAAGCACTGACCGGGCGCAGTGGCTCACGCCTGTAATTCCAGCACTTTAGTAGGCCGAGGCAGGTGGATCATGAGGTCAAGAGTTCAAGACCAGCCTGGCCAAGATGGTGAAACCCCATCTCTACTAAAATACAAAAAATTAGATAGGTGTGGTGGCAGACACCTGTAATCCCAGCTACTGGGGAGGGTGAGGCAGGAGAATTGCTTGAACCCAGGAGGCATAGGTTGCAGTGAACTGAGGTCACGTCATTGCATTCCAACCTGGGTGACAGAGGAAGACTCCATCTCAAAAAGGAAAAAAAAAATAAAAATAAGTAAATCTGGAAGCACCCGAGGGAGCCTCTAGAGCAAACTTCTTGTGCTGCTGAGGAAACTGGCCCAGGGAGGAGAAGGTCCCTGCCAAAGTCTCTGGGTGGGAGCACCATCTGCAATTGGATGAGGCCTGGGCCTGCACTCCGTGAGTCAGACCTCAAGGGGAGCTGGGTCTCCTGGCAGAAGGACCTTCGCCCATCCAGCCAGGGTCTGAGGAATGGCTAAGAGTCAAGTACTTGGCTTGGCTTGGAGAGGGCCTGATGTGCAGTGAAAGTGGGGAGCAGAGACCCATATGGTCATCAGATACCTTAAGGGCGTCTACAGAGATAGGACTATTTTAGATGTGGGCCCAACTGGGGCCCAGGACCAAGGGAGGAAGCCAGCTAGCTCTCAGTTCAGCGTTGGAGGAATCTCTTTAATATTGGCACTGTCTCCAAGGAGTGTGGGTATTTAGTGACAGAGTAAATGCCTCCTCACCTCCCACACCCTCCTACCCTGATGACCTTGAAATGCTAGAGCAGAGACCAGTGCGGGAGTGGGGCGTGGGAGACCCGTCACAGAGGCAGCCCAGAGTCAGACAGTCCATCTGGACCAGTGGTTTCAAATTTGGGCCTCTCAATGCTCTCTTGAAATGAAGCCTTTTACAGAAGCCATGTATGCTCACCAGACCCCTGAAGAACTGCTCTTTTAGAAGGGGGGGTCCTGTCCCTAGAAAGCCCTTGGACTTGAAAACCACTGCACCAACAGAGCAAAACCTCCGCCAGCCCAGAGTTACCACAGGGTCATGTGATACAAGTCCATGGACCCTTCTTTTTTGAGATGGAGTCTCATTCTGTTGCCCAGGCTGGAGTGCAGTGGTGTGATCTCAGCTCAGTGCAGCCTCCGCCTCCTGGGTTCAAGAGATTCTCCTGCCTCAGCCTCCCGAGTAGCAGAACTACAGGTGCGCACCACCACATCTGGCCAATTGTTTTTATTTTTAGTGGAGATCGGGTTTCATCATGTTAGCCAGGATGGTCTAGATCTCCTGACTTCATGATCTGCCCACCTTGGCCTCCCAACGTGCTGAGCCGCCGCGCCTAGCCCATGGATCCTTTTTTATAACTGGCTCTACATTTTCTTTCTGGCTGGCACCCGGGTTTTGTTTTCCCCCCCGCTCTGTGCATCCCTGCACCTAATGTGAGAAATTTTCTTAGAAGAGAGGGACATCCAGCGTGTGGGCAGAGAGATGGTGTTTAAGGATCTAAAGCGAGGAATAAAATGTTGACTCGGAGTTCAAGAATTCAAGAGGGTGAAGTCAGCAGAGATGGGTCATTTGTTTTGACCAAAGTGATTACAGGAGAAAAACCTGTGAGCTCAGTAAAATTATGTCAGCCAGAGAAAATGGGATGAGGGGAGGGAGGGGAATGTGAGGAGAGTGGAGAGGAAGGGAGGGGAAGGGAAGAGAGGGGCGGGGAGGGGGTGAGAAAAAGAGGCTCATGTCAGTTACAGGGAGTTTACACAAGCCTGCATGTCTTCTGAGAATGGCAGGCTAGGGCTGGGGGTGGTCACAGGGTAGGCAAGGGGTGAGGGTGCAGTGGTGCCCATGATGATGGGGAGCAATTGCTGTACAAGCCGTGGAGTGGCTTGGCAGGACCAGCTGAAGGAGAGGGAAGGATTTAGGGCAACTGGAAGCGGATGGATGTATCACAGTGCAGACACAGGCTGTGGTGTAAAATGTAATTGGAACAGCCCAGGGCAAACTCCCTACTCCCAAAGCCCCCACACTTTGTCCCCTCCCTGTCATCCTGTTAGCATCCCCTGTCAACATGCAGTCAATCAGAGGTGATGCCTCCAACTACTGTCAGCTGTTAATTTAGTGGACGTGCCCACTCTCTAGGCCAACTGCAGGACTGAGAGGTCACCCAACCCATGGGATAAAACAGCTGGCAGCAGACACCAGGTGGTCATGCAGGCAGCAGGCAGCCAAATATGCCGCATCGGCACATCCTTCAGGCTGGTAGCCCCCAACCCAGGGCCAGATGATGCTGAAGTGCAGGTGTGAGCACTTTGAAGGTTGCTGGCTGGTCACAGGGCCCCTTAGACCAAGGGCTGACAATTCAGCACAGAGGCAGAGGCTCTGAAAAGAGTGAGGAGTGCTAGGCTTGGAGAATCTGGGGTCCAGGCAAATGGCCAAGAGTAGGAAGCAAGTCAGAAAGCGGCTCAGGCACAAGGGAGGGGATGGCTGGTGTCCATGCTGAGCTCAGAGTGTTGGCCTGGAGCTCCTTGCAGACTGTCCACCTGAGGCCTCTGGTCAAGACTGGACCTCGATACCTAACACATGGCTGAGCCATGGTGAGAGGGCTGGGAGGACATGACGGGGTGGGGGAAGGTTAGGAAGGGAATGGTTCCAAGAGCACAGGAGGCTGCAGACCTTCCCAAGAAGAGGTGAATTTGAAAGAAAGAAAAGGAGCCCGGGCCCGATGGCTCACACCGGTAATCCCAGCACTTTGGGAGGCCAAGGTGGGCAGATCATCTGAGGTCGGGAGTTCGAGATGAGCCTGACCAACATGGAGAAACCCCGTCTCTAGAAAAATACAAAATTAGCCAGGTGTGGTGGCAAATGCCTGTAATCCCAGCTACTTGGGAGGCTGAGGCAGGAGAATTGCTTGAACCCAGGAGGCGGAGGTTGCGGTGAGCCAAGATCATGCCATTGCACTCCAGCCTGGGCAACAAGAGCAAAACTCCATCTCAAAAAAGAAAAAAAAAAGACAAGAAAGAGAAGGAAGCTGAGACCACATTATTCCTAGGTAATGCTGCAGACCAAGGAAGAGGACACAGTAAGTTTTCTTTTTTTTTTTTTTTTTTTTTTTTTGAGACGGAGTCTCCCTCTGTCGCCCAGGCTGGAGTGCAGTGGCCGGATCTCAGCTCACTGCAAGCTCCGCCTCCCAGGTTTACGCCATTCTCCTGCCTCAGCCTCCCGAGTAGCTGGGACTACAGGCGCCCGCCACCTCGCCCGGCTAGATTTTTGTATTTTTTAGTAGAGACGGGGTTTCACCGTGTTAGCCAGGATGGTCACGATCTCCTGACCTCGTGATCCGCCCGTCTCGGCCTCCCAAAGTGCTGGGATTACAGGCTTGAGCCACCGCGCCCGGCCGACACAGTAAGTTTTCATTCCACAGTCAGTTCAGCTTTAACCTGCGTCCATCTTCTGCACCCCTCTGAGTGACTCCCGAGGACCCTCGCTGCCGCCTCCTGCAACTCCTTTACCTGCTTCATAGTGTTTTTCTCTGGGTCACTTCTTTCGGCCCAGTGGCTCTGATAGTATGATTTCCAAGGTGACTATCCTTCTGAGTCTCAGCTCGTCCCCAGTCAGCCAAGAAAGAGGAAACAGCAGGGTTTGGGGAGTAGCAAGAGTGCCCCTAACATTGCCACCAGTTCCCTTGGGAAACCGTGGTCTGGAGTCCCAACACACTGGCCAAGACAGCAATGTCGAGGCCGTCCTGGTCCCAGCTGCTCTGGGACTGACTCCAGCTCAGCTCAAAGGAAAGCTGTGAGCTAGGTTTTATCATCAAAGAGTCCATTCCCCTCCTCCATCCTTTTGTACAAAATTATATTTAGTTCTGCCAAAGAGATTTCTGGGTTGCCATAAATTCTCTTTGCTATCAGAACCAGATAAGGAATTGAAAAGGGGTTACATAGAGGGCAGACTTCAAAGGGGGCAAATAAAATACTCTGAAATCACCTCTACCCTCCGAATTCCTCCAGGCAACAGCTTTATGCTTCTGGTCTCTACCAATATTTAGAATATTTACCAATATTTCAAGGTGTGGAGGGAGCTAGAGTTTTCTTAGAGAACCCCACTCCATAGCCAGTCAACATGGGCCTGTGCTTTCTGACAACTTCTTAAAAATAGGACCACATTGGACGGATATGTGGGTGTAGAGGAGATGGAATTCATAGCTAGGATATTTTATGATGAAGAGTCTTAAAAACAGAGAAGTAGATAAGAGGGCACGGTTAGGCCCTGATGCAGTTTCCACCCCATGGCTTCTGTGGTTTTGTTTCTAAGAAGGCTTGCAAGCGTCTTGGCTTTTTGAAAGGAACTATGTATTTAAGCAATTGGAGCAAAGAGTTTTGTAGGGCTGTTGGGAAAGTTTATGGTGCCACAGTCTTGGTGAGAGCTATGCTGAAGAAAGTCTTACCAGTCTTTCCAGGAAGACCAGCTTTCGTGGGAGGAAGCCTCAGGCATCTGTTCTGATGTCCGATTCAGAAGCCTCTACCCCATTGGGAAGACATTAGGTGACTGAGGGGAGATGAAGATTAAAATCTTAGAGTACAGGGCAGTGAGGCTGATGAATTTCATTTATAAGAGCAATGTGGGGGCTACTTCTTATGCGGTAGAGCCCCGTAGGGGCACCTGTGGACCACATTAAGTTGTGTTGTAAGGGGAGTATATGCTCTGGAACTCTGCCTGCTACTCTGCTGGGCTCGAGAGGCAGTAGGTTCAGGATGAGGGCGGGGAGAGGGGGAGCATGGGGCCGCAGGCTGCCAGGCCAGAAGCAGCCCTGCAGGGCACGAGGCCAGCACCAGCAAACAGGTGACCTGAGAGCCAAGACCACTTCCCACTGCTCCCCACCCCGATCATGGCAGACACAAGCTGCCTCAGAATCCTTCTCAACACTGGGTGCCAGGAAGCCCCTACCAGCCAATCAAGTAGTCAGGTGAATCCAGTTAACAAGCTGAAATCTAAACTAGTTCCTTATGTGACAGGCAGGAAGATGTGGTTCAGAGAATTAAGTGGCTACCTTTCATCCAGGGTCCGGCCTGGATCTAGAGTTCCCTTTCTCTTTCTCTCTCTCTCTCTCTCTCTCTCAGAGGAGGTAGGGAGGGAAGAGAAAAGAAGGAAGCAGGCCTGAATCTGCCACCCTCTTCCATCACTCCCTCCCTCACCACCTGTCCCTGCCCTGTGCTCCTCCCTCTCTCACAGACTTCGTGTCACTCCTTCCCTCTTGCCTAGCCGGTGCTTTATCTCAGGGCCAAGGGGGCTGAGTTTGAGGGTCTATTGTGTTGTATTCTTCACAGAAAGCTCAGATTTTATCTCAGTATAGCTTCTGCATATTTCTCCCTCTACATCTAAATATCTTAAAATCCTCTTTTCCCCTCCTGTGTTTCCAGCCCTTCATTTGTTCCCTTGATGACCTTGTGTCAGGTGAACTGAGCCCACCTGTGGAATGCTAGTGGGTTTCACCCCATTTGGTCCAGCACCAAGCACAGCTGGACACTGCAGGAATAGTCAGACAAATTAGAAGGTGGTGTTCCGGTTTACCAAAACATTCACACAGTTTTAAACAATGAACACTGATGGCTCTTATTCTGTAGGAGTTCACTGGCATATAACCATTTCTAGAATGTGTCTATTGCACTAATCAATGTCCACCTGTAGCATGAAACCCTGGCTCTGAATTATACAGACAACCTCATAGAAATTGTAATAAGGTGCCTCCAGCTATGGTTTCTGCCCCCCCCCCCCCACCCATTTTGCATTTGAAGAAACTGACACTTGGGGCACATACTAGGCTTATCTAAGGGCACTCAGAAAATTAGACACAGAAGCAGTATAAGGACCCCAGGCCTTCTGATTCCCAGGCCCTTCCCTCTAGAGAAAGCGCAGAAGTTGAGTGTGCCTGATTTTGTTCATTGACCCCTTGGGCTTGGCTCCAAATGCCTATCCCAGCCTATATCCCTTCTTGATTTAGTGCCTGGCCTTGCTAATTTAGCATTCTGGCTTTCTGCTATGTACCCAAGTGCTTAGAAAAGTGTCTAGAACATAGTACTTACTCAGTAAGTATTTAGCAACTGAACATTGTCTTTGGGGAATCTCCAGAAAGAGAGATAAGGAGGAGGTAGTCACTGTAGTATTGGCAACTTAACAGGATTTCATGGGGCCTTCCTTCCCTTCTGTCATGACCAGGCACCCCTTGAAGGGGCTGAGGTATGAAGGACCTGGGGGGGACTGATGGGCGGAAAGTTGGACAAGCAGTACCATAGAGAAGATGAATTTGGTAAGTTGGTTAACAGGGGCTCACAGTGACCCACACAGGTTTTGGGAGGAAAAAGCAGCCCCCAAAATGGAAGAGGCAGAAGGCATTTGGGTAAAACAGTCATAGTCCAACATAATGGTTCTTAGCCAGCAGCGATTTTGCCCCTACTACCTCCTGCTGAGGACATATGGTAATGTCTGGAGACATTTTTGTTGTCACATTGGGTGAAAACTGCTGCTGGTATCTACTGGATGGAGGCCAGAAATGCTGCTAAACATCCTACAATGCACAGGACAGCCTCTTGCAGCAAAGAATTGTGCACCTAACATGCCAATATTACTGAGACTGAGAAACTCTGTAAATATTACCAAGAACTAGGATGAGCAAATAACTCATTATTCCAATTGGAGCATTTTGAGAGTGAAATGGGCATAATTAATAAATATGCTGGGATAGTGGTCATCACCTGGGTACACCTTGGCAAACCAGGGTGTACTGTCACCTTGCCAAGAATCTTAGGGTGACGGAGAGTCTGGTTGGGGCCTGCAGGACACAGGAGCAATAGAAGAAGGGCAGGGGCAAGGGATCATGTTTATGTTCATTGTCATATGTAGTAGATGGGGAGATGCTCGCCAGGTCAGGTGGGGCCTCCGGAATGGGAAAGTGATTTCTCGACGTAGGGGAGAAGCAGAGCTGAGAAATGAGGTCTTTACAGAGCTGATTTGGTATCACCAAGGTTGGAGTATGACCCACAAGCCATAGAGAAACAGAGAGATTGGTGTCTGTTTTGCTAAAAATGGTTCTTTTCAAAATAGAATTGACAGATATGTGGCTCATGGTCATGTGAAAGTGAAATATCTCAGCCACATCTCCTTCCAGGTTGGGGTTAGCCAATCGGTTTCCTGTACCTTGCAACTCTGATAGATTGCATCCACTTGGAAGGCCCCCTCTACTCAGTGGGAAATGGTTTAGTGGTTGATTAGCAATGTCTGTCACAGGCCCCCCCCGAAAAATAGTGATGAGTTAATGGGCCACATACATGCCATCCCTTCATAGGGTCTTATTCTTGGTACTCCTCAGAGCCAGGAATGAAAGGGATGAGCTCGGAGTCAAGTGGCCTCAAATGTATTTATGGAGGCCGGCTGTACCCACTGCTCTGCAGGTTACTGTCGGGGATAACAAAGAACAGATGACATAGCCTCAGCCTTCAATACCAGGACATTCTTGTGGATTAATAAGATAACAATCACGTAAACAAAACCACTGGAGAACAGGGAACAGTGTGAGACTGCAGTAACAAGTGCTCCCTGCATGGTGGAGCCTCTGTCCTGCAGAAGACCAGACAGAGGTGACAAGAACTTGGGCTTACAAGAGGTGGGGGCAGGAGGAAGTGGGTTTGGAGAATGACTGTAGAGTGAGTGGGAATGGCATGGGGGAAGACAGCCTCAGGAGAGTGAGATGATACATATGGGAGCCTCTACGGTCCAACTGATGACTCTTTGCTGTATTTTTCCAGGGCGAGAGATGGTGGGGCCCACGCTGCCCGGATACCCACCCCACATCCCCACCAGCGGACAGGGCAGCTATGCCTCCTCTGCCATCGCAGGCATGGTGGCAGGTAAGGAGAGGGCTGGCAGGGAGGGGAGCACTGCACAGAGGAAGTATTGGAGCAAGGTGGGACACGAGGGGCAAGAGGCATTCTGTGCCCTATTCATAGACTTCCCGAAGGGCATTGAAGGATGGACCAAAGGGGGCATCTTGTAAATGCCTGGAGACAATATCCCAGTGCAGTCCTGACTCCCTGTTTAACTCGCCCCAGCTCGGCCTCCTTCTTCCCAGGCCTGCCACATTACCCTCCATGATGAAAAGGGAGGGGCTGAGACAGACTTGTGTTCAAATCCAAGCTCCACCACTTCTTCCAGTGAATCGGTGAGCATAAATGGAGAGCACTTCAAGGGCCCCAAAACGCTGTGAGTGGAAGATGAGCCCTACCCTCAAGCAGTGCTGGTCTCCTGGTGATTTAACTCTGATGAATCCGTTTTCCCCTTCTGTAAAATCTGAATCGGAAGGGTATTGATGATGATGATAATGATGATGATGATGACCATGATGATGAAATATATGCTTCACATCTCACTTTCTCTCAACCCTGCATGGATAGGACCCGGGTTCTAGGTACTCTAAGAGTACTATAGAGGATGAAACGAGCCTGGAGTAGCTCTCCATCCTCATTTGAACCGTCCTGGAACCTGCCTGCCAGTCATTTGGGTTTCTTTGTCTGCCAGTCATCATCCAATGATGATTCAAGGTGACAAGATCTGAACAAACGAAGATAATGGGAGTTTCCTTGGGCAAGTCTCAATTGTTTAGGAGCTGTATAGGAAAGACTTTGGGATGGATGAGACATAATTGAGCCATTTTCACTGGTCAAAAAGGCCTGAGACCTGGAATTTCTGGAAAGAGGTCTGAACACAAGGCATCTGTGACCCCCATGCCAGCCCTAGGCCAGCCTCTCTGGCTCTGACCCCAGAGACTTGGCATATTTACCTAGGCCTGCTTCCCTTCCTTGCCGGCAGGAGTTAATCTTTGCCAGCCACCCACTCTGGGCACCCTATGCAGAGGCAGGTGGGCTGGGATCTCCTGGGCAGAGGGAAGGGAGGGAGAGAAAGAAGGAGGGAAAAAGGCTCTGTGCTCCCTGGGAACCTGCTGAGCTGGCACTTGTTGCTGCCTGGTTACCGGGGCGATGTGCTTAATGCAGCGTTGAAAATACAGAATACTCACTCCTCTCTCCCTCCTGGCCCCGGACTCCCTCCCTCCCTCCCTTCCTCTTCTGGAGCGTGAAATGAGATTGGTCAAGATAAAAAAGGAAAAGATTCGGTTATTTTTTTAAGAGTGTGGATAATGGGGCCTCTCAATCAAAATCCCAGGCTCCAGTCGGCCCCCCCCATTCCCCTTCCAACCCCTCCACCTTCCCCTGCCGCCTGCTTAGAGGAGGAGGAAGAAACATAAAGCACAAGGCTTTTCTCTTAATTATGAATCATTCCCTGAGGGCAGGCCCAGGGCAAGGGGTTCCTGGGGCCCAGAGTCTGACCTGTGAGGTAGCTGGCAGGCTTGGGCCTCTCATCAAAGTCCCCCAGGTTGTTTCCAGAAAGAATCCTGAGTGGGTGCTGTGAAAAAGAAAAAGAAAAAAAATAGCACAACTAGGACACTGACTGCAAGTAAAATCCACAAAGGAGGGACCTTGTCCCACACAGTTGGGCTCCCAGTGAGTTCCATGAAAATCAGTTTTTAGAAAATGCAGCACTATTTAAATGAATCACCTGGTTCCTAGGGATAGCATTGCGCAAATGAATTCTTAAGGAATTTTTTTTTGTGGAAAAATTATATGTCCATCTCTTACCACCACCTGCAATCTCCCAGTTGATCAAATGGGGATTCCTGCAATTAAAGTGAATAAACTTTCATCGAGCACCTACTGCATGCATGTTAGGTACATGATAAATGCTTAAAGCAAGGAATGCCAAAGACATTCTTTAATCGATTATGAAAGGAAGGATCACTTATTATGTACTTCTACATGTGTAGCCATTCAAATATGTGTAACTTTATTTCTAATTTTACCCTGACCAGAAGACTGAGAGGCTAATACTATCCCAGTTTTATGGATAAGGAAACTGAAGCAAAAGCAAAGTGGTGTGCTCAGGGTCATAATCATACTCAGTGGCTGAGTTGTGCAAACACGGGTTTTTCAATTTCACGTCTAAGGCTCTTTCCACTACACCATACTGTCTCCTACCATACCAGAAATAAAGACGTAGGCTACAAGAGAGGAGCACACAAAAAGGGCTAGGACAGATTTCCCTTGTCTATTCACCTTCTGTTTCTCTTTTATTTTGTTTTGTTTTGTTTTGTTTTGTTTTATTTTATTTTATTTTATTTTTTGTTCTGACTCCGTTAACAGTCAATGATTCTCAACCAGTTCTAGAGCAGAACCAGCAGCTCCAGATATATGGATCCATCCAGTCATCTATCTTTCCACTCATTCATCTTCCCATACATTTTTCCACGTATCCATGTATTTTCCCATCTATCCTTCCATCTTTCGTAATCCATCCTGTCATCCTCTACCTTTCCACCAATCCTTCCATCTTTCCATCCATCTTTTTTTTTTGGAGACAAAGTCTTGCTCTGTTGCCCAGGCTGGAGTGTAGTGGCGTGATCTTATCTCACTGTAACCTCTGCCTCCTAGGTTCAAGTGATTCTCCTGCCTCAGCCCCCCGCCCCTCCCCCAGTAGCTGGGACTACAGGGACCTGCCATCATGCCTGGCTAATTTTTGTATTTTTAGTAGAGACAGGATTTCACCATGTTGGCCAAGCTAGTCTCAAACTCCTGGCCTCAGGCAATCTGCCCGCCTTTGCCTCCCAAAGTGCTAGGATTACAGGTATGCGCCACCGTGCCCGGCCCCTCCATCCATCTTTTAATTCATCTGTCTTTCCAGTTATCTATCATCCATCTTTCCATCCATCCATCTTTCCATCAATCCTTTTATTTTTCCATCCATAGTCATTCATCCATTCATCTTTTCACAGAACTATCCTTTAATCTATCTTTCCATCCATCCTTTCATCATCCATTCTTCCAGCCATCCATCCTCTCATACATCCATCTTTCATCCCCTTTTCAATCTATTCCTCCATTAATCTATCCATCTTTCTATACATACATCCTTTTATCTATCTGTCTTTCCATCCATCTTTCCACCCATCCATCCTTCCATCATTCACACTTTCATTCATCCTTGCGTCCTTCCATCCATTCATTCACCACTTTTTCACTTAACAAATACTGGTTGAAGGTCTACTGTATGGGATGCTGGGGATACAGCAGTGAATAAGTCAGATTCCTTTATTGCTGGAGCTTATAACCTAATGGTGAAGAGAAATGGACAGTAAATAAGTCAACGAATGAATAAACATAATAATTTATTGTCTGTGAAGACAATAAAACGGGATGATGTAATAAAGAGCCACAGGGAGAGGAGATAACTACTTTAGATTGGGTTGTCAGGGGAGACCTCTCTGAGAAGGTGTTCAAAGTGACCATCCAAGTGATAAACTGGGGCAGACCATCCCTGGCCCAAAGAACAGCAAGTGCAAAGGGCCTAAGGCAGGAACTAGTTTAGCATGGTAGCAAGTAATTGGTAGTGGCTGGGTCGAGTTTGAAAAGGCGACTCTGATTTCTAGGAAAATGAATTGTACACAGTCAAGAGAGAAAGCACAGACCAGTTAGGAGACAGTTTCAGTACTTGCAAGAGATGACAGTGGCTTGAGCTAGGGAATTAGCAGTGAAAGAGGAAAAAAGAGACCCTGAAAATATATTTTGGCTGCAAAGCCAGCAAACCTTGCTGGTGGATTGGCTGTCGGGATGAGAAAATAGAGGAAACAAGGATCATTTGTAGGTTTGGGGCATGGATGATGGTGGCAAGTATATATATGGGAGACCAGGAGGGGAAGTGATGTAGTAGATGGCAAGTGGAAATCAAGAGTTTTTTGGGCCATGTTAGGATTGAGATGCCTACTAAATACCTAGTTTTATAATAAGTTTGTAGGTATATCATGTATGTCTGAAGTCAGGAAAGAATCCTGACTGGAGTATAAATTTCAGCCATTGCACAAAGCTGTCATTTAATGATAAGACCTACTAGAAACCAAGCCTGGGGTTCTTCAACAATTTAGAGCTCAACAGAGAAGGAACAGCAAGGAGAATGAGTAGGAAAGACAACTGAGTTACAAAGCAAACAGAAGACTCGTCATCACAAACCCAAAGGCATGGAGAGAGAGATGAGCTAAACGGTCAAGGGAATTGTGGATATAGAAGCGACCATTGGTATGATGGAGTTAGAGACTGTGGGGACTTGAGGGGATCAGAGTTGGCCTGATGGGAAGGGATAAAAAGGTGAAGGCAGAGACCATGGGGCAGAGAAAGGCACTGGTAACTAGAGAGGAATGTGGGGATAGGAAGGGGATTTTTTAAAGACAGAAGATAGCAGAGTATGTTTGCAGGGTGAAGGGAGAGACTGATGAAACAGAAAATGGGATCGTTGGAGCGGCCAAATCCTTGGAAAGGTGAGTAGGGTAGAATGCAGAGCAAAGAGGCAGGGTTGGCCTTTCATTGGGGCGGAGACGTTTCATCTGCTGTGACTGCAGGCAGGTAGGCACATCTGGTGACAGGAAGATGCCACACCTAGGTGTGTACCACCTACCGAGCCTCATCCCCTGCCCCAGGTTCCATGTGACTGAGGTACTTGGTAAATGGTAGTTAAATACATAAATAAGTGGGTGAGTGAGTGAATGCATGAATGAGTGACAAAATGAGAGGGTAAACACATTGTGTTTTCCACCTCTCTCCCTTGTCCTTTAGAGCTTGCTGTGTTTGCCATTGGGTAGGGTGTGGTAAAAGGTGCTAGGGCCCTTGCTATGTGGCCAATAGAGAATTGGCTGAAACCCGGGAGACCTGGGCTAAACAGAGGGCACTTGGCACTGGGAGATGCAAGAGAGAGCACCAGTGTGGAAGGACGGGGCCAGGATTCTAGTTCAGGCTTTCACTGAACACGTGGCCTTGGCCAAATGTCTTTACTTCCCTATGTAACAGATGTGTTATCTGTTAAATAGATGTTTAGAGTAGATTATTTCTTAGTTTTTCATCTGTTAAATGGAGGTTTATATTCAATTATTTCTTAGGGTATTTTTTGTTTTTTGTTTTTTGTTTTTGCTTTGCTTTTTTACTTCTTTACCCCCTTCCTTTTTTTACCCATATTTTTTGCTGGATTTACATTAGACTTAGTCTCTGCCCCTAAGGAACTTTCTTACTGTGTTCTTATCTGTCATTGACTTCCTAGACAAGGAAAGGATCCAGTAGCCTTTCTCTGCTTCAGGCTCCTCCTCTTCATCTCTCTTCTTCCTGTATAAACGCCTACTTGTCTGGCAATAAAGCAGCTCCCACTAACCCCAACCCAGGCCGTAAGACTGGTTGAATGACTGATTTAAGCCTTCATTGAGCTTTATTTTCGCACCTGTTTAATGGGAAAATAATAAAAGCTTACATTTATTGAGCGCTCCCTATATATTTGAAGCATGATGCTAAGCATTTAATACATATTTTCTCATTTAATTCTTGTTAAACCAAATGAGATAGGAATAATTATTTGGCCCACTTTATAGATGAGGAAACCAAGGCTCACCTGTAAGTCACTCACTCAGAGAGGCTAAGTGACTTGTCCAAGGTTACAGAACCAGGAAATGGGAAGTAAGGATTTGACTCTAGACAGGTCAGTTCCAGAGTCAGGGAGTTTCGAGCAACCCGTCCAGAGAGTCTGAGAAGCAAACTCAGAACCAAGTAGCTCACAATCGTAGGTGAGTTTCTGAAAGGCTGGGTGGAAATTCATTGAGTCTCAGGATTGGCAGGAATCTAGCTTTGTAAATGGAATTATCTTGTAAGTGAATAAAGGGATTATCTGCAATTTAGAGTCAAGAGCCCTAAGGTCGAGTTCTACTCTGACATTTAACAACAATGTGATTTGAGGCAAACTACTTAATCATGCTGCACTCCAGTTTCCTTTTCTATAAATTGGTATCCATGAGTACCTCATAGGGTAGTCATGAGAATAAAAGATCATAATGTGTGGGAAAGTGCTTTACAAACTTTAAGCTCTACACCAAGCACCGGTAGTGGCTGTGGTGGTCAGCTTGACTTTGTTTTTGTTATGTAAGGGAATTCTTAACTAATTTCATCTGTAAATAATTCCTTTGGAAAAGTCAAGAATCTATTCATAGAAGGAGGTGATCTGATTTACTTTGTGTAAATGTATACATTGAGTTTGCTTAAAGTGGCAGACTCAGGATGGAACAACAAACTACTCCAAGTCCCAGGACGCAGCTTCCCGGGAGGTGGGTGCCCTCTGGGTCTCTCCCTCCTGTCCCATCCTTAACCCTCACACCTCCCCTCAGCCCCCCATGCATACACACACACTCATACCTACGGAGGCGAAAAGGTTCATATATACAGATTTCGTCTTTGGCGCCTAACCCCATACCCCTGCTGTGGGGCCCTCCCAGAAGAGCCCTTCGGCAGAAGGTCCAGGCAGCAGAAGGAGCAGTTAGTCCCTGGGCCCTAGAGTCACAGCACAGTTTCCTAACTCCACCAAACCCTCCAGCTCTGGGAGCTTCCGCAGATCCCAGAGCCTCAGTTTCTTCATCTGGAAAATGGGGGTAGTTATAACATCTACCTTCTGGGCCTCCTGGGAGGGCTGTAGTGTGTCAAACCAGTGCCTCCAGTACCTACGGAAAAGGACACTGCCCCAAATTATCCAGACCGATGGGTTCCAAAAGGGATGATAGAGGGACTTCTGAGCTCCACTGTCCCTGCCATGGCTCCAACTGTCTCCCCCACCATTCCTGAGCTTGCCCATTGCCAGCCCTGCAGACCTCCCTGCACCCCAGCCCTGCACTGGTGCCCTTCATCTCACAGGCCTCTCCCCTGTGTGCCTCTAACAGGAAGTGAATACTCTGGCAATGCCTATGGCCACACCCCCTACTCCTCCTACAGCGAGGCCTGGCGCTTCCCCAACTCCAGCTTGCTGAGTAAGTCCGTGGGGCCGCCCAGGCCTTTGCTGGGCAGGATGGATGGTGTGGTGGGGGGCAAGGGTGGGTCAAAGGTTACCTGAAAGCTGGGAGGCCTCAGATTATACAGACAGCCTGGGAGGTGGTGGTGTTTGTAATGGAAGAAGGCAGCAGGAGGGCAGTGTACCTGGTTGTTTGGGGAAAGAGGGCAGAAGTCCAGAGGCTCCCAGGCATTGGTTTCCCTCCTGCTTCTTAAGGCCGTGTCTTTTCAATCTTTGTTTTGTGTAAGATTCAGGGCTCAGGCCTTGAAGGGGAGGGCAGGGGAGGACTTGAGAAAAGCCTAAGAGAGGACCTCCTGCCTCCACGGCTTACAGTCCCACAGTGCAGACACTGACGCCGGGCACCCCGCCAGAATGCAACTGCTCTCCTTCCTGGGAGCCGATTTCAAGAATGCCATCCTGTTGCCCCCATTAACCATCTAAGTGGCTCCGAAATACTCATGATTCAGCACCAAACCCTTACACAGAAATCCTTTGTTCCACCACATTCCCCATATTTAGCCTGAGATGCTGGCAGTATTCAGGGTCAAAGTCCAGAGAGTGAGCTTCAGTGAGCTTTCAGGCTTCTCTTCACCCCTCTCTTGTCCTGGAGTCCTGGACTGGGAGGATAAGCTTTCCAGCAAAGCAAAACCCCACCAATGGGGACTTGAGGGATCCCACTAGAGCCTCTCTGAGTGGTGGCCTTGGGGGTATCAGAGCAAACCTGAGCCAGAGAGAAGCAGTGACCCAAGGATGGCCGACCCCACAGGCACCATTGCAGGCTGGGAACCATCCATTCCCCAAGACCCTCACTCTTCCCATTACCTCCTTGTATTCCAGAAATAACTTGAAAGGGGGCAGACCTGGGCCCTGTTTGCCAGATGAGTTCAACTCCAACCCACCTTTCCATTCAACTTAACCACAAAAGATGAGGGCAATGAGACATGCCAGGGTTCAGGCACCTTCCCACTGAGTCTCCCCAGGCTGCCCATCCTGCAGGTGTGCAGAGCCTCACCTTAAGGGCCGTCAAGCCCAGATCCCCTTTGACCCCGCAGCAGTCTAATCTCCCTGGGTCTTAAGAGAGAAGGCTCTCTGTCCTGGCACTGTTTGGGCAAGGCTAGGGAGGATCCCGATGACCCCTCAGTGCACTTGATTCTTTGGGGTTCCACATGCAATTGTTTTCTGTTGCCCTCTCCCTGCAACGAGGGTGTTGAAGGTCAGAGCAGCCATAGGGGGAAGGGGCAAGAAGCCACTGTTCTCATTCTGGCCAGAAACTCAAAGGTGAGGCCAGAGAAGGAGGAAATAGGGCTGGAGAGGAGTTAATCTTTGATGATCAGATAGGCCAGAGAAATGAATGATTAACTTGTGTTGTCTTAAAGGTCAGCAGATGCAGGGAAGGCTATGGTGCAATTTTCCTTTCTGACCAGCAGTGTTGTTGTTATTTTTTTTTAATGTGTCCAGGTTCCCCATATTATTACAGTTCCACATCAAGGCCGAGCGCACCGCCCACCACTGCCACGGCCTTTGACCATCTGTAGTTACCATGGGGACAGTGGGAGCGACTGAGCAACAGGAGGACTCGGCCTGGGACAGGCCCCAGAGAGTCACACAAAGGATCTTTATTTATTACATGAAAAATAACCACAAGTCCAGCATTGCGGCACACTCCCTGTGTGGTTAATTTAATGAACCATGAAAGACAGGATGACCTTGGAGAAGGCCAAACTGTCCTCCGAGACTCCTTAATGAGGGGCAGGAGTCCCAGGGAAAGAGAACCATGCCATGCTGAAAAAGACAAAATTGAAGAAGAAATGTAGCCCCCAGCTGGTACCCATCAAAGGAGAGAAGAAGGAATAGCCAAGGAACTTGGGGGGATGGCGAATGGTTCCTGCCTGGGCCCAAGGGGTACACAGGGCACCTCCATGGCTCCACTATTAACACAACTAGCAATTATGGACCGTAAGCACTTCCCTCCAGCCCACAAGTCACAGCCTGGTGCTGAGGCTCTCCTCACCAGCCACCCAGGGAGTAGTCACCTCCCTCAGCCTCCCGCCTGCCCCACACGGAGGCTCTAACTGTCCTCTTTCTCCACACCATTTGCTTGGCTCTTTCTACGCCTCCCTTTTGGGCATGGGCTGGCTGAAGGCTGGGGCGAGTCCCTCAGAAATTCCACCAGGCTGTCAGCTGACTTCTTTTGCCTGCTGCTGTGAAGGTACAGCACCACCCCAGGTCCTCCTGCAGTGGGGCATCCCCTTTGCAGCTGTCGTCAGCTGGACCAGCCCCAGGCAGCTTAAAACAGACATTCCACAGGGCCTGGGCGCCTGGGAGGTGAGGCGTGGTGTGCAGCTTCACCCAGGGCAGAGCAAGGCAGAATTGCAGGAAACCCGCTTCCCCTTCCCGACAGCTCCTGCCAAGCCCAGTGTGCTTCCTGCAGCTCACGCCCACCAGCTACTGAAGAGACCCAAGGCACCCCCTGAAGCCAACAATACAGGGTCCCTCTCTGCTCCCCAGCAGCTCCTGCCCCCAAGGCCTGACTGTATATACTGTAAATGAAATTTTGTTTGGGTCAAGCTTCCTTCTTTCCACCCCCAGACTTTGGCCTCTGAGTGAAATGTCTCTCTTTGCCATGTGGGGCTTCTCTCCTTGATGCTTCTTTCTTTTTTTTAAAGACAACCTGCCATTACCACATGACTCAATAAACCATTGCTCTTCATCTCAGGCTTTGGGGTTGGCTGGGGAAGGAGACACCTTGGGGCTGGGCTTTCTCCCAAGAACATCAGAGCTGAGTAGCCGACAAACTCACTTTGGGGCCATGGGTTGGAAGGGACCATCTAGTGCCCCACAGCTCTGGCTTGGCCTTCTCCCTCTGCCTTTAATTCATGTTGAATGCTGGGTACCTCACTCATCCCAAGTTATTCGACACTGAGTAAATGCAAGGATAGCACAGTGTCAAGCCAGCCATAGACTCCCCGCAAGGAGTTGCTGTTATTATTAACAGGAAGCCAGAGAATCAGCAGGGTGGATTAGTGAAGGATCTGGGAATAGCTATGACTACAGCCTGCATAGACAGCTCTGAAGGAAGAGAGAAGACTGGGCTCTCTTGTGTGCAAGGCACAATATGGAGGGCTTCATATAAGTTAAGTTGAAATTAGCCCTGTTTTACACACAGCTTCCTTTTACATATGAGGAAACTGAGGCTTTGAAAAAAATGAAATGACTTGCCAAAGATAAGAAGTAGTAGATTCAACCAAGTCCTCTTACTCTAAGCCCAACACTTGTACCCAAAACCCCAGGGTCCTCATCAGGGATGCCAAAGGTTTCTAGACCCAGTGGAGGTTCTGGGGCTGCCACTGGGGATTTGATTTCTTTTGATTTGCTTAAGATTTGACCTGACTGAATGGAGAGGTACAGTGTGGTGGGGCCAGGACAAGGTGAGGGAGGCTATAGAAACTTAGGACTTTAGGCCAACCCCCTCTAGGAAATTTGGGAAATGCAGTGTGACAGCTTGGGCTCTGCACTCCAGGGGGCTGTCTGGTATCCACATGGACCCTCTGCATGTGAGACCCAGCTGGAACAAGGGGGCAGGGGCCTGCAGCTGGGATGCCCAGGTGAATGTGGACAGCTGGACAGACAACACTGGGATTGAGTCCGATGGAAGGGGCCCGGGGATTCCAGGGCTGGGAGGACAGAGGCTGGGAGACAGGGCTCTTACCTCCTTAGGCCTCCCAAAGGGAGGTTAGGGATGCTCCCATGGATGACATGGCAGGGGGGAGCCCTCCCAGGAAGAAAATCCATCTCTTCTGAGGGGATCTGAGATGCGGCTGTTTTCTCAATGGCAGGACTTCCCTCTGCAGCGCGACTCTGAATCCATGATATCTGAGAGTCTTCCTGACCTCAAACCTCTGGGATCCCGAGTGCTCCCTACCCACGAATCACTTTGAGATGCACAGCATCTGAAGGAGCCCCTAGAGCCATGCATTTACAGCCACAGCCCCTCTGGAGACAGTCTGTACACCCGTCAGGCCCTTTCCGACTCACAACCAACAAAGGGGCTTGGGCTGTGCTTTGGCTAAGGTGACCATGGTTTAAGACTTGCCTTTCTTTCCCTTGAGGTGAGCTGGGCTTGCCAGGAACCTGTGCTCAGAGCGGGTGTTTGGTGAGTGGGGGATGTGCTCCCCATGTAGCGGGCCTTGGCTAGTACCTATCCAATATTCTGCCCGTGGTCAAACCATGGATCCCCTTTTCGGGCTCAGAAAATAGGGCCATTTATGTATTGGGCGAAAGAAAGACAATTCGAAGTGCCCCAGCATTTGGGGTGGTGGTGGGAGAACTCAGGCTGGCACATGGGGGGACACAGTGAAGAAGGGTGTGATGACAAGGACAGGGAGGACACGTAGGGGGCTTTGTGGGTTGGCCCAGTGGCCAGTTTCACCTGGGGGAGTGAGGGCAGCATCTGTGAGTGGTCGCAGGTGAAGGGGAATTGCTTTATGGTACAGGGGAGCCGGGGGTTCTCTGGGCGTGGTATGTGTGTTGGTAGGAGAACTGGGGATGAGGCATGGGCCCAAAACATTCCTGAGGCATTGAGAGCACTGAGGCCCTATCCCTTCCACCTGGAATAATCCCTTTCACTGCTCATGTAGAGAGACCACCTGAGCTTCCCAGGCAGGCTACTCTTAACTTCTCCCTGGTCCATTACCCTCACTCCTCCTCCTCAGGTTCTAGCACAGACCAGGCCAGCCCAGGGTGCTAGGAGCTCGCAGGAAATTCATGTGGACCAACCCACCCTGGCAGGGCAGTGGGTTTCTTGCTGGGAAAGGGGGCAGCTGGAACCCTGCCTGGGGCCCACCAGATGAACAGAATTGCTCTGACCTGTACCCTCTACCAGAAAGTTCCAGGAGTAGAGACGGTGGAACTGGGAGTCGTCACCTACAAAGTCAGCCCCCAGGCTACTTCCAACCCCTCCCCTTGTCACATCATCTCTCACTTCTCCAATATCCTTGCCATGAGTTGTGGCTAAGAAATATGTATCTTCTGCCCTCTGTGTGCCAAACACATACTCAACCCTGGTGACAACTTCAGGCAAGAGGAGTTGGTAAAACCTACAGGAAGTGGAAGCAGGAGCCTCCAAATAGACACAGAAAGACAGAGAGGGTGAGGCTCTTGCTAAAATCTCCCCTCTCCCACCTGCCCTCACCATCCTCCCACTTCTACCACTCAAAATACACACACCTTTCCCATCCATATCAACATGAGGCTTCCTGGCGGGGCACTGTGGCTCACGCCTGTAATCCCAGCACTTTGGGAGGCTGAGGTGGGTGGATCACGAGGTCAGGAGTCTGAGACCAGCCTGGCCAATATGATGAAACCCGTCTCTACTAAAAATACAAAAATTAGCCAGGCATACTGGCACATGGCTGTAATCCCAGCTACTCAGGAGGCTGAGGCAGGAGAATCACTTGAACCCGGGAGGTGGAGGTTGCAGTGAGCTGAGATGGTGCCACTGCGCTCTAGCCTGGGTGACAGAGCGAGACTCTGTCTCAAAAAAAAAACAAAAAAACAAAAACAAAAAAAAAAAACCATGAGGCTTCTTTAAGATAATTCACATTTCCTTGTCCTTTGGGGGTGGGCACCAGAGGAAGGGGACTGCAGACCTCAATGCCGTTATTACTGGGCCTGGGCGTCAGCGTCAGCCGCGTCAATCAAGGCTGAGGGAGGCCGGGGCAGGGATTGAGCGCCCTCACCGGCAGCTCCTGCACCCACAGCTTAACAGCATCTCTGCCCTGCCTCAGCCTCAGAAGTGATAATAACCCTCTGCACAGGCTTAGTTTCTTTTTCCACACAAAGCCCATTCACATCTGTTTACATCTCTGATTTTGAACACTGGCCTCTTTTGTTTTGCACTTGGGGAATCTGAGACCAACAGATAACTTGACTTTTTCAAGGTCATTCAGCGAGTCAGCAGAGGAGCAGGGACCACAGCCCGACCCCTAATCCAAGGTCTAATCTGCATCCTATCATCAGGCCTCAGATTATCTGGATATGGCCAGGCTTCTGAGAGACCTCAGACACCCCTTGCGTTGCAGGGAGGAGCAGAAGTCACTTGACCAGTTGGGGCACAGTGACTTCTACTGCCACTCCCTGCAAAGCGTGACTGGACAACAAGGCCCAGAGCTCAACAGAAGCAGCACTGGGGCCAGGCAGGGCGGTGCCAGGCTGATCTCAGACTTCCCTCCATCCTTGGCCCTAAATCTCCCTTCCGGGTGCCCTTTGGCAGCCCCTCTCTAACCTTTAGGGTCATAAAGCCTTCCATGTTCCATAAAGGAGCTGGTGGCTCCTCTGCCCCAGGCTGCTGTGCTACCTTCTGACGCCAAGTGGCCGAGCCACTGTGGCTATGGTTCTCATGGAGGAAACTCCCTCTCTCACCTCTATCTCCTTCCTTTGTTCACTTCTTTTAGTTTTCTAGTCTTTTTCCTTTTCTGCTGAGTCTACAGCAATTATTCCTTTCCCTACTGTTCGAGAGACATTTGTGTCTCCAGGGCTATGAATGAGGGAAAGAGAAAGGGAATGTTTGGGGAGAGCTTGGAGTCCCTGACCGTGCTCACGAAATGCCAGGAAGCATCCCTCCTCCCTCTCTCTAGTCCCCTCTCGCTATCATCTTCTCCCCATCACCCTCTCCCCTTCTCCCTCTCCCCATCACCCTCCCTTCTCCCTCTCCCCATCTCCCTCTCCCCTTTGTCCTCTCCCTATCGCCCTCGCCCCATGGCCCTCTCCTTGGCTTCTTGCTCTTCTCATTACTGTCTACAGCTCCTGTGGCTCTTTGGGGACCACTGGGACACAGACACTGGAGGTCTTTACCTCCTGGGTGGCAGACACCTGTCCCCACGAGTCCCCACTCTCACAGGCACACACCACTGTCATCAACCCCATCCCCACATCTCCATGCCCTTCAGATAGAAGGAGGGTGCCCGGTTCTCCCTCCTGAAAGAAGCTGGAGCAGGCAGGCAGGGCAGACAGGTCTCTCCTTCCCCTGACCTCACTCTTTCCCCTATCCTTGAGAAGTAGCAGGGGCTAAGGCACACGGTGAAAGGACTCAGGCCTCCTGGAAGGCAGCAAGAGGGGCTTTGGATGGGGAGAGAAGGGGAGGTGGGGGACCCGGCTCCTTGGCATCTGTGCCCCGTGGCAGCCAGCCAGGCTGTGGAGGGAAGCGCCGCCTGCGGCTCTCCCGGGAAAATGTGATTTCCCCCTGAGTGAAGCGGACTGTGCAGTGTGGAAATTGGCTCTTTTCTGAGCGAGCTGCTGCTGTTGCTGCAGAGTCGGGGCGGGCCGGCTGGCCCCTGGAGTGAGCCGGGAGCAGCCATGTGCTGAGAACTCATTAGGGATAAATCAAACTAGTAACAGCATGAAGCCAACACCCCCCCACTGCGCCTCCCTCCCCCACCCCCTCCGAGACCCCCCCCAACTTCTCCTCCTCCTCCATGGTCTTCTTCCCGTCAGACTCTCTCCTGCCTTTTCCACAGCCAAGGCACCCTCCCTGAAGCCAAGGCACCTCCCCCAGACAAGGCACCCTCCCCCCAGTTTCAGGAGCCTGAGCTCCCGCTCCTGCACACAACCCTGCGGGCGCAGGCTTACCCGCCTACCACCCAGACGCCCAGAGCCGCCCCAAGGAGAGACGAGTTCATTTGTAAATACTGTCTTTTTTGTTTGTTTTATGTTTGTTTGCTTTTTTGGCTGGAGATGGGGGCCTGGTAGCAAGCTTCACTGACAGCCACAGCCCTTGCTAGGAGCACAGATTGGGACCTCACAGTCCAGGCTCTCTCATCCTCCCACCGAAGTCACA
Organism: Papio anubis; assembly: GCF_008728515.1. Classification (NCBI taxonomy): domain Eukaryota; kingdom Metazoa; phylum Chordata; class Mammalia; order Primates; family Cercopithecidae; genus Papio; species Papio anubis. Next base: position 90,180,746 of record NC_044989.1, read on the forward strand.
TCATTCCCCTGTCCTCACCCCCTAGAGGGACCCAGTGGGGAGGCCCCCAGCTGTGGGTAGCATTGGTACCCCCACATATGGCCATCCCCCTGGGGAGACGAGAGCACCCAGAAGACTTAACTACAGCAGGAAAGAAATTGTCCTTAAAACAGACGAGCTTCGTCAGAATGGAAACTCATTTCCCCACCGAAGGAAAACAAGGAAGAGAAAGAGACAAGGAGGAAGGAAGAAGGGAGGAACAAGGCCTGGAGCTCTTGTCGCCATGAAGGTGATGAAAGTGTTTGCCTGCAAAGTGTAGCCGTTTCTTCCCTAGAAACACCCTCTTTGCTGAGGCAGGGGGAAAGGGTCTGCCCAGTCTGTTATTCTAGGGGCTGAACTGGTTGGTGTTATTAAAGTTTTGCTAGTTATCATATCACAATAACGTGGCCTCTGGTCATTGCCTTCGTTTTCCCCCGGGAGAGATTGGCTGAGGGATGTTGCTAAAAGAGCCCAGACCTGGAGTGTAGGGTTGTGACCAGATTTCTGTCCCTTCCCTGCTGGCGACCCGGGGAGACTGCTCACTTACCTCAACTGTAAAATGCGTGGCTTGAGCCAGAAAAATGTGCAGCTTAACGCTGTGACGCAGTAGTGACCCAGGTCAGTGAAAAGCATCGAGGGCCTCATCTGACTGGTTTAGGTATGAAACCCTCTTTCTCCCAGATTTCCCCGGTAATTTTCCATCAGGCAAACACCATATTTCCATATGTGGAATCTGCTCTGTGTTTGGGGTGGGGTGGGGCGGCTTATGGTGCCCCACCCTCCCTGATGGGAGCTTGGATCCTGACTCAGTTTGCCACCGAGCTAAAGCCAGGCTTCCAAAAAAGTCCAGGATGGGGCAGAAACCAGAGGAGAGCCAGCTAGCCACAGTTAGTACAGGCTGGGACATGAGGATTCTGCTATAACCCTCTTACATTAGCTGATTCGTTCATTCATTCATTCATTCAGAAGTCTTTCATGAACTACCTGCTATGAATGTTTCCCTTTGGTAGACACCAGGAGAAAACAAGATGAACCCAAAAGGACTCCTCCCAGGTCCCAAGGGAAAAAACAAACAAACAAACAAACAAAAACACAATAGGCTGGGCTCGGTGGCTTAAGCCTGTAATCCCAGCACTTTGGGAGGCCGAGATGGGCGGATCACAAGGTCAGGAGATCGAGACCATCCTGGCTAACACAGTGAAACCCCATCTCTACTAAAAAATACAAAAAACTAGCCGGGCGACGTGGCGGGCTTCTGTAGTCCCAGCTACTCAGGGAGGCTGAGGCAGGAGAATGCATGTGAAACCCGGGAGGCATGGAGCTTGCAGTGAGCTGAGATCCTGCCATATTGCACTCCAACCTGGGTGATAGAGCGAGACTCGTCTCAAAAAAAAAAAAGAAAAGAAAACAAAAACCACAATAGCTTAAGAAATGAGACTTGTACAGAACTATAGAGCAAAGTAGGAAAGTGAAGATCAGAAGACGGTTGCATATAGAACACAAAATACTGTTGGGTTTCAGATGATATTTGCAAAGTCCCTCATGGTCATCCCAGGCCTCTATCTGGGATCACTGTCTTCTCCGAGAAGCAGCCACTAGGAACAGCAACTGCAAACTCTAACCCTCAAGCCTGAAGTCCGACCTGTCTTCCTGGGAAAAGGCTGATCCCCTGGCCTCCTATGCTTCTGTGTCTGGGAGGAGTGAGGTGGTGCTAGGCGAGGAAGAAATAAAACATCATGAGCATCCTTTCCCAAACACCCTCTCACCCCACTCCAACCACCGTCTTCCAGACTTGCTCCAGACCTATCTAACCGGACCGCAAGCCTAGGACCAGAAGGCCTGCGTCTCTCTCTGAGTTGCTTCTTTGTTCTTATACCTGGGTGGGGAAGGGGGCAGTGGGTGCTCAGGGTCTGAAAACACACTACAGGTTGCACCTCCCTGCACATCTGGCTGGTCCCCTCCTTCCCATCTTGATAGCTCCCTGCACCCAGGGTGGACCAGCCCAGCTCTCCAACCACAGGTTGGAGAACTAGAAAAGGGAGGGAAGGTTCCAGGGTGGGGAGAGTGGGAAATGGTGAGCAGAGGAAAGGAGAGGGCCAGGGACATCACCTGGCTGTGAGTTCTAGGACTGCTGGGGGAGGTGACAGTGATACAGGCTTTAGGAACAGGCCTCACCTCCATGATCCCATGATCCATGCACGTTTTCTCAGAGCTCTACTTGAAGGATGGAGGGAGGGGACTTCGGAGGCTGAAACACAATGATGGGGGGATGCAGTACCCAAATGTCCCAAGGAAGGAAGGGAAAGTAGAAGACAGGGAGTCAGAGAAGCGGGGAGCAGGTGCCTCCTCCCAGCAGCCAGCCCCAGGGAGGGGATGGGGGTGGACCCAGACCCAGGCCAGGGCTCAGGACCCATCTGAGCATGTCGCCTGCTAAGGAGGAGTGGAGGCGGGGGAGGGGAGGGCGGGGAGGTGAATAAATAATAGGAAATAAAACTTCATGAAGCAGAAAATAAAAGGCAGATTATACAGATGTGGCAATTTGAAGGATCATTGCCTCTGTCCTCTTTTTAACTGCTGCATCTGGAGTTTCGAAGCGGCTTATCCTCTCCCTCCCTCTCCCGGGTCCCTGCCTGGCTGGAGGCCCCCACAGGGCCAAGGCACGTGTGGGGACAGCACCTCAAACGCCTCAAATGCCAGTGGCATTTCCTAGCACCACGCGTGGCTGCCCAGCCTGGGATGGGCCTGCAGGGTGGCGGGGACAGTGGGTGAAAGGGTGGGCTGGGTGATTGGGGTGAACCTCTGAGCAGATGCGGGTGTGGCTGGGCTGGTGAGAGAGCATGAGCTTGGGTGAGGACCAGGTAGACTGTGGGGAGTGAAGCTGTATGGTCAGAAGTGGGGTAAGGATTCGTCAGGCATGAGGAAGGGGACCTTGGCAAACAGCGTCTGGATGACTATCAGTGGGAGCATGAGGCCTAAGTGTCTGCAGCTTCTTTCTGCTCTTCATCAAAATTCATGTGTTAAGCCTCAATTTGACACCGTGCCAGGTGCTATATAAACAGACATGGTCCCTGCCCTTAAGGAATTCCCAGCCTAAGACACACACACACTGACATTTTGTTTATTTTATTTTAAATATTAATATATTCCTCACCTTATTCTGGGGGAGAATCTGAGACAGCTCATATGATATGCATGCCATAAATTAGTAAAGTACAATAAAAAATAAAGCATCAGACCACAGAAAGTATGCCATGGGTGGTACCGCAGACCCTAGGCAGCTGTAAAGTTGATCCAGAATTGGCCTTCAGTCTCTTAGTAGTCAAATGAAAGGGTGTTGTGGTCACGTACAGAGCTCTCATTCACAAGAGGGCAATGTACCAGCTCTCGGAAGAAGCAACACTTTTTCTATTACTGGACTCTAAGGAAAATTACCCACCTCGGCCCAGATGAAAGAGACTAGTGTGGATAATGTCCTCAAAACATGGCAGCAAATTCAGGCTCGGTCTCCCTGGGCTGTCTCCTGCAGGGAGAGCCAAGGTGGTCACCTGCAGCCTCTGCACAGTGAAAGTGCTGAAGTCCACACTCCCTTGAGCAAGGAAACACTCTGTATGTTTCAATTCTTTCTTCAGCACTGGGATTTCTTTCAAGTGGGTTTTCATATACAGATTAGCCCTTGGCCATGACTAGAGGCTCAGAGGAAATACGAGTAACTGAAGTCACAATTCCTAGCTGGGTCCAACTCAGGGTCAGAGCAGTGAATGTGTATATGCAGGGGGAGGAGGCCAGGAGTTGTGGGCAAGACTGTCAGCCACCCTGCACAGGGAAAGCATCTCTTCTGTGTCTGTGTACCTTCTCCTGCACCTGTGTCACACCACAGAGGAGGACAAAGAAATGAGACAACCAGAGGCTTCTACCCTGATCGTGAGGCACAGATCCAACCATCCGGGTCAAATCTCCATCTGTACCCTGGTGTGAGATCTTTCAAAGCAATGGATGACCTCAAGCCACTGTAGAATCACTCACAGAAACAGGGGAGTCAGGAGAGGACTAGTTTTCAGGAGACGACGCCAAGTGTGGTCTTACGGGTGATAAGTAACAACTGTACCGTATGGTCATTTGTAATTTCCAGGAAGATGTATTGAGGAGCCATGTATTGTGGACAGTTAGAATTCCAGGTTTGAAATTCAGAACAGAGATGAGACTTGAAGGCTTAGATTTAGAGGCGTCTTCCAGAAACCATCTTGAAAGCTCATCAGTCAGCCAGGTAAGATCTTTGAGGCTACATAGTTTAGGGGTGGGAAGAGCAAGAGGGAGTAGCAGGAAAGACAAAAAAAGAATATGCACCAGCACTTTGGGAGGCCAAGGCCGGTGGATCACGAGGTCAGGAGTTTAAGATCAGCCTGACCAACATGGTGAAACCCCATCTCTACTAAAAATACAAAGATTAGCTGGGCATGGTGGCACATGCCTGTAATCCCAGCTACTCAGGAGGCTGAGGCAGGAGAATTGCTTGAACCCAAGAGGCAGAGGTTGCAGTGAGCTGAGATCATGCCACTGTACTCCAGCCTGGGTGACAGAGCGAGACTCCATCTCAAAAAACTTAAAAAATAAAAAAAGAATACGCAAGAAAGTAGAAAAAGAACCAGGAAATAGTTTTGAGATGTGCATTGTTTCGACTCTAGATATCGGGCCCTGGGGAAACAGTGGAAATCAACAATTCCATTTCCTGCCCACAGGGAGTTTATGTTGCTCTGGAAGCAGAAAGGCAAAAAGAAATGAAGAGGGCCGAGGCGCGGTGGCTCGCGCCTGTAATCCCAACACTTTGGGAGGCCGAGGCAGGCAGATCACGAGGTCAGGAGATGGAGACCATCCTGGCTAACACAGTGAAACTCTGTCTCTACTAAAAATACAAAAAACTAGCCGGGCGAGGTGGCGGGCACCTGTAGTCCTAGCTACTCGGGAGGCTGAGGCAGGAGAATGGCGTGAACCCGGGAGGCGGAGCTTGCAGTGAGCCAAGATCGTGCCACTGCACTCCAGCCTGGGCGACAGTGCAAGACTCCGTCTCAAAAAAAAAAAAAAAAAAAAAAAAGAAAAAAGAAAGAAAAGAAAAGAAATGAGGAGGAGAGAGGAGAGGAGAGTTACAGAGTTTCCTGTGATAGAAACTGAAGGAGGAAGACTTAAGGAAGGCCTCCTGGAGGAAAGGGCATCTGCATATTAGTTGGTTTTCTCCCCAGCATCCATTCCTCCTAGCCTGTCCTTCTAGTACTCAGAATTTCACCGCAGCTGGTCCCTATGTTTTGGGTGGTGCTGACTTCACTCTCATCCTTTCCAGAAATGGACTCTGATCTCCTTAAACCCCTTGCCCTAGTGACTGGCTCGGATATGGGCACATGGCCCAAGGCAGGCTGCTACAGGAGACTATTCCTGGATTTGAGTTTGAAACTTCCAGGAAGCAGAGAATCACTTCCTGCTAGATTTGCACCAACAAAAGGGATCTTGGGAGCTCCTGGGGCCATCTTGGAAGCATGAGGGCTGCTCCTGCTCATAGGCCTGGGAGATGGAGCCCCTAAAAGAACAAGAGAGAAAAGGGGCCTAGGATCAGAGTGGAGCCCTAGATGAAGCTTCACCTGACCTGGACACAGATTATTCAGCTATTGGAGCCAATCAAAGTCCTTTTCTGCTAAAGCTCGTTTGAGCTAAGATTTGTGACTCGCAGGCCAAGGCAGAGCCAAGTGCAGAGACCCAGTATCTGAGCAGGATGGCATGCATGAGGGCAGAGCCTAAGCCAGAGCCCAGAGGAGGAGGGGAGCGGACGTGGGGTAAGTCTGGTGAGGCTATGAATTAATAGCTAACCTCACAGGTGTTCCTTCTGTGCCAGGCATTGTTCTGAGATGTTTACGTGCATAATTTCACTTAATCTTCATGAGGACCTTACGACATAAGTAGTGTTATTATCCCCATTTTATAGAGAAGCAAACAGAACATAAGAGGCTAACTGGCCACAGTCAGATGGCTGGAAAAGCTGGACTCAATTCCCGGCAGTCCCATTCAAGGGCCTGGCCACTGGGGCAAGATCAGGCTGAGCCTTGGTGCAGGGTCTGGTAGATGATCACATGGCTACCAAGGCCAAAGGTCGCTGAGAGGTGATGGGGGAAGAAGGCTGAGAAGGCATTGGAGTTGATGACTGAAGCCATCAATGGCCCTGGGAGGTGGCATTTCAGGCAAAGGTGGGGTGGACGCCAATTTGTAAGGTGTGAATTAGAGCCAGGTATGAATGGGAACCTGGTAAGGGCTGGGAACAGCTGGCAAAGCGCACACATCCCATGAATTCATCACAGAAAGCAGGGAAGCCAGGCTCAGCTACGGAAAGCAAGAGAGTCCAACACCAGCTTTGATTTTTGCTCACGATGATGTTTGCAAGGCATGATAATGAAGCGGGTAGAGAATAGGCCCAAAGAGCCCCAGTGGGCCCATGAAGGAGACAGGTCTGTGGCAGGCAGGAGAAGAGGGGCCAGTGTGCCAGCTGAGGGGACCGGTTGGTCACAGGCTTGTGGAGAGCACCTCTTCCTCTGGAGAAGGGAAGATGAAGGGAACAGGTAAAGGTGCAAGCCACGATTAGCTGGTGAGGGGGCATGGGCATCAGAAAAGTTGGGGGGCAGAGGTGTTGGCAGAGGGGCCAGTGGGGAGGACAGTAGCCATTCAGGAAACCCTGAGGACCTGTGAGCATGCCTGCTCAGCTCAGCAGGAGGAAAAAGGACCTGCTATGGCCAGGTTTTCACAAGGTTCTGGGATATTGCCTTTTTCTCTTTTCGTGTTTATTTTGAAATAATTTCAGATTTACATATAAGTTACACAAATAGTACAGAGCATTTGCAGTCTATATTCTGACCCTACCCATTGGCTTTACTTATTCAAGGCATTTCATCTTTTTTTTTTTTTTTTTTTTTTTTTTTTGAGATAGAGTCTTGCTCTGTTGCCCAGGCTGGAGTGCAGTGGTGCAACCTCAGCTCACTGCAACCTCCAACCTCCGCCTCCTGGGTTCAAGCCATTCTCCTGATTCAGCCTCCTGAGTAGCTGGGATTATAGGCATGTGCCACCATGCTCGGCTATTTTTTGTATTTTTAGTAGAGACTGATTCCACCATGTTGGCCAGGCTGGTCTCAAACTCCTGACTGCAGGTGATCCGCCCGCTTCAGCCTTCCAAAGCACTGGGATTATAGGCGTGAGCCAAGGCGCCCGGCCAGATAAAAGCTCATCTTCTTAAAATGAAATCCCTAGGCTGTCCCCCAAGCCCTGAGCTTGGCACTCTTCTCTTTAAAAATTGCACTGCACTGGCCAGGCACGGTGGCTCACACCTGTAATCCCAATGCTTTGGGAGGCCGAGGTGGCTGGATCACTCAAGGTCAGGAGTTTGAGACCAGCCTGACCAACATGGCGAAACTCTGTCTCTACTAAAAAATACAAAATTAGCCGGGCGTGGTGGCACATGCCTGTAATACCAGCTACTCGGGAGGCTGGGGAAGGAGAATCTCTTGAACCCAGGAAGTGGAGTTTGCAGTGAGCTGAGATTGCATCTTTGCATTCCAGCCTGGATGACAGAGCGAGACTCTGTCTCAAAAAATAAAAAATAAAAATTGCACTGTACATTCACAAAAAGCCTTGGCTGCATTGGAGGCCCTGTATGATCTGGCCTCAGGCCACCCTGACAGCCCTGTTTCCCTCTGCCCCCCTCACCCCCACCCTCCAGTCCGCTCCTTCCAACCCCGACACATTCCATACGTCTCCATCTCCGGAAGACTCAGAGCCTCCTAAGGAAAAAGGTCCAGGTCTTAGTGATCTTTTTATCTACCCTGGTGCCTGGCAAGCAACAAACAAATGTCATCAGCAGAAAGCCAGGCTCAGCTGAGATCATGAGAGCCCAGGAAACAGTTATATCAGGGGTGTCAATCTGGGTCACAGCAGGCCCAGGCCCCCGGAAGCTGAGCTACCCTATATGGGAAAGGAAGAACTAAAGCCAAACTTCAACTGCCCTTCCAGAGCCTGAGCTCATCACCGAGAACCTGTCTGTCCCTTCTCCTGCAAAGAGAAGGACACAGGTGCCAGGCGAGCATGGGGTGGGGACAAGAAGGTCAGACATAGGCTTACGGCGGTTTGATCTGTTCCATACCTAGGATGGGGACTGGGGCCTGCTCAGCTTTCACCTTCCGGGGCTACCTGGAGCAATCCTGTGGGGAGCTGTGGGCTGTCCCCGTAGACTTCTGAGATGTCTTTCTTTACATCTGCAGGAAGATGTCGGAGCCCCAATCTTTTCCCTGGGAGAGGCTTCCCTAGATGGTGGGAGTCCTGGCCTGGGCCGCTGTGGGTGTGACGAAGTTGAAGGTCCTGGTTCTGTGATGGCATAGGGGCACACAGAGTAACTTTCTGCCCTTCAGGGAGCACAGCACAGCTCCACAGCAGGACACCTGAGCAGCCAGAAGCTAGAAAGATGCAAGCCCGCCTCCAAGTGGTCACATGTCATAACTGCAGCCCACAACCCAGACCCTCCAGGCAGAGGTGCCTGGGCAGCACCGACTATGGGAGGCCAGGCAGCCACCATCATGTGGCTCTGAAGATTCCACGTGCTCAGGTGAAAGAGAGGTGCTGGTTCTACATGAGCAAAGGAGCATCAAAGTGTCACACACCCATGCACTCAAACTTCCACCTTTTCTCATGGTTTTAGAAATAAGGATGCATAGGCCGGGTGTGGTGGCTCATGCCTGTAATCCCAGCACTTTGCGGGGCCGAGGCAGGCGGACTACCTGAGGTCACGAGTTCGAGACCAGCCTGGCCAACATGGCGAAACCTTATCTCTACTAAAAATACAAAAAATAGCTGGGCATGGTGGCACTCGCCTATGATCCTAGCTACTTGGGAGTCTGAGGCAGGAGAAATGCTTGATTCGGTGGAGGTTGCAGTCAGCCAAGATCACACCATTGCACTCCAGCCTAGGTGACAAGGGTGAAACTCCGTCTCAAAAAAAAAAAAAAAAAAAAAAAGAAAGAAAAGAAAAAAGAAAAAAGGATGCATGTTCAGTGAGTTCTAATAACCTACTCCATTTAGTTTATAAGCATTAGTCTTGGGCCAAAAGTCATGTCCACCTGATGCTGGGATTCCACCTCAATCAAATGAGGCAATTGGACTGTACTGCAGCTAACTGCTACTTACACATCAGAGTTACCCAACATATTTATCTATCCCCCTGACCCAGGCTGACTGCATCAGCATCCCTGGGTGTGGGCTGGGAATGTGTCTTTTCAGCACACTTCCCCAGCAGGATAAAATTGCATCTGTAAACTGAGAGCAGGAAACCAGGGGGCAAGATTGTCAACTCATGAAGTCAGGGACATGTTTAATTCATTTGTGAATCCCCTAGTACTGGCACATAGAAAGCATCCCATATTATTTGCAAAATGAATGAACGAATAAATGAGCAAGTAGGTGAATGAATGATTCTGAGGTCTCCTCCAGCTTTGACAGCCTACGACCGTGTGACTCCTGCATGTGCATGAACACACAGACACAGACACTACACACACGCACAGACACACATACACACTTGAAGCGAAGAGGGATGAAGCCTGCCACACTGCAGGTGGTCCTAGCTGCCTGACCTCCCTTCTTCACACACTGACACACCTCCGTCTTTGTTGACCTGTATTTATTGTGCACCCATTGGGTGCATGGCCTAGCCCCAGGACCTGGCCGGAGACCCAAACATGGCCTCCAAGGGCCAGCCTTCCTTTGTGGAGGTCCAGGCCCCAGAGCTGATTACAACAAGCATGGGAAGGGAGGAGGGTGGCCCAGCAGGAAGGCTGGGGAGGCAGTGCGTCAGCCGGCAGGCAGCAGTGGGTAGCAGAGGCCCCCTCTTGGCGGGCAGCCTACTTGCACACTTGGCTGAACAGAGACAATGGTGGCTGCTCCCTCCGGCCCAGCCTCCTTCCTACAGGCAGAGCCCCAAGTCCATGAGTCTCCGGAACCTCCCTCAGAGAACAAGTCCAGCTGGGAGGCAGCCAGAGGGCAGGACGAGGGGATTTCCCAGGGGAGAGCAGCAGAGACCCTCTGAGCTGCCAGAGATGGGGAAGGGGCCCAGGCACCCCACGGGAAGGAAGCTTTAAGGCAAGTGTAGGAAGGAGCACAGAAGAGTCTCCCAAGCCTGGCCTGGGCCTCACCTGGTCTCCAGCCTCCATCCCATCCCTCACAACTCTCCTGAGCCGTGGCTCCTGCCAGGCAGACCCCTAAGGGAAACTGTCACCACCTTTTACTGCTCTATCCTCTCCAGTAGTCTGAACCTAGAGAACCTCCTTCCCTGCTCTGTTGGAACAAAGGCCCCTTGTTCCCAGGGTTCCAGGGTTCGCTGCAAAGCTCTGGAGGCCCCACCCCTCCCAGCCCTCACTCACGCCATCAGCCCTGCTCTGTTGATGGGCAGTTGGGTGTGTGAGACTGTTTCATCTGCTTCAGGGGAAAGGACGACTGTAGGGGGAAAGGAGACAAAGGCACGGGGCCCCACAGCCATGCGGAGCCCTTGAAGCCCCCCAAGGTCCCTGCCCAGAAGGCTGTCCCTTCAGTGGGCAGGACCTTAGCGACCCTGCTCCCTGGGTCACAGGAGGCTGGTTGGCAATCTCTCAAGAGTCCCTGATTCACTCTCCTGGGGCCTCCCCAGGAAGGTCAGCTAATTCCCAGAGCAAGACCATTCTCAGGACTGTGGCTCCCCTGGCTGGGTTGCCCAGGAGCCTCTGCTGGCCCAAGCTCTCCCCCAGAAGCCAAGGCCACACCACGTATGCACTGGTTCTCAAACAAGTGCTGAGTTCCCAGCAGGTCTAGGAAATGAGGCCAGTCTGGATTCTGGGGCCTGCAGGGTGACATGGGATGAGCTCCGGGAGGAAAGTCAAGTCCTCAACCTCCCTCTTCCCTTGGGCGTGGCCAGGGACTGGGGCTCCAGAGAGACTGCCATGGGGGTGGGGGGCAGCACAGCAGTATTAGGAAAGCTTCAGTGGGCATGAGAATGAGGGCCACAGGGAAATGAGGTTTGTCCTTCAGCGGGGAAAGGAGGTGCCTCATCCGTCATGGTGGACTCATTGAAATCAGTCTCCTCCGGGGAGGTCCATCGCAAGTGTACCCTGGAACAGGGGCCGGTGTCTCTGAGGTGGTGCTGGCTTCACAGCTGATTGCGGTTCCGCTTGGGGATGATCTTCCGGTAGGTTCTGCGCTCTGAGATGTTGCGCTTCACCTTGGCTGTGGTGGGAGCCTCATCCTGGTGCAGGGACGGGCTTGAGTGGGACTTCTTCAGGCTGAGCTTGGGCTCCTGAGTGCCTCCAGCTTCCCTCCCCAGCTGCTCCTCCCACAGGTCCAGAGCATTGGAGGGGCAGTGCAGGCGGGCCACCAGTAGCTGCACGTAGGTCTCGTAGCGGGTTTTCTGCAACACACAGTCCCCACCACTTTAGCACCCTCCTGGCTCCAGGCCGGGAGGAGGCTGGAATCGTGAGGGACAGCTCACAGGTACTTGAAGCTATGGTGATACAGACCTCTGCAGAAAGAGGGCTGGACCAACAGTGAGTGTCAGTATAATGCTTGGGCAAGCAGACTGCAGAGCACACCTCTGGATAGTATTATAATGACACGTATCAGCCCAGCCCTGTTCTAATAATAACCAACCCCTTGGAGTGCTGTAACTAACATCTCTATGCCACGTTCCATCTTTGAGGCACTAAAAGATGTGTCACCCACTATGCCTGAGAGCTTTGCAGCCCTACACACAAACAGCTCACATCTGTACAGCCCTAATTGGGTCTGAATAGCATTTTAACAATTGGCATCTGTGGAGCATGACGCTAACCACCCTCATCTGCTTAACACTGTACTACTAAGGCCCCTGCAGCTAGCATCCTTAGGATATGGTTTCCAGTTTACAAAGTGCTTCCTCACCCTCCATCCCATTGGATCCTCATGCCAGCCCTGGGAGGGGCACAAATCATTGTGGAAGGGAGGGCTGGTGGCTTGCTAAAGGTCCTAGCTGGTCAGTGGGAGGAAGAGGTTGGGTCCTCACAGCCACACCCTGAAGCCTCTGAAAAGTGGGGAGTTCACAGCCATGGATACAACCACCAAGCTAAGGGATAGGCTGGGGCCTTGAAAGAGGCAGAAGGCTGCATGAGGGTGCCGTGGGGACAGGCAGGAGGCAATGTTGGTTCCCACTTCCTGGTCTCTGCCTCTGGGTGGCCTCTGATTCCCTCTATTTTCACATTGCATTAACCTATGCTTCCTCCCCAGTGGGCCCTCCCCCTAAGCAGGCACTCAGGACCCCTGAAGCAGGCACCCAGTGTTAGGATCCCGGATGAAGTGATGCGACACCAAAGCAGCATTGGGGAGTGTGGGTGGATGGGTGAGGGTTGGGGGAGACTAGGGGATAAAACATTTCAACATGGGCTGTAGAGCCAACAAAAGTCATTACTGGCCAGGGGCAGTGGATCACACCTGTAATCCCAGCACTTTGGGAGGCTGAGGCAGGCAGACCACTCAAGGCCGGGAGTTCAAGTCCAGCTTTGCCAACATGGTGAAACCCTGTCTCTACTTAAAATACAAAAATTGGCCAGGGGTGGTGGCTCACACCTGTAATCCCAGCTACTTGGGAGGCTGAGGCAGGAGAATCGCTTGAACTTGGGAGGCGGAGGTTACAGGGAGCTGAGATGGAGCCACTGCACTCCAGCTTGGGCGACAGAGTGAGACTTTAGCTCAAAACAAAACAAAACAAAACATAGACAAAAAACCATGGTCATTTCTTAGTCAAGACCATAAATGGGGCATTTGAAGCAGCATGTAAATTTACCAGGTTTGGACAAGTAGTTTAATTTCTCTGTGCCTCAGTTTCCTCATCTGTAAAATGAGGATAACAGTACCTACCCAGAGTTGTTAGATAATTGAATGAGATAATCCATGCAAGGAAGACAAGCTCCATAAATACTACCTATTAATATTTGGCAGGTATTAGATGGAACAATTCAGCTGAAATACAGTTCATTCCTTCAACTTGGGAAAAGTCAAATATACTCTTAGGAGAAAGAAAACTATAAAATAACGTCTGCTATGAGTGTTTCCAGACAAGCAGCTGCTATGTGCCCCCAGGACAAGAGGTGAAAGGCCTAAGTGCATGGGGACACACACTCTTTGCGCACGCCCGTGCACGCGGGTGTCCCTGTGGGAGTCCCTGCCCCTTTGCACAGATCACACACGGGCCCCGCCTTCATGCAAGCGCCTCTCCCCGCCCCGGTGCGGTCAGGGCAGTGACGGCTGCAGGGACCGAGGCAGCCACGAGAGGGCGGAGAGGGTCCTGCGCAGCGGCGGGGAGGTGGGCTCGGCCCCTCACCTCGTACTCCAGGTACTCCTTCCGCAGGCGGTACTCCTCCAGCTCGCGGCTGCGGCCCCGCCGCTCCGGTAAGTTCCTCTGAAGATCCAGCAGGTCGTCCGAGGCAGCGTCCAGGCAGTTCTCATGGGATCGATGCTGCTCCTCCTGCGAGCGGCAGGCCGTGAGGGACGCTGTCCCGGGCGTCCCCTCCGCCGCTTTCCGGGCCCGGGTGTGCTGCCCTCCTGGTCACCTCAGTTCCCAGGCCGGGTGCGCAGCCGGCCTCCAGCCTCCCCGAGCTAGTCCTGGGGCTCCAGGTGCACATTCCCAATTCAACTGTCCCCACCCCTTCCCGGAGGCCATACCAGGGAGCTCTGGGCGGGGCCCACCGGCAAGATGGGCCGCACGAATCTGCGCTGGGAGCCCACGGCGGCGGGGAAGGGCGGCGCGGAGTGTGTGGCCGCAGCCAAGTTGATGCGCGCGATCCAGGAGCTCATCTCCTTGGCAGTGCTGGGGCAAAGAAGGTCGTTGGTCCCCAAGGACACACAGTTGGTCCTGTCACCCTCCTCCCACACCCTCCTGTGGTTGGTTGCACAGCTGGCCAGCTGCTCAGGACTCAGCCTCCCATAGTTAGAGCCCTGCCACTAGCAGGGCACTCGACCTCTGACCATGGCATTTCTTATCAATAAAGAGGAAAATCTGGAGGCCGGGCGCTGTGACTACGCCTTGGCAGGCGGATCACCTGAGGTCAGGAGTTCGAGACCAGCCTGGCCAACATGGTGAAACCCCGTCTCTACTAAAAATACACAAATTAACCAGGCGCGGTGGCACGCGCCTGTAATCCCAGCTACTCGGGAGGCTGAGGCATGAGAATCGCTTGAACCCAGGAGGCAGAGGTTGCAGTGAGCCGAGATCGAGTCACTGCACTCCAGCCTGGGCGAGAGAGCGAGACTCTGTCTCAAAAATAAAAAATAAAGAAGACAGTCTGAGAAGGCGACAGATTTTATAACAAATGCCAAACTTGGTCAATCGTTAGCAGCTTCCCAGAATCCTGTGTTCTGAACTAGGAGGTTTGATCCCACCGACAAGGAAACAGCATATTGTACTGGCAAAGTTGGCCAAGGATGGTGAGGAAGCAGGCAATGCCTGGGCGTCATCCCTGGTCCTCAGCTCCTCTTCCTGCTGCCACATTCTAAGAATTTCTGATCAGTATGGCCATTCCCACCAGGGGCCCCGGGGTCCACAGGCCTCAGGTGTCAGCAGGGTCAGTGGAGAGAGAACTAGGGCAAGGCAAGGCCTTGCCACAGTCTCCCACGCCAGGGACTTACGGTGCCTGGAAGAGGTAGAGGCGCCAGTCAGCCGTGCGCAGCTGGAAGACATGCGGCTTCTTGGTGTAATGGGTGGCGGGGGTGGCCAGCGAGTGGTGCACCCCGATGGGCTCGTCCACCATCTGCCCCACCAAGCTCTCCCCCTCCAGGCAGTGGTCTTCTCCCTGCTACCAGTCACAGGGGCTCAGACAAGAGGTTATCATCAGCTGCCCACCCTCCAGACAGTTCTGGGCCTCTCTCAGTCTCCCATTCTGACAGGGCTGTTGGCTCCTTTCCTACCTTCAGGAAGTAGAGAACCATCCCTCGCAGTAAGGTGTGGAACATCTTCCAGCCACGCTTGCCCCATGGCGCTGTTCCAGGAACAGAACACAAATGTAGGTGGGGGCACCAGCATCCAGACACACTCAGACACACACAAGTGTGCATATGCCCCCGGCCCCTCACACCACCTCCAGTCACTCACCAGGATGCACACAAATGCAGAACATGCCAACACGAGAAAACATATACAATCATAAACAAACATATAGAGTCTGTCCACACACAGGCAATCCCTCCTGTAAACGAAACCACAGAACCACTCACACCCAAATATGGATATTCATACAGATCATCCTCTCTCCAACTCCAAACACACACCCACTACCCCAAGTAGTGGCAAACACCCACACACAAACACAACTCACCCAGACAGCTTTCTAGTCCCTGCAGGATGATCTTGACCTTGCATACCCATCCAGAGGGGCTCAAGGGCTCAGGGCCCAGCTTTGGGGTGTCCTTCCCTGTGTACCCCACTCTGAGCACCACCTGCCCTCTTTTCCCCCTACCTCTCCACCCTGGTCTTGTGTGGTGAGCCCTAGGGCCCCGGCAGCTTCACAGAAAATGCTAATTCGCATCCTTGTCGCCCCACCCTGTTCAATCTGTGCTTGCACATTAGTCTGCTGAGATCACCGCTCTGGTCATGTTGGTACCCTAATCAAAAGCCTTCAGCTGCCTGCGGAATGAGGCTCAAACGCAGGCCCTGGCAATTTTGCCACAAGTGTACCTCCCTTGCACCCACCCCATGTTCTGAGCAAACTTGGCTTGCTGTTTTCTCTGTATGGGATGCCCTCTGCCCAGCTTCCAAATTCCAGACCCTCTTCCTCTCCAAAGTTCAGTGCAGATACCATCACTTACCAGAAGCCTTGCCTCTCCCTGTCCCCACATCCCGCTTCCAAAGCAAAACCAAAAACCTTTTTCTCCTCACTTGATTCAGCCCCTAGACACTCAGCTCTTGCTACCTTTTTGTCCCAGACATTGACACACTTGTCTAATCTCTCTCTTACCACAGGGACTCTGGGGTCCAGGAATAACTAGGCCTGTTTTGTCTAGGTTCTCCTACCTACCCTCTAGCGCCTCACACAGCTTCCAGCCCGTGGTCACTGTTCAGTACACATTGAGGAAGGAACATGGGCTGGCTGCCTGTCCTCAACACGGGCCATCTCTCTGCACACCTGTGCATGCATCCGCACAGGTACCTGAGCAGGGCCGCTCCCAGCACACCACCCTGTTTGTGGGCAGCAGACACTCACTCTTCTTGCCATCTGCATCTTGATGCATCTTCCGAGCCAGGATGCCCTGCTTGTAGGTGGGCACCGTAGGATCCTGAGCCAGCTGAAGGAGGGGGTTGCTCATCTTGCCAGCTGGCAGGGACAGCCGGGCCTTCTCAGGTTTGGCTGCGTCTTCTTCATCCCTGAACAACAGAGAGAATCGGGCTGGAAGTGCTGACTACGCAAAGACCACTGGGAGGTCTCCATTGCCTCCCAGAGCCTCAGCAACCTCTCTTTTCCTGGGGAGCCACACCCCAGGACCCCCCCAAAAGGACTCCTCCTTCAGAGCAGACCCATCAATTCCTGAAAACTCTGCCGTACCCCACGTTCCACTACCACTGGCCTTCCAGCATTACTTGGGCTCCTCTATGCTCTCTCCCGAGCCCTGCCTCTGGCTTTGTCCCACTCAGAGGGGAGCCCTATCTGAGTTTCTCTAAATCTCGGGTGGGTGACAGAGGGAGGGCAGCCCAAAGACAGGGGAGGGGAGTGAGGAGGACAGGGGAAAGGGGGTCTCACTCACACGGCCCACTCGAGCTTCTCGCTGCGGATAGACCAGTAGAGGGCCTGGAACAGAAGCACACAGGTGGGCAGGGAAAACTCAGGACTGTGGAGCCTAAAGCCTCTTTGTCTGGCAGAGGTAGGATAGGGGCATGTGTACAGCCTGCCTCCTCCACCCACAATATAGCTGCCCTTCCTCCTTGAGTAGGCAAGCATCCATCCATCTATCCATCCATCCATCCATTCATCCATCCATCCATCCATCCATCCATCCATCCATCCATCCATCTGTGCAGCAAAGTATTTCTGGAGCATTTCCCAGTGACAAGCACTATGCTGGGTGCTAGAGACATAAAGATGACCTGCTGGGGGTGGTGGCTCACGCCTGTAATCCCTGCACTTTGGGAGGCTGAGGCAGGTGGATCACCTGAAGTCAGAAGTTCGAGACCAGCCTGGCCAACATGATGAAACCCCATCTCTACTAAAAATACAAAAAGTTAGCTGGGAGTGGTGGTGCGCACCTGTAATCCCAGCCACTCAGGAGGCCTCAGCCTCAGCAAGAGAATTGCTTGAACCTGGGAGGCGGAGGTTGCAGTGAGCCAAGATCACACCACTGCACTCCAGCCTGGGCGACAGGACGAGATTCCATCTCAAAAAAAAAAAAAAAAAAAAGATGATGACCAAGGCAGACAAGTCCCTGTCCTGCCCATGCTTAGTGAGGCCTTAACTAGTTCTCATGGAGGAGAAATGAATTGCCTTCCTGGCATCCTGCTGGGAGGGATCTGATGGAGAAGAAACTGGCTGACCAATCCCCACAATAAACGTGCAGTAAATGAATGAATGATGCGCTAAAAGTTTGACGTATTAACGTAGATGTTATCTCACTTGCTTTTATAGCCCTTGCAGTGCCTAGCAAGATGTCTGGCACATAGTAGGTGTTCAGTAAATGTTCATGAAGTACAGCCATGTACCATATAACAGCATCACGATGGTTTGGTCAAGGATGAACTGCATACATGATAGTAGTCCTGTAAGATTATGATGGAGCTGTCCTATACAGGTGTATCATTTTTAATCTTTTCTATCATGTTTTTATTGTACCTTTTCTATGTTTAGATACACAAGTACAGCACTGTGTTAGAATTGCCTGCAGTATTAAGTACAGCAGCATGCCATACAGGTTTGTAGCCCAGGAGCAATAGGCTATCCCATATAGCCCTGGTGTGCAGTGGGCTGTACATCTAGGTTTGTGTAAGTTCACTCTATAATGTTCACACAATAGTGAAATTGCCCAACGATGCATTTCTCAGAACATACCTTCATCGGTAAGTGATGCGTGACTGTGATGAAACAGCAAATGATTTTAATTGCTTATGACACACATGCTGTGTGCCAAGCACCGTGCTGAGCACTTGACAGATTTTATTTCATCTTGATAATGGCATTGTAAAGTGGTTAATACCCTCAGGAGGAACTTGAGTTGGCCAAGAGGGAGCAAATTGCCCAAGACTAGAATTCAAACCCAGGAACACCAGGCTCCCAAGTCTGAGCTCCAAACTTTCACCGTGTGTAGCTTTGCCCTTCTCAGACTTTGAAGGGGTAAGAATGACTTGAAAACTTAAGAAAATATTTTAGGGGTCCCAGTCTCAGAGAGTCTGATTCAGTAAGTCCAGCACAGGGAGCCAGCAGATTTGCATGGCTAACAAATTCCAAGATGCTTCTGATGCTGCCAGCCAGGGACCACACTTTTACTAGCCTGCAATAAATAAGCCCTGTTCTCTCAAGGATATTTTGGCAAAGCCAGTCTCAAGCTCAGCATCTCCCTTGGAACAAAGAACCAAGGCTGCAGGTCCTAAGTAGGGATCCCAGGTCCTGAGCCCGTAAGAAGATCCCATGGCACATACCTTCAGCAGCTCCTTGGGGAAGTTCCCGCCATCCCTCAGCCCGTTCAGGTTGGTTATGAATTCCTGGCAGCTCATGCTCTTCCCAATGTTCTGTATCCATGGAGAAGTGGGATGACTTGAGCACACACTCCATCCCAATAGAATAACCCCCCAGCCAGCCACCAGGGAACCCTTTCCAGCTCCCCAGACCCACATCCCTCAGGGGTGTTCCCCGCCCGGTCTCAGGCCTCTGGTCTTCTCCTCCCCGAACCCCTTGCCACAGCCCCGGCCTCAGTTCCCACAGGGACTCTCTCCACCGTCTTACCTGTCCGTGCAGGTCCGTGTTAAGGAGCATGATTGCACATGTCAAGGTGTGTACAGAATCTGCCCCAGAGATAGGTGAGTGGAAAGAAAGCTCACTGGAACCAGGGTTCCTGTTTCCTTTGCCCACACTGGGTGGAGTAACCTCAGAACCCCTGGAATGCTTCCATTCTCCACAGCCCCCAACACACTCCCCCCAGTTCACTGTCACCTACTAAACTCCCAAGCAGACAAGGGCACCCCAAAGTGTCCCTGCTCTGCTGTCAGGGTCAGCCCCTCCCTACCTACTGAGGGGAAGACCCCCAGATTGCAGTGGTGGAAGCGTCTGGAGAACTGGTAGAGGATTCGCTCCCGTTCCTGAGTCTCCCCACTGAGCACCAAGGCCTGGAGGAAGCTCCTGTAAAGAAGGGCCAGGGTCAAGGAGAGAGCCCAGGAGCTTAGGGCCAATCAGATCCCGGCCTCAGGCTGGTGCCACTGCCCCCTGCCATCCTCCACAGCCTCCCCAGAGAGGACCCAAAGACATTACCGGAGGGCTCGGTCCAGGCTCTGGCCTCCAAACTGGAAGAAGGACAAGTACTCCTCAGCCACAGCCCTGCTAAAGTCATTGCTGCAGAGGGAAAAGGGGCATGGAGTCTGCGCCAGGGGCCTGGGCTGGGGCCGCAGGTGCACTAGGGCCCTCAGGACCCGCACACATTATGGGGCCTGATGCGGTGGGGGTGAGCAAGGGAAGGGCGCAGGCACACTGGGCCTTGGGTCCTGACAGGACAAGGGGGCAGCCAGGGTCTGGTATGCCCTGCTACCCTATTCAGTGTACACTGGGCGACACCGGGAGAGACCTATGGACTCTGGTTGGCAAGGCAGTGAGGCCCAAGGACCAAGGGTGTGGAGAAGAGGTGACACAGTGTGACCATGACTGAGAGGAAGCAGCAGACACAGTGAAGGTATGGGGGAAAAGTTAGGAGGGGAGATGGGGAGGGAACAGGGCAGGGATGGGAAGGGGAGGGTGGCCAGTGGAGGGAGCCCTTCAGCAGCTCTTCCCTGGCTGCCTCAGCCTCCAGCCTTCCCCAGGCTCAAAGCCCCTTACTTCTTCTGCAGGTAGGCAGCCACTTCAGACTTCCGGAAGCCCTCCAGGCGATAGAGGCGTGAGGCCAAGTTCCAGGCTACCTTGTTGTTCCTGATGCCATTAGCTAGCTTGTCTCCAGCTGGTGGTCTCTGGCCTTCCTCTGGGGACCGTGCTTGGGGCATAGGGCTTCCAGGAAGCCTAGAACAGTTCATCGGTGTCCTCAGATTCTCACTTGAGATAGACATGCAGGAGCTCTGGGTCAAGTGTTCTTGCAGGACACTTGTGGCAAGAGTTCCCCGAGCTCAGTACCTTGAATGGTGGGGCCTGGAGGAGCTGGACCCAGGCCCTCACTCAGGGAAGAGACAGAGTTGCAGCCAGACTGACTTAGCCTGGCCTGGGACCAGGAGAACCCCAAGAGGAAGGTATTCCTGCAAGGTCTCCAGGTCTGGGGCCCTGTGCTTCCTCAGGTAAAGCACAGCCATGTTCCGACCTTATCTCACCTCAGGCGGCAGGTGTGTCCCTATGAGGACCCCAGCGTTGTTTTCTCCAACGCAAGGCAAGTGGGATTGTCTCCCTCACCTGTCCCGCGGTCCTCCTATACCTCCTTGTCCCTTCCTCACCTCCCAACTCTGGCTCTAGCCTCCACTCCTAGATCTGGAGCCAAGAAAGCTGAAAGGATGGGCTGAGAACGGGAAGCTAGGTGGGCTCTAGTAATGGCAGCAGCTGGGGTAGTTCAGGAGGTGAGACCCTCAAGCTCTCCTTCACACTTGCTTGGCCTGGATAACTGGGGGCTGGGTGACCTGATCCAGTGTGAACAGACCCAGGTGACCCCCAGCAGACTCAGAACCTCCGAGACTGGCACTAAGACTCTCAGATGTCACTCAGTCCAATCTTTACCTGACTCTTCTGCTTCCCCCACAACGTCACAATCAGGTGTAGAAAATTTATTCCTGAATATTTAAACATTCTATCCCGGTGATACAGTTAAGAAGTTGAACCAGTAAGCAGAATGCATCTAATAATAGAAACATTTTCCATAGGGCTGGGCATGCTCACCATAATTTTACAACCCAGGGAGGTCAGGTGGAGTGGATCACTTGGGGCCAGAGTTGAGAAACCAGCCCTGGCCATCATCATCCAATTCCCGTCTCTACTAAAACTGCAAAAGGTGAGCACTTGGTGGTGCATGCCTGTAGTCAGCTACTGGGAGGCTGAGGCAGAGAATCGCTTGAACCCAGGAGACAGAGATCAGTGAGCGGTGTGCACTCCAGCCTGAAGTGACAGAGCGAGATGCGTCTCCAGAAAAAAAGCAATCCCTGATAAACAGGCGTGTAACATTAGGTCACTTAAAACTTCCTGGCGCTACCTAACACGGCTGGGTCAGGGTTAATGGGAGGGTTAACCCCGCTCCCATTACGGGGTCCTTGGGTGATGGTGACAGAATGTCAATCACTGCCAGAAACCAAAGAATCATCATTTATATGCATCTGGAAACTAGGCTGCCCTGTGGAGAGGTTCATAGGCTTGGTAGCCAGAGATGTTCCAGCCTCTGAAAAGGGAGGGTTCTTCATGCCAAAAATTAAAGTTCACCCAACCCAAAATAGAAGTAAGTAAATCTAACTAAAATGAGAACATACTTTCATAACAAATAATGAAAAGGTTTAATTGGAGCTTTATCTTGGTAAATGATACTAGACATTGTACAAATAAGTTTATTTAAATCTTATATTAACCACAATGCCTAAAATTTAATTTTCCCAGCACAAGTTTTCTGGCTGGATAAGACATCTTGTATTCATGCTTGATTTTCACAGGAAGATCATAAAGCCCGTTAAAAACAGTAACAGGCTGGGTGCAGTGGCTCATCCCTATAATCCCAGCACTTTGGGAGGCTGAGGTGGGAGCATTGCTTGAGCTCAAGAGTTGGAGACCAACCTTGTGGTCTACCTGGGCAGCATGGCGAGGCCACATCTCCACCAAAAATAAAAATAAGTAAAAATTAGCTGGGTGTAGTGGTACACGCCTGTGGTCCCACTTACTTGGGAGGCTGAAATGGAAAGATCACTTGAGCCTGGGAGGCTGAGGATTCAGTGATTCATGATTGTACCTCACACTCCAGGCTGGGGAACAGAGTGAGATCCTGTCTCAAAAAATAATAATGATAAAAACAGCTATTTTGAAATATAATTCACATACCATCCAATTCACCCATTTAAAGTGTACAATTTACAGCCAACTGACCTTCAACAAAGTAAACAAAAACATAAAGTGGGGAAAGGACACACTTTTCAAAAAATGGTGTTGGGATAATTGGCTAGTCACAAGAAGGACACACTTTTTCAACAAATGGTGTTGGGTAATTAACTAGCCACAAGAAGGAGAATGACACTGGATCCTCATCTCTCACCTTATACAAAAATCAACTCAAGATGTATTAATAACTTACATCTAAGACCTGGAGCTATAAAAATTCTAGAAGATAACGTTGGAAAAACCCTTCTAGACATTGGCTTAGGTAAGGATTTCATGATCAAGAACCAAAAGCAAATGCAATAAAAACAAAGATAAATTGCCAGGACCTAATTAAACTGAAGAGTTTTTGCACGATAAAGGGAACAGTCAGTAGAGTAAACAGAAAACCCAGAGTGGGAAAAAATCTTCACAATCTATACATCTGACAAAGGACTAATATCCAGAATCTACAATGAACTCAAACAAATCAACAAGAAAAAAACAAACAGTCCCATCAAGAAATGGGCTAAGGACATGAATAGACAATTCTCAAAAAGATATACAAATGGCCAATAAATATATGAAAAAATGCTCAACATCACTAATGATCAGGGAAATGCAAATCAAAACCACAATGCAATACCACCTTACTCCTGCTAGAATGTCCATAATCAAAAAATCAAAAAATAGATGTTGGCATGGATGAGGTCAATAGGAAACACTTCTACACTGATAGTGGGAATATAAACTCATACAACCACTATGGAAAACAGTGAGGAGATTCCTTCAAGAATCAAAAGTAGAATTACCATTTGATCCAGCAATCCCACTACTGGGTATCTACCCAGAGGAAAATAAGTCATTATAAGAAAAAGATAACTTGCACACACATGTGTATAGCAGCACAATTCACAATAGCAAAATCGTGCAACCAACCAAAATGCCCATCAATCAACGAGTGGATAAAGAAACTGTGGTGTGTGTGTGTGTGTGTATATATACACACACACCCACAATTACATATCTACAATGATATATAATTGAATCATATATGATTGAATATACATCTATAGATTGAATATATACATATATATATTATTGAATACTACTCAGTCATAAAAAGGAATGAATGCATGGCATTCACAGAAACCTGGATGAGATTGGAGACTATTATTCTAAGTGAAGTAACTCAGGAATGGAAACCCAAACATCATGTGTTCTCACTTATAAGTGGGAGCTAACCTATGAGGATGCAAAAGCATAAGAATGACACAATGGACTTTGGGGACTCGGGGAAACAGCTGGAAGCGGGTGAGGGATAAAAGACTACAAATAGGGTGCAGTGTACACTGCTCTGGTGATGGGTGCATCCAAACCTCACAAATCACCATTAAAGAACTTACTCATGTAACCAAAC
Organism: Papio anubis; assembly: GCF_008728515.1. Classification (NCBI taxonomy): domain Eukaryota; kingdom Metazoa; phylum Chordata; class Mammalia; order Primates; family Cercopithecidae; genus Papio; species Papio anubis. Next base: position 90,204,467 of record NC_044989.1, read on the forward strand.
ACTAACTGTTCCCCCAATAACCTATGGAAATAAAAGTTATAAAAAAGAAAGAAAAGAAAATTCAAGTTAAAAAAATAAATAAAATAATAAAGTGGGGTCAGGCACGGCAGCTCAAGCCTGTAATCCCAGCATTTTCAGAGGCTGAGGCAGGTGGATTTGAGAGTTCAAGATCAGCCTGGCCAACATGGTGAAACCCCCTCTCTACTAAAAGTACAAAAATTAGCCAGGCATGGTGGCACACGCCTATAATCCCAGCTACTCAGGAAGCTGAGGCAGGAGAGTCGCTTGAACAGAGGTTCAGTCGCTGCAGAGGTTGCAGCGAGCCAAGATTGCACCATTGAACTTCAGCCTGGGCAGCAAGAGCAAAACTCTGTCCCAGAAATAAATAAATAAATAAATAAATAAATAAATAAAGTGTATAATTTTATGATAATTTATATTTGCATACTTTTTTTTCAAAGTGCTCCCTCATCTAAGTATTATTTTAGTAAGAATGCTAATTGACTAGGTCATTTTTAAAAGCATATTTTAGGGCTTTGTCAGTTGATTATTCAAGTAATTCTCTTTAGATGTGACAATTGGTTCTTCATTTTTATTTCCGCCTCTTCCGTTGTTCACTGGACAGTCTGTTTTGGCTCCTCATTTGTCAGTGGCTTTCCCTGTGATTTGTGAGGTCTTTCAGCATCACTTTCATAGACCTCATGAAATCATATGTTTTTTGACAAGATTTGTAATTACACTTTTCTGTTAGCTTCTGTTGTGCTTCTCCTGCATTGTGGAGTGTTTATGAGCCTCAAGAGGCAGTGAGGAGTCACCAGCAAAGCCCCTGACTCGTCTGTGTTAGGTGGAGAGGGTGCTTAAGTGAAGCCAAATGTTATGCGTCTGTTTATCAGGGAATATTTTCATATTATGATAATTCCTGCTTACCAGTTCAACTTCCTCACTGTGTCACTTGGATAATGAATGTTTACATAACTAGAATACCCCACACCTGATTGTGACGTTGTGGGGGAAGCAGAAGAGTCAGAGTAAAAGATTAGATGAGTGACATGCAGTCTTGGTACAGTCTGGGTTCTGAGTCTGCTGGGGGTCACCTGGGCCTGTTCACACTGGATCATAGGTCACCACCCAGTCTCCTAGTCATCCAGGCTGCTAAGTGGGGGAAGGGAGAGGCTGAGGACCACCTCCTGAACTACCCCAGCTGCTGCCATTACTAGAGCCCACTGGCTTTGTAAGCCCATCCAGCAACTGGCTCCCAGGAATCTAGGAGTGGAGGCTAGAGGCAGAAGCTGGGAGAATTGAGGAAGAACAAGGAGGTATAGGAGGACCACTTAGGACAGAGTGAGAGCAATCCCAAGTGCCTTGCATTGGAGAAAACAACGCTGGGGTCCTCACAGGGACACACCTGCCGCCTGAGGTAAGAGAAACTCGGAACATGGCTGTGCTTTACCTGAGGAAGCACAGGGCCCCAGACCTGGAGACCTTGCAGGAATACCTTCCTCTTGGGGTTCTCCTGGTCCCAGGCCAGGCTAATTCAGTCTGGCTATGGCTCTGTCTCTTCCCTGAGGCACTGGGTCCAGCTCCTTGAGGCCCCACCATTGAAGGCCCTGAGCTCAGGGCACCCTTGCAACAACTAACCTGCATGGACTGCACCATTATGTCCATGACATGAACCACTGCTGGCTCCTGCTAGTCCCATTAATATGACTCACATTCAGCCAATTAGAGAACAAAACTCCTTTTTCAGTGTAGAGATCCCAGGGGTTGACAGTCTTGAGGCAGCATTCTGGGACAAGTAGACTTCTAGGATGGTTTCCCAGTTGGCCTATTCCTACCTCTGGTCACAGTTCTGGGGTTACACAATCCTATGTTGGGCCCCAGGATCCATTCCCTTGGTCCCCATCAAACCTCCACTTGATGAGATCTGAGCCAGTGCCCCAGGCCTAGGTTCTTTGGTGAATGTCTCCCAGATACCTCCTCAAATTCACAGCTGTCCATAATCCCCACATCACAAGCTCTGACCCTGTACTTCCCTGGCCTGCCAGCATGACTCCCATTTTTCTGGGCAGACACACGCCCTTGCTCAGGTTCCCTGGACACTTCCTCCCCTTCCTCCTCTCCTGGTCGCCAACTGTGGATGCTTCTTTGAAAGCCCTGCCCCAGCACACTCAGATCTCGCCTCCACGTGTGTAACTATCTGCTGTTTTGTTTCTGATGCTTCTGAACCTTACGGTCTTTCTCAAAGCTCTTTCCTGGTGCCCACTCATATAATCCTTGCTTAATAAATGTGAGTATGCTTAATTCCAATGTGCGTTTCTCACGCTCTGTCCAGACTAGGATATTCTTAAATGTATCCATCATTAGGAGTATGACAGCCAGTTAGTCTGAGACTTACTGTTCTGCCGAAGTCAGGTGAATGTCAGGCTGGATGTCTCCAGTCTCTGCAGGTCTGGCTATTCCTTCACTCTTTACGTCCTCGCCTGGGTTTGGGGCCTCCCCTGCCTCCTCTTTCTTCAAGGACCTTGGCTCTTCCCCATCCGTCTCCAAGAGTGAAGAATGTGAAGCGTCTAGTGTCCACTTGGGCAAAATGCCTGAGCTGTGGTGTTGAAGCTGTGGGCTGCCCTCCTGGGACGATGCAGGGCTGGGCCTTGGACCAGGGCCTCTGCTCTCAGATTCTGGGCTGCCAGGCTCTGGAGAAGAAGCTGGGCTCCTCCAGGGGCTGGGGGCCAAGGTGGGAGCAGATTCCTGGAGGTGCCCAGCCTCCGTCTCATCTGAGGAAGAATGTGAAGTGAGGCGGGCACAGGGCAGGAGGCAGGAGAACAGCCTGGTCACCACCTCCAGAGGCTCCCTCCCTGGGGCTCCTCCCCTGGAGCCTGGCAGCATGCCCTGTCCCTCCCTCAGGCAGTGACCTCTCCCACTTGCAGAGGCAGCAGACAGCTGGGCTCCCAGGACTCCAGCCTCCAGGCAACTAAGGGCTCAGGACCTTTGCTAAACCACTAAGACCCAGAGGTAAGAAATGCTGGGCCTTTTGTACATTTCCTTCATTTACTTTCTAAAGAGGCAGGATTTAACCCCAAGTCTGTCTGGCTTAAACACAATACAATGGGACCCATTAATGGCAACCATGGATCCAAGAATGATCTTTGTCCCCACTGCAAATTCCAAAGCCTCCCAGGACCCAATTTCCCAAACCCCCTTATTAGGGCTCACCTCTGTCCTGGGAGTTAAGAGTCACCTGGGGCCAAAAAGGACCTCCTCCCTGCCAGCCCTCAGGGCTGGGAGAGGCCTGTTGAGAGAGGCAGAGGCATTCCCATGAGCCCTGGCGGCACAGAGAGGTGGATGGGGGAGAGGCCAGGTAGGGAGATGATGGGGAAAAGAGGGGAGGGGAAGGATGCCATGAGTAGGCAGAAGCCCCACCGTAATCCTCCCACCCAGGCTGGAGCCTCAGTTCAGAAGGCGAGTCCTGGATGTGAGAAGCCCCACATGCTAGGATTGTCGGTGCTAGGCCCTGGAACTGAATGGGCTCATATTCCTCCTCCAAAGATGGAGAAAGTGAGGCCCAGAAAGGGGAAGTGACTTGCCCAAGATTGCACAGGATGTGCAGCAGGGCCAAGATCAGATCCGATACATCCTGATTCCCAGGTCAATGCTTCGTCCACACACGGTGCTGCAGATGGAGCAGGACCAAGCCTATCTCCCTGAGAAGTCTAGAGAGAGACAGAGGAGAGAAGGAGAGAAGAGGTGACTAGAGGAAAATTGCTCCCAGGGCCTTCCTCAAATCCCATGAGGCCTCCCTTCACAGTCTGCCCAGATGGCCCTGCCTCAGGTGGTACCAACCCAAGGAGGGGCTGTGTTTTAGGGAGGGTGATAGCCCCAGGAACTGGGCTGGGTGGGCTCTGCCTTCCCAGACAGAAGCCAATCTCCAACTTAGAGCGCTCCCAGGCTTCCCTCTGAGAAGTTAGTGCCCAGAGCAAGAAAGTCCATGGCGGGCGCAGTGGCTCTGGACTGTAATCCCAGCACTCTGGGAGGCCCAGTCGGGTGGATCACCTGAGGTCAGGAGTTCGAGACCAGCCTGGTCAACATGGTGAAACCCTATCTCTACTAAAAATACAAAAATTAGCTGAGTGTGGTGGCACACACCTGTAATCCTAGCTACTTGGGAGCCTGAGGCAGGAGAATCGCTTGAACCTGGGAGGTGGAGGGTCAGCCGAGATGGCACCATTGCACTCCAGCCTGAGCAACATAGCAAGACTCCGTCTCAAAAAAAAAAAGAAAAAAGAAAGTCCTGAGAAAATGGACCTCCACAGGCACAGCTCTAACTGCCCTACACTGCGGGCCTTGGCCCATGTGGAGGGGACTCCCATCAGTACCCAGGAGCTCCTCTGATCTTGGGGCTCCAGTGACAGAGTTGCCCTGGGTAATAGAGTTGCCCTGGCTAACAGAGTTGCTCTGGGTAATAGCTCTTCATTGTTCTCAGGGAATTGAGAGATTAGAAAATTACAGCCACACTCTACCATATTGAGTCCCCTTATCTCTTAAAGAGAGGCTTCCCTGGGAAAACTGTGCTCCTTATTGTCTCACAGAGCATGTCCCCATCCTTAGTTGATATTAAGAATCTCTGCCATTGTCATATGGGCCTGATCTATTAACACTGGACGTGGGAAGAATGACAGATGGTGAGCTAAAAGTAACAACATGCTGAAATCTGTCAAGAAGAGAGAGGACAGGACTTTTGAAATAGGCATCTCTCTGCTAGGGGCAGAGGTCACCCTTGCAGGCTGAGCGCTGCCCTGTTAACAGTTGGGAATGTCTTCGAGGTGGGAGGGGAAGAATCAGAATGGCCTGGAACATGCTGCAATTAGAGGAGCTGTTTGTTCTCCAAACGTATCTAAGCATAGCCCCTTGGAGCTGGTGAGATGGAGACATTTGTGGACTTAATTATCAGCTGACATCAGCTGACATCATGGCATTGATAAAATGTCCTATCATTCTGACGAAAACACTGGTCCTGATTTTCTGCTCTATTACCCTGCTATATACTGATGCAGGTTATCCCAAAATCTCTTCGCATCAGAAAAGAATGTCCTGGGCCTGGTGACCCCCGAAGAAGACCCTCCCTTCTGTGTTCCCAGCACAGCCCCGGTTGGTTCCCAAGACTGGGCTTACCTCACTCTCCCCTTGACCAGGAGGTGCTGCAGGAGCCCCCTCAGCGGCAGCCACTGAGGCCCAGCAGATGGAGTGTGGTTTATAGATGGGCACAGGGAATGGAGGGGTACGATGCCCACTGGTAGCAGCACTGTCCCCCACATCCGGCTCACTTTCCAGTTCCCACAGCACCGTGTCTTCTGAGAGCTGAGTCTCCAGAGTGGCTGGGCTCTCAGCTCCAGTCCTCACACTTGCATGGGAGTCTGAAGCCCCCCAGGAAAAGCACTCTCCAGAAGCACTGTTCTCTGAGAAAGGACTCCCCAGGAAGAGCGGGTTGCTGAAGAACATGCTCTCCTCCTCGGCTACCCACTGTGGGGAAGAGTCTGGGGTTCCCTCTCTCAGACATGCCTGGCCCTCCCCCTCAGGCTCGCTGCTGTCTTCCCCTGAGTCTTCATCCTCAGGTGGGCTGGAGTGCAGGCCCGTGACCCCAGGGAGGTCCACAGGGGGTGTGGGGAGACAGCATTTCAGCCCAGCCTTGAGCCCTTCCGTCTTCTCCAGCTCCTCTTCCAGGTCTAGGACACACATCTGGGCCTGCAGGATGCCTGCCCAGAACACTACCTGCGTGGACGTGCTCCGGTTCTGCTGTGGGCTCCCCAGTAGATGGCTGTTCGCAGGTGACCCTGGTGATGCTGTGCTCTGCCTGTGCTCCCCCTGGGCAGAGCAGCTCCCCAGGTGTGTGAGCTCCACACTAGAGCCCCAGGGAGGAGCATCTTGTCTGGTAGATTCAGGAGGGTCAGTGGCCCAGGTTTCCTCCTCGCAAGGCTCCGGCCGGTCCTGATGGACCCAGCTCCCCAGGTGTGTGAGCTCCACACTGGAGCCCCAGGGAGGAGCATTTTGTCTGGTAGGTTCAGGAGGATCAGTGGCCCAGGTTTGCTCCTCGCAAGGCTCCGGTGGATCCTCATGGCTGCACGTTTCCCTTGGGCGCTCTCCTGGGTGGGGCTCCAGGCTGTCTCCCAAGTACGGGTTGAGAATTTCCACGGGCTGGGGTTGACCAGAGAGTCTGTGGTCACCCATCATCCATAGAGCAAAAGCTGTGCAGGAGTCCCCCGGAGTATCTGCTTTCACAGTCTCACTGTGTGGACTAGGGGGAGCACCGGCCGCTGGGGTAACTGGGAATCCATATCTACCCTGAAAATGCCCAAAGCAAGTGCAGGTTAGGGAAGGGCTGTCAGCCTCTGGAGGCACATATGTAGTGTGTTAGATGTGTTTGGAGTGTCTTCCCCATCTATGCCCCTCTGCTAAGGGACACTGCCCGCCACAGCCCTGCCGGGAGGAAGGAGTGTACCACGTATTCTATCTGACCCCACAATCTCTAAACTTGCACCAGGGCAGCACCTGCCCCAAAGACACCCATCTGTTGGCTGAAGGTAGCCCATGTGGCTTAGCTGAAAAGAACAAACTGGCCAAATCAGATCCTTCTCTTGGGCATTTAGATTGGAGAGCATGGAGACCGAGCTGGTTGGCAGCAGGAACAGAAGGCAGAAATGCTTTTAGGTATCAAGGAAGCAGCTGCAACCCACATGCTTTGGTTTACACGCTGGAAACCAAAGCTGGAAACCAAAGCATGTGGGAGCCAAACAGACACAGACCGGAGGTAGAGAATGCAGCAGACTCACCGAAGAAGCAGGCATCCACGAAAGGAAGGCCACAGCCTGCCTTACTTCCACTTTCCAAGGCTCCTATCCTTGGGGCCTACCCTGTTCACGAGGCTGGTTCACAGGCTGCTTCTTGGTCCTTGTAAGCTATTGACAGCTTGGAATTTGGCCCAGGTGGACGCAGCAAGGGGCTCTCTGCTCAACTCAGCCCAAGCCCTCATGAAGGGAGGATGCTTCGGTCCTGCTGCCCACCACCCAGCAGACCACCTGCTGCATGGAGAGCAGATCCCTGCCTTCTAGGGAGGAAGAGGCTGGGATGCGGCGGCCGTGTCAGCCTGGAGTTGCCTCACATCTGCCCAGAGCTGCTGTCTGCACGGGCTGCACTAACTCTCTGGATGGGCCCTTATCAGATGAGCCCAGGAACCTCAGAGTGTGTTTTCTAGAAACATGCATTGCATCTCCATTCCCTGCATGCAGCCCACCGCTTACATGGCTCTCAGAGCAACCCTGCTTCCTCAGAATAGCTGGCTTGTTTTGATCCAAAGCACACTGTAAGCTTGTAACTTGTTTGTCTCGTCGTGCTAGCTCTCCACAAAGTGGAAGTGCAGGGTCAAGTACACAGGTCCTTATGGTACATCATAAGAACCCTGGCTCAGCTGTCTTTTTTTTTTTTTTTTTTTGAGACAGAGTCTCGCTTTGTCACCCAGGCTGGAGTATAGCAGCACAATCTCGGCTCACTGCAACCTCTGCCTCCTGGGTTCAAGCGATTCTCCTGCCTCAGCCTCCCGAGTAGCTAGAATTACAGGCGTCCACCACCATGCCCTGCTAATTTTTTTTTTTGTTGTTGTATTTCTAGTAGAGATGGGGTTTCACCATGTTAGCCAGGCTGGTCTCGAACTCCTGACCTCAAGTGATCTGCCCACCTTGGCCTCCCAAAGTGGTAGGATTACAGGTGTGAGCCACTGTACCCAGCAGCTGTCTTTTCTTATTTTCCCTTTGTCTCACTTTCTTCGCTCACAGATTTCTATCTTGAAGCCTTGTGTGTGTGCTTGTGAGCTGTACTGGAATATTTTGGGGGAACAAGACTATTAGCAAACACATGCATGCTCCCAATTTAGAACCATGTGTGACTTCCAGATCCCCAAGAACAACAGCCCCTTCCACACAGTTAACCAAGCCTGTCCCCACCCACCACTCCCCCAACTCGCACCTGAAAGAGGAGCAGTCCCTTGCGTGTCCCTGTTTAACAGATGAGGAAGCCTTAGCCTGAGTCTGGCTTAATGACCCACAGTTGGTGACAGGGGCCGGACTCCGTCCCCAGACCATCCACCTTCCGGTCTGCAGCTCTCTTTGCCCTGTCCCTGCTCCAGTATGAACAGAGTGAACCCAGGTGTCCTCGTCCAGGGCTCCAGACCTCACACCGAGGTCCTGCCACAGGCAGGCTGTAGGACAGGAGCTTGACTGGCATGCAGGGCCCCAACCAGCGCACATAACAAATCCCATGGGGGTCGGCCCCTCCCTGCCCAGCACTAGAGAACATGAGCTGAATCAATAGCCACATGGACCGCAGCTCAAACCCTCGTCCTGCCACCTACAGTTGAGTGGATGAGCCTGGAAAGTTCCTTAGCATCTGGGAGCCCCACTGCAGAGGGGAGCTAGGGTTAATGGAGGTGGTTCGCCCGGCCTTCAGCCCAGGCTTGGCCCACCGTTAGACACTCAGTAAACGGTAACCCTCAGCGCTCTCTCACAAGGTCAAGGGGTCCAGCTGTTATTCAAGGTCACCTAGAAAACATCGCTTTGCCCCATGCCTTCTTTCTGGAGGGCACCTGAGAGAAGGAAGGAGGACCAGTATGCATTTCAGTGTCTTATTCACCTTGAAAGTATCCTTTTTCTTAAAGTGTCTCCAAAAGGAATCTCTTTCTGGGTTTTTACCCCTCCCTCTGACCCAACCCCTGCATTCCTGTTTTAGAATAACAAGAATCTAGACTTGCTGGATGATGGCCTCAGGATTCTGATGTTTCAGCCCACCCGGAGTGGCCCCTGACCGGCCTTCAGGGCCCTTCCACCCGTTATTTATGGCAGCCTCCCCAACAGGCTGACTTCCCAAGAGGAGGGGCCCTTTCTTATGTTTAATCTTGTACATGATGCTCTGAATCAAATGGACTGGATTTGATCTTGTCAGAGGTGTTTGAACCAGAGCGGCTCCATCCTGAATAGGGGCTGGGTAAAATAAGGCTGAGACCTACTGGGCTGCATTCCCAGTAGGCTAGGCATTCTAAGTCACAGGATGAGATAAGAGGTCGGCTCAAGATACGGGTGTCCTTAATTCAGCAGCCCAAGCTCCTGCTCTGCCTATGGAGTAACCATTCTTTCATTCCTTTACTTTCCTAATAAACTTGCCCTCATTTTATGGATTCACCTTGAATTCTTTCTTGCACAAGATCCAAGAACCCTCCCTTGGGGTCTGGATTGGGACCCCTTTCCACTAACAGTCTTGCCTTTCATTCTCCTATGGATCCAGCCTTCACTCATCATTCTAGGTTCTGCCTCTCCACCTCACATCACCACCTCCAGGTAACAGGCAGAGGATTTGTACGGTTTACTCCTTTAGTTGATACCACTATCTGCTCTCCATGCAGCTGCCCTTGTCCACCTTCAGTGCTCTCTGGGCAAGAGGCCTGAGACAGTTCTATTTCCAAGGCAGAAGGGATGAGGAACCTCCGGATGTATTGTCTGTACTAGAGAAAACACCCTGGACCCCAAATCTCCCTCCCCAGACCTGCCTGGTGGAGAGCAACCGAGTGTGAGCATGGAGGTGACTCACCCCACCACATCCCACTGCAGCTTCCTCAAGAAACCAGCCCATGAGGTATAAGAAATGACTAGGAAGACATGTCAATTTAGAGATAGAGGGAAAAGCTGGGGAGAAGCACCTGGTTTACAGGTACCAGAACATGGGACATCCCTAGCTCTACCCAACTGCCTCCCTTTCCATACCCCAAAACCAGCCTCCAGGTCTCTGCAAAGGCCTGGTCTTTGGGCCCAAATAGCTCTCCTGCCATGCACCACCCCTGATCCCTTCTCCTGTTCTCATTTACCCAACTCCACACATTGTACCTGAATGAGTGCCAGCCTCATGGCCCTGTGGGCATCAGAGCATTTTGCCCAGATAAAACCAACTCACTTTCTCTCATCATTAGTCAACTCACTTGGCAAGAAACGTTCCCATGCCAATATGGGAATGGGAGTGGGAATGCGGGACTGGGCCTGCTGGAAAGGGCATCCTGAATTTTTCATAAGATGAAAAATTGTCTCTCTTTGCACATATGCACTTGCAAATAGATATGTATATGTACATAAAGCAGCCCTCTAGGTACACGTTAATGCTGATGCTAGATGTAAATGAGGATTGGACTTGCCTTCCCGGAAAAAACCCAGTGTTCTTTGCTGGTTTTTTTCAAAGGAAAACAATAAATACCAGAGGCTGCAGCAGCTTTCCGAGCAAAGAGAAGAGAGCAGATCTCTGGGACCTGCAGCACCTGAGGAGCCTGGGAGGGGTGGGAGGTGAGGAACTGGTCAGTGGAGGGGAGCCCAAGGCAATGGAGACAAGAAGGGTGGAGACAGATCAGGTATTCGATGGGGACAAGGCATGTAGTTTGACTGGCTATGACTTTTTTTTTTTTTTTTAAGATGGTATCTTGCTCTGTCACCCAGGCTAGAGTGCAGTGGCATGATCTTGGCTCACTGCAACCTCTGACTCCTGGGTTCAAGCGATTCTCCTGTCTCAGCCTCCCAAGTAGCTGGGACTACAGGCACCTGCCAACATGCCTGGCTAAGTTTTGTATTTTTAGTAGAGACTGGGTTTCACCATATTGACCAGGCTGGTCTCAAACTCCTGACCTTAGGTGATCCACCTGAGGTCACCTGCCTTGGCTTCCCAAAGTGCTGGAATTACAGGTGTGAGCCACAGCACGTGGCTGGCTATGACTTTTTAAACGAATTAAACTCAATGTGACTACACTCCACCCCTCACTTTTACTTTCTGAGCATTTATCCCGGTGTGTAGTTCCCAGTGTGTTTACCCGCATGGTTCTAGTTTGCCTAGAAGGTAAGTGCCAAGATGGCAGGTTCTTTGTGTTTCCTGTTCACCACTGTGTCTCAGTACAAAAATGTCGAATGGCTTAGTCACTTTATGTGACCGATTTGTTAAACCACTCCCACCCACAAAGCTCTGGGGGCGTACTTTAGTTCAACTGGATTTGAAATTTAAAGATCAGCATTGACTTGAGAGGTTTAGTTCAAGTGGATTAGAAACTTAAAGGTTAGCGTTGACGTGAGAGATTCAGGCCTGCCTGTGACTTGAGCTGGGGCATGAACCCAGGTTACAGCTCTCTTAAGCATCACTCTCTCCTCCTGCCCTCTGATCCATTCTCTTGGACATTCCTGAATTCACTAGAGTCACTCAAACTCCTGTGCAGCACCTCCTTGGCTGAAAGTCGGCACTGTAGAACATTTGTGAAAATAAGAGAGAGATTGGCTAGATGAATGGACAGACAAATGGAGAGACACACTGATGGGATGGATCCTCAGAACTCTCCCTCCACAACAACCAGGCCAGAGGACTGGCGAGATGGAGGCTTGGAGAAGAGAATTAGCATCATTATAACATGAAGACTTCCTCATGGGGGCCAGTCTGCCCATGACCAATCACCTCTTCCTCCCCTCTCCAGGAAGCCCAGTGCTCCAAGGGCAGCGGTCCCCAAGTGGTAGGTCCCTACCAGGTCAGCAGCCAAAATGTCCTACGGGTCTTGGCTCCCAGGCAGCAGCCTGAACAGAAAGGAGGACCCATTCAATCGTCTCGTTTGTGCTCTCCACTTGTGGAGGGGGCACTGTGCAACTGTATGTTTAAAAGATGTCTTCCTTTTTTTTTTTTTTTTTTAAATTGCTCTTGCCTGAATGGAAAGGTAGGATGACCTAAAAGGTGAAGTCACTTCCTAAGGCCATAAAGGCAGTCCTACTGGTCACCCAGGTGAGGGCGGTCTGACCTCAGAAGGGTGGAGGATGGAACGAGCCTTTGATCCCCAAGGTAGGATGGCACCCCCTAGGCAGAGGCAGGCCCGGAACTAGGTAGCAGAGCCCAGGTCTTATGCATCTAAAATTTTCTTGGTTTACTTGTGTTTTTCCACCCCTAGTGTTTAGTCAAATCTCTTTTTAAGATCTCCTGTCTGTTATCCCAACCAGAAGGAAAGCAGGAGGAAAGCAATCCGCAGCAAAAGAATTGCCATCTGCCCCACCAGCTGAGTTCTGTCACCTCTACATTAAAGTGGTCCTTCATCTTTTCTGAGCACTGAGGTGGCTCTGAAAGTTTAAGGAGGGTTCAGAGGGGAGGGAGCAGGGAGGGAGCCCAGGTGGGAAAGAGAGAGCACGGCTCCACTCTGCCGCCCAGTAGCCACTCTTCTTGAGCACAGCTGACTGCATTTCAAGGAATCTTCACCACGGTGGGAAGGCGGTGCATGTTTCTCATGGAGAATACTGCAGGGGCTAAGCCTTATGTCCCTCTTGTGGGAGTTGAAGGACACAGAAAGTGGTGGCTGAGGGACTAGAAGACAGAGTCCCTCCCACCTGCCCCACCCCTGGGCTTCAAGGCAATTTCTTTTTGACCCTAGGGGGCAGGAAGGAACCCAGCTGACACCTGGCACCCGAGTTGTGCTTTCTAACAGTGAGTTTGTTTGTCACCCTCAGCCTGGCATTGCAGCCTTGCAATTGCACCCTCTGAACCATTGCGCCCTCCCCTCGGAACCATTGCACCTCAGTGCTCTGGCTGAAGAACCAGGAGATCGGGCACAGAGGCTGGGGTATGAGCCTGCCCTGAGTAGGAAGGTGATGGCCTTGGGTGCGCAGCACTGACCACCCTCCTTTGCCCATTTCAGGGTCATAGCGAAGAATGCAGAGAGAATCCCATCCTAACTCTACAGCTGACAGGCCATGTGACTCTGGGGGAAAAACTCCACCTGGTTCCTTATCTGTAAAATAAGGAACTAAGACCCAGTAAAGCTACACTTCACAGGTTTGTTGTAAAGTTGGAATGGGTCTGAGTGCTGGGCCTGGCCCTTAGCGGGTGCTCAGGAAATACCGTGTCCTGCTCAGTTTAACTTTGTTGTTGTGCTGTCCATTTAGAGAAGCCAAAATTAACAAAAACAAACAAATAGCCCTCCTGGTCAGGCTCAGCTCTCGGCCTCCTCAGTGAGTCAGCCCTGAGCTTTCATCCAGAGGGTGCCTGTCTCTGTTTCCCTTTTTGAGCTTCCAGACTCAGCAAGCAAACACTCCCTCCTTTTACCCTGGACATGTTTTCCCTCCTATGGAAAAAGTATGAAGGCTTCTGGCGGGTCCAAGGACTTAGGAGGTGACCTGTCCTGTCCCTCTGCAGCCCAGGAAGCTGCCGAATTACAGATGTTGCTGCGGGCAGGAACCATGAGTGGAGCTCCCTGGCCTGGAGCTACAGGACAGAGGCCTCTGTCTGAACCTGGGACCTGAAGCACCGTGAGAGAAATGACTAGAGAAGGCCCCACATCCTGCCCACACAGAAAGAGCTATCATGCAAATTTGCACACACACACACACACACACACACAGAGAGAGAGAGAACCAGTGCTACTGAAGGCCTGTGGTGAGGCCAGCTGAGGCTCAGGAAGGGAGCAGAGGATGGCGGTCTGAGGTAGGCAGAGAGGATCCAGGGGAGAGATCATGGGGGTAGGGGTAAAGTGCCAAAGGGGACCCAGGACAGCTGCTGCCTGGGGAGGACAAAGACCCCTAGGGGGCTGGCGCCAGTCTGGGCCTCTCCTCCCTGGGTCCTCTCACCCCACATCCCTCACTCCTTCTGTGGGTCTCTCCAACAAAGAGCTCAGCAGCCCGGGTTCCGATCCCCATGCTAGGCGGTTCCTTGTCTGTAGGAGGAGGGGCCATGTGATGCTCTAGAGTCCTAGGAAGCTGGGAGACAGGCCTGCTCGGGGCCCACTTTTTAAAGCTGGGCCAAGGTCCGATGAACGGAGGAGTATTTATCATCAGTTGATGACAGGCCACCCTTCCCTGCACTCTAGCAGAGGAGTGACTTCAACTGTGGGATTTTAGGCCCTGGAATAAGAGGGGAATGGTGGTGTCAGGGGACTTTCCTTCCATGCAACTCCCTTTACTATGACAATAACGATTGCAGTGGGCCTTAGAGTGTCCCACACAGGCGCACTTTGAGAGTTCAGTGGTTCCTATTGCCCATCAGGACAACAGGCCTAAGCCAGAGCTAAACCAGTAAGGAGGGTCCCCTTACCTCTCCTCGAGCTTCTCCAGGATGGTCCTGGAAGGCAAGATGAAGCTGGGAGTCCCCTCATGGCCAAGTTGACTCTGAGCTCCTACAGCAACGACACCCAGAGCTGCCCCCACCCCAAACCCAGGCCTTCCAGACTCCCTCCTTCCGGAGTCTAGGGTCGAGGATCACTTGGGGCCTTTGGCCACAAAAGGTCCCACTGGGTACTCAGCCAGAGCAGTCACTGGGGACCCAGTGACACTCACAAGAGATTTAGCAAGGAACTTCCTTCACCCTTCACTATTGCAGACCTCCAGGGGCTCTGCGGGGAGCCAGGGAAGGGAAACAACAGGGGTCAGTGGGGCCAGGGCAGGGAATCTGAGAAGGGTCAGATGAGGAGGGGCAGGCTGAGGGAGGAGGGGGATGAGACAGAGAGCAGGAGGGGGGAAGAAGGGGCCTAGCCTAACCTAGGCTCATGGCAGGTGCACACGGCACTGCCAGAGCCCTCGCCTCTCCCCTGCCCACCTGCCCCAGCCCCTGCCACAAGGACCCACATATGACTCTCCACATTCCCTGCTCCCGCAGGTTCCTCCAGCCCCACCCTAGGCAGACCCACTTAACTCACCTCCAAAGGACCCAAGAAGGGATGGCTTGGCCTGGGGTCCCCAAGAGCACTTCCTGGCTGCACAGTCGGCTTGCCCAGTGAATGTGGCTGTGACGGCTGGAGCTTCCGACTTCCGCTCCTCCTCACCACAACACACACCCCTCCTGCTCCCTGCCGCCTCCCCAGGGTTCCCTAGCTGCTCAACACCTCACACTTCCTGCCTACAAGACAAGAGTCTCTCCTCCTGGGCCCAGCGCCTCCAACTCCCTTCCCCATGCCTCTGCTCCTTGGAGACCCCTACCCTGCACACTAGCCTAGAAAGAACCTGCCATGGTGGAACTGTCCTCTCCCTGCCGTGCAGGGGCCTGGGATTGAAAGGGGAAGGGGCCGCCGAGGCCTGGTCGCTAAGCAGGCCCCACCTCCTTCCTCCCTGCAGTTCCGCCCCAGGTTCTCAGTCTTGCCCTGGCTCTCAGTCCCCTGCAGGGCACCCAGTGAGAGACCGGAGGGCCCTAAGTCAGGCAATTTCTGGTTTTTAACAAACGACATTTCAGTTTTTGTCTCATGTCACTGGTAATAACGCAAGTGATACAGTTGCCTTTTAGTTACAAAGTGTCTCCCAATAGCACCTCAACCCCTCCTCACACCTACTTTATGAAGCATTAATAAACCCATCATACAGATCTGGATCTGGAGGCAAGCTCAGAGACGCTAAGCCACTGCCCAGGGTTGCACAGTTGGAAAATCCCAAAGCTGCGGTTAGAATACAGAGCCTCTGACTATGTGAACCAATGGACCTCCATTCCCCACGGCTGAATTCTCAACACATGTCCTCGAGACACAGGCCGCAGTGTCCACGAGTGTGAGTGAGGCTGGTGGGGAGCGCGCTCAACATGCCATTCTCCTCCCTCCACCCAATCTACTTCCTCAGCATCAGTGACCATCAACTTCTCTGCTGAGGCTCCACCACTCCCACCCTCCCTGAACTCTCGTTTTCACGACTCCAGCTGACCAGGAGACTCCCTCACTTGTGCACTCATATGCACACCCCAACCCAGAGTTGAGAGGGTCGGGCTCTGGCTAACCCACAGCCTCACCCCTCCCCACAGGGTGCAGAGTTCACAGGAACATACCAACATGCAGCCCGTGCACCCTGCTTCTCCACCACACTCTGGGTGCCCCAGATCCCGAGATTCTCCACTTCTGGGGCCCAAATGGCCTCCTCCCCATGTGGGCACACTGCACTGCCTGAGATTGGGTGGAGCGCTGGCAAGAGTCCTGATAGCAGAGACGGGAGCAGGTAGAGAGAGCTTGAACCTGTGGGCAGGTCACCCACCCACACGCATGTATGATACAGAGCAGGGTGAGGAAGAGAAAGGGAGGTGGAGCTGTGACACGGGCCAAAGGCTGGGGTGGGCTGTGCTGTGGCAGCAACACTCAGAGGCGGCTGAGAATCCTCCCTCCAACCTGGAGCTCCAGGCCATGATGAAGGTGGGAGGTAGGAGAATTAGGTAGGAGAATATACACTTTTTTTTTTTGGAAACAGAGTTTTGCTCTTGTTGTTGCCCAGGCTGGAGTGCAATGATGCCATCTCGGCTCACGACAACCTCCGCCTCCTAGGTTCAAGTGATTCTCCTGCCTCAGTCTCCTGAGTAGCTGGGATTACAGGCATGCTCCACCATGCCCGGCTAATTTTGTATTTTTAGTAGAGACAGGGTTTCTCCATGTTGGCCAGGCTGGTCTCCAACTCCCGACCTCAGGTGATCCACCTGCCTTGGCCTCCTATAGTGCTAGATTACAGGCGTGAGCCACCGCGCCCGGCAGGATACATTTTATATGACAGTTTGTGAGCTTTAGTCTTAACTTTCATATATTCGGACATATCAGATGGGGTCCTCCATTCTCCACTTCCTGCGGCTGGCAAATGTTGGGGGCACATTTATCTCACCGGCACCTCAAACTCAATGTTTATAAGGCAAACCTGGTTCCTTCTCTTCTCCAAGCTGTTCTTCCTCATATATTTCAGCTTTTACAACTCTCTCTCCATCAAGCTGGGTAAGTCAGAAACCTGAAGTCACGAAGACCTAAATGCAAACCCTCCACTCCAGCCCCCAGCCTCTAGGGGTGCCTCCAGCACATGGCCATGGCTCAAAGCCAGCACCTGATCCGTGTAGGCTCTATGCTACAAGCCGCTGACCTATCAGGAATAAAACACATGACCCCTGTGGAAGCTGAGGCAAGTCCATCTTGAAAGCTAACCTGCCACATTGACTTAACTGAGTGACCCCAGTTCCAAGGCAGGGCCTCTATGATTTCCAGTTTATCTATTGTTCCCTGTGTAAGAGCAAGAACTTACTGTAAGTCCATAAATGCTACCTGTGGGTCAAACAACCTTGATGATATTACACTTCCATTGTCTTACAAATTCCATCTGAACCACCCCTACCCTATGGCATATGAGCCCTGGCTGTGGGTGCTAAGGCGGGGATCCATCATCTCATCTCATCGCCGCATAAGACACCTACATGGCTTCTGTTGGAAAGTCCCCTAGCTTTCTCAGCCTCTTTCTTTCGACTTGTCAGCTTCCTCAGACTTTGGGGTAGGTTTGCTTAGGCCTGTCTACTGTAGAACAACTCCTGTTCTTAGGGAGCTTCCAGTCTACCGACAGAGAAAGAAAATAAACAATTGGACTCATGAATCAAACTTTATCATAAATTGTGAGGAATGCCCGGGAAGAAGCAGAGAGAAAAAAGAGAGCAGCGAGGGTGAGCGCACTGCCATGGGAATTCGGAAGCTGCACCATGTCCTGGTGAGGAGAGTCCAGCATGGAAGGGCATTTTCGGCTTCTAATTCCTTCCCTGAGGTGGGAAAGGTCTCCACATTTCCAGGGAATAGAAAGCAAGCCAGTGTGGTGCAGCGCAGTCCCAGAGGTCCAGGAGGGGCAGGGCCAGATCCTACAGGCACCCCAGTGGCAAGACAGGGTGCATTTTTTTTTTTTTTTTTTTGAGACAGTCTCACTCTGTCACCCAGGCTGGGGTGCAGTGGCATGATCTCAGCTCACTGCAACCTCTGCCTCCCGGATTCAAGCAATTCTCTTGCCTCTGCCTCGCAAGGAGCTGGGATTACAGGCATCTGCCACCACATCTGGCTAATTTTTGTATTTTTAGTAGAGACAGGGTTTCATCATGTAGGCCAGGTTGGTCTCAAATGCCTGACCTCAAGTGATCCACCCGCCTCAGCCTCCCAAAGTGCTGGAATTACAAGCATGAGCCACCATGTCTGGCCCAGAGTACATTTTTGTTTGTTTGTTTGTTTGTTTTTTGAGACGGAATCTCGCTCTGTCGTCCAGGCTGGAGTGCAGTGGCGCTATCTTGGCTTACTGCAATCTCCACCTCCCAAGTTCAAGCAATTCTCCTGCCTCAGCCTCCAGAGTAGCTGGGACTACAGGTGCCCGCCACCATGCCCGGCTAATTTTTTGTATTTTTAGTAGAGACAGGGTTCCACCGTGTTAGCCAGGATGGTCTCGATTTCCTGACCTCATGATCCGCCCACCTCGGCCTCCCAAAGTGCTGGGATTACAGGCGTGAGCCACCGTGCCCAGCCTTGTTTGTTTGTTTTTGAGACGGAGTCTTGCTCTGTCTCCCAGGCTGAAGTGCAGTGGGGAGATCTCAGTTCACTGCAACCTCCACCTCTTGAGTTCAAGCGATTCTACTGCCTCAGCCTCCCGAGTAACTGGGATTACTAACGTATGCCACCATACCCAGCTCATTTTTGCATTTTTAGTAGAGTTGGGGTTTCGCCATGTTGGCCAGGCTGGGTCTGGAACTCCTGTCCTCAGGTAATCCGCCCACCTTGGCCTCCCAAAGTGCTGAGATTACAGGCGTGAGCCACCACGCCCAACCCCCAGGGTGCATTTTTAAAGCAGAGAAATGACAGGTCAAAGAGTATTTGTGTATTTACTTTTAAGATCGTCCATCTGCTATATGGAGAACAGATGGATCTGTCTGCTGTATGGAGAAGAGATGGTAGAGGCTATGTAAGTTCAAGGAGACCAGTTAGGAGGCTCTGGGAGAGTCCAGGTGACAGGGGACAGTTGCTTGGCTGGGACAGTCATAGGAGAGAAGGGAGGCATAGGGCTGGGAATACATATGATTATAGAACCTGTTGCTTCATTACATTTGAGGGGTCAAGATGGGAGGGGAAGTCATGGGCAACTTCCAGATTACTGACTTAAGCAACCAGATGGGTGGTAATAATGGCATTTGCTGAAATAGGAAAGAACTAGGAGATGAGGCTCGGGAGAAAATCCAGAGTTTAACTTTTATTTATTTATTTATTTATTTATTTATTTAGAGATGGAGTTTCGCTCTTGTTGCCCAGGTTGAAATGCAATGGTGCTATCTCAGCTCACCACAACCTCCGCCTCCCGGGTTCAAGCGATTCTCCTGCCTCAGCCTCCCGAGTAGCTGGGATTACAGGCATGCGCCACCACGCATTTTGCATTTTTAGTAGAGACGGGGTTTCTCCATGTTGGTCAGGCTGGTCTTGAACTTCCGACCTCAGGTGATCTGCCCACCTCGGGCTCCCAAAGTGCTGGGATTACAGGCCTGAGCCACCGCGCCCGGCCCAGAGTTTAAGTTTTAAATATTGGATTTGAACTACCTGTGAGATATTTCAAGTAGGCAACTGAAAAACGCACCTGGAGCCCATCTGAGCTGGGAGAGGGAAGGTGGTGCCTACCCGGATGGGAGGGTACAAGTCTGCAAAGGAGACTGAAAAGGGACTGTTGTGAAGGTGAGAGAAGCAAGGGGAGAGCCATGTTCTCACAGAAGACAAGAGGTGGTTACTTCAGACGGAGGAAGTGGTTGGCTTGGTTGACTGCTGCTGAAAAGTGCAGGAAGATTAGAAGCGAAAGTGATCTATATTGTACATGGCTAGAGGTTATGGACAAGTGGGGTTGGCAGCAGATGCGGAAAACAGAAGCCAGGAGGCCAAGAGGTGAAGCGTCACCTCCTCAAGTCGGGGCTCTGCCCTCTCCAGTCCAGACTTCCTGGTAATCCATGGCTTCCTGAAGCTGAAAGGGAGGCACCAGTGATCTTCCCCCTTCCCCAAGTCCAGGCCCTGCCCCTCGGCTTAGTTATGGGTTCCCACCCTCCCCTTGACTTCTTCAAGGACTGGCCCATGTGCTTTATAGCAGAGCGCCTGGCTCACACTTGCTCCACAGCCATTTGATGAATGAATAAAGGTTGCTCAGCCTCTCTTCAAGACCGTACTAAGGGGAATGGGACTTGCCTCTCCCCGTTCCTTCCACGCAGTGGGTCTTGCATATTTTGTGTGTGTGTGTGTGTGTGTGTGTGTGTGTGTGTGTGTGTGTTGGGAGTTCCCTCCCCAGCCTGTCCTCCTCCCCACGGCACAGAAGACATACAACACAGCAGACACACAGCACAGCCAGGCAACTCTGCTGCCTCCCTCAAGGTAAGCTGCTTCCTGTTTGCCTGCAGAAGCAGCTGCTCAGCACAGGCGGCTTCTCCACACTGAGCACAGACCAGGGAGTGGAGCCCTCCTTCCAGGAGAGGGGCCCTGGGGATCTCAGCACATAGTCAGCCCCTCCTGGGAGGCAGAGGGGAGAGAGGAGAGAGGCCACCAATGAAGGAAATGGCACCTGACATAAAGCCCAGGACCCTTTCCTGAGGCCCCCAGTGTGTTGACACTTACCAGGCCCTCTCCACGCATCATCTCTAGTTCCTGGGGGGCTGGGGTCAGGGTGAGGGGCTTTATTATCTCTGGGCTACAGAACAGATGAGGAGACAGAGGGTCAGCCGCCACTTGGGCTTGCACAGGCAGGAAATGGTGAGGCTGGGATTGGACTTAGGCCTGTGGAACCCTCCAAATGCACTTTCTGCTGTACCCCGTTACCACTGCATGCTGCAGAAATGAAAACCCAGGTGGGGAGCAGGTCTTCTTCCCAAACGAGCAGAGCTAGACAGGGTAAGCCTGACTCACATCTCCCAACTGGAAGTTCACGAAAACCTTTGTGCTGATGGAGCTGAAATACTGTCCTGGGGCAGGGTGAGACAGCAGGACTGAAGCATCCAAATGGGCTCCAAATTAGTCTCCATAAAAGTCCTATGCTTTAGAGAAGGCTGAGAGTGAGGTGGCCGCATGCTCCTTTCTCCAGAAAAGGCCCTGTTCCCTCCCAGCTCTCTGACCTCCACAAGCCTCGGCCCTGGAGAAGGGCAGACAAAACACCTGTCTCCCCATCCATTCCTCTGCCCGGTAAGATGTTTACAGTCCCCCTGGCCAGCTCAGCTGTGGGCTCCCAGGATCAGAGCAGGCAGGTAGGGCTGGGCCGGGGCTTCCAATGACTGGGCACGTGGCAGGGGCCAAAGGTGCCTCTCCTTGCCGCCCGTGACCTTAGACTGGGAGGGAGAAGTCTCCTAGAGGTAGGGAAAAGAGGAAAGGGAGAACAGCCCAGCCCAGTGCTGACATCACCGACCTCTGAGCGCATGTGTGTGCTGGTGCTGCCCTGGGTGCTCTGGAGAAGGGCAGGAAGTGATTACAAAAGTGAATGACAAGCCTCCGTCTCCGCACTTGCTTGCCCAATCCCGCACCGATGCAGTGGCCTTGGGAGGCTGTCCTTACCCGCCCGTGGCCAAATGAAGCACACCCAGTGTCTGTGGACAGATGGCCAGGGACGGGGCCACCTAGGTCACAGCTCCCTGGCTCTCCTCTTCCCCAACACAAAAGCTCGCCTCAGACACTCTCAAGGTCCTTCTCCTGGGCTCTTTCCCAGCTCTCTGTTTTTTAGATAAGCCCATGTTGTGGGCCTGTCCTTTCCACGTGAGCAGTGAGTTGCGCACTGTGGTTATTCACCCTCTCTCCCCAGCCCCCTTGGCACCAGAAGGCACCCACAAAACATCTGCTGAAACACATGTGCACGCAGTTACTTATAATGGCAAAAATGCTCACAGCCTCAATATCCACAATAGGGAACGAGATAAATGAATAGATTACTGGGTAGCCATATAGCCATATGGTGAACCTAGGCAACATTTAGCCATCTTGTTTTTAAAGAGTATCTAATGAAATGGAAAGATGCTCACAGAATTTTGTTAAACAAGAAAACTATTTATAATTCCACTATAGTCCCAAGTTTTTTGTTTGTTTTGTTTGTTTGTTTGTTTGTTTGAGATGGAGTGTTGATCTGTCGCCCAGCCTAGAGTGCAGTGGTGCTATCTCGGCTCACTACAACTTCTGCCTCCCAGGTTCAAGCAATTCTCCTGCCTCAGCCTCCCAAGTAGCTGGGACTACAGGTGCACGCCACCACGCTCGGCTATTTTTTTTCATTTTTAGTAGAGACAGGGTTTCACCATATTGGTCAGGCTGGTCTCGAACTCCTGACCTCAGGCGATCCACCTGCCTCGGCCTCCCAAAGTGCTAGAATTACAGGCGTGAGCCACTGTGCCTGGCCTATGGTCCCAATTTAAAAAAAAAACTTGTTTGTGTTTGTGTATTTAGGCAATAAAACATCAAGCATTGATTGACAGTAGCTATCTGTGCCTGACAACAGTATACATGATTTCAATTTCTTCATGCTTGTTTCATATGTATTCAATTTTTAAAAATAAATATACTTTATGTCTGTCATCAGCAAAAATAATAAAGTTACTGTTTCTGCCCCTTCCCTTTCCCCTACTGAGTTAGGTACATGGCCTTGAACTTTAACTATCTAACAAGCCAGCTACTACTTTTGTTGGCTCCCATGTACATATGAATAAAACCTTTTTCTTCTGTTAATCTGGCTTTTGTCAGTTTAATTTGCAGGTCTCAGTCCCTAAACCTAAGAAGGAAGAGGAAAAGGGTTATTTCCTCCCCTACCTAGGATTAGGGTAAAGCACCTACCCCAAGATTACCTTCTCCATGAACCCACAAATCTGAGGCTGTGTTTGCCTACGTGGATAGGTGGTACACATACTGAACATTAATAGCTAATCATTTATTCGAATATGCACTAGAATAGGATATAGTGTAGCAAACCTGTGATTTAGGAAAACGCTAAAGTAGAAAACATCTACTTTATCTTGTTAAGTATATGTATTCAAAGAAAAATATTAAGTATTATTTAATAATATAATTCAATATCAAAACTCTCATCTCAAAAATTATAGTAGGGATATGTAAATGAGCGGACTCTTTGTGCAGCTGGAGCTGACCTTTGCAGCATGTTCTCCTTTGGAGAAAGAGCTGAAAGTCTTCCTTGCAATGCTCATTAGCCCTGATTGGCCACCAATCGCTGAATAGGAATTCAAGTGGGTATGAGTTGCAGAAAAGCAAAGCTCTAGCATTAAACAGAGAACAGGTGTGCTCTCACACAGTGAAGGAGGAAGACAAACTCAGAGCAGGACATTTCCTGGGCCTTGTAAAGGGTCACGTATTCCCCTGGGGAGGTTCACGCTTAACCCTGCCCATAGCAACAAAGCCGTGAGCTTCGCAGTGCCCTCTGCAGCAGCAAGGGCTGACGCACGCTCTGTCCACCGTCATCTTCAGAAGACGAAAGAGACAGCTAGTTTGGCAGCTCCTAGCAGGAAGAGCACTGGGGCCTCGGAGCTCATATCCCTAGAGGACAGCCTGCACACCTAAGCTTCCTGGGGGCGTTTCCCTCCTCTCTGACTCAATACATCTATGCATCCTCCAAGGCAGAACTGAGAGCTCCAAAAAGGCAGAGTCCACTCATTGGGCCTTGTTGTGTATACCCACCTCCCATCCCTCCCCTGCTCAGGCTCCACAGCAGCACGGAGTCCATGCCAAGAGGATCATTTCCAGAGGTTGTCAAGCCAGGAAAGGGCAGAGTTCAAAAGGTCACCATGTATTCTTGCCTGGCCCACGCTGTCCATCAGCTCCTCCCTGTAAACCTGCCCCATGCTCTGTTCTGGTTGGGCATCTCTCCCCCTCACATTCTTCTGTGAGGACCTCACCCAGTCCCACATGTTAACCTCCTACCTACTCACTAAAGGTTCTCAATTCTCTCTCTAGCCTAGCATCTTAATTACCAGCAGGAATCTTCTAGCTGGATGTACAGCAGAGCATCAGACTTCACAGCCTGCTCACATGCCCGTAAGCATCCTTCCCATCCCATGCCCATGCCTGCGCCTCCCAGGACCTGTCTAGACAGGCATCACATCCACCAGCTTCCCAAGTTAGCAACCTTGGCACCAGCCCAGGCCCCTCTCCCCTCATGGCTTTGGTCCCCAGTCCTGCTGAATCCTCCTCCCCTGCGGGTCCCTGGGCTCCACCCCCTCACAGAGCGCCTCCTTGCTTTCCTGGAGAACTGCAGCAACTGCCTGCCTAATTCTCCACTGGGAGATCACTCCTGCCCTAGAAAATCTTTACCTGGCACCCTCCTCCCCCATTCCCCAACAAAGCCCCTAACTGCCTCTTTCTTCCATTGCTTTAAGGAATGACCAACCCTGTTGTCTGAGACCTCTCCAGCCTCTCCTAGGACCACACACTGGCACACCCTGACCTATGGCCCCAGCAGGCCATGAGTTCTTCCCTCAATGTTCTTGGCATGTTCACACATCCTCTCGGACAGCTCTCAATTCCTTCCCCAGTCCTCTTCATCCTTTGAGGCTCACCCCATAATGCCAATTCTCCTTACAATCTTTCTAGACCAATCCAATAGGAATTGACTATTACAATAATTCTGTAACTCCAGCTACAGAGTACAATGCAACAATCAGAAGCAACAAACCAAGAGTACACACTGCAGTCAAATAGATCTTTTAAAAAATAGTGCTGGTGGCTGGGTGCGGTAGCTTATGCCTATAATCCCAACACTTCATGAGGCCAAGGAGGGTGGATCATGAGGTCAGGCGTTCAAGACCAGCTTGACCAAGATGGTGAAACCCCATCTCTACTAAAAATACAACAATTAGCCAGGCACGGTGGCAGGCACCTGTAATCACAGCTACTGGGGTGACTAAGGCAGGAGAATCGCTTGAACCTGGGGAGGGGCAGAGGTTGCAGTGAGCCGAGATCACACCACTGCACTCCAGCCTGGGAGACAGAGTAAGACTCCCTCTCAAAAAAAAAAAAAAAAAGAAAAACATAGTGCCGGTTAGCCAGGGGTGGTGGCTCACACCTGTAATCTCTGCACTTTGAGGGGCCGAGGCAGGTGGATCACTTGAGGTCAGGAGTTTGAGACCAGCCTGGCCAACATGGTGAAACCCCATCTCTACTAAAAGTACAAAGATTAGCCAAGCGTGTTCACTTGAACCCACGAGGCAGGGGATGCAATGAGCCAAGATTGTTGACAGAGTGACACTCTGTCTCAAAGAAAAAAAAAGTGCTGGTTTTAAAAAGAAAGAAAAATATAATTATTTATAGGGTGAAGCAATTGTGACCCCATAAAGATGGGGTCTCATTCTGTTGCTGAGGCTCTAGTACAGTGATGCTATCGTAACTCACTGCAGCCTCAAACTTCTGGGCTCAAGTGATCCTCCAGCCTCAGCCTCCCAAGTAGCTAGGACTATAGGAGTGCACCACCACACCTGGCTAATTTTTGTTTATTATTACCTTTTTCTTTTTGTAGAGAAGAGTCTTGCTATGTTGCCCAGGTTGGTCTTGAACTCCTGGCCTCAGGCAATCCTCCCGCCTTAGCATCCCAAAAGGCTGGGATTATAGGCATAAGCCACTGTGCCCAGCCCCATAGTGCAATTTATGTAGGGTTAAAAATAGATGCATATATAAATCAACATCATATACCTTTCTAAAATACATCCAGATCTAAGGATAAACCTATCATAAATACGTCAGAGTAGCTGCTGCTCATGAGGGTAGGGTTAGAGGGTAAGTGTGAGGGGAAACCACTGGGACTAGGAATGAGGGATGAAGAGGAAATGATAATTCAATAACAACAATGAAAATTCAATTGAAAACATAGGCCAAGTATGTGAACAGCCCACAGAAATACAAATAGCTTGTAAGTCCTGTAACACCACTCACTAGAAAGAAAGACCTATTAAAACTATAGCATGATGGCATTTTTTTCATCTGTCAAATTGGCAAGGGCAAAAAGTTGAAGATACATCAAGTTGGTGGAGCCGAGGGGAAAGCAGCACACTCCTAAGTACAAAGACATGCATGCCTTCGGAAGGCAGGCTGCCAGTAACTTTTAAACCACATTTATGAATTCCTCCTGCTGAAACAGTCGCAAAACTGAGATTATATAGGTACAGGGATGCTTAATGTGTTATTGTCCATCACGGCAAACAGAAATGGGGGAAACAGCTTGTAAACCCACAGTGCACTGGCTAGATAAATACGGTAGCCCATTCAATGAGATACAGTATCATACATGTACTTAAAAAGGATGAAGGCGGGGTGTGGTGGCTCACGACTGTAATCCCAGCACTTTGGGAGGCTGGCCAAGGTGGGAGGATTGCTTGAGGCTAGCAGTTTGAGACCAGCCTGGGCAACATGGTGACACTCCCATCTCTACAAAAATTACAAAATTTAGCCTGGCGTGGTGTTGCCTGCCTGTGGTCCCAGCTACTGGGCAGGGGTTGGGCAGGGCAGGGCACTGAGGCTGGAGGATTGCTTGAGCCCAGGAGGTTGGGCTGCAGTGAGCCATGACTATACCACTGCACTCTGGCCTGGGTGACAGAGTGAGATCTTGTTTCAAAAAAAGAAAAAGCCAGGCGTGGTGGCTCATGCCTGTAATCCCAGCACTTTGGAAGACCGAGGCGGGTGGATCATGAAGTCAAGAGATCGAGACCATCATGGCCAACATGGTGAAACCCCATCTCTACTAAAACTACAAAAATTAGCTGGTTGTGGTAGTGCACGCCTGTAGTCTCAGCTACTCAGGAGGCTGAGGTGGAAGAATCACTTGACCCGGGAGGCGGAGCTTGCAGTGAGCCGAGATCATGCCACTGCACTCCAGCCTGGCGACAGAGCGAGACTCCATCTCAAAAAAAAAAAAAAAGAAAAATGAAACCTGTCTATATGTCTTGAAGCAGAATGATTGTTAAGTATATAAAATAAAAGAAGTGCATACCTAGTATTATTTCCTACTATTTATGTTTTAAAAAAAGAAGAAGACAGGAAAGGTATATATACATACATGCTTGTTTACAAATAGAATATGTCGCTCTGAAAGTATCCTCAAGAAATCGCCTCCGAGGAGAATTGGGGATGACAGGATAGGAGAGGGAAAGAGATTTTTCACTGTGTATCTTAACGGCTGTTTGCATTAATATTTTATTTTATTATTTTTTGTTTGTTTGTTTTTTATTTTTTTTTTTTTGAGACAGAGTTTCACTCTTGTTGCTCAGGCTGGATGGAGTGCAATGGCGCAATCTCGGCTCACCGCAACCTCCGCCTCCCGGGTTCAAGCAATTCTCCTGCCTCAGCCTCTCGAGTAGCTGGGATTACAGGCACGTGTCACCACACCTGGCTAATTTTGCATTTTTGGTAGAGACAGGGTTTCTCCATGTTGGTCAGGTTGGTCTTGAACTCTCGACTTCAGTTGATCCGCCTGCCTTGGCCTCCCAAAGTGCTGGGATTACAGGTGTGAGCCACTGCACGCGGCCAGTACTATCTTAAAAACATCTTTTTAGAAGAAGGAGAGAAGTAGAATGTGCTCAAACCCAGCAGCTGTCTTCTCTCTAACCATCTGTTGTCACGCACTGTGGACAAAACCTGCCCTCCTGGTCTTATGCCATCCTCCTGCTTTAGCATCCTGGGCACAAGGCTGAGCCCCAGCTAACTGGATCTGACCCACTGACCTACCGCACCCTATGTAGTCCTCACCCTGCACCTGCATCCTCACCATGACCTGAGACCAGTATTTGTGGAATATATCTCATGGCCACAACTATTTTATTTTATTTTTATTTTATTTATTGTTTCTTTTTGAGACAGAGTCTCGTTCTGTCGCCCACGCTGGGAAACAGTGGCACAATCTCGGCTCACTGCAACCTCCACCTTCGGGGTTCAAGTGATTCTCATGCCTCAGCCTCCCAAGTAGCTGGGAATACAGGCGCAAGCCATCACGCCTGGCTAAGTTTTGTATTTTTCTTTCTTTCTTTTCTTTTTCTTTTTCTTTTTTTTTTTTTTTTAAGTAGAGATGGGGTTTCACCATGTTGGCCAGGTTGGTCTTGAACTCCGAATCTTGAGTCATCTGCCAACCTCGGCCTCCCAAAGTGCTGGGATTACAGGCGGGAGCTACTGCGCCCGGCCGACCACGACTGTTTTATAAAGGGACCAATTTCATTTGCCAACTAGGAGCTTCTCCAAAAGTTAGGGCAGGCAGAAGTCCATTTGGTGGACAGAATCTCTCCAAAATCTGGGCCCAAGGTTGGCTCTCTGACATTGTTACAGAATAGTGTGAGAGCGCTTGACTCAAAAATGGCACTGCCTGATGGCAAATTCTGATTCTTCACTTACTACCCATGTAACCTTGGCCAACTTTCTTACTCTCTCTGGGCCTCAGTTTTCTCATCTGTGAAGTGGGATCAAAACAGTATAAACTGCATAGACTTTCTGGGAGAATTATTTGTGTTACTGCACACAAGTTACCCAAAGGAGGGTCTGGCATATAGTATGTGTTCAATAAATGCTAATGATTTATATGCTCTTGGGCTGGTTTGTTTTTTAAGAAAAACCTGCTAATGAGATCGTATCATAGTTTTAAGGATGGAAAAAAATAGGTTATTGGAATTTTCCCAGAAGGCAGGTTTTTTCTCATCTTCCATTCCCTGGGCATTTATTAGGTTGGTGCAAAAGCTATTGTGGTTTTTGCCATTAAAAGTAATGGCAAACGTCACAGTTGCTTTTGCACCAACCTAATACTAAATCTGAAAACCTCAGGGTCTGCTGCCCACTATAATTCTCTCTGTGTGGCCCCATAATGTTATTTTTATTATTTTATTTTATTTTATTTTTGAGGCAGGGTCTCACTCTGTTGTCCAGGCAGGAGTGCAGTGGCATAATCTCTGCTCACTGCAACTTCTGCCTCCTGGGTTCAAGCGATTCTCATGCCTCAGTCTCCCGAGTAGCTGGGATTACAGGAAAGCGCCACCACTCCTGGCTAATTTTTGTATTTTTAGCAGAGACGGGATTTCACCATGTTAGTCAGGCTGCCTGTAAAGTTTTGAAGGACACAGGGTGTAAGAAAAGCAAATGATACCTCTCCCCCCAAAAGACATGCTCTCCATCTCTGTCGATCACCTCTTGCCCTACTTGGCATAAACCACCAGTCCTGTCCACAAGTTGGCGATTGTAAATCTTCCTGCCACAGCAATGCATTTTCACGCCTCGCTCTGGCTTCAGGGCCTTTGCACTTGCTGTTCCCTCTGCCTGCAATGTTCTTCCCCCAGGTAGTCACACGGCTATGTCCCACATTCATTCAGGTCTCTGCTCGAATTTCATCTCAGCACAGCCTGTCCTGACTACTCTGTTGGACACAGCAGCCCCTATCAACCTTAACCCCTTAAGCTGCTTTGCTTTTCTTCACTTCCTTCATCTGACACCACATTAAAATTGCTATGTTGTTTATTGTCTGTTTTTCTCACAAGAAATAAGCTCTATGAGACGAAGGATTGTCTTGTTTACTGATGTATCCTTAAAACCTGGAATAGTGCCTGGAACATACAGGCCCTCAATAAATATTTGTTGAATAACTATACAAATGAGTGAGTGAGTCAATACACCATGTTTTCTGGGAATCTTTTTTTTTTTTTTTTTTTTTTTGAGACGGAGTCTCACTCTGTCGCCCAGGCTGGAGTGCAGTGGCGCGATCTCGGCTCACTGCAAGCTCCGCCTCCCGGGTTCACGCCATTCTCCTGCCTCAGCCTCCCGAGTAGCTGGGACTACAGGACTACAGGCGCCCACCACCTCGCCCGGCTAATTTTTTGTATTTTTAGTAGAGACGGGGTTTCACCGTGGTCTCGATCTCCTGACCTTGTGATCCACCCACCTGAGCCTCCCAAAGTGCTGGGATTACAGGCGTGAGCCACCACGCCCGGCTGGGAATCTTAATCTCTGTCTTAGATTTAAGCTTCCCAATAAGAAACGTACTCTTAGAGAGGAGCTACTCACCACTAGTCCATTAGAATCTCAATCTCTGTCTTAGATTTAAGCTTCCCAATAAGAAACATACTCTTAGAGAGGGGCTACTCACCACTAGTCCCTTTCTCACTGATCTCTTATAGGCAGCTTATAAACTCCCTGCTCACAGGAACAGAGGGCACCTCATCCTGTGTCCCTAGATTTTGAGGACCTGAACATGGGACCATTTTCCCATCTAATTTGGAAAGTCTGTTTGCTGCACTTTCTAGCTAAGGCCCAAATCCTCTTATACGTTTCACTGTCATGCCCCATATCCTTCTTATTGGAAATTTTCCAGTGTTGTTTTTTCAGCATTTATTGCTCTCTGAAATGATGTCATTCAGCTGCTTACTTGCTTATTTTCTCTCTCCAACCCATATGCAAATAAGAGCAGTAGTATTCGCAGTGCCTACATTCGTAGTTGGCACTCAGTAAATACCTGCTGGACGAATGAAGGAATGAATGTATCTTCTTTATATGCCTCACATAGAGGAAATATCACGTCTGGAAGAAAAGAATGAATCATTTGGCGCTACACACTGTCTAAACCTGACCCTGGTGTGTTCTTTATGTGGAGAGTCTCATGGACATCCAATTAGTTGCTAATTACATTCAATCAGCTCTGGACTCAGGAGGGGCCAAGCCTGAGATTCAAGGGCAGGTGGGGCTTACCTTGCCCAGTCTTACTTTGATACTGTCCCCCAACCTAGACATGCAGACCGTGGACACAGAGGTCTGGCGAGCGCATTGACCAGAGCAGCAAGTCCATCCTGCAGCATGGAAAAATCCAGCAAAGAACTCACATTCTTACCTCCATCATCCTACGGAAAAGATGAGCTAGACAATTCTAGAGCCAGAAAGAAATCCTAGAGGGATATGAGTTTGTCAGCTGAGTAGACACTGTTTACCTTCCCAGAAATCTCTGATACTTTCTTGCTAGACACACCTAGGAGAAGGGCCAGCACCCAAGGGGATAGGGAAGAGCTGCCTGGTCCTCTAGCCCAGTGCACTCCTGGGGGGGCAGCTCCCACCAAGCAGGGGCCAGCAGGGGCCAGCCTGGCCTGGTCATGAGCACCAGAAACCACTGAGGCACGGGGCAATGAGCGATTAGGAGCAAAGCCCTCAGTGTGGCCTGATTCTGACACTTGGGTCTTTAAGGGCTTCTGCTCGCCAGCGGGGCTTGGAGCCAGGATCCAGCAGCGCAGCTGGAGTAGCCCACAGCGAGAGAGCCCAGGCTGATTCTTTCAGTGGAGAAAGTGTCCCCTTGCTGTCCCAGTCTCCGCCACTTGGTTAGGCTGGATTCTCAGGGTCCCCTGCTCGCTCTCAACCCTCTTTCCGGCTCCAGGGACCCTTACCCTCAGCGACAGCCGCTCCGCAGGTGCTCACCCGCTTGGCGAGACCGGTGCGTGGCACACAGTCACTGTTGAGGGCGGCGACGGCGGGGGGTGCCCCCGCCCGGCCCAGGCCTCCCCACGATCCCTTACCCATTTCCCGCCGGGCTCCTGCTCCGGCCTCCCGCCGGCCCGGGCGCCCCATGGCCCCGCGCCCAGGCGCCAGCCGTGGGCAGCGAGAGCTGTGGGGCCTCGGCTGCGCGGGGGGCTGGGCCAGTCCAGCTCCGGGCGCTCACAGGAGGGACTCGGTTTCCGGGACTGCAGGCTGGCGGGCTGGTGGCGGCGCAGGGCGGGGAGGGGCGGGCTGAGACCGGGCCAGGGTTGGGGTGTGGGGGGGCGAAGCTGTCGGACTGGTCTGACCGCGGTGACGCCGGGCTGGGCCGCCAGGCAGGCCGGGTACCTCCTGCACGCCCCGAACCGCACTGCCTGACCTGTGCGCTAGCGAGCTGCAGGCACTCCAAAGCCCTCTGGCTCTTTTTCCAGTACCTAAACCGGAAACTGAGGCCTGCCCTAGATACGTGCAAGCCTTGAAAGGGATTGTTTGGAGTTCTTACAAACCCCTTATTCATTTACTATTCACTGGGCACAAGAAAAAGTTGCATTATTTGATTTCCGAATTTCAGCTGTCCGTAACTGTTGACCTACAGTGAACATTCACTAGCTGGTTTGGGGATTGGTGGCATAGAAGCAAATAGCTATGATTTTACACTTAATCTATTTCAGCAAACATATGCTCAGAATAGGTTGTCATTGGCGAGAAGCTATTATTTTTCAATGTCACCCTTGATGGCACGATCTGGTTTCTATTTCTGTAACTATGTAAGGCACCATACAATGACATTTTGAGTTAAATGATTCCATATTTCCTGTATGTCGTGAATAAAAGTTCTCCAAAAGGAATCTTCCAGTAAGCAGGTTGTAAACTGGAGAGGCACAACCTTTATTGTAAAACAAAGGTGCGCTTCCAAGAACAAAGGGAAGGGTCGGGTTTTATAGCAAATGGTCCCACACAGGTTTCCTGTGCAAATGAAGGCTTGAAATTTGCTTAGTTCTGACTGCCTGACAAGGCTAACTTCTGATTAATCAATACATCTGAGCCCTGACTGCGTGATACAGTTGAACCCTGATTGGCCACGGCAAGTGAGCTCTGATTGGTTGGTTCAGGTGAGCTCTGAAATTCCCAGAAACAAAAGCTGCCGGTTTCCAGACAGCTCAGCCTATGTGACCTTTAGTCAGCAAACGACCACTTGGCTCTATTTTTAATTTAGGCCAATACGGTCCAGTCATTCGACATGTAAAAATGGAAAAATAAAATAAAACAGATCTAGGCCCAGTTAACCACTCAGGATCCATCTGGAAGAATTGGCTGTTTGAGGTTCACATTTATTCACAATATCTAGTGAACATTTTAGCTCCCCTAGGAACTGGCAACATAGAGAGGTACATTTCTTGATTTGATGCTGCTAAAATGAAGCTGACCAGGCTCTCTGCAAGCAGCAACAACCCTGACAACACCTAATATTTATTGAGTGCTAGGCAATAAACTGTCTTAAAACATTTAATACTTATGGCAACCCTACGAGTTAGGAAGCTTTTCACGTCATGAGGAAACTGAGGCACAGAGAGGCTAAGTAACCTGATCAAAGACACACAGGCACACAGTCCAGCAAGACCCAAAGACCATGCTCTAAATCAGCAGTGTGCAACCTTTTTGGCACCAGGGAAGGACTGCTTTCTGTGGAAGGCAATTTTTCCACAGATGTGGGAGGTGGGAGTGGATGGTGCTTCAGGATGATTCAAGCACATTACATTTATCGTGTGCACTTTATTTCTGTTATTATTACATTGTAATATATAATGAAATGATTTTATAACTCACCATAATTTAGAATCAGTAGGAGCACTAAGTTTGTTTTCCTGAAACTAGACAGTCCCATCTGGGGGTGATAAGAGACAGCAACATGTCATCAAGCACTAGCTTCTCATAAGGAACGCACAACCTAGATCGCTCGCGCACACAGTTCACGATAGTGTTTGCACTCTTATTAGTATCTAATGCCGCAGCTGATCTGACAGGAGGTGGAGCTCAGGTGGTAATGCAAGCAATGGGGAGTGCCTGTAAATACAGATGAAGCTTTGCTCGCAATCCCCCACCCCCAACATGGTCTTAATAGGCCGTGGACAGGGGATTGCTCTAACTCAATGTGCAACACTACTGCTTAGTCTTTTCAGATGGGGCTCTGATGCTAGGTTTAACAATCCTATAATTTATTAGTTCATTTGTTCAGTCTGCAAATATTCACTTCAGTAGTCACCTACTGTATAGATGCCAGGTACTGGTTAAAACAATGAACTGAACACTCCAAAAGCTTGCAGCTAGCAGGGAATATAAGCAGTAGCGTGAGGCACACTGGTAAATTGTAAACTTGGGAGGCTGAGTGGGGTGTCTTTGAGGGGGAAAATCCTGAAAAGGAGGGAGCCACAAAGAACAGAAGCCCAACAACTACATGCAAACTCCTTTAAACTCCTGGCAGATTCCTGAGCGAACAATACATGGAGCAAGAATCTAGACAACCCAAAGGAGAACAATAGTGAGCAGGGATCTGAGCAGTTAGTTTTCATCTCTGGGAAAGTTCCACCATCTAAGAGGGACTTGATTCTACCGAGCTTTCCATTGTAACCCTAGAATGACCACCCCTTAGCAGGAAGGACTGCATCCCAGCATTAAGGGATATACCCTAGAATTAGGGACAAAACCAAAAGAAATTCATCCAAACAAAGTACAAAACCAAATCTCCACAAAACCAAGGTGAGTTTTCAATAATTTAACTTCCTGTTACAACAAAACTTGACACTCTTCAAAGGAAAATAGAATGCAGAGCATCTACAATATATCATTCACAATGTTCACCATGTGACAAAAAATTATCAGACATTCAGAAAAGCAGAAAAATGTGAGCCATAGTCAAGAGAAAAAAAAAAATAGACCCTCAGGTGACCAAGATATTGGGATCCAAAGATAAGGAATTAAAAACAAATACTATGATAAATATGGTTTAAAAAAACTTCCAGCAAAAAATAGATATAATGGGTAAAGAAATCAGGCATTTCAGGAGAAATATAACCATCTTTTAAATGAAGTACCAAATGGAATAGAAATAAATCCACATCGATGAAGGTGATATCTGTATCTTTATTACCCCAGAATGAAGAGACATCCCAACTTTTACACCCCAGGGGGAAGCCTGGGCAGGTTTGCCAACAGCCCCTATGTAAGTTCAGGGCCTCCATTACAATATTAAGGTCCTCCCCGCCTTTTTTTTTTTTAGATGGAGTCTCGCTCTGTCACCCAGGCTGGAGTGCAGTGGCATGATCTTGGCTCACTGCAAGGTCTGCCTCCTGGGTTCACGCCATTCTCCTGCCTCAGCCTCCCAAGTAGCTGAGACTACAGGTGCCTGCCACCACGCCCAGCTATTTTGTATTTTTAGTAGAGACGGGGTTTCACCATATTAGCCAGGACGGTCTTGATCTCCTGACCTTGTGATCCGCCCACCTTGGCCTCCCAAAGTGCTGGATTACAGGCGTGAGCCACCGCGCCCGGCCAGGGTCTCTTTTTATGATGTACTTCACTATGTGTTCGGGAAACATATGGAGCTCATCACAACTCCCTATAGAAAGTGGGGCTCAAGGCCAGGCGGAGGCCGGGTGTGGTGGCAGGCACCCGTAATCTCAGCTACTCGGGAGGCTTAGGCAGGAGAATTATTTGAACCCGGGAGGTGGAGGTTGTATTGAGCTGAGATTGCGCCATTGCACTCCAGCCTGGGTGACACAGCCAGACTCTGTCTCAAAATAAAAAAAATGGGGCTCGAGGAGTCTGTGTATTACTCTGCTACTGCTGTGAGTAATAAATTGTCTTCCACCATTGTCTATTAGAATCTATAAAATTGTGATGGGCTATCTAGTTAGCTTGCAAGCAGAATAAAAACTCAGACCCTTTCACAGTTACTGACTTCACAGAGATAAAGGTAAAACTCTTAAAAACAACCAAATAAAAAAATGTACATTGCATACGGGAATGATGAATAATTTCATCATATAGAAACCATGTAGGCCAGAGGACAAAATATTGTTTTGTTTGTTTGTTTGTTTGTTTGAGATGGAGTCTTGCTGTGTCTCCCTGGCTGGAGTACAGTAGTGCAATCACCGCTCACTATAACCTCTGCCTCCCAGGTTCAAGCGATTCCCCTGCCTCAGTCTCCCAAGTAGCTATGATTATAGGCGCATGTCACCATGCCTGGCTAATTTTCATATTTTTGATAGAGGCAGGGTTTCGCCATGTTGTTAGGCTGCTCTTAGACTCTTGGCCTCGAGTGATTCCCCAGCCTCGGCCTCCCAAAGTGCTGGGATTACAGGCATAAGCCACCAGGCCGAGCCAAAACGGAACATCATCTTTAAAGTGCTAAAAGTAAAAAAGCTAGCAACTTATAGTGCTTTGTCCCCTAAAAAACTTTTAAACAGGAAGTAAGACATCTTCAAATAAATAAAATCTGACAGTATTATATGAAAAGTAAATAAATTATTCAAGATAAAGGGAATGATATTAAATAAAAATTACAATCTAGGCCGGGCGCGGTGGCTCAAGCCTGTAATCCCAGCACTTTGGGAGGCCGAGACGGGCGGATCACGAGGTCAGGAGATCGAGACCATGCTGGCTAACACGGTGAAACCCCGTTTCTACTAAAAAATACAAAAAATTAGCCGGGCGAGGTGGCGGGCGCCTGTAGTCCCAGCTACTGGGGAGGCTGAGGCAGGAGAATGGCGTGAACCCAGGAGGCGGAGCTTGCAGTGAGCTGAGATCCGGCCACTGCACTCCAGCCTGGGCGACAGAGTGAGACTCCGTCTCAAAAAAAAAAAAAAAAATTACAATCTACAGTGAAGCAATGAAGAGCAGTGGGAATTATAAATATACAGATAAATACAAAATACTTTTTCACATTTGTATTAAGTTATTTAAAAGTTCATTGACTAAAGCAAAAATAGTCAGATTTTGGGAGATTTGTAACATTTGTAGAAGCAAGATGTATAACAAGAAAAGCACAAAGCATAGAAGGGGAAGAAAAATGGGAGTACATTGTAAGATTTTTATGTTGCGTATGACGTTTTATAATATTAATTCAGACTAAAATCTGATAGAAGATATAAAAATTATCACTGAAAAATAGTTAACCCAAGAGAAGCCATGGAAGTAAGAAAAAATTAAGAAGAGGGAGGACACATAAAACAAATAGCAAGATAGAAAATGTATCATTAATACACTAAATACCTCAAATAAAAGATAGACCTGTCAAATAGGCTAAGAAAACAAGACCCAACTATACTGTGTTTACAAGATACACATGTTAAATATAAAAACCCAGGCTAGTTGACAGTAAAAGTACAGGGAAAATATACTATGTAATATGAATTTTAGACAAAGTAGGTTTTAATACAGGGAAATTACCAGAAATAAAAATGGTCATATTAAAATGACAAAAGGATCAATTTATCAAGAAGACATAACAGGCTGGGTGTGGTGGCTCATGCCTGTAATTCCAGCATTTTGGGAGGTCAAAGCGAGTGGATCACCTGGGGTCAGGAGTTCGAGACCAGCCTGACCAACATGGTGAAATCCTTTCTCTACTAAAACTACAAAAATCAGCTGGGTGCGGTGGCACATGCCTGTAATCACAGCTACTCAGGAGGTGAGGCAGGAGAATTGCTAGAACCGAGGAGGCGGAAGTTACAGTGAGCCGAGATCCTGATATTACACTCCAGCTTGGGCAACAGAGTGAGACTCTGTCTCAAAAGAGAGAAGGGGGAGGAGGAGGAGGAGGAGAAAGAGGAAGAAACATAACAATCCTAAATGTATAGGAATGTCACAACAGAATTTCCAAATATGTCAAGCAAAAATGGAAGTAGAAAACCCACATAGTTGGACATTGTAAAACCCATTTCTCAATAATTAATAAAACAAGTATACAAACAATTATTAAGGACACAGATTTGAACAACATAATTGTTTAACCTGACCAAACCGACATCATATAATATTACACCACCAATGGCAAAATACATATTTTTTCAACTGCTCATAGAATATTCACCAAGACTTATGATTCATGAACTATAGAAGAATCTCTAAATTTCAATGGAAGAAATCATAAGATCATGTTTTCTGACTACCATGGAATTAAATTAGCAATCCATAATAATATTCTATCTAAGAAAATATCCAAATGTTTGGAAATAAAGCAATGCACTTCCAAATAACTCATAGGTCAAACAAGAAATCACAGGAAATATGAGGGAATACTTCAAATTAGAATGGCATAAATATAGAAAAACAGATCAAAGTAACAGAATTAAAGTGTCCTAATATATATCTACATATCTTTTGACAAAGGTGTCAAGTTAATTCATGAAGAAAGAAAAGCCTTTTCAACAAACAGTGCTAGAGCAACTAGAAATCTATATGGTTAAAAAAATGAACCCTGGGACTTGTATCTAATATATAAATAATACTTATAACCCAATCATAAAAAGAAGAATTCAATTTTAAAGTAGGCAAAGGACCTGAATAGACATTTCTCTAAGGTAGACAAATTACCAATAAACATATGAAAAGATGCTCAACATCATTAGCAATCAGGGAAACACAAATCAGAATCACAATAAGATACTACTAGATTGGCTATAATACAAAGTACAGATAATAACAAGTATTGGCAAGGTTGCAAAAAATTGAAAATCTCATATACTTTTGGTAGGCTTGTAAAATGGTGCAGCTACTTTGGAAAACAGTTTGGCAATTCTTCAAAACATGAAACATAGAGTTTCCGTATGACCCAGAATTTCACTCCTAGGCCTGGGAGGCAGAGGAGGATGGCTTTACAGATGACTTCGACAATCACTCTCCCCACAGGAACACCAAGTTTAACAACGATCTATGCCAAAAAAATACCTTCATAAGAACCAAAAATCAAGGCCAGGTGCAGTGGCTCACCAGCACTTTGGGAGGCCAAGGCGGGCGGATCACCTGAGGTTGGGAGTGTGAGACCAGCCTGACCAACATGGAGAACACCCGTCTCTACTAAAAATACAAAATTAGCTGGACGTGGTGGCTCATGCCTGTAATCCCAGCTACTCGGGAGGCTGAGGCAGGAGAATTGCTTGAACTCGGGAGGTGAAGGTTGCAGTGAGCCGAGATCGTGCCATTGCACTCCAGCCTGGGCACCAAGTGCGAAACTCTGTCTCAAAAAATATATATATATATATCAGGTGAGCATCACAGTACCTGGTTTTAACTTCACAGCACTGAAAGAGGCATTGAATAGGGTAGAAAAGACGGTTTTGAGTTACCTATGTCACCCCTCCCCCAACCCCCAGCAGCAGCCATGTGGCACAGGGAGAGAATCAGTGAGCATGGAGGAGGGATAGTGCAGTGATGGCCAGCCTTTGCATTGGAGCTCAGCGATGCCCTGACACAGTAGAAAGCAACACCAAGCAGAACTCAGCTGATGCACACAGAGGGAGCATTTAAACCAGCCCTAGGCAGAGAGGAATCGTCTATCCCAGAGGAAGGAACTTAAGTTTTGGCAAGCCTTAATGTCATGAACTAAAGGTCTCTGGGGTCCTAAATAAACTTGAAAGGCAATCTAAGCCACAAGGACTGCAACTCCTAGGCAAGTCCTAGTGCTGTTCTGGGCTCAGAGTCAGTGGACTTGGGGGTCACATGACCTAGTGATATGCCAGCTGGGCAGGCCGAGGGAGGGCCTGCACTACCCCTCCTCCAATCCCAGGAAGTGCAGCTCACAGATCCAAAAGATACTCCTTCCTTCTGCTTGAGGAGAAACGAAGGTATAATAAAGAGGATGTTGTTTTGCAACTTGGATACCAGCTCAGCCACAGTAGGATAGGGCACTGAGCAGAGTCCTCAGGCACACATTCCAAGTCCTAGCTCTCAGATGACCTTTCTAGATATACCCTGGACCAGAAGGGAAATCACTGCCTTGAAGGGAAGGACCTAGTCCTGGCAGGATTCACTACCTGCTGAGTAATGAGCCCTTGAGCCCTGAATAATCAGCAGCTGTAGGCAGGTAGTATACACTGTGGGTCTTGAGTGAGACTCAGAGCCATGCTGGCTTCGGGTGTGACCCAGCACATTCCCAGCTGTGGTAGCTATGGGAAGAGACTCCTTCAGCTTGAGAAAAGCAGAGGGAAAAATAAAGGAGGGGACTTTGTCTTGCAGCTTTCAAGTTTATTTAGGACCCCAGAGACATTAAGGCTTGTACCAGGCAGACTCTTGAGGTCCCTGATTTCAGGCCTTGCCACTTGGATGGCATTTCTGGACCTGCCCTGGGCCAGATGGGAGCCCACTGTCTTGAAGGCGAGTGAGTCCCAGGCCTGGCAGCATTCATGACAAGCTGACTGAAGAGCCCTTTGGCCTTGGCAGTAGCCTGACAGTATGCCCCAAGGCCCTGTGGCAATGGTGGCCATAAGGAGAGACTCCTGCTTATGGAAAGGGGAGGGAAAAGTAGGAAGGACATTGTCTTGTGGCTTGTGTGCCAGCTCAGCTGCAGTAGACTACAGCACAAGGTAGATTTCTAAGGTTTCCAATATCAGGCCATTTCCTCCAGACAACAACTCATCGCCCTGAAAGGAAGGATGCAAGCATGGCTGGCTGCAACACCTGTTGATTGTAGAGCCCTACGGCCTTAAGTCCACAGAGATGGTAGACAGGTAGTGGTTACAGTGGGCCTTGACCTAGTGCCATGCTGGTTTCAGGTCTGACCCAGTGCATTCCCAGCTGTGGTGGCAGCAGTGGCGCTTGTGTCCCACTACCCCCAGCTTTAGGCCACCCAGCACAGAGAGAAAGATTTTGTTTATTTGGGAGAAAGTAAGGGAAAAGAATAAGAGTCTCTGCCTGGCAATCTAGAGAATTCTTCTGGATCTTATTCAAGACCACGAAGGTGATACCTCTATGAGTCTGCAAGAGCCACAGTGTTACTAAGCTTGACATGGCCCCTGAAGCAGATATGACTGCAGTGACCAAAAAGTTAGACCACAACACCCAAATCCTTTCAAATACCTGGAAAATTTTCCCAAGAAGGATGGGTACAAACAAGCCCAGACTGTGAAGACTACAATATGTACCTGACTCTTCAATGCTCATACACTGATGAACATTCACAAGCCATCATGACCATAAAGGAAAACATGACCTTACTGAATAAGGGACAAAATAAGGGATCAGGGACCAATCCTGAGAGACAGAGATATGTGACCTTTCAGACAGAGAATTCAAAATAGCTGTTTGAGGAAACTCAACGCAATCCATGACAACACAAAGGAGAAATTCAGAATCCTATCAGATAAATTTAACAAAGAGATTGAAATAATTAAACATAATCAAGCAGGAATTCTGGAGTTGAAAAATGCAATTGACATACTAAAGAATGCATCAGAGTCTCTCTCTCTCTCTCTCTCTTATTATTATTATTATTTTTTGCAGACAGAATCTCTCTCTGTTACCAAGGCTGGAGTGCAGTGGTGCAATCTCAGCTCACTGCAACATCTGCCTCCCAGGTTTAAGTGAGTCTCATGCCTCAGCCTCCTGAGTAGCTGGGATTACAGACGTGCAACATCACACCCAGCTAATTTTTGTGTTTTTAGTAGAGACTGGGTTTTGCCATATTGGCCAGGCTGGTGTTGAACTCCCGGCCTCATGTGATCCTCCTGCCTCAGCCTCCCAAAGTGCTGGGATTACAGGCATGAGTCACTGCATTCAGCCTCAGAGTCTTTTAATAGCAGATTTGATCAAACAGAAGAAAGAAGTATTTAGCTTGAAGACAAGCTATTTAAAAATGCACAGATACAGGACACAAATGAATAAAAAAAGAAGAATGCCTACGGGATCTAGAAAATAGCCTCAAAAGGGCAAATGTAAGAGTTATTGGCCTTAAAGAGGAGGTAGAGAGAGAGAAAGGAGTAGAAAGTTTACTCAAATGGATCATAACAAGAACTTCCCAAATCTAGACAAACAAATCAATATTCAAGTACAAGAAGACTATAGAACACCAAGTGGAGTTAACCCAAAGAAGACTACCTGAAGGCATTTAATAATCAAACTCTCGAAGGTCAAGGAAAGAATCCTAATAGCAGTAAATAAGAAAAACAAGTAACATAAGCTCCAATACATCTAGCAGCAGACTTTTCAGTAGAAACTTTACAGGCCAAGAGAGAGTGGCATGACATATTTAAAGTTCTGAAGGAAAAAAAATTTTACCATTGAATACTATATCCAGCAAAAATATCTTTGAAACATGAAGGAGAAATAAAGACTTTCCCAGACAAACAAAATATGAGAGACTTCATCATCAACACAAGAACTGTCCTACAAGAAACGCTAAAGGGTGTTCTTCAATCTGAAAGAAAAGGACATTAATGAGCAATAAGAAATCATCCGAAGGTACAAAAGTCAGATAATTACTGGTAATAGTAAGTACACAAAAAATAAACATTATAACACTGTAATTGGGGTGTGTAAACTACTCCTAACTTATGTAGAAAGATGAAAAGAACTGTCCAAAAATAATAACTATGCCAACTTTTTTCTTTTTGACACAAGGTCTCACTCTGTCACCCAGGCTAGAGTGCAGTAGTACAATCATGGCTTACTGCAGCCTCAGCCTCCCTGGCTTAGGTGATCCTCCCACCTCAGCCTCCTGAGTAACTGAGACCATGGGTGCACAGCACCATGCCTGGCTAATTTTTGTATTTTGTGTCGAGATAGGGTTTCGCCATGTTGCCCAGCTGGTCAGAAACTCCTGGGTTCAAGTGATCTGCATTCCTCGGCCTCCCAAAGTGCTGGGATTACAGACATGAGCCACAGCACCTGGCCTGTAACAACTTTTCAAGACATAGATAGTATAATAAGATATAAACAGAAACACCAAAAAGTTAAAAAGTGAGGGATAAGGTTACAGTGCAGAGTTTTTATTAATTTTCTTTTTGCTTGTTTGTTCATGCAATCAGTTTGTTCATGCAAACAGTTGTCATCAGTTTAAAATAATGAGTTATTCCAGTGAGCCAAGATTGTGCCACTGCACTCCAGCCTGGCTGATAGTGCGAGACTCTGTCTCAGTAAATAAATAAATAAATAGTTATACAATATTATTTGCAAACCTCAGGGTAACCTCAAATCAAAAAACCTTTGACGGATACATGAATAATAATAAAGCAAGAAATTAAAACATACCACCAGAGAAAATCACCTTCACTAAAATGAAGACAGAAAGGAAGGAAAGAAGGAAGAGAAGACCACAGAACAACCAGAAAACAAATAACAAAATGGTAGGAGTAAGTCCTTACTTATCAATAATAATATTGAATGTAAATAGATGAAACTCATCAATCAAAAGACATAGAGTGGCTGAATGGATTAAAAAATATAAGACCCAATGATCTGTTCCCTACAAGAAACACATTCCACCTAAAAAGACAAACATAAACCGAAAATAAAGAAATGGCTTTTTTTTTGTTTCCATGCCAATGAAAACAAAAAGGAAGTAGGTGTAGCTCTATTTACATAAGACAAAATAGATTTCAAGACAAAAACTATAAGAAGAGACAAAAGAGGTCATTATATAAGAATAAAAGGGCTACTTTAACAAAAGGATGTGACAAGAGTAAATATGTACATCCCCAACACTGGAGCACCCAGATATATAAAGCAAATATTAGAGCTAAAGAGGAAGATAGACCCCAATACAGTACTAGCTGGAAACTTCAATACCCCACTTTCAGCATTGGACAGATCATCCAGACAGAAAATCAACAAAGAAACATCAGACTTAATCTACTCTGTAGACCAAATGGACCTAATAGATATTTACACAGCATTTCATCCAACAGCTGCAGAATACACATTCTTCTCAGCACATGAATCATTCTCAAGGATAGACCATGTTAGGCCACAAAATAAGTCTTAAAACATTTTTAAAAACTAATATAATATCAAGTATTTTCTCTGACCACAATGGAATAAAACTAGAAATCAATAACAAGAAGAACTTTGAAAACTATACAAGCATATGTAAAGATATTCTATGTTCATGGACTGGAAGAATCAATATTGTTAAAATGTTCATACACTGAAAGAATCAGTATTGTTACAATGTCCATACTACCCCAAGCCACCCATAGATTCAGTACAATCCCTATCAAAATACCAACAACATTCTTCACAGAAAAAGAAAAAGTAATCCTAAAATTTATATGGAAACACAAAAGACCCAGAATAGACAAAGTTATCCTGTGCAAAAAGAACAAAACTGGAGGAAGCACATTACCCGACTTCAAATTATACTACAGTGCTACAGTAACCAAAGCAGCATGGTACTTGCATAAAAACAGACACATAGACCAATGGAACAGTGTAAAAACTTAGAAAAAAATCCATACACCTACAGTGAACTCATTTTTGACAAAGGTGCCAAGAACATACACTGGGGAAAGGACGGTCTCTTCAATAATGGTGCTGGGAAAACTGGATATCCATATGCAGAAGAATGAAACTACACTCCTGTCTCTTGCCATTTACAAAAATCAAACCAAAATGGATTAAAGACTTAAACCTAAGACCTTAAACTATGGAACTACAAGAAAACATTGGGGAAACTCTTCAGGACATTGGATCAGGCAAAGATATCTTGAGTAATATCCCATAAGCATAGGCAACCAAAGGAAAATGGACAAATGGGATCACATTAAGTTAAAAAGCTTCTGCACTGCAAAGGAAA
This sequence comes from Papio anubis, assembly GCF_008728515.1. Taxonomy (NCBI): domain Eukaryota; kingdom Metazoa; phylum Chordata; class Mammalia; order Primates; family Cercopithecidae; genus Papio; species Papio anubis. The sequence continues at coordinate 90,248,506 of NC_044989.1, forward strand.
CAATCAACAAAGTAAAGAGACAATCCACAGAATGGAAGAAAATGTTTACTGCACTCTATCCGTCTGACAAGGGATTAATAACCAGAATATATAAGGAACTCAAACAACTCTACAGGAAAAAAATCTAATAATCCTATTAAAAATGGGCAAAAGATCTGAACAGACTTTGCTCAAAAGAAGACATACAAATGGAAAACAGATATGTGAAAAGGTGCTCAACATCATCAGAGAAATGCAAATCAAAACTACAATGAGCTATCATCTCACCCCAGTTAAAATGATTTTTATCCAAAAGACAGGCAATAACAAATGCTGGTGATGATGTGGAGAAAAGGGAATCCTCGCACACTCTTGGTGGGATATAAATTAGTACAACCACTATGGAGAACAATTTGGAGACTCCTCAAAAAACTAAACATAGAGCTACCACATGATCCAGCAATCCCACTGCTAAGTATATACCCAAAAGAAAGGAAATCAGTATAATGAAGAGATATCTGCACTCCCATGTTTATTATAGCACTCTTCACAGTCACCGAGATTTGGAACCAACTTAAGTGTCAATCAGCAGATGATTGAATAAAGAAAATGAGGTACATATACACAGTGGAGTAGTATTCAACCATAAAAAGGAATGAGGTCCTGGCATTTGCAATAATATGAATGGAACCAGAGGTCATTACGTTAAGTGAAATAAGTCAGGGATAGATAGATGAACCTTGCATGTTTTCATTTACTTGTGGGAGCTAAAAATGAAAACAATTGAACTCGTGGAGATAGTAGAATGATGGTTACCAGAGGTTGCAAAAGGTAGTGAGGGAGTGAGGAAGAAGTAGGATGGTTAATGGGTGCAAAAAATAGTTAGAAGAATAAATAAGACCTAGTATTTGATAACACAACAGGGTGACTGTAGTCAATAATAATTTAATTGCACATTTTTAAATAATTAAAAGAGTATAATTGGATTATTGTAACACAAAGAATAAATGCTTGAGGGGATGGATATCCTATTTACCCTGATGTGATTATTATGCATTGCATACCCATATCAAAAGATCTCATGTACCCCATAAATATATACACCTACTACGTACTCACAAAAATTAAAAATAATTTTTAAAAACTATAAATAAATAAGAAAATGACAAACTACTCAAAATAATGGCCAAAATAGTTAAACAGACATTTTACAATTTAAAAAAAATCACAAATGACCAATAAACACATTAAAAGATGCTCAATATTTTTAGTACAAATTCAGACCTCAAAGATATACTACTTCATCCTCATAAAAAAAGGCTAGAATTTAAAACACTGACCATACGAAATATTGATGAGTTGACAAGGAGTTGGAGCCACAGGTACTCCTTTTCTTTTTTCTTTTTCTTTCTTTCTTTTCTTTTTCTTTTCTTTTTTTTTTTTTTTTGAGACCAAGTCTCACTCTGTTGCCCAGGCTGGAGTACAATGGAGTGATCTCAGCTGACTGCAACCTCCTCCTCCTGGGTTTCAGCAATTCTCCTGCCTTAGCCTCCCAGGTAGCTGGGACTACAACTTCCACCACCATCATGCCCAGCTAATTTTTGTATTTTAAGTTGAGACAGTGTTTCACCATGTTGGCCAGGCTGGTCTGCAACTCCTGACATCAGGAGTTCCTGGACGTCTGGAACTCCTGACATCCACCCACCTTGGCCTCCCAAAGTGCTGGGATTACAGGCATGAGACACTGCACCTAGCCACCACTGATACTCTTATACTTTGCTGACAGGAGCGTAAAACCATGCAACAATTTTGGAAAACAAGTTGCCAACTTCTTATAAATTGACCTACCTTTTGACCTAGTCCTTTCACTGCTAGGCATTTACTCAAAGCCAGAGAGTTGAAAACAAATGTCCACACGAAGAGTGGTGTAAAAGAATAGCTGCTCTATGCATCATAGACAAAAACTGGAAACATCTCAAAAGTCCATGGAAAGCCTGTTATTCATGAGTTGAAATACTACTCAACAACAGAAAGGAACAATCTGTTGATTTCTCACAACAACATGGATTAACCTCAAAAACATTATGTTGAGAGGAAGAAGCCAAGTAAAAGAGTATATACTATGTGATTCCATTTATATGAAGTTTGAAACAGGACACAACCAACGTATGGGATGAAAGTCAGAACAGTGGATACCTCTTGAGTGGGAGGAACTGGTTAGAAAGGGACATAAATGAATTTTCAGGAGTTATGGAAATGTTTTACATTTTCATTGGGGTGGTGGTTAAATGAATGTATATATTTGTCAAAATTTATGCAACTGAGCATTTACAGTCTGTACATGGGACATGTCAGGGTGTAGTGAGGGGCTTAAGGGTGAGCTCAGTCAGGACCAGGACATTCAGGTGACCCACAGGCTGGAGACATCTGGTGATACTTGGGTTATAACCCTATTCAAGCAGTTTTATAGTGAGCTTTTACCTAGAGCACTTTTGCATGTTATTTAATAGTGGCAATAACTCTGAGAAGTATTATGATCTTGGTTTTCTTTCTTTTTTGTTTATTATAGAGACAAGGTCTTGCTCTGTCGCCCAGGCTGGAGTGCAGTGGCACAATCATGGCTCACTGCAGCCAGGCCTCTGGGGCTCAAGTGATCCTCCTGCTTCAGCCTCCACACCTGGCTAATTTTTAAAAAATTTTTGTAGAGATGAGGGCTCTTGCTCTGTTGGCCAGGTTTGTCTTGAACTCATGGCCTAAAGTGATCCTTCCACCTGAGCCTCCCAAAGTGCTGGGATTATAGGCATGAGATACTGTGCCCAGCCATGATTTTCTAAATGAATGAAATGAACTTCAGGGAGCTTCAGGAGCTGGTACAGAATCACTTGGCTATTAAATGATGTAGCTGGACCTCATCCCTGAGAGTTATGATTTCAAACTACAGACTCTTGTCCCTTTCCACTTGCAAATGTCCTATCTGAAAATCAGCTCTGTCTGCAGCTGGCCCCCTTCCCCTCTGCTCCCTGCAGCACAATGTTCTGAATTGAGTTTCTCAGAAGGGGCGTGGGGGAGGCATACTTTCAGCAGGAGGTTCGCCCTGGTCTGAAAGGGGTACAAGTTCTGTCGAAGAGTTTGATGTTAAAGATAACTATAATTTTAAAGTTCTGCCCTTCTGGAGTGGATGGACTCTGTGTTTAGCAGAGAACTTTGGTCTGTGTTTGGAGAGCCAAAGGTGAACCCTGGATGCACTTGGAGTGGCAGGAGGTCAGGAGAAGTGAAATCCTTCACAGAAGATAGCAACAGAACTGTGGGCATTGGGGGCTGGCAGATAGAGAACAATCATAAGCAGCAAGCCAGGCCTGGGGATCCTGCCCTATCGGGTGGTGAGGCTGGGGTGTGTTGACAATGCCATCTCATGTTCAGTGGCTCTGCTGTGATCCTTTAATCACTATTTCGAAAGTCATCCATTCTTCCCAGTTAATTCCACCACACCTGCTTCTATGAGGTTTTGTGGCTCTCACAGAGAGAAGGAGTGTGGGGACTTACAGGCTTTCTTCACACACCGTGGGTGAACATAGAGACACCCAGTTTGTACCCTGGGGCCATCTCGGCTCACCAAAACCTCTGCCTCCCCGGTTCCAGCAATTCTGCCTCAGCCTCCCGAGTAGCTGGGATTACAGGCATGTATCACCATGCCCAGCTAATTTTGTATTTTTAGTAGAGACGGGGTTTCTCCATGTTGGTCAGGCAGGTCTCAAACTCCCGACCTCAGGCGATCTGGCCGTCTTGTCCTCCCAAACTGCTGGGATTACAGGCGTGAGCCACCATGACCACCCAGTAATCATTTTTAGGAAGAAAAATAAAACAAAGTACAGAAACAGTAAGCAAAGGAGGTACAGGTGGCTTTCAGGAGGCAAATGCTATTTTAGATAAGATGGTCAAAAAAGACCTCTCGGATAAGGAACCATGCGTGCAGAGGCCTCAACACAGAAGAAGAAATAAGCCAGGTGGATCTCTGGGGTAGAGTATTCTAAGAGAGAAGAATAAATGGGAAGTACATATTAAACTAATGTATTTCATAAAGAACTAAAAGTAGAACTACCCTTTGATTCAGCAATCCCACTACTGGGAAAAAAAGTCATTACACGAAAAAGGTACTTGCACACGCATGTTTATAGCAGCACAATTTGCAATCCCAAAATCGTGGAAGCAACCCAAATGCCCATCAATCAATGAGTGGATAAAGAAACTGTGATAGATACATAGATAGATAGATAGATAGATAGATAGATAGATAGATAGATAGATAGAGATATATGGTGGAATACTACTCAGCCATAAAAAGGAATTAATTAACAGCATTTGCAGTGACCTAGATGAGATTGGAGACTCTTATTCTCAGTGAAGTAACTCAGGAATGGAAAACCAAGCATCTTATGTTCTCACTGATACGTGGGAGCTAAGCTATGAGGACACAAAGGCATAAGAATGATACAATGGACTTTGGGGACTTGGGGGGAAGGGTGGGTGGGGGATGAGAGATAAAAGACTACAAATAGGGTGCAGTGTATATGGCTTGGGTGGTGGGTGCAACAGGATCTCACAAATCTCCACTGAAGAACTTACTACATGTGACCAAGCACCACCTGTACCCCATTAACTGGTGGAAAAATAAAAAATAAATAAATAAACGAATATACTTCAGAATATGTCGGCAGTGAGTTTTCATCAGTTTCAGATAAGGGCCCAGGTGCTCTAGGGAGCGTAAACAGCAAAACACTGAATCTTTACTTTAAGGTACTCATGGGATGGTTAAAACATACACCTCTGGAAAGACCCCCGAGGCGTCATGCAGATCAGGGGTCTGGGCTACAGGTCCTCATGGAGTTTAGAAGAGAGGGTTATTGAGGGCTGGTATGGACAGTCCTCGATGTCTTCATGGAACAAATTGTCCAAGAGCCTCGCTTTGAGGAGATTTTTGTAGGAACTAAGGGGTGCAGATGGGGAGAGAGAGACTTAGAAGTGGAGCATGGGGTGGTGAAAGGACAAACTTCAGAGTGTCCAAGGCCTGTTTATGCCTTAGAACAGACTAGAATCCTTACCATTGCCTACTAGGTTAGCAATTTCTAGCCCCAGCCTAGCTCCCTGTGCTCCAACCACAGGCCTGCGTTGAAAGAAAACTAAACTCCTGTGACTTATAATAAACACTGCCAAGGAGGGAAGGCGAAGATATCAGTGTGACTCCACTGGGGCCTAAGGAAGATGTGTCTTGACTCCAGACACAGACATACTGATCTCTTGGCAGGAAGTCCCTTGGAGTGGAGGTGGAACGCTCAGGTGGGGCAGCTTGAGGTCACTGGTCACTAAGATCTTTCCTCTGCTCTGACTCCAAGCAAGTCAAGTTCCCTGAGTCATCTGACTGTGTCAACTGTCCCTGGGAAAGAATGCAGCCATAGCTGCATTCCATACAGTAGGGAACAGATCCATTCCCTACTGTAGTGAGTGCCTGGGTATTTTATCTATCTGTTTTACGAGTTCTGTCCACTACCCACCAACACACAAAAGTACACGTTTCCCTTGCAGGCACGCCGTTGGGATTCCTGTGCTGAGTTCCAGCATGTGGTGTGTGTTCCCCCAGGCAAGCAGGGAAGTGTTAATTCCACACACCAGTCAATCATACAGGTAAAAGGTCCGCAACAAACAACAGGATGACAGGAAGTGGACGTTAAAGCAGGCCCAGAAGACTTAGAACTTCTCCCGTCTCACCCCTTGTAGATTAGACATTGGCAATAGGCAACCTTTACTGGGTACCTGTCAGGGGTCAGACTCCACCTCAGCTTGATTGATAGGTGAAGGAAAATAAATTTTTCCTTAGAGTGAAACACCTGGAGAGTCTTGAAAAACCAGACCTTCACTAATTTGAGAGCAAGAACCAAACGGATTATTTGCCTTGTCAAGATTCCTTCCAGTCCGGGTGTGGTGGCTCACACGGTAATCCTAGCACTTTGGGAGGTTGAGGCGGGCAGATTGCTTGAGTCTAGGAGTCCGACACCAGCCTGGGCAAAATGGTGAAATCCGGTCTCTGTTTAAAAAAAAAAAAAAAAAAAAAAAAAAGAATTTCCAGAGCAGTCAGGTGTGTATAAAATGCCGACCCCTGGTGGATATTTCCTGAACTACTCTTTTAGCTACACATGAGGGAGACCCAGAGGCAAGACGTCAAAGCCAATCTTCCCTCTTTTTAAGCTTTCTCAGGTTTAAAGCTAAGAACCCAATAGATGAGTTTCATTATCTCCAGAAACTTTTATGAGAGAACTGGGCTTAATATCAAGCATGTTGAGATTTGCTGTTGTGGCTTAGGGATTTCATAGTTATGTGAAGAGAAAACACAAGATTATTTGGTTTCCCCAAGATGTGCAAGAATTTTACCCCACTTTGACACCCCCTGTTGAAGCCCAACTTATGTTCCCCCAAAAACGAAGCTTGAAATGTGTTTTAGCCAGCCTGTGAGTGAGAAAATAGAAAATCTACCTTCAACCCACATTAACATGTAGTCAAAATGTACTGCTGATGCAGTAGGGAGCTTTTCTTTGAAGTTAAAGACCATCTCCCTCCTTTGTATTGACAGACACTGCCAGGGCCAGGCAAGAGAGCTGGGAGGACTTGATCTCAGGGTCCCTGACTCAGCACTTATGTGGTCCAGAGGGCCTCAGCCCTAGCATCCTGATGTCCTTGTCCCACACCCAGATCAAGTGAATCAGAACCTCTGGATAGAGGAGGTAGGGCACTTTTGGTAAAAAGCTCCTGCAGGTCAGCCTGATGAGGACACATATCTAGTTTAATTCCCTCCTTTTATGAAAACTGAGGCCTAGGGCGGGAGGTTACTTGACCAAGGGCCCCCCAGTGAGTTTGTAGGAAAACTCTGACTCACCAAAGAAAGACTTGAATTCAGCCTTGAATTTTCAAATAGTTGTCCTTGATTCTGTCGTGTTGTAGTAGGTCAGGCTCAGAAGTGACAGAAGAAACCACACTCGTCTTGAGGCTTGCTTGTCTTCCCTCTCTGTGCTTTTCTTTCCCATCTCAGCCCCTCCACCTCCCGGTCACCTGTGCACCGCCTCCCAGTTAAACAAAAGCCTCACTTAAGCATGAACCCCAGGCCTGGCTTTCCTAATCCATGGCCCCTGCTTTGTGCTGTATAAATGAACCAAAGATGGCCTCTGTATGCTGGCCCCTTGATTATTAATTTCTTCACTGTAGGCTGAGACCAGACCTGCAAAACCCCACCAACCAAAGTCAAATGTTTGCATATCCATTTGCTTTGAACATAGCCCCACTAAGCCTCTGTTAATCCATTTAAAACCTGCCTGCTCTGTACACTCCATGAAACTGTACCCAATATCTGCTGGCCAAGGAAAAGCCCCAAGCCATAAAGGCCCCAAGCCACTGTAGCCCAAAGGAGCTCTCTGACCTAGATATTCCCTGCTGTGCTGCTGGGTGACTTCACCTGGCCCTGTAAGCCCTCTTTCCAATTCTCTTCTTTCCTATGAGTCCTCTTGCCCTCCTTTCCTTCTGAGTAGGATCCCATCTCCACACTATAGCCTCCTTGACTGACTCCTGCTGTAAAGGACATTCCCCAGTGTAAACCTGTTAAAGCATCACCCAGAAAGCATGTGTGTGCTACCGCCACCTCGTGGTCATATCTTTTTCCTTAATCAACCCCCAAATCTCTGAAAAAGCCTTCACTCTAGGCCTTTCCCCTCTTCTAGGCTTGCTTTACAACATTCCTGATCCAAGTCCCCAGTCTTCTCAAATTTGCTGGCCAGTCGAATAAATTAATCCCTATTGATATATCAGTGGCCAATTCATTTATTCACTGGGCAAATATTCACTGAGCACCCAGTATATCGCAAGCAATGGCCTTGGCCCTTGAGATACACTGTAGAACAAAACAGACAAAAATATCTGCATGGATTGAGCTGACGTTCTAGCAGTGTGATGATGGTTTAAAGTTTTTTCTTAGGAATATTTTAGGGAACACTTTAAATCAAAGTAAGGAAGTGTTTTTACTTGTTTGTTTGTTTGTTTGAGACAGGGTCTCACTATCACCCAGGTTGGGGTGCAGTGGCATGATCTCAGCTCACCGCAACCATCACCTTCCGGGTTCGAGCGATTCTCATGCCTCAGCCTCCCGAGTAGCCGGGATTACAGGCGTATACCACCACGCCCGGCTAATTTTTTTGCATTTTCAATAGAGACAGGGTTTTGCCATGTTGGTCAGGCTAGTCTTGAACTCCTGGTCTCAAGCGCTCTGCCCACCCCAGCCTCCCAAAGTGCTGGGATTACAGGCGCGAGCCACCATGCCCGGCTAGGAAGTGTTGGAAGTGTTAAATGTTAAGAGGGGAGTTTTTGCTGTCATCAGTGGGCTAGTGGGATAGAGAGTAAGGAGATGGGCTAGGTTTATAATTAGGAGAATCCCTTTATGCTAGTGCATATGCCAGAACTTATGCACTGTAAGATTGATGCATTTTATTTTATTTTATTTTATTTATTTTGAGATAGAGTTTTGCTCTTCTTGCCCACGCTGGAGTGCAATGGCATGATCTCAGCTCACTGCAACCTCCACCTCCCAGGTTCAAGTGATTCTCCTGCCTCAGCCTCCCGAGTAGCTGGGATTACAGGTATGCACCACCACGCCCGGCTAATTTTGTATTTTTAATAAGGACGGGGTTTCACCATGTTGGTCAGGCTGGTCTCGAACTCCTGACCTCAGGTGATCCACCTGCCTTGGCCTCCCAAAGTGCTGGGATTACAGGCATGAGCCACCACACCTAGCCAATGCATTTTAAAACAGTGCTTCTCTAATTTAATGTGCATGGGAGGTCTGGTTAGGATGATGACTTTAAGTCAGGAAGTCAAACCTGAGATCTGAGAATCTGCATTTTAACTCCACAAGCATGCTGATGGTGCTGATACATGAACCACACTTAGAGCAATAAGGCTTTAAAGCAGATTCCTTTGAGCTGACTCTTCCAGGACTAATAATAATGATAATATGCTACTCACCACAGAAGGCTATTGCAAAGATGAAGTAACTTTGCAATAACTCAGCATTGCCTATTATTTGCATCTAGTGGTGGGAAAACCAAGGCTCTGAGGTGTTAGCTAGCTTGCTTATGAGCACCCATTGCAAGCAGGAGAGTCAGAGTGTGACTGCAGAGTCCCAGAGTTCACCCATGTGACTATTTTGCTGCCTTGCCTGTTTCTAACCTGTAGCTTGCTGCTTGACCTAGTTTGCAAGAAGAGTCTTAGCCTTGGGCTTTACCTTCTGTAACATGAAGGGAGGCTGCATATAGACCCACACAAATATAAGCTGCTATTGTTGTCATTAAGCCTTGATGAGTTTTCTGCCTTGAACCTCCTCCTTCTACCAGGATTAAAAATATATCAACCACACATGCCCTTTTATCACTCACACAGCACTTCACGTATGTCATTACATTCCATCCCTGTATTGTCCATGTGGTACAGGTGTGGCTACTCACTTTTTTTTTTTTTTTTTTTTTTGAGACAGAGTCTAGTTCTGTCACCCAGGCTGGAGTGCATGGGTGCAATCTCAGCTCACTGCAACCTCTGCCTCCCGGGTTCACATGATTCTTCCACCTCAGCCTCTCAAGTATCTGGGACTACAGGCACCTGCCACCACGCCTGGCTAATTTCTGTATTTTTAGTAGAGACGGGGTTTCAGCATGTTGGTCAGTCTGTTCTCAAACTCCTGACCTCAGGTGATCCACCCACCTCAGCCTTCCAAAGTGCTGGGATTACAGGTGTGAGCCACCGCACCCTGCCAGCTACTCCGGTTGTACATACAAGGAAGAGAAAATTCAGAGATGTTGGGTGACCTCATTAACGTCATAGGATCCTAGATCTAGAGAAGACCTTGAATGTTTTCTCCAGTTTGTTGCCTTTTAGCCTACTTAGTTTAGTTTGCTTTTAGCAATGAAGCCTCCCTTTCAAACAAAGTCCCATGGGAGGTCCAAGTTGTAAAGAAGAGGGCTCTGTTGGGAACAGGGTTCAAGGGATGAATCCTGGCCCATTTATCCTTCCCTCTGCAGGGCTTCCCATTTCCAGAGACCTCAGAGAGAAGGGTCCAAGGAGCTCTGTTTGGAAAATCCCCATCCAAGTCAACACTCGCCTCAAATAAATGAGGAACAGGCCCCAAAAAGGGAGGTGACTTGGCCAAAATCAGACAGCAAGTGCATGACTTCTTAGACTCCAGAGACCAAGCCCAGAATCTAACAGAAACAACCTGGGCAGGTGAAAGGACCACACTCCTCAGTCGCCTGTTTACTGAGGTGTGTTTGATAAGTGGTCACTCATGGTCTTGCACTCCCACCTACGGGGCCAAATTCAATACTCCATTCACTAATCTCATAATCTCCCAGATGCTCCTTTCCTTACACCCTGGTTGTTGGGGGGCAAGTCTTTTTATTTTCTAGGTATTGTGAAATAAAATATACATGCAGAAAACTGTGTAACTACATCCATGCCAAGAAATAGAATGCTGTCTGAACCCTAAAAGCCCCCAGGTGCTGCTGCCCGCCACTGTGTCTCCCAGGGGCCAAGTTTCACTGGGCCTTCAGAGAGAGCATGGCCTTGCTTCTCTCTGCATCACCAGTTCCCACAGCCCTCCACACAACAGCCCCATGTTGCCCATTTTGAACTTTGTATAAATGGAATCGCACTGTATGCATGCTTTTGTGATTCTTGTACCCACATTATGTTTGTAAGGTTCATCTGTCTTGTGAGGTGCAGCTGGCTGTAATTCATTCATTTTCTTTGCCAAGGAGCATTGTGTTGTGTGCAGATAGATGATGTACAAATTCTTTCTGTGATGGGTGCTTGGGTTGTTTCCAGTAGAGGCTATTGTGGACAGTGCTGCCCCACATCTCTTTTGCAGACAGATTTGCTCTCATGTTATCCAGGGAGAGGAAGACTGAAGGAAGAAAGAAACTCTCAGAGAAGAGGCAGCCAGGCCCCAGCCTCTGGGGTGCGAAAGACACCTTGATCTTTCAATTTCCCCAGCACTCTATACTCAAAGCCTGTCAAGGCCAAGGACATAGTCAACAATATAGGCATTTTCAATATTTTATTGTAAAACAGAGCTGAAGTGACAGGAAGTAGGGATCTTTGCAGCCAACATATACAGCACTCATTCGCTGAGTACCTGCCGAGCCAGGCTAGGTGCTCGGCCCTGCGTATACGAGTCTTTTTTCCTGCTCTGCAGAGCTCCCAGCCTGGTGGGGGAGACAGGCAGAGGCACAGTCATCTTTCATACAAGTCTCCAAGTGCCAGAAACTCTACAATGTCAAGGAGTAATTCATTCCTTCAGCAGAGGAGGAAGGAACCCCCAGGAGCCACATTTGCTCGGAGCCTTAGGAGCTGAGAAACTTCTGCTAGGAGGTAAAGTACTGCAGGGAGCTGTAAAAAAATCTGGAGTGGAGATGGAGCTCGGAGCCTGGGCAGCAGTGCCTGGACAAAGGAGTCCAGATTATGGAAGTGTTTTAAAAGGAAAAAAAAAATTGTGGGGCCAACATAGTATCATAACTTTTAATTTTTACAAATTGGGACATCACAAAAAAGAAGAAAAAAATGGGAAAGCTACCATTTACTTTCACCATCATTTCACAAATGCAGGACTATTTTAAGCCCCCAGCCTCTCCCAAAAGAACATAATCTCCAAATGAAGTGCTCTCCTTCACGTGGACTGAAAAAGAAATCAGGAAATCCTTAATTTTCATTCTCCACAAACTCTTAAAAACCTTCCTCACGGACTGGCATTTGTTTGTAAAACAGGGTGTGGGAGCCACTTGGTGGGATTCATCAAGGGGCCTGATGTATCTGGGGCATGGGAACGTGGAATGAGGGAGGAGGAGGCAGTGGGGAGAGGAGAGCAGGCTGGGCAGGTGGTCGGGGTTTGATCCCGAATGCAGAGGCGACACGGAAGGGCTTTGCGCAGGGGCTGCTGTGCTCTGATTCACACACTAGAAAGACCATTTTGGAGGCAGCATGGAGGCTGGTCAGTTGAAGAGGAGGCAGAGTCCTGTGACCAGGTTCTTGTGACTCCTTCTGAGGATCCATCCCTCAATGACTTGTCCTCAGTGCCCCCATAGTTGGGAGCCCTGGGGCAGGGGGACTGGCAGTCCCTGCAGTCCTTGCCATGCCAGAATGGAAACAGGCAGGCCTGGGCAGTACTACTCATCCTCCTGGAAGTAGAATTTGGTGACCATGACACCCTTGTCAGGCATATTGGTGAGACTGACGGGCTGGTCTGCTTCCATTGCTGTGCAGAGGAACCAGCCCGGGCAGGCGGCAGACTCGAAACTGGTGGTGGGGCCGCTGTCTGAGCGGACGAAGGCGAAGCGCTTGTCCTGTTTTCTGTTCTTGCTCAGGTCAGTGATGTTAACTGCCTGGAAATCAAAAGATGGGTAGGTGAGAGCTGAGGCCTAGGAAGTCCTGTGCTGCCTCCCTCTCCACTCCACACCATGACATGGCCCTCTGGACAGCCCAGAGTTAGTACAGGGGAAATGCTATATCCTAAAAGCCCCCAGGGGCTCCTGTCTGCCACTCTGTGGGACTCTGGGACCCAGGTTTATTTATTTATTTATTTATATTCCCCAGACAGAGTCTTGCTCTGTCCCCCAGGCTGGAGTGCAGTAGTGCAATCTCAGCTCACTGCAACCTCCACCTCCTTGGTTCGATTCTCCTGCCTCAGCCTCCTGAGTAGCTGGGATTACAGGCATGGACCACCACACTCATCTAATGTTTCGTATTTTTAATAGAGACAGGGTTTCACCATGTTGGCCAGGCTGGTCTCAAACTCCTGACCTCGTGATCTGCCCACCTCGGCCTCTCAAAGTGCTGGGATTACAGGCGTGAGCCACCGCACCTGGCCTGGTCCAGGTTTCTTAGGACAGCAAAGACACAAAGAGGCTGTCCCACTGTCACACCTTGATTTTGGGAAATCTGGCCGCTCTGGCCTCGGACCAGTAAGTCTCATAAATACACAGCACCATCAGCAGAAGCCAAGGCCTGTAGAGCTGGTGTTCTGTCAGGGTTTGAGCTCTGAGGAGATGAGGTGGTGGTGTGTTCCATGCAATGTCCTAGCCATCCCCACTCCTCATAGAACAGGCAGTCACCCTCCAGAACAGTGTCCCTGTCTACTGGTAAGGGATGTGATAGTGCCACAGTATGGCCACTCACATTGAGGTTAAGGTTGCATCCAGCAAGCCCCTGAGACAAAGCCATGTTTTCCCAGGGCTGGGAAACCCACTAACATTACATGAGATCAAGGAGCACAGGGCTCTGGGTGGGGCACCAACTAATCAATGTGAGTCGATAAGGATTGGAAGAGAAAGGTCCTGAGGATGGGCTTTGCTAGAAGAGGGCAGGTCCGAATGGGTTGGTGGCCTTTGAGCAAGGGAGTAGCACACAGAGATTCGGGTCCTGTGGGAGACCGTTAGAGTGGTGGGCCCCAGTGCCTGTGCCTCCTGGTGTCCACATTCCTATGCAGTCCCCTCTCACAAGGGGCTAGACTTAGCCACGTGAGTGGCTTTGGCCAATAGGATGATGTAAGCAGAAGTTATAATAAGCACCTGCATGTTGAGACTTGTCTTTTTTGGAATAATCCCTTTTGAAGTCAGCCACCATGCTGTAAGGAAGCTCAAGCTGACTCTTAAACACTGAGAGATCACAGGGAAAGAGAGCCTGGAGAATGAGGGACCATCTCAGATGCCCAGCGCAAGCCAGGCACTCTGCTGAATGCAACTGCCAAAGTGAGCCCAGTGTGTTCCACCACGTAGAACAGAACTAACTACCCAGCTAATCCTGTTCAAGCCATAGAATCGTAAGCACAAATTTTGGTTTTTCAAGCCACTGGGTTTTGGGGTGATTTGATATCCAAAACAGGTTTTTACCTCCAGCTGGAGTCTGGTCTCATCACCAGACTTGACACAGGACAGGCACATCTTCCCTCCATGGATTCCCAAGAACAGAGCATGGGGTTCAATGGGTACCACATCTATCTTTTCTGGGGAAGAGCAGAGGGGAGGGTCAGGTTAATAGAAGAGGAGGCAGCAATAATGAAGAGACCTTGGGTATTTTTCTGTCTCCCCTGGTCCCACAAAACTAAAATCCCAAGGTCAGAAAGGCAGAGAGGTCTCATCTTCCTGGTCTGCATCTAAACAGAAGATTAAACCAAGCACACTATCCAGTTACTCCTAGAGGCCTGAGTCTCCTGGATGTTGTTCCACGTGATTTCCATCTTTCCCTCACTTTCCCCAGGATGCCTATGCTCCAGGTCAATAGGTGTGTTGCTGAGGAGCAGGGAAAATGGCGCAAGGCCATGAGTGGGGCTCCACAGCAGCCTGGGGGTCTCTGAACCTCCTCTTTCCCTAAAAGGCCTCTATGCTCTCATGTAGCAACAAAAATCTCAGCCTCCTTGTGCTTCAGTGTGTTCATTAGGAGAACTACCAGGACAGGAAAGGTGGGTCTCATCCACTTTCAGAGTGAGGCAGGGGAGACAGAATGAGGGCATAGGGAAGGTGGGAAGGTGGAGGTAATACCATCCTACAACACCAAACAGGGGAGTGAAAACATCCTAGAAGGCTGGAACTAAAAGAATCGCACTTCCCGTCATCCAACTGACATCATCCCACTGAAGGGAAAGCTGAGGAACAGAGTGGGTGAAGCTTCTTCAAGTTCATCCATCTTGTTTAATACATGGACGAGAATATGGCTGAGTATGGTGTCCAGGAATAAGAGACATAGCCCAGCCTTATACATGGTGGATTAATTTGGGATTGAGTTAGGGTTTGAACAACATAGGAACATGGAGGCTTAATAGGCACTGGAGGAAGGGAACTGTCAACCTTGCCTTCTGGTATTTGCCCTTCCCAGCTGTGGCCCTGGGACTGCTATGCCTATAGTCACTGACCCCTGACCTAGACTCTACCTCTCCATGCCCTCTTCAGGCTGCCCTCATATGTGCCCTTTAGTAGCCAGGCCCTCCCAGCTTCAAACTTGAGTACAAAGACCCAATAAGGATTAGGACGTTGCACCTAGGGTTTGTGCAGGCAGGCCATGCTGCTGCAGACAGAGGGGCAAGGTGACCCAGCGCCCACACACATTGGCTTTCCTGGCAAGCGCTCACCTTCTAAATTGACATTTGGTCCTTGCAAGTATCCAGCAACTAGTTGGTTGTTCCTCAGATAGAAGGTCTTCTGGTTAACATCCCAGATTCTGAAAAGGAAAAGGACTCAGCTGTAGTGCACAGCTGCTATGGGCCCGGCCTTGTGCTTAGCACCTTCCTGTGTCCCCCAGAACTTGTTAAATTTGCATCCAGCTCTTCCCGGGGTATGGTATATTAGTATACCCATGGCATACATGGATGAGAAGACTGAGGCTGACACTGGTTAAGAGGCAGGCCCAACCCTCACAGCTGGTGAGCAGTGAGCCCACATTTGACTCCCCTCCTCACTTGCTTCCCATCTTAGATTCCCAGGGCAGGCACTTCGGTTTCAGCAAAGCACACTGCAGAGCAGCAACATCCAAACAAACTTTCTGGGATGCAAAAATGTTCTATAGCTGCACTGCCCAATAGGGTGGCTGCTAACCACGTGTGGCTGTTGAGCTCTTGCAATGTGGATAGTGTGACCAAGGGTCTCGATTTTAAATTTTCTTCTCTTTTCATTCAATTAAGTATACATTTAAATAGCCACCTGAGACTAATGGCTACCACAGCACCTAGTTAGAAGTTTCAAGAGACAGAACACCTTGCAGCTAACTCACTCTGAGCCTTAGACCAGGAAGGTCTGTCCCTAGAGCCTTTCCTCCATTAGCTGGTGACCTGCTCAGAGTCCTGCAGGAGCAGCTGCCCTTGGGAACAAGCAGGCTTCCTCTTTACCTCAGCCAGTGGCTTGCTTCTGGGTCCCAATCCTTTCTTCTTGGTAAAGAGCCTCTCTGGTTGAGAGCAGGACTCAAAGCTGTGAGATGTAATAAACAGAGCCCCAGCCAGCATGTCCTGGGACCTGTGCCTCATATCCTCACCTGTGAAGTGTGGCTAACTCTACCCACCTCATCAGGTGGCTCTGAAAAGCCCACACGCTCAACGAGGAGTGGCCGGGCAAACCAAAGTGCTTTGCATATGGCAGCATTGGCCTGTTTGTGATTATCCTAGTTTCTAGATTTAGCTTCAATCTGGAGGGATTAGACATTGCCTGCTGGGGCCTCCAGGGGGATCTCCTGGAGCTTCTAGCTGATCAGAGCAGGCAGAGGCAACCTGGGGAAGCAGACAGTCCCCTTTTCTGGAAGGGAGAGACTTGTCACTCATATGCCCACAGAACCTGACTTGCAGCCTCAACCCAGACAAACATAAAGGTCAGATTGGGGGAGAAGTCACCCCAACATGATTTCACTGCTGGAATGTCACACGGCAGAGGGCATGTACAAGCAGTCCTGTCATTTCTGTCAGCATCACATCTTTACAATAGGGACGGTCTCACAAAGCCCTGATTCCATTTTCAAATCACAGTGATTTTCAGGCATTTTACAATGCACAGAATCCTGTTATGCTATTATCTGTGCATTTAACTTTCACAACAACCCGGTAAGGCACACACGGAATTATCGTGAATCTCATGTCACAGATGTCACAGGTGGGGAAACCAAGGCCCCTGGAGAATGGGACCCTCTGACGTGTCAGCACAGACAGGCATTGCTCGTATCAGTCTGGGCCTTCAGGCTGTGCCCTGGTGCCCCTCTCTGCTTCTCTGTCAGCACATTCAGCTGGGCCTGAATCGCAGCCGCACTCCTTGGCATGCATCTATTACTCACTGGGTTGCTGAGTCTCTGGGAAAGTTAGACAGCCCTCCGGTCGTACCATCCACATCTGCGATATTTTGAAATACAGGTCCTGAAGCCCATGCACGTAACAGCCTCTTTCTTGAATAATGGACATCCTCCCCAGCCCAAACCCAGTTCTCAGGCCCTGTAGGGCCTGGCAGCCCCCAGCAGCTGTGATATGTTTCCAGTCTCCAGCTAATCCACCCTCACCTCCTCCTCCTTGGGGTAGCCTTACCTGAAGGCTTGCATCTTGCTGGGTTTTCTCCCAGAGGGCCGGCCGACCGTCTCTGAATGGAACAGGAAGAGGAGGAGACAGATTAGGTGACTGCCGAGGCCCCTGCAGATTTCCATTCTGTGACTGCAGCAAGACAATGGACTGCCATTGCGGGCCCAGAGTTGCGGTTTATAAAGAAATAGTCACTCACCCAAGCTAGGCGTCTGCCACCCTGCCCCACTCTGAGAAGCGGAAATACCCTCCTCACATTTCCAAAAAGAGAAACCCTTGCTGTTGTCACTTTCAACCCCGCTTAGTGTCGCAATGGAGTGTTGTAACTGATTCCCTCCCCTTTTTCCCCTGTGCAATTTCCCCAAAATTGAGATTTCTATTTCCCCTTCATTGAGTTCCTGGGAAGAAGAGCACAATGGAAACCAAACTCCCTACTGTGCCTGACAGGTACCCGGAGTCTGTTTGTTGACTTTTTAAAAAACAGATTTGAGCAGAAAGGCCCTTTTTTCATAATAAAATGAAAGGGCTCCCTGCACATGGGACAGTCTCATGTCACTTTGTGTTCTTTGAAGGATGGACAGCCTTGGACTCCAGACCATAGATTGGCAAACATTCTGTAAAGGACGAGAGAGTAAATATTTTAGGTTCTGTGGGCCACGATTACTGAGCTCAGCTGTCTGTTTCACAAAAGGACATTGGCAATCCATAAATCAACAAGCCTAGCTGTGTTCCAATACAACTGTATTTGCAAAAGCAGGGGATGGACCGGATTTGGCCTGCATCTGCTGACACCTGATGTAAAGTGAGTCCTTCTGAGAGGTGCTTTAAAATCAACTATTTTCCCACTATCTTACGTCTTTAAAGTTATGGTCTTGGGACGATGACATAAACTCAGCATTTGGACAGGAATGGCTCTAAATTCAACCTCTGCCACTTGCCATGTGCCACCCGTGTGACCTCGAACAAATCATTTCATTAGTTGAGCCTCTGTTTCTTCACTCTCAGAATGAGGGTGATCGTGTCTTTTTCACAGATGGATGGAAGGAAGGAAGGGAAAGAGGGAGGGAGGGAGAGAGGAAGCAAGTGTAGGGAGGAAGAGGAGAACTTCTGGCCCATAATGGGTTCTGATACACATTAACTTCCTTCCTTACAATATTCTAGACAGGAAAAAGGTAAGCATGCTCCTATTTTATGGGTAGAAAAAGGTGAAGAGAATTTCTGCATGATCTACGGGATGGACAGTGCTGGCGCAGAAGTATAGGTTGCAGTGTTTTAGAGCTGGACAGGAGCTTGGCAATCATCCTGTCCCAACCTGGCATTATTTTCAAGAAGACTCAGAAAAGACTCAGACAAAAAAGCGATCTGTCCAAGGTCACACAGCTTGCTGATGGCAAAGGTATGCAGAGAAATCCAGGTCTTCTGACCTCCAGCCCCGGGCACTTGATTATTAACAAATGCTTCAGAAACTTTAAACTCTAATACTTAACACACTTTGGGAAGTGGCAAATAAGTAGGCAGGTTAATATACATCACCTCCTTCAGCTAGTCCTCACAAAAACAAACAAATGAACTAACAAAATGTCTCCTTGGCCCTCAAAGGAAGACACTATTTCTCAAACGTGTTTCAAAAAGAATGGGTGGGCTGGGCACGGTGGCTCACGCCTGTAATCCCAGCACTTTGGAAGGACGAGGTGGGTGGATCACCTGAGGTCAGGAGTTCAAGACCAACCTGGCCAACATGGTGAAACTCCATCTCTACTAAAAATGCAAAAATTAGCAGGGGGTGGTGGCGTGCACCTGCAATCCCATCTACTCGGGAGGCTGAGGCAGGAGAATCACTTGAACCCAGGAGGTGGAGGTTGCAGTGAGCCAAGATCATGCCATTGCACTCCAACAACATGATCCTAGGTAACAGAGTAAGACTCCATCTCCAAAACAAAAGCAAAAACAAAAAGTATGAGTGACTCACTCAAGGTCATGCAGCTTGTGAGGACAGTACAAGAATACAGACAAAATGTCAAAATGTTTACTACTACAGCAGTTGATCTTGATGAGTCTGACTATTTTCAACCAACAGATCAGAATCTTTCTCTCAACCAACAAATCTTCCAACCAACAAATCAGAATCAAACACTTTGTGTCCAAAGAGTTAATCCTGCAAAGGTGGAAGGCTATGAATGAAGTTCCCAAAGGTTTAAAGAATGCATCCTTCAGAGGAAATAGAACATTTCTGCAAAATTGTGTCAACTCCCTGGGTGATGGGTTTTTTAGGCAAAATGGCATGTCTGTATTCCTGTACGGTCCTCACAAGCTGTGTGACCTTGAGTGAGTCACCCATCCTTTTTGACACATGTTCGAGAAATAGTGTCTTCCTTTGAGGGCCAAAGAAGCATTTTGTTTGTTCATCTGATTGTTATTGTGAGGACTAGCTGAAGGAGGTGATGTACATGAACCTGTCTACTTATTTGCCACTTCCAGAGTGTGTTGAATATTAGGGTTGAAAATTTCCGAAGCATTTGTCAATCATCAAGTGTATCACTTTAGCATCACACCCTCTGAAAGAGAAGGCAGCTAGCGCCTGACTGGGATAGGTTCTCTCCTATCTGTCTTTCTTCAGTCCTCTGGAATTGGAAAGCCGTAATTCTCTCAAAAAATGTCCTTACAGATTGCAGAAGAGAAGTGGCTTGCCAAGGTATGGTGGAGAGTTCCATCCTGGCCACTGCCCTCAGAAGGCATCTCAAGTAAAAGCCCCACCCACAGTGTGGCTCCTAGGTAAATGTTTCTCTGACCCCAGTCTGAATTCAGAGAAAGAGTATTCTCCTGGAGAAAAGATGCTCGGGGCTCCTGTAACCTCCTTGCTCTGTGTCGTTTCCCCACTCTGTCCTGAGAAGTGGCCCAGCCTGCCCTTTCTCGATATGCAGAGGGTGAGGATGGGGGTGGTCCCTGGGGCAGGAGTTATGGAGTCTAGGTCTGAATCCCCCTGTGTGATTTCCGAGCTGGGCCACCCCCACACAATGTACAGAGACTGTCTTGGTCTCAGTTTCATTATCTGATAGAGCTAATAATAGAAGCCACGTCATCGGTTACTATACAGATTGAATGAAATGCTGCACGTGATGAATCATGCCTTGACCCTGGCACTTGGGGAATACTCACACCATGGCTTTTGTGTACGCTTCTTTACCCCTAGTAAAGTGGGAGAGATCAGGCCCAGTGAACGCCCCAGCCCCTTGCTCCTGCCGTGCACTCCCAGCCTTCCTGCTCTGTATCCTGACCCATCCTCCTTTCCCAGTCCAGTCTCAAGCCTGCTCTGACTCCAAAGTAGGGGGCTGTCAATCACTGTGGCTTAGGGAGAGGAAGAAAGGGGACAGGGGAAGCTCTCTCCCTCTTCCTCACGCTTCTGGCCACAAATCCACTCTTGGTTTCATGTTATCTCACCCAAACAGTTGGCGTCCTTATGATTTCTGCCCACAGGAAATCTCTGACTAATCTTATTCTCGGTTCTGGGTCCTCAGCACCCCCCCAGTTCTGCTTCCTAGATGAAGCTTTAAGACCACAGCACATAAAGGACTATGCCTTCCCAGTCAGCACCCACAGCTTTCATCGGAGTTCCTGGTCATCACAATTGTATCTAGTGCCTTCTATGTGCTGAGCCCTGTGCTACCAAACACTAGAGACAACAGGAGTGTCTAAGCCCCATGTAAAGGGGTTTTGGTGAAGCAGAGAGATAGGGAAACCAGGTTGTCCATGTCTTAGGAGGGACACTGCACTGCTGCAAGGAGACACATCTTGTGTTGATGCTTGTAAAGCGTTTAGCACAGCCACCCATGTGGGAAGTGTTCAATAGGTGTTGGCTATTTCTCAACATTGGTTAATTGCATCTTTCAGTTCTAGGATTTCCATTTGGTTCCTTTTTTGTGTAGTTGTTAGTTCTCTGCCAAAAATTCCAATCTTGTGTTTTAAATCTTTGATCTCCATAGTTCTTTCAAAGTCTGCCCCGATTCCAATCCATGATTTGAATCCCTGCTGGATCTCCATTTATTGCCTGTTTCTCCCTGATACACAGGTCTTCTTGCATGTGCCTCATTCCTTTTTAATGACTGCTGAATACTATATATTAAACACTGTAGAGGTCATTCAAGGCTCTGGGTGATTGTTATCTGTTCCCTGAGATGGTTCACTTTTGCTCCTGCTGGACAGGTCAGGTAGGAGCCTTTCAAAAGCAGGTAACCTCTACCCTAGCAGGACTTGAGATCATTCAGAGGAGGGCTTCAGTACCTGTGAAGGCTGACCCAGATTTCCAAATTCGGTGGGGATTATCAGGGACCCTCCTTATAGGTAGGATATAAGGTACAAATTTTATCTCCTCCACCAAGTTCCATGAATGCTCAAAATCTCAGCTGAAGTTTTTGAAACCAGCACATGTGCCCAAGAGTAAAGGGCGCCAGTGCTGGGCTCCACCTCACTGGGCTCAGACAGTTCCTTACAGCCTTGGCCATTCTCTGATGCCTCCAAAGAGATCTTTTGGAAATATGTTTTGTCTAGCTTTTCTAGTTATTCATAGCAGTAGAGGTGGTCATAAACAACCTAGGCCAGAGGTATCTGATGTAATCTACTGTTTTTGGTTTGTTTGTTTGTTTTTTGAGATGGAGTTTCATTCTTGTTGCCCAGGCTGGAGTGCAATGGAGCAATCTCAGCTCCCTGCAACCTCCACCTCCCGGGTTCAAGCAATTCTCCTGCCTCAACCTCCCACATAGCTGGGATTACAGGCATGTGCCACCATCCCCCCGCTAATTTGTATTTTTAGTGGAGACAGGGATTCACCACGTTGGTCATGCTGGTCTCGAACTCCTGACCTCAGGTGATCCACCCATCTTGGCCTCCCAAAGTGCTGGGATTACGGGCATGAGCCACTGTGCCTGACCCATAATCTACTTTTTAAAAATCTTATTATTCAGGACGGCTGGAGTTTGAATGGCATTTAGAGGTAGGGGTAGGAAAAGTGATTTGAAAAGTTGGGTGAGGTCCAGAGAAGGAATGGCCTTTAATGCCACCCCAATGAGTTGGAAACTTACCTTTTAAAAAACTTAATAAGAGGGTAATGTTGTCAGGTGTATTTTATTAAGATCATGTTGGAGACAGTGGACAGATGGATTAAACTTGGATGGGGTCATTGACCCCGAAGGCAGAGCAGTGGTACGCTGGTAAATGTTTAACAATTGAATCTCCAAGAAAAGTTTCCATTTGCCAATTTCCATGACATAATACGCCTACCACGGATAATTTCAAGCTACTGACGTGATATCACTGAATGGGGAGCTGGGGAGACATATACACAATTGGATCCTGTGGGCTGCAGCACCCCAGAGAGGCAGGAAGATTCAGCCCTTCTAAAGGAAAATTGTCTCCACATTTCTTAGCTCCAACTTCCCTCCTCCTCAGCCCAAATGGCTCACCCCACAAGTTTCACCCCCCCTTGCAGAAAACAATCCTTACTGACAAATCCAGTTTGTCGGGAAGCTTTAACAAATTTCAGTACAAACATTTTCATCTGGACCTCCTGGAGCTGCATTTGTGTCACCCAAGCACTATTTGTGAAATGTTGGCATCCAGCTTTGGGTGGACAGATGTGCACCCTGCCTTGTAATGACTTCATCTCACATTTAGTGGTTTCAGCCACCACTTGAATCCTGAGTGTCACAGGACACACCACACAATATAAGCAATATTGTTTTCCAAACTTTGTAAATTTTTGCTAAGATAATGCTGCAAAGACTCCAGTTGCTCTTTCCGAGTCATGGGTAAAAACTTTAGTACAAAGAAGAGAAAGAAGCACAAGAAATACAAACCCCCAGGGTATAATCTGATGTCTTCTTTTTGTTAGTCCCCACTGACCCAACCCTGCCAAGTAACCAAGTTAATTTTAACCAAATCCGTCAACTTATTAGAAGCTCCCTAAGGCAGCAGGACAGGTTTGGAAACATCTGTCCGCCTGAGTACCTCTACTCTCCAAGCTGCAGCCCCCAGGCTTGCTGCTATCAGAGTGAGCACCTCTTCTCTCCTGGATGATGAAGGGGATCAGGACATGGTATATAAGCCAACTGTTATCTACAAGAAGCTACTCTCCTCTTGGATCTAGATGGTTAACTTCATGTGAATCCTTTCTGAGGTTCAGAACCTTCCAAGATGATTTTTGCCCCAGCAGTTTATGGGTTAGCTATGGATCTGCCCTGAAAGTCATTACTTATGTAGTTATCTTGTGTTTTCAGAGGTACATGTTTGCTCTTGCCTTCTTGGCTTTGATGATTAGTTTTATAATCCCCCTGCAGGCAGGAGGAAATGGAGAAGAACAGACACCATGGAGAAGGGGACAACTGCGTTGCTTAGTTGTAGTTTAGGCTCTGTGTTACACTTTCACACAGATCCCCTTTTGTCTACATAACAGCTGTGCAACGTGGACAGACATACTGACACCCACTTTTAAAATGAGTACAAATTCATTGTCACTTTGCAGAAGAACTCAAGGTTCAGGCTACTCTGTCTATGGAGTGGCCATTCTTTTATTCCTTTACTTTCTTAATAAACTTGCTTTCACTTTGAAAAAAAAAAAAGAAGAAGAAGAAGAAGAACTCAAGGCTTAGAAAGATTAACTCACTTGCTCCAGATCCTGGACAGGCCAGGATTGAAACCCAGTTTTGTTATTTCTTCCCACACTGCAGTCCTGCTAAAGAGGCTGCTGACTTTTTTCTCACTGTTTCATTGCATGGTTAACAGAAGCAAGAATTACATTTGTTCCTATGGTGTTTCTTTTGGGCTGAACTCCCATCTCATAGAGTAACTATTTAGTTCATAATTGCTTGAAAATTCAGGGAGGATTTTTGGTAATAGAAAGAAATGATTCTAAAACCTTACACAGGTTACAGGGAAAGCTCTTTACCTGGTAAAGTGGACTAGAGTGACAATTATCTTGGTTTGTCTAGGACTTTCTTGACTTTATTACTGAAAGTTCTACACTTTGGCAAATCCCTCAGTCCCTGAAAAACTCAGATAATTGGGTTATTCTAAATTATCAACCCTTAAAGGGCACTGGCACCTCTGGTGGCTGCTGCTGCAAATTGCAGGCACAATTAATGATTGCAATTGTACCCTGCCAGTGTAGTCTGTTTTTATTAGCAGAGATGTGATCCATTTTATTAGACAACAGATAGATAGATAGATAGATAGATAGATAGATAGATAGATAGATACATACATACATACATACATACATACATACATACATACATACATAGAGCAATCACATAGGAGTATTCAAAAACCTTAGTGAGTCTGCCACTTGGGAAAATAAACCATAGCAGATATATTAGTAACCAATCATTTTCATTCTGATTAATTATTCATTAAAACATTCATCTTTAATTTCTTTCAACTACATAATCAAGATATTGTTCATCTCTAGTAGCCTAAAATTGTTTTCAGACTTGGATCCTAAAAAGGATTTACCCTTTTAGTCAGCACTGTCTTCACCTTCTCCTCTTCCTCCACCTCCTTCTTCATACAAGTCAGCTGTGAGAGAAGTGGTGGGACCCCATTGTGTAGAGAGAAAGCAGAGGTCCAGAGAAACGAATGACTAGTCCAAGGTAACACAAAGTGTATGCACATGGTTCCATCTCTATCCTTTACCCTCTGTGCTCACCCTTCCAGTTTCCAGTCAGGGTATGAATCCCCTCAACTTTTCTCTTCTTGGCACCCTGTTCTGTGCTTGGCAAACATTGATACCTCCCATATTCCTGGCCTTACTTAGATGGAGAATGTGGTTCCTCTGCCCAGGGAACATGGTGTCTTCACTAAGCTTATTGCACTTGTTTCCTGAATTCAATCCAATTCAAGTTCACACACATTTATTTAGCACCTATTGTGTGTCAGTTCAAAATATTTTGGGATGAACCAGTTTTAAGCACAGAGATTTATTTCTTCACAATGTATCACTATCTGGTTCTAAGAGTGGTTCCAGCATCCTACTTTACATATTTGAAAAACACCTAAGACGATGGGCTAACGTTGTAGTACAACCCACCAGGGACCATTGTACCCACTGGGGGACAGGGGAGGATCTGCTGCCCCCAGAATAACTGCTTGTGGTTGACAAAGCAATTCCCCTCTCCATGATTTCGTTAAGTCTCTGTGCCCCCATAGCATAGTGTAGTGGTTTGAAGACAGACTGTCTGCAGTCAACCCACCTCCTCCTCTTATACTAGCTGTCTGGCCGTGGGCAAATTACCTAATCTCTCTATATCCATTTCCTCTTCTGAAAATGTGAGCAATAATAGTCCTTCCTCATAGGGTTATTGAGAGGATTCAGTGGGATAACCCATGTAAAGAGCTCAGCACGGCGCCTAGCTTGTAATGTGTCCATGACACATTAAGAGCTGACACTTCCATTGTGCTTATTACAAGCTAAGAGTTGTTCAGCTTCCTCTAGACCTCCTCTTAATACCCAGAAAGGAGAGTAAGGAAAGTAAGACCCAGAAAGGAGAATGGCCTGCTCATTAGAGGCCAATTTTATTTTATTTTATTTATCTTTATTTATCTATTTTTTTAAGACAGAGTGTTTCTCTCTGTTGCCCAGACTGAAGTGGAGTGGTGTGATCTCCATTCACTGCAACCTCCACCTCCCGAGTTCCAGCAATTCTCCTGCCTCAGCCACCCAAGTAGCTGAGATTGCAGGTATGTACCACCACGCCCAGCTAATTTTTGTATTTTTAATAGAGATAGGGGTTTCACCACCTTGACCAGGCAGGTCTCGAACTCTTGACCTCAAGTGATCCACCCACTTTGGCCTCCCAAAGTGCTGGGATTACAGACATGAGCCACTGCGCCCAGACTCGGGGGCCTATTTTAAATTAGAAACTTAAAATTAGAGTCTACAGACCAATGATCCTGAGTGGTTTTTCCTTTGTGCCACACAAATCCTAACCAGAGGTTGCAAACTGGCAGCTTATAATTTAAATATTTTATCTGCTTGCTTTATTGTCTTATTTAATCAGAATACTATACGCAACGAAATCAGAATATCTGACTCTTCTGGAAAAGTGAAAAGTTCTGGCCACCTGGGCCTGCATTCTCTTGTGACAACTATCTGGTGGAACTGACTAGTGCCAAGTCCTTAATTCTCCACAGTCCCCACCCTTCCCTGTCAATCAACCCTCAGACCTTGTGGCTCAATGCCACATTCTATTAGTATTTCTCATTGAGTTCACACTATTCTTTCTCTCATTTAAGAGAGCTATTTCACCAATTTCTCTATTCTATCAAGAGTTGAAAATGACCCCCACACTCCAAGGACTCCATGACTTTTGTCACAGCAGTTACCCCTCTCTGTTCACCTGCTGCTCCAGCAGGCACTAGGCTTGCAGCCCCTGCCTCAGAGTGCCTGCACGGTCTCCCACGGATGCCTCCCTGTGCCCAGGTCCCCCAGACAGGCCTGCAGCCCCATGCGCTTGACATTTTCCTGGACGCTTGTTCACCAGAGCCTGAAAGCATTTGGTAAACACCAATCGTAGATATTTTCCTCTCTCATTTCTCAGGTGGAAAAATAAGAGTGGAAGGAGCTTACCTAAAGCCATGGGGAGGCCTGATAGGACAGGAGGTCTTCCGAGGTCTTCCAGACTCTAACTCTAGACTGAGCTGCTGCCCATAAAGTAGCATCCAGGCAGTACCTGGGCCACAGCCCCTCCCAGGGTGGAGCTGCTCCTCCTTCCAGAACACCTCAGAGAGTGCAAGGAGGAGCCCAGTCTCTCCTCCCACATACTCGCAGAGGGCTGGCCAGCATGAGGACATGGGCCGGCTGATGGCTGACGTGATGCCAAGCAGGCCCCGTTTCCAGGAGAGTGACTCAGGCAGGCAGAAACCAAACTGGTTCTTATCTGCGTAAGATGAGAGGTCACATGCAGAGAACTGAGCTGGGCCTTCATGCTTACCCCAACCCCGACTGCCGCCAGCTCATGCATGTGTGCACACATTCATTCAAAACACACGTGTTGGCTTCATCCTGTGTGCCGGGCACTCTTCCAGGCATTGGGAACAAGCCAGACAAGGTCCCCAACGCCCTAACGAAGGAAAACAGACAAGAAACGAGTTAACAAATAAAATAACTTCATAGGGCATATTGCCATAGGGAAAAATCAAAAGCAGGATATGCTTTTGAGGGACCTAGGAAGGGGTGGCTATTTTAGGGAAAGTGGTCAGGGAAGACTTCTCTGAGAGGGTGACATAGGAGCAGAGACCTGAGCAATGTCAAGGAAGGGGAAGAATATTCCAGGTGGAGGGAACAGCAAGGGCAAAGGCCTTGTTTCAGCACCACGTGGAAGCCATGTCTTAGGGAATAACAGGGTCCATCCCCGCTTCCAGTTACCCCCATGCCCTATACCTGGCCTCTGCCATGACATTGTCCACAAGGCCAGATACTCTCCCCCGCCTTCTCTAGAAGCACCTGATGTTCTGAACACTTCTCCTCCTTTTTGCCATTGAGAATGAACCTGCTGTAGCTTCATGTCTCTGCATTCTGCCATCAGGGAGCAGACAACTGACAAATGCTTAAAGCCATCCAAGTTGATGGGGAGCAGTGGCAAGAGACCCCTGGGCAGGATGCAGTCCTGGGTCTAGTCCCCAGGTCTGCAGCCAACCAGTGGTGTGTTTTGCGGGGGACACCACTTCTGCCCTTCAGACTTCATTTTGACAGCTGCAAAATGGACCTGATGCTCCCTGCCCTATCTTAGACTTCGGGCTCACCGGAAGGATGAATGAAACACAAACTATAAAATGCTCTGTAAATCAGATGCATTTACACAGGCCCTTGCTTCAGGTAATGCCTTCATATGCAGATGAAAGAGAGAGGAAGAAACAGACCAGCCTACTGGCTGCCACCAGTGTCACCACCTTCAACCTGTCCCTTCTGACAGGGAAGAACACTCTCATTTGCAGAAGGGCTCATAATTCATAAACTTCTCAACAGGGATCTGGTAAGGGCCTTCAATGTCCTCTAACCCTGCAGACCTGGACTCATTCCCAGGGTCTCTTCATTCAACTCACAGGGCCTGAATGGGTCTGGGAGGTACAGGGAGTCGGCCACAGGAAAGCCCCCACCCCCCACCCCGCCTGGGTGCTCCCGACCACAGGGACTTCCCATGGGGCCTTCACTTCCTGCTCTCTTCTGCCTTGGCTCACCAAGATGTAATGCCAAGGTGTGTAAGGCTTGGCTGGAAATTTTTGAAGCAGCTTTTGTAGAGAAATTCCTGCTGGCCTAAAGAATCAGAAACTAGATCTGTAAACCTGGAAACTTTGTAAATGTCAACTTTGTAAACCTAGGAAGTTGGGTATTGGGGCAGCCTGGGAACCTACCAGGATAGTCTGTTGTGTCATCATGGTGTTGTACTTTTCTGTTATGACAACAGGAGGAGGACACAGTAAGGTGGGCTCTGGTGGTCAGAGGTTCAAATCCCAGCCTCATGAACTATAGCTGTGGAATCCTGGGCCACATCTATAAAATGAGGGTAAGACTCTTGTCCACCTCACAAAGTGCTTGTGAGGACTGGGCTAACAACTGTAAAATGCTTGGCATGTGGTCAGCATTATTTAAGTACTAGTCATTACCATCACAGGAAATAGATTGGATTTCTTCCCTGGGGAGCTAGGGGCCTGGCTGGTCCAGGGTCAGTCATAAGAGAGAAAACTAGGCTTCCAGTCAGGGCCAGGGGACTACAAGTCGATCAGCATGCAAGGTTGGGGGTTCCCTGGTGGTCCCAACACTGGGCACATCCAGGGTAAAGGGACGATTTATGAGCATCTGTAGCACCCCAGTGCCTGGTCCACCCCAGAACTCTTCTTTGCAGGCCTGCCTCCCTCCACTCTAGGGCTATGAAGCTCTGAGGGATCTGTGGCTTAGCCTAGGGAACTCAGTGCATCTGAGAAGCCTGGAGCCCAACATCTCAGAGATGGAGAAAACTGGGAGAAGCGAGAGAGCTGGCATTTGGGAACCTTGGAATTCTGAGTGACTGGGGACTCTTGATCATGGTGAGGGGGCTTCTGAAGAACCCTGAGGATCTGCAACCCCAATGATGGTGACTGGCCACTTGCTCCAGCACTAACCTGCCAGCCTGAGGCACAGGGAAGAAGGAGGGTAGGGGAAGGGTAGAAGAAAAGGGAGGTGTCAGGAATGGAGGAGGAAGATATTGAGGTTTAATGTTATTAGAACCCCTCTCTTGAATTGAGACAGTCCCAGGCGAAGCCCTCTGGCAGGAGAGACTGCAGGGCTCCCAAAGAAAGTCCTACTATGGGAATGGAAGTCTAGACCACACACTAGCAGGGGGGCCCTGGATGCTGGGAAGACTGGGAGCTTGGGTGGGTCCCTTCATTCCAGCCAGTGGACAGGGGCATCCTGCTTCCTGCTAGCTTAGACACACGAGGTCAGAGCAAGGGATCTGAGGTTTGAAAATACATGGGATCAGTTTTACAATTCTGATGACTGTAAACCCTTGAGTTGTTTTCCAACTTGTTTATCTACGACCGTAGTTGTTTATACACAGTCGTAGATAAACCCTTAAGGTTTTGCAGAGTTCCTAAGAATCTGCTCAGCCTGGCTCCAGACTCAGCTTGTGAAACAACCCCCCTTGTTCTCTGAACTACAGCCACACCATCCTTTTGGTTTCTCAAATTCACCTCTTTCTCTCACCTCAGGACCTTGACGCAGGCATGGAACACCCTTCCCTCCCCTGCTCCACGGACTAGTTACCTATGAATGGATACGGAAATTGTGGTATCTATATACATACAATGGAATATTATTCAACCTTAAAAAAGAAGGAAATCCTAACATTTGTGACAACATGGATGGATCTGGAGGGAATTATGGATCTGGAGGAAGCTGAAGTCACCCTTAAGACTTCAGCTCAGACTCTGCATTTACGTGATCCTCCATATAATATCTGTCTCCCAGGGCAGGTCACAGCAAGCACCATGTCTATTTTGTTTACTATTATATGTCCAGCTCATAGCCCAGGATTTGGTTCATAGAGAAATGAATGGGAAACCACCATTCATATTCTCGTTCTCTCTCTCTCTCTGTCTCTCTCTCTCACACACACACACACACACGCACACACACACAGACTCATACATACATCACCATAAATAAATGAGACCCCCGATCATAACTTTGTAAATGGTCACACATTGAAACTTACAAGTTCACATCAATTGTGGTCAAGATATACAGACTCTTCTTAACCTGTAATCTACTCTTCTGGGAGCTACCTCCATCACCACCACCACAAGTCACAGAGCCAACGGATTACACATGTACCTGACCTTGTCCCCAGGCCATGGCTCACTGGACTTACGGTGGGCAGCTGCCTCAAACTAAACCAACACCAGGAATAAGAAACTGGGACTAGAGTTCACAGGGGCCAGGCAGCAGGTAACTGCTCTCAAACTGAGCACTCCTGAATCCATAAGCCTTAGGGTGGTCACCTTCTGCAGGTGCACAGAGAAGCAGAGAAGACCATTCTGCTGAGAGGGAAGAACAAAGCAAACAGATAGAGGCAGGAATGATAACATTATGGCCTTTAATAGACAATTACTACTGCCTTAACTTCTCATAACTTTCCTACTCCTAATTACTGCCTCTCACAATATCTGGCTGCATTTCCTGTCACTGTGTCATGTCTCACAAATTCCCCATTACCGCCAAAACCAGCTCAAGCGTGTCCACCTCCTGCAACCAAAGTCTTACTTAAATAATTCCGCAAGAGTCAACAAGCAACCCATAAGGGAACTGAGGAGTCAATACAAATGAAAACAGAGGGAACTAATCCAGTAAGGTACACATTGAAGAATCCTTGACTACATTGGCATGGTGCATCCACGGCCACAAAGCTCACAGACATGAGTCCGTTGGTTCAGTAATTTATGTGTGAGGCTTTGTCTGCCCAGCACCCAGTCTCATGTTGCTGAGCAGCTCCTCCTTTTCTCAGTCCAACCATTTTTAAACTACTTGATTGAGGTACAATTGACATATAAAAAGCTGTACATATTTAATATTTACATCTCAATTAGCTTGGGAATAAGTATACTCCCATGAAACCATCACTGCCATCAAGGCCATAAACATATCCGTCACCTTCCGAAGTGTCCTCCTGCCCCTTAATTATTACCATTATTATTGCTATTGTTGGTAAGAACATACAACATAAGATATACCCTCTTAGCAATTTTAAGTATACAATATGGTATTGTTACTTACAGGTACTATGTGATATATTAATAGTAAACCTCCAGAACTTATTTATCTTGTATAACTGAAACTTTGTACCCTTTAACTATCACGGCTGCATTTCCACTTTTCTCCTGCTCCTGACAACCAGTATTCTCTCTTCTTTAAACTTGACTATTTGAGATTCCACATGTAAGCAAGCTCCTGCAGGAAATGTCTTTTAATGTCTGTCTTATTTCACTCAGCATAATTCCCTCCAGATCCAACCATGTTGTCACAAATGTTAGGATTTCCTTCTTTTTTAAGGCTGAATAATATTCCAGTATATATATATATACCACAATTTCCTTATCCATTCATCCATCAGTTAACATTTAGGTTCTTTTCATATCTTGGCTACGTGAACAGTGTTGCAAACTCCAAGCAGCTTACCCCATCCTCAGTTACAGTACATCGGGTACATGACCCAACTCAGACCGATACGAATCTTCCTGATATTATTCAAGCTGAAACTGAAGCAGTTCCTCTTCCTCTCATGCTGCAAAACACAAGGTGGTAGAGCTGTCAGTCAGCTAGATCAAGGTGGGGTTATGTCACTTGCAACAACAACCAACAACCGCAACAAAAGAGTCCTTCCTAATATGTGTTTGCCTCATGAATATTTACTCCCAACCACTGTGTGCCAGGTACAGTATTAGATTCTGAGGATACAACGGTCAACAAAGTAGGTGTGTATGTGTCTTCATAGGATTCATAGTCTTCACACCTCCAGAAAACTACATCACCACACAATATACGCAACGATGAAGGAGGCACAGGGTTTTGTGGGAGAACAGAAGAACACCCCACTCAAGCATGGGAGTGGGGTTAGAGGAGGAAGATGGAGGAAGAGGGAGGATGAGAAGCCCCAAAATAAGAGAAAGCATGGGTGGGGAATGCAGGCAATTACAAGTCACAGAGCTAAACTGTAACGTCCAAAGGGAAAAGCAAGAGGAGCAGTCTACAGGGCAAGGGGGGCTCCGGCCTCCACACTCACATTCCTTCACCTTCTCAAGGGCCTCAGGATTGGGGTATAGTTGGGGACTTGAGAACTTCCAGCAGGGGAGGCTTGGGGTGGCAATCTTTTTGGAAGCGGGGGAAGGGCTAGCAACTGTTCAATTTGCATTTTCCTCCTTACGTTGTATACTTGTTTGGAGGAAGGGGAGTTGGAGAGCTGATTTTAATTATAGGGTCCTATACCCAGAAAAACAACTCAAGTCAAAGAATATCTCTGTTGATTGTTGCATGTAACACGGTGGCTGGGCCCTCGGAAGCTCTGCCCCAAATGTTGGTCACTTAAGCTAGCTTCCTTTTCTGAGGCCAGGGGCTTTCACAGGGAAGGTAGAAGCATTCAGACCATGGGACTTTGCAGTGCGTCAGAATTCCTGGAGAGACTGGCTTACAAACCTCTCTGTGCTCAGTAACAGGAACGGGTGATCAACCTGTGGTCTCTTACAACGGATTGCAACATTGGCAAAAGGAGGCTGTGTGCCCAGGAACCAACAACCCAAAGTCTGGGGTTTGCCTCAGACCTAAAGCTGTCTCAGATGGCTGAGTTTCAGGGCTAGGGCTAAGGCCATGAACTTACACCTCAGGAGGGCCTGTTTGTCTTGTTCTGTTGTAAAAACAGGGTGCACATCTAACCCAGACTGGCCTCTTTGCCCCTGCAATAAGGGGCCTGAATGATAGAGGATGGTTTTTGTGTATGCATACGAAGCCTAACATGCAATAGAGGTTATCATGTGAAGCATTTAATGGCTGGATCCTCACCTGTGTAAATGTAAAGGAAAGACTGAAGGGAAAGAACAGTTGAGCTGCAATGCAGTCATAATGAGAGCCTCAGTCCATTCACCAGGAGGTAGGGTGGCCCTGGCAAGAGAGCCAGGCCTTTATATACCCACATTGAGCAGTCATTGGATACAGGCTTCACCTGGGGAAAGAAAGTGACCTCTTGAGCTATGGGCCATTCTCATGGATGGGGTGGGGTTCGGAAACTAGGCAGTGTACTACAGTATCCATGCCATTATGTGAACTATCTCCTTGAATTTCCACAACAGTATTCAGAATATATTATTATTATCTTCATTTTACAGATGAATAAACTGAGGCACAGAGCTGTGTGACTGTGAGCCACTTGGCCACCATAGTGCCTTCTCCATAAATAAACACTAGATATATAGTCAGGAAATGCCAGTTCAGCTAATCTTAACTTCTCATTTACCCACACACTGTCCCCTAGACAAGTCTTTCAACCTTTTTGAGATTCAGTTTTCCCAGCTTTAAAATGAGGATTATAATGCTTGACCTACCTTTTACTTGTCTCATAGAATTGCTGCCAAGATCAATTCTAAACAAGCCTTTATATATGAGTATACTTTGTGAACTGCAAATTCCTAGACAAATGTAAGAAAGAATGCTTATTACACATAAAAGGCAGTATGTAGTCAAACAGATGGCAGCACAGGACCTCTCCAAAACCTCTATCGATAATCAGGATGCTAAGCATTTTGGTTACTCCAACAGGCAGAGGCCAAATGCGAACACTTCCATTTGATAAATGGCGAGACAGAAGTATCAGGGAAGTTGGTAGGCGTAACTCAGCCCAGAAATTAGTTCTTGGGATCCATTTCCAACACGTGGACTTAGTATGGCTCTGATGACACAATGGAAACCAGAGGCAGCCTACCCAAGAGGATATGGACTCCCATAGTGGGACAGGTAGGAGTTAACATTTGTGAAACACCCACCTGTGCCAGGCACCATGCCAGGTGCTTTATATAGGTTGTGTTTTTATCTCTTTAAGAATCACAGGCCGGGCGCGGTGGCTCAAGCCTGTAATCCCAGCACTTTGGGAGGCCGAGACGGGCGGATCACGAGGTCAGGAGATGGAGACCATCCTGGCTAATACGGTGAAATCCCGTCTCTACTAAAAAAAAATACAAAAAACTAGCCGGGCGAGGTGGCGGGCGCCTGTAGTCCCAGCTACTCGGGAGGCTGAGGCAGGAGAATGGTGTAAACCCGGGAGGCGGAGCTTGCAGTGAGCTGAGACCCGGCCACTGCACTCCAGCCTGGGTGACAGAGCGAGACTCCATCTCAAAAAACTTAAAAAATAAAAAAGAAAGAAAACAAAACAAAACAAAACAAAAGAATCACAGGCACTTTACCATGGACAAGTTGGAGGTTCAAAGAGAAGGAGTGGTGGTAACTTGTTGAGGATGCAGAGCTAAGAAAGAGCAGTGTCTGACTTTCTTCAGCACACCTATTTATCTTCATGCAAGGTGAAGACCCTGCTCCAATGCCTCAGGAGTTTGAAGGGGCACTGGAAGCTACAGAGGCTGGCCAGCATCGGAATCTGTTTCTACCCAGGAGTTCAAACTGTGTGAGGGACGAATGTCTTTGTCTCTTGCAGCACAACCTACCTCTTTAATTTTGGGATAGTCCAAGAACCTGATGTGGTTGATTAGAGAAAGTTGCAAAATTAGGATAGCTTGGAAAGCTAGGATAGCAAACCCACAGCACAGAAAAAAAGCTTCTGTGAGGAACAAGGGGCACCAAGAAGAAACATTCCCATAAACCCCAGAATGACAATTGTTTCCTCAAAGGCTTCAGAGTAAGACCTGGGATTTGAGTGTTGGCACTACTGCCGGACCAGAACAGGACTGTGCTTGTATGTGTACGTGTACATGTGTGTGAGTGTTCATGCAGTGATTGATATGGAGTCAGATATACCATGAGGCCTCTTTTTTCATCTGCAACCACAGAAGCCTCCATCCAGATCTATCTAAACAGGTTTTGAAGGTGACTGTGGTTCTTTGGTAAAGGCACAGCACTTCTCATCCTGATGGATAATGTGAAATAGGTCTCCAGGTGAGGTGTGAGGATCAATGAGCAGGAAGCAGAGTCAAGAAGAAACCAAGGCATGGCCCAAACCTTTTTCTCTATGGGTAAATCTCCCCATCTATAAAATGAGGATGAAGACAGCACCTTGGGTAAAGTTCGGATTAGGACAATGCAAATATGGTAAGTGCATGTCGGCTGATAGCCATGGCTCTTCCAAAATTTTATATACGCTGAGGTTATTTTTTTTTTGCAGTCATAAAAGTTTAGAAGTGTCATACATTTGCTGAGAATTAATGTATAATCACTATGTTGTGCCTTTCCCCCTTCCTGTTAGTGTTTTCTTAGTGAAATTCAGCTCTGATACAAAAGGGTGAACTCAGCTCTCTTCTAGTTAGACTGTGTTCTTCCAACCCTTTACTTTCAGCTTTTCTGTGTTTAATATTTTAGGACTGTGTCCTGGAAATAGCATTGCCAGATTTTAAAATCCAATCTGACAATATGCCTTTCAACTAGGAAGTTTAGTTCGTTTTCATTTTTTGTAATCTTTAATGTATTTGGATTTGTTTTACTATCTTAATTTTTTATTTTATTTTATTTTTTTTTGAGATGGAGTTTCACTCTTGTTGCCCAGGCTGGAATGCAATGGTGCAATCTCGGCTCACTACAACCTATGCCTCCAGGGTTCAAGCGATTCTCCTGCCTCAACCTCCTGAGTAGCTGGGATTACAGGCATGCGCAACCACACCCGACTAATTTTGTATTTTTAGTAGAGACGGGATTTTTCCATGTTGGTCAGGCTGGTCTTGAACTCCCGACCTCAGGTGATTCACCTACCTCAGCCTCCCAAAGTGCTGGGATTACAGATGTGACTGAATTTTGAATTTTATTTTAGCCCCTTTTCAATGCTTCCTTTTTTTCTCTCACCTTATTCTTTATTTTGGGTGGGGATGTTGGTGGTTGCTATTGTTTTCTTATTCCATCCCCCTTCCCATATTGATTTAGAAGTTATACACTCTGTGTCTCTTCTTTTAGTGGTTACTATCAAATTTTTATCATGACTATTTTACTTTTCAGGGTCTAAAATTAATAAATATCTAAACCCCCTACCGAAAAACTATGATTTATAAGTATTTTTAACTTCGATCATCTCCCTCTCAACTTACAGGCTTAACATTTTAATTTGTCTTAACGTTTTAGTTCTGCCCTTTTTCTAACCCCACATTTAGACTTATTTTTCAGAGAAGATTTGTTTAGATTATTCTACATGTTTACTGATTTCTTCCTCACCATTTTTACTGACATCCAAGGTCCCCTGTGGTAAGCAGAATAATGTCCCTACTCCACCACCCACAATGCCCACATCCTATTTTTCCCTTGGGCCTGCCACTATGTTAGGTTACATGGCAAAAAAAAAAAAAAAGAAGCCACTAGCTAAGGAATGCAAATGCCTCTAGAAGTTAGAGAAACGTCATCTCCAGAGCCTCCAGCGGCCCTGCTGATACCCTGATTGTAGCCCAGTAAGACTTCAGACCAGAAATCAGGAGGTTAAATTTCCGACCTAGAGAACTGAAGGATAATTTTGTGTTGTTTAAAGCCACTAAGTTTGTGGTAATTTCTTAGAGCAACTAATAGGAAACTAATATACCAGCCTTTGGGGATCATTTTTCTTCCTTTTGAAACATCCTTAGATATTCTTATCGGTTGTAACATAACAAACGAATAAATGCTTGAGGTGATGAATACCCCCCAAAATTTTTTTTTTTTTTTTTTTTTTTTTTGAGACGGAGTCTCGCTCTGTCGCCCAGGCTGGAGTGCAGTGGCCGGATCTCAGCTCACTGCAAGCTCCGCCTCCCGGGTTCACGCCATTCTCCTGCCTCAGCCTCCCAAGTAGCTGGGACTACAGGCGCCCGCCACCTCGCCCGGCTAAGTTTTTGTATTTTTTAGTGGAGACGGGGTTTCACCGTGTCAGCCAGGATGGTCTCGATCTCCTGACCTCGTGATCCGCCCGTCTCGGCCTCCCAAAGTGCTGGGATTACAGGCTTGAGCCACCGCACCTGGCAAAATTTTTTTTCTTAATATTTATAAAAGAGGCATCCTTATATATTCGTTTAGGAAGTAATCTCATTCATTGTTTATCCAGAAATGTCTTTATGGTGTACTTCTTGAAAGATTGTTTTGGTTTGGTTTGGTTTGGTTTTGAGGCAGAGTCTCACTCTGTCTCCCAGACTGGAGTGCAGTGGCACGATCTCAGCTCACTGCAACCTCTACCTCCTGAGTTCAAGCAATTCTCCTGCCTCAGCCTCCCAAGTAGCTGGGATTACAGGTGCGTACCACCACACACGGCTAATCTTTTTTTTTTTGTATTTTTAGTAGAGACGGGGTTTCACCATGTTGGCCAGGATGGTCTCAAACTCCTGACCTCAAGTGATCCACATTCCTTGGCTTCTCAAAGTGCTAGGATTACAGGCATGAGCCACCATGCCCAGCCAAAAGATATTTTTGATAGGTACACAATTTTATATTAACAGTTAGTTTTTCTCTCACCACTTTCAAGATGTCATTCAACTGTCTCCTTGCTTTCATTGTTGTTGAGAAGTCAGCTGTCATTCTACTTGTGAAATAATATCTTTAGCTTTGGTGATTTATAGATTCATTAAAATGTATCTCCAGTGAATTTCTCTTCATTTATCCTTTGTAAAAGCTGTGTTTCTGAGATCTGTAGATTCATTTATTTATCAGTTCTGGAATAACCTCAGACATTAACTCCTCAATATTGGTGCTCTCTCTCTATTTTCACCTTAAGGTGCTGTGATCAGATGTCTATCAGGTCTTCTCATACTATCCTCATAGTGTCTTAACGTCTATCATATATTGAATTGCCCTATGTCATCATTTTGCATTCTGTGTAATACTTTTCGAAATCTTTCAGCACAATAGTTTTATTTAACTGTATTCATTTTGCTGTTTAAACCTATTGACTTGAGTTTTTACTTCAACAACTGTATGTATTATTTCTAAAAGCTCAATTTAATTCTTTCTCAAACATGCCAGTTCATTTGCTATTCTTGCTTCTTGCTCACTTTTTAATTTGATCTATTTTCTTTAAATCTTTCAAACATAGTTATATTAAATTCTGAATCTGATAAGTCTGGTTTCTGAGGGCCTCAGTCTGCTAGTTTTGTTTTAGCCTCTGAGGTTCCCACATCACTGGGACTACTTCATGCCTGAAGTTGAAAGTTTGAGCAGTGAGGTCAGATTCCTACCTGGTACTCCACAGTCCACTTAGTGATAACTTCAAAACTCTCAAAAAAAGGAAAGGAAAGGGAGACCACATTAAACTGTTTATAATATTGACTCTCTAACACAAAATTTAACAATTAGCTCTTTGCCAGGACAGGTAAAAATAAGCAATAATTAAACATTTTGGTTAAAGCAGTTATTATAGAACAATGTTTCTTAACCTGAGAGCGTTTTGTGGATATACTTCAGGGGATCTATCCACTTGTTTAAATTTTATGTACTAAATCAGGTTCATTTTAGGGATAAGAATGCATATCTCAAAATAATTTCTAATCCCCAAAAAGGTCAAGAATTACTTCCCCGGAAAAACTTCAAAAATAAAAGCAAGTTATTATTTTGTATCTTTATTCACTATCCCTTTGCTGTTCTTGTTCCTTATTCATTCCCTTGCTTAGCCTCTAAGAAAGACCCTTTTCTTATTTTATCACATGATTTTGGAGTCATACAAATTGGAAAGAAAAATACTAAATTCCAGTAAAGAAGTGAGCAAAAGCAATTGTGCAAAAAGTAGAATTTAGACAGAAAATAAAAATATGGAAAATGCTTAACTTTCATCAATAACAAGGAATTTATAGTTAAAATAAGCCATTAACAACTAATGAATTAGCAGAAAATAGGAAAAGTCTATTTTCCAACATTGGTGAGATTGCCGTGAAATGGGATGCCAGCAATAGGCTCTCGTTTCAACTCTTCCAGAAGGTGATTGAGTGACATGTATCAAAAGTCATGAACACATTACTCATCTTTTGATCCATTAATCTAATTTCAGGGAACAGGACAATATAAAATAATTCAAAGAATAAAAACCACATGATTATTTCAACATAGTTAAAAATAGCAAAACATTAGAGGTAACCTCAATGTGCAAAAGCGAAAATTAACTAATAATGTTACATTTACAGACAATTATACAGCTGTTTGAAATGCTCAATTTTGAATATGGGGTAGTAAACATGAAAAGTGCTTATAATACACTGTTAATATCACCTCACCCAACTGGGGAATCAAAAAAGGGAAGGAGATTTCTGAGCCGCACAGTTCTCAGAAGAGATGGAACTCGGATGTCAATTTTTCCCAATTTTAAAAAAGTTCTGAGCAGATGATTGTGCCTCATGATTGGATGACCATATTGTTTGAGTGGCAAACTGTGAAGCCTGTAACTACGTAATAGAGTTTACATTTCTAATCAATTCTCACCTAAAATTTACCCTGATACATCTTTAATGAGTGACAGAATGATTACTAAGCAGGATGATAAGTAAGCCCAAACATTTGTGTTGTCATGAGAGATGATATATAATCACCACAGCCCTAGTACTCAGCTGGAAATGTTAAGGTTTTCTTTTCACAGAATCTTCAGTCATCAGCTATGCCAGCAGTAGCCCCTGACGTCATAAGCTCCTGACTCATTGTGTTCATCAGCCTAGCACTCACTCCTTCCAAACGTGGCCACCATCTTCATGCCTTTCTGGATGTTCTACCTCTACCCACAATGTGCTTCTAGCCAGAAACTCATCCATCCCTGAGCCCAGCTACAAGGCCACTTCCTCTGAAAGATCTCCTCTGTGCATTCCTCTATTAGTGTTACAACTTCCTTTCAGGGTTCCCATGTCTTTGTTTTCATATCTACATCGCTACACTGTGTTATGGTAATTTGTGATTCCATCTGTTTTCCCCCTGGGACTGGGAGTTTCTCCAAATCAGAACTACAATTAATTCATGGCAAAATAAATCAGATGTGGAATTTGGAGTTGGATAAACCTGGTTTTAAATTGCAGCTGGACAACTTACTTGCTGCGTGACTTTGGCCAAGTTACTGGGCCTTTCTGACCTTCTGTTTCTTTATCAGTATAATGGGACTCAAAAAGAACCTGTCTCATAAAGCTCTTTGGCACATGCTAAGTGCCCAATAAATGTTAGCCATGCACTCAGGCTTGTGGGCTACTGGGGTAAACCAAGACCAAAGTCTTTGACTCCTCGCTCAGCATCATATATAGAAACTAAAGGGAGGTGTTGAAATCCCAAAACGCCCCAGTTACTTGATTGAGCCAACAAGACTCCAACTCCAAGTCATCAGTTACTCTTCTGTCTCCTGGGAGCACTCAGACACTGCAGAAATCCCTCTGCATACCTTTTGCCCCCACTGTGAGAAAGCACAGGAATAGACATGTGGGGGCAGGAGGAGTCAAATTCTCTACCCACTTCCCAGCCTTTCATCCCTCCCTGCACTGGACCAACAGACAGTGAGTCACTACTAACACCCCCCAGAACACCCACTAGTCTTACAGCTGGTGACTTCATGCTGTGAGGAAATTTTCCTCTGAGAAGCATCTCCTCCAGGTTACCAAAGATTCACTCCTCTCCAAGTAGCATTGCCCTGAACTTTATTTACCTCTAACCTTTCAAAGTGACCCGCTAACACTGACAATACCTCTGCCTCACTCTGTGTGTTACTGAGAAGACTCCAGACATTACTCAGGAACCCTCTTGACTTCCTTCCTCAGTGCTTCAGTAGAACCATAGTACCATGTAATGATGAAAATCACTCTGTCTAGTCTTAGTCACCTCTCTTAACCCCTGGCCACTTACATGGCACACTTAACTGAGAAAATTTGGTTTCAGGAAAAAAAAACAAAAACAAAACAAACAAAAAAACACCCCTGGATGCCATAAAAATTAAATAAAATAACTTGATGAAAGAACCAAAAACCTTGTAGGTACTCAACACATATTGAACATTACCTACTTCTGTCCCTTTTAAAATATTGTTGCTCCTTCCTTTCTCTCTTTGAAGTTCCAGCTTTTGATGGACAGCTCCCCAATAATATGCATATGACACCCAGAATGTCCCAAACAGAATCCATCACCTTCCCACCCCATCCTCTGCTCTCCCCAACCATCTTTCTTCTGACTGCTGTATTTCTGTTGATGGCACAACCCTTCTTGTATTAGTTTCCCATTGCTGCTGTAACAAATTACCACAAACCTAGTGCCTTAAAACACAAATTTATCCTCTTACAGTTCTGCAGGTCAGAAGTCTGACAGAGGTGACTCTAGGCTCAAATCAAGGTGTCAGCACTGCTGTGATCTTTCTGGACTCTAGGGGAGAATCCATTTCCACATCGTTGCCAGCTGCTAGAGGCCATCCACATTCCTTGCCTCATGGCTGCATCACTTCAATCTCTCCTTTTATCAGCACATCTCCTTCACAATTCAATCTCCTGTGTCCCTATTTTGAGAACCCTTGCTGTTACATTGGACACACCTGAATAATCCAGGAGAGCCTTTCTATCTTGAGATCCTTAGTTTAATCCCATCTGCAAAATCCTTTTGTCTATGTTAGGTTAACACTTGGATTGATCCTAGACATTAAGAGACAGATGTCTTTGAGGGCCATACTACTACTTACGGCACCTCTCCCAGACTCCCAGGCCTGT
Source organism: Papio anubis (assembly GCF_008728515.1). Classification (NCBI taxonomy): domain Eukaryota; kingdom Metazoa; phylum Chordata; class Mammalia; order Primates; family Cercopithecidae; genus Papio; species Papio anubis. Next base: position 90,290,489 of record NC_044989.1, read on the forward strand.
GACATCAGGACCACCTGTGACTCCTCCACCTCCATTCCGATCCCATCTCCCCTCACAGGATGCAGTGATAGCACCAGGTCGTGTGCCCACTCTGATCTACTGATACAGGCTGCCTGAACTATGATGCTGAGGACAGTGAGGTTGTGTCTTTGATTCCAAGAAAGTATTGTCTGATCAAGTAGTCATGTCTGCCGTGGGCATGGGATGTCAGGTCAGCATGAGTACTTTGCACCTCCATCCCAGCTCCTCCTGTGCCTTGTCAGGCCTCTGAGCCCAAGCTAAGCCATCATATCCCCTGTGACCTGCACGTATACATCCAGATGGCCTGAAGCAAGTGAAGAATCACAAAAGAAGTGAAAATGGCCAATTCCTGCCTTAACTGATGACATTCCACCATTGTGATTTGTTCCTGCCCCACCCTAACTGAGCAATTAACCTTGTGACATTCCTTCTCCTGGCTCAGAACTTCCCCCACTCAGCACCTTGTGACCCCTGCCTCTGCCCATGAGAGAAAAACCCCCTTTGACTGTAATTTTCCACTACCCACCCAAATCCTATAAAACAGCCCCACCCCTATCTCCCTTCGCTGACTCTCTTTTCGGACTCAGCCCACCTGCACCCAGGTGAAATAAACAGCCTTGTTGCTCAAATGAAGCCTATTTGGTGGCCTCTTCACACGGACGCACATGACCCACCTGACCTCTTCTTCCCGAGTCCACAGTCTTCCCCCCTTCCCCAGTTAGAGCTCCTTGTCCAAACCATTGCAATAGCTCTGTGTGAAGTGAATCCCTCCACAATCCACATACCGAAGTCCTAACTCCCAAAGTGGCTACATTTGAAGATAGAGCCTATAAGAAAGTAATTGAAGTTAAATAAGGGTGAGGTCCTGACACAATAGAATTGGTGTCCTTTTAAGAAGAGGTAGAGACACCAGAGAGCTCTCACTGTCCCTGTGCCTGCGCAGACACCAAGGAAGGGAGAAGGTTGCTGTCTGCCAGCCAGCAAGTGGATGATCTGAGACTTGATCACAGCCTCCAGAACTGGCAGCAAATACATTCCTGTTGGTTAAGCAGCCCAGCCTGTGATATTTTGTTATGGTAGTCTGAGGTGACTAAGACAAGCTCCTTAAGAATAAAAGTCTCTCTTCTCCAGCTCCAATCTGCCTTCTATACTATTGCCAGATCTTTCAGAGCAGTGGTTTCCACATGTTGGTCCTTAGACCAGTGCCAGTTTTAATAATGAGCCAAATGAAATGAGAAAATCGAGAGCCCAGGGCTTGATATTTCAATATATTGGGATGCTATTGTTAACTCTTCCCTCTTGAGAAGGGCAGTCCTTTCTTCTGAGATCATGCTCACCGAGTGGAGAGGAAATGTAAAAATGGCCTTTCTTCTATGAAATAGTGGTTATAGTGGGTGCAACTTGTTATTTTTATTAATGTTCTTGTAAAAATTTAAAGTTGTTTGCCCAAGTTTTTAAAAAGATTACTGGTATGATATATTAAAATATCTGTGAATGCCAGTTTTACATCACAGCTCTAATCACATCAGGCCTCCTGCTCCCAATCTTAAAATGTGAACGCCTCTTCCCACAGGTGGAAGGAAACCCCCTCACTACCCCAACTCCTACTCCCCACCCCCACTGCATTCACCAGGAAGGACAAAGGTCAACCAGCGAAGACAACTTTAAGACTCTTATCAGTCTGGAGATGGCACCAGAGGAATTTACATTAGCAAGCTTTACAAACTAGCCTTTATCTGATATTTCACCTTTCCACAAGTCACTACTCTTAGAGACTCAGAGTCCTTTTTAATTCTCTTGTCATGTCTCTAAAACGTTACTGTTCTTTGTTGAAGAAACTGTATAAACTGGAATTCAAAGCCACCTCTTTGAAAGCTACTTATTCCCTGGGTGTCTCCCATGTATATATGAACTATACATACTAATAAACATCTGCTTACTTTTCTCTTATTAATCTGCCCATTCCAACTAAGAACTTATGAGAATTGAGAAAAAAAATAGTTTTCCTCTCCTACAAAGTCTTCCTGATCTCCCAGCCACTGGCAGTCTCCTCTTCCTCACAGGTCTTTTGGATCTTCTTTGTGGCATTTAAATCTTGGCTTGTTTGAGCTTGTTAGCCACCCTGTGCTAAGAAGGAGCATGAATATATGGTGATTACAAACGTGGCTTTCTGTCAGAACGGTCTAAATTTGATTCTTGTCGGCACCACTTACTAACTGGGATAAGTTTCTCAACCTCTCTGAGCCTCAGTTTCTTCATCTGTGTGAGAGGGTGATAGAAGTGCCTCCGAGGTGGGCCCTATAGGAAGTGAAGTGGCACAGTGCCTCCAAGGGAAACCTTTAAGCCAACCTCATAGCTGTGAAGACCACGGCTCATCCTTCTGTGTCTCCCTCAGGGGCCAGTGCTTGGCCTGACAGACTCCTGTCCTCACCTCGTCATTTGCTGCTTCTCTTGTGACTAGCACAAGGCTCAGCTAGTACCTGTTGGCCTGAACATGAATGCGCCTGGCCTCAAAATAATCTCCAGCTTTCCAGCTTTTTTTTTTTTTTTTTTTTTTTTTCTGAGATGGAGTCTCGCTCTGTCGCCCAGGCTGGAGTGCAGTGGTGCGATCTCGCTCACTGCAAGCTCCTCCTCCCGGGTTCACGCCATTCTCCTGCCTCAGTCTCCCGAGTAGCTGGCACTGCAGGTGCCCACCACCAAGCCCGGCTAATTTTTTTTTGTATTTTTTTAGTAGAGACGGGGTTTCACCATGTTAGCCAGGATGGTCTCCATCTCCTGACCTCGGCCTCCCAAAGAGCTGGGATTGCAGGAGTGTCCAGGTTTTAAGAAGGAGGAGGATGCTGAGGAAACATGGCGGATAGGAGGCAGGACTAACTTGCAGCTCCTCAGACAAACAGAGCAGTGCATGGAGACCCACATCGTGAACTTTGGCCCCAAGCACTTCCACAGAAACATACCAGGAAAGCCGAGAGAGTCCACAGACCCTTTGAAGGAGGTGGATTGCCACTGCAGGCTCCATGGGACAGTCGAGGAACTGTGAGTTCGCTTGTTTTCTCAGCTGGGAGGCTTGTAGCCTGGGGCAAGTCCTCAGCCTTGCTCACCAGCTTCCTGGAGATAAACTCAGTGCTGTTGGTGGGGCATGGTGGGAGTGAAGCCGGACTTCTGGGCTGTGGACTGCATGGAAACTGGGTGAGGCCTGTGGCTGCCAGCTTTCTCCTACTTCCCCAGCAATCTGTGTGACACAGCACAGGCAGCCATAATCCACCTGGGAACGTAACTCGATTGGCCTGTGAACCACACCCCCAGACCCCATAACTGCCACAGCAAGCCCTGCCCAAGGAGAGTATGAGCTCAGACACACCTAATCCTGCCCCTACCTGATGATCTTTCTCTACCCGCCCTGACAGCCAAATATAAAGGACATAATCTCTTGGGAGCTTTAAGGCCAGGAGTGGGTCTCACCCACTGCCTGATCCTACCTGTACTGATGCATTCTTGAAATCACCAACTCCTAGTTGGAGGCCAACCAACATAAAATCAGTGCAGTTAACAAAAATAAAAGGACCCTCACAGAGCCTACTTCACTCCCCTGCTACCTCCACCAAAGCAAGTGCTGGAATCCGTGGCTGACAGACCTGAAGACAGATCATATCACAGGATTCTGCAGATACTCCCTAGTACTAGCCCAGAGCCCAGTAGCTTCACTGGGTGACCAGGTCCAGGAGAGAAATAACAATCACTGCAGTTCAGCTCTAAGGAAACCCCATCCCTACCGGAAGGGAGAGCAGCACATCAAGGGAGCACCCCGAGGGACAAAAGAAACTGAACAGTAGCCCTTGAGTCCCAGATCTTCCCTCTGACACAGTCTACCCAAATGAGAAGGAACCAGAAAGACTATTCTGGTAATATGACAAGATCAGAGCAGAACTAAATGAAATTGAAACAAAAAAGAAATACAAAAGAAAAATGAAACAAAAAGCTGGTTCTTTGAAAAAGATAAACAAAACTGATAGACCATTAGTGAGATTAACCAAGAAAAGAAGAGAGAAGATCCGAATAAGCTCAATTAGAAATGAAATGGGAGACATTTCAATACTACAGAAATACAAAAGGTCATTCAAGGCTACTATGAACACCCTTATGTGCATAAACTAGAATACCTAGAGGAGATGGATAATTTCCTGGAAATATACAACCCTCCTAGATTAAACCAGGAAGAAACAGAAACTCTGAACAGAACAATAACAAGCAGTGAGATTGAAATGGCAATTAAAAGTAATTGTAACGGAAATGGTAACAAAAAAAGTCCAGGACCAGATGGATTCACGCTGACTTCTATCAGACATTCAAAGAGAATTGGTATCAATACTATTGACACTATTCCAAAAAATAGAGAAAGAGAGAATCCTCACTAAATCATAATGCCAAACCAAGAAAGGACATAACAAAAAAAGAAAACTACAGACAAATATCCCTGATGAACATGATACAAAAACCCTCACCAAAACACTAGCTAATTGAATCCAGCAGCATATCAAAAAGATAATCCACCATGATCAAGTGGGTTTCACACCAGGAATGCAGGGATAGTTTAACATTCACAAGTCAATAAATGTGATTCTTTACATAATGAGAATTAAAAACAAAAATCATGTGATCATCTCAATAGATGCAGAAAAAGCATGTGACAAAATCCAGCATCCTTTTATGATTAAAAACCTCAGCAAAATTGGCATAGAAGGGACATACCTTAAGGTAATAAAAGCTATATATGACAAACCCACAGCCAACATTATACTGAACTGGAAAAAGTTGAAAGTATTCCCCCTGAGAACTGGAACAAGACAAGGATGCCCACTTTCACCACTTCTATGTAACATAGTACTGGAAGTCCTAGCCAGAAAAATCAGAGAAGAGAAAGAAATAAAGGACATCCAGACCAGCAAAAAGGAAGTCAAACTGTCGCTGTTTGCTGATGACATGATTGTATACTTAGAAAACCCTAAAGACTCATCCAGAAAGTTCCTAGAACTGGTAAATGAATTCAGCAAAGTTTTAGGATACAAAATTAGTGTACACTAATCAGTAGCTCTGCTATACACCAACAGCAACCAAGCTGAGAATCAAATCAAGAACTCAATCCCTTTTACAACAGCTGCAAAAAAGTAAAAGTAAAAATAAATACTGGCCGGGCGCGGTGGCTCAAGCCTGTAATCCCAGCACTTTGGGAGGTGGAGGCGGGTGGATCACGAGGTCAGGAGATCGAGACCATCCAGGCTAACATGGTGAAACCCCGTCTCTACTAAAAATACAAAAAACTAGCCGGGCGTGGTGGCGGGCACCTGTAGTCCCAGCTACTCGGAGGCTGAGGCAGGAGAATGGCGTGAACCTGGGAGGCGGAGCTTGCAGTGAGCCGAGATCGCGCCACTGTACTCCAGCCTGGGTGACACAGCGCGAGACTCCGTCTCAAAAAATAAATAAATAAATAAATAAATACTTAGGAATGTACTTAACAAAGAGGTGAAAGACCTCTACAAGGAAAACTATAAAACACTGCTGAAAAAAATCATAGATGACACAAACAAATGGAAACACATCTCATGCTCATGGATGGGTAGAATCAGTATTGTGAAAATGACCATGCTGCCAAAAGCAATCTACAAATTCAATGCAATTCCCAGCAAAATACCACCATCATTTTCACAGAACTAGAAAAAACAATCCTAAAATTCATAAGGAACCCATATAGTCCCAAAAAGAGCCCATATAGTCCCATATAGTCCCAAAAAGAGCCCACATAGTCAAAGCACAACTAAGCAAAAAGGCAAATCTAGAAGCATTGCATTACTCCACTTCAAACTAACTGTAAGGCCATAGTCACCAAAACAGCATAGTACTGGTATAAAAACCAGCATACAGACCAATGGAACAGAATAGAGAACCCAGAAATAAGGCCAAATACTTATAGTCAACTGATCTTTGACAAAGCAAACAAAAACATAAAGTGAGGAAAGGACACCCTATTCAACAGATGGTGCTAAGATAATTGGGAAGCCACATGTGGAAAAATGAAACTGGATCATCATCTCTCATCTTATACAAAAATCAACTCAAGATGGATCAAGAACTTAAATTTAAGACCAAAAACCACAAAAATTCTAGAAAACCCTTCTAGACATTGGGAAACCCTTCTAGACGTTGGCTTTGGCAAAGGCTTCATTACCAAGAACCCAAAAGCAAACACAACAAAAATAAAGACAAATAAATGGGACTTAATTAAACTAAAAAGCTTCTGCACAACAAAAGGAATAATCAAGAGAGTAAACTGACAACCCATAGAGTGGGAGAAAATCCTCACAATCTATACATCCGACAAAGGACTAATATCCAGAATCTACAAGGAACTCAAACAAATCAGCAAGAAAAAAACAAAAAATCCCGTCAAAAAGTGGGCTAAGGACATGAATAGACAATTCTCAAAAGAAGGTATACGAATGGCCAACAAACTTATGGAAAAATGTTCAATATCACTAAATATCAAGGAAATGCAAATCAAAACAGCAATGCAATACCAAGTTATTCCCACAAGAATGGCCATAATAAAAAAAAAAAAAAAACATGTTGGCATGGGTGTAGAAAAAAGGGAACACTTTTACACTGTTGGTGGGAATGTAAACTAGTGTAACCACTATGGAAAACAGTGTGGAGATTTTCTTTTTTTTTGAGGCCAGTCTCAGCTGTCGCCCAGGCTGGAGTGCAGTGGCGCGATCTCGGCTCACTGCAAGCTCCGCCTCGGGTTCACGCCATTCTCTGCGCCGGCCTCTGAGTAGCTGGGACTGGCGCCCACCACAGCGCCCGGCTAATTTTTTGTATTTTTTTAGTAGAGACGGGGTTTCACTGTGGTCTCGATCTCCTGACCTTGTGATCCGCCCGCCTCGGCCTCCCAAAGTGCTGGGATTACAGGCGTGAGCCACCGCGCCCGGCCGAGATTTCTTAAAGAACTGAAAATAGATCTATTCTTTGATCCAGCAATCCCACTTTTGGCTATCTATCCAGAGGAAAATAAGTCATTATATGAAAAAGATACTTGCACACGCATATTTATAGCAGCACAAATATATATATATGTGGGTGTTAAGCTGTAAGGACTCAAAGGCATAAGAATGATACAATGGACTTTGGGGACTCAGGGGGAAAGGGTGGGAGGGGGAGTGAGGGATAAAAGACTACACAGCAGGTACAGTGTACACTGGGTGATGGGTGCACTAAAATCTCAAAAATCCCCACTGAAGAACTTATTCATGTAACCAAACACACTTGTTTCCCAGAAACCTATTGAAAAAAATGTAATCACACATAAAAAGAAGTAATGCTGAAAATAAAATGATTTTCATTCACAGCCCTCGCAAAAATTTTTAGAAAAAAAAGGAAGAAGAGAATGTTACAGCAGAATGCTCCTTCCTCTCAGAATAGCCCCTCTCTCTCTATCTTTCATTGGCACTTTCCCCACCCCCTACAAAAATCTCCCTTGATCTCTGTCCATTTTCTAAACCAGTTCTTCAGCCTTCCTGTTAATTCTGGGAACTAATCTGATTTTTTTTGAATACTTTTTTTAAAAAAATCAATAAATTTCTGTTTAAATTGGTCTGAAGTCTATTTCCACTGCTTGTTCCACAGAGACCTGACTGATGCACATGGATCCACCCACAAGGGTTAATTTGCCACACTAATTATTGTCAACACTTCGCATTTGGGTTCCTGAAGTATGTGATGTATATCACTGGTGGTACATAAGATCAATTTCAGATCTCAGGATGTATTTCTGTGTTTTAATAGTATTATTATGTGTTTATTTTAAGATGTAATAGAAATACACAGTCCATTAAACTTATGATTTCATGGATATCAGTGCCATGCCCGGGAGGAAGCAAAAGTGAGCAATCTCTATTTAAAAATATGTACAATTATACAAGCATTCTCAGTGTAGTGGCTTTTAAATTTTCTACCCATTAACTAAACATGGTTCCATTTGGGAATAAATTCCACACTGGTCTCATTTTGGTGGGAGACAGGGCTCTGCCTTCCATTTCATAACCAGAAAGAACCAAGTACTCCCTTCCTCCTCCCTGATAGTGAGGAGAGTATGGGCACATGAGTCTTGGCTTATAGGCCACATGGATGCTGTTACTGAAGACTTTGAATCTGAAGAAGTGAAGCAAGACACAGAAAGCACTGGGTTACCTGTGGCAGTGGCTGCTATCCTGACCACTCACTTTATGAGTGAGCATTTTGATATCACAAAGCACCAAACAAGATCCAAAACATTGCAGGAGTCTGTCAAGGGTCACACAGCTATTGAAGAGTAGGGCTCATGGTGGGACAAGACCTCTCCTCCCAGTCGCATGCACTGTACTACATTCACTTGTAGAAGAATATCAGGTTTGTCTCTGTGAGTCAGCCACCCCATGAGCGCTGTCCCCAGACATGCTGATGCTAAGCTGGGCTCTAAGCTGCCCAGTGGAAACCCAGAAAAGGAGCACAGGTTTCACTTGAGAAGAATGTGAGAGTGTTGGCTCAACTTTCCACCATGGGCATAAAGGTACACAAATTGCACAGTCCCCCAGGATGGCTGGGGAGCAGGAGGGGAAACCGTCCCACAAAGAGCTCTGGCTTATCCTACTGACATATACAGACCACTTCTGGTTCCTATACCTCAGAAGATGTGGAAGAGGTAGTACAGATGGTGGCTTGGCTACTCAATGTCTCTCTTAGCATCCATCCAACTCATTCCTGCAGTGTTTGGAAAACTAAAACCCACATTTCTCAGACTCTCTTACAGCTAGAGTTCCAGATGTGACTTCAATCCTGCTAGGCAGATGCATTCATGGCAGACTTAAATTTGGAATACATGATTTAAATAGAGCCATCTATTTTCTTTTTTTTTTTTTTTTGAGATGAAGTCTCGCTCTTGTCCCCCATGCTGGCGTGCAATAGCATGATCTCGGCTCACTGCAACCTCTGCCTCCTTTCTCGGAGGAATTCTCCTGCCTCGGCCCCTCTGAGTAACTGGGATTATAGGCACCTGCCACCACGCCCGGCTAATTTTTGTGTTTTTAGTAGAGACAGAGTTTCACCATGTTGACCAGGCTGGTCTGGAACTCCTGACCTCAGGTGATCCGCCCACCTCAGCCTCCCAAGGTGCTGGGATTACAGGCATGAGCCATCACGCCCAACCTAGAGCCATCTATTTCCTTACTGCATATTTTAGCAAGCACAGCATGCTTCAGGAGGCAGCTTTCTGATCTCTGGATTATAGGTAAAGCCGTGTTTTTCTGGAGTCAACAGCTGTGTGATCCCTGCACTGGGCCCCAGTGCTGTGTTGCTGGAGCCAGCAGTGTAGCAGCGTCTTCCTGATTGTGACAGAGATGATGGCTCTCCAGCAAGCCAGTTTTAGAGTGTCCCTCTGGCAATTATTCCTAGATGTCCAGTCGAAAGCCCATTCCTGTGGTCCTCCAGATGATTCTGTAAAAACCAAATTCTTTATATGGAAACATTTTCCCATTGAACTAGCTAGGGTACTTTCTATAGTCTTTCACTGAATCCCAACAAATTAACCAACATTTCACCCTTTTGCATACCTCTCTGCTTGTGTGCATTCTTGGCTGTGTCCAAAAATCCCCTTGCCTTTACTCTGCCTGGATAACTCCTCCCTTTACCTTAACACTTGGCCCAAACATCTCCTCTTCTTTGAAGACTGTACTGCCTGTTTAGTGTAGGATTTAAAGTTAATTATTGCTTCTCTTCATTCCCAGTCTACATTTTTCACCCTCTCCCTCTTCCTCTCCCTCTTCCTCTCTTCCTTCTTCCCTTCCTATTCTTTTCCTTTCTTCTTTCTTCCCTTTCTTCCTTCTTCCCTTTCTTCCTTTCATTCTTTCTCCCTTTTTCTCATTTATTCATTTAACACATGTTTATTGAGTATCCACTACAAGTCAGTCACTGGAGATACAAACACACAGGGCACAGTCCTGCCCTTGAACTATCTACAGATTCATGGAAGGGGTTCACAATTAACATGTCATTTGGCAAATGCTATGCTGGGGGTGATCCAGGGTCTCGTGGCTGCCAAGAAAAAGCTGCAGGGCTACACATAGTTTCCGAGAGGGGTTGAGTTTACAGTTGAGCTCTGAAGTATGAATAAAATTAACTAGGGAAGTAGAAGAGGAAGGATTTTCTAAACAGAAGTTGAGATACAAGTTCTGTGCAAAGACAGAACTTGTGACAGACGACGGCATCCTGGAGAGTCTTTAAGAACCTCATAATCATAATGGCTGTTATTAAACCTGCTGCATGTATAAGGATCCAGAAGGGCAATGGAGAAATGGCCTAGAGATTGACAGGGCCCAGAATCCAAGGGGCCTTGTCTGTGCTACAAATATGTGGGGAGCCATTGAGGAAAAGGCAGGGTGCCATCCCTATGTAGCAATGTGGACCTGCTTTAGAACAAAGCAAGACTGGGAATTCCCATTTGGGAGCCCCTCTCTCTCGCAAGAGAGAGCTATTCTCCTTTCTCTTTCTTTTTCCTATTAAGTCTCTGCTCCTAAACAACAACAACAACAACAAACAAACAAACAAACAAACAAAAAAGGAGGCAAGACTTTGTGGTAAGGAGACTAGCTGGGAGGTTGCTCAGTGACCTACGGATGAGGAGACAAGGGTCTAAGCCACAGTGCTGACCATGAGGATGGAGAGAAAGCCCTAGAAATGTTTATTAGGTAGACTCAACAGGACCTAGCAACTACTGAATATGGGAAGTGACTATTGAATGTAGAAGGGCAGTAGGGATCAAGGGTATTATTATTTAAAGGCTTAGATAACTGGCGGGCGGCAATAGCATCATTCATTGAGAAAGATGATACAAGAGGTGGAGGAACAGATGGATTCTAAGGGTAGTCAGGGAGATGGTTAATTCCATTTGAGTTGTGTTGTGTTTGAGATGCAGATGGGATGCTAAATGGAGTGTCCAGTTGGAAACTGGATGTACAAACCTGGAAGCTAGAAGAGAAAAATGCACTAAAGATAAAGATCTGTCAGTTCTGGTTGAAGCTTAGAGATGCCTGAAGGAGATAATGTGGAGTAAAGGGAAACCCAACATTTACATTATTTTGTAGCGTCATTCAAAAAAATTATCTCTTCTCCCTGTTTGGTGAGTTATAACATTATTTTTATCTTTAAGTCTCTATTTTTTACAATAGTGTCTTGAATATAATGAAAGCTCAAAAGGTGGGAATAAATGAGGCATTAATGAATTAATTAGGTCATTTTAAAAAGGAAAGACTTTAACTGTAACTAGAAAATAATATCTTCCTCATGATCTCAAGAAGAGGCACAGGTTAAGGGAGAATCAGGAAAGAGGACTATAGGATACGTGATAAAGAAAAACCACACAAGGGGGACACCAGTCTGAGCCTGAGTGGCAGTGGCCAATCAGAGCATCATAGAGAATCACAGGAGCCCAGATACTGACCTTGAGGCCACTTGGAATGAGGACTCTTTCCCAAATGTTCCCAGTTCTCACCCCAGTCAGTTATAGCTCTATCCCCTTAAAATTGTTCCTGGTCTTCCTCTAATGTTATTTGGAGATCTATTAAGAATGTACATGTCTTATGTTTACTAACTACGAGTGAAGTAAAACTTCCCTTTCTTTGCCCTAAAAACGTCTCCTCCAAGCCTCAATGAGTGTCATGTCTAAAGTGCTAGCCACTTCCCTTTGCTCAACGCTATTACTCTCTGAGCTGCATGCAAGGGGCCTCAGAGGCTTCCTCCAGTTCCTCCAAACCCCACACAGCAAGTGACTACTTTGCTTTCCAGTGGTTCCCTGACCCATGAAGTCTGTAGGCAGAAGTTGCAATTGTCTGTTGCTGGCCATGAGGTCATGCAGGTAGGAGAAATCTTGCAGTGGCCACAGCTCTCTCTAGGGAGCCACAATGGAAATGAGTTGCTGTGAGAAACCCTGGCAGTTCTGCAAAATTACATGCATCACAGTGATGATTTGCAAAGCCCAGTGTGCTTTCTTCCATCTGCTATTCAGTAGAGCTATTTATTCCAGCAAGCATTAATGCAATAAAATCTATCTAGGCTTACTGTCAACACAACTCTCACGGCACTCTCCATTTCCTTTGGAGAACACAATTTGCAGCAAACCTCCACTTCTCTGCACACCTTCACTCTTCATCTAATAGCATATTTTTTCTGCACAGCTGTATCACTATCCAAAATTATATTGAGATGTATTTGCTCAGGCGTTTATTGTCTGTATCCTACCACTAGAATGCAAATTCCTTACTATGTCTTATTCACAGATGCATTTCAATGCCCAAAATAGTACCATGCACAGAGCAGGTCCTTGATAGTTACTTTTTAAATGAAAAAACCTATCTATTTTTTTCCATTCTCTTTTCTAACTGTTTTCTCAATTCATGCCTTGGCTGAGACCTGGTTATCCTCTGGGACCATGTTTCCCCTGCATCTTTCTCAAGGAGAAGAAGCTCATGTCTCTACCATCTGGATATCACAGGGCCAGCATGAGGTCATCTCTCTACTGATGTTTTCAGATTGTGACTTCTCCAGCCTTTGTAAAAACAAACAAACAAACAAACAAACAAAAGCCTCAGTCCTTTAATGTTTTTTACCATCCTGTCTCTCTTCGTAGCTTTCAGCTACTGACTGCCTAGTCATTCTCCCGTATTTATTAAATATTTGGCACTGGAACCAAGCTCTCTTCTTTGTCCTAATCCCCAAGGAGTCTTAATGTCCATTTGGATGACTAACACCATGACCTCTCTGTAAAAAGTACTGTACCACCCTCTGACCACAACCGATAGCGGTCTTGTTCTCTCTCTCTCCATTATTCCCATTGCTCTGGTATTTCAACCACACAGAAACCTTCAGTCCTTTAACCTGCTCAACTTTGCTCTACCACCTCCTCCTTGGAGGTCTTCACTTCCTTCAGTTGCTCACTTGGACCGTTCTTTCATCAATATTCTCCACTGCTTGGCTCTATTGCCCTCCCATTGCACTGTGGGGCAAAGCTCTGGATCTGTCCAAGGTCCACTCTCCTAGACTCTAACCCAAAGCCACTAAGTCCTTCAGGAGAACATAACAGAACCTCACCCTGCACATTGATGATATCCAAACTAACTGGCCTCATGGTTGCTTAGCAAACCTTTCATGTTTCTATAATAAGCTGGCTGACCCATCTCCACAGAAAATATTTCCAGTCTTCTTCATTGACTTCAATCTCCTAGTCCATCTCCCTTTTCCTCACTTATAGCAAAGTAACAGAAGCTGGTAGAAGGACACTTTCTCAGTTCCCCATCAGCCCACATTAAAACCTGTTGAAACTCTCTTTATGCTTTCCCTCTTCTCTCTCATTCAATAGAAGCAGGAGCCCACTCTTACCCAAGGCCAGTCTCTCTGCATTTGCTTTGTGTCCCAGTTAGCCTCCTCAAGGCCCTCACATCATCAGTCATCCTCAGTCACTTAGTCAGTACCTCGGTGTGTCTGGCTCCGTGCTAAGAGCTTGGAGTGCATGAGCGAACTCAGTCTTCCCCCCAGAAGCCTGTGAAGTAGTGGTTCTTATTACTCTACACCCACTTTACTTAACCATGTTTACACAAAGAGGAAGAAAAATGCTCTATGTTCTTTATCCCACTATTATTAAATGAAACTGCCTTTAGTTCTTATTTCATTTCAGCTGAGAAAATCTTAAGAGCCCAAAGGCCTGAGTTGTTGCTTATCATACAAATAATATCACTTATAGTGCTTCTAGTCTTCAGAATTAACATACAAGCAAAAAGGTCTCTGATACAGGTGACCCCCACTCCTTCACAGCTTCAGTGGTTCTGCAACATAAACTTGTTCAAAGAATTCATCTGAGAGGCATTAAACTGAGAACAGCCACAAGACTAACACTTTTTTTTCTGTGCATTATAAAAACCTGTATGAATATCCATTGCTATCACCAACTTTTCTGTTCTTCTTTTTCTTTTTCTTTTTTTTTCTTTTTTTCTTTTTTTTTTTTTTTTTTGAGATGGAGTCTCATCCTATTGCCCAGTTGGAGTGCAGTGGCACCATCTCGGCTCAAACTTCGCCTCCCAGGTTCAGGTGATTATCACGCCTCAGCCTCCCAAGTAGCTGGGATTACAAGAACAAGACACCAAGTCCAGCCAATTTTTGTATATTTAGTAGAGACAGGGTTTTGCCATGTTGGCCAGGCTAGTCTCAAACTCTTGACCTCATGATCTGCCTGCCTCAGCCTCCCAAACTGTTGGGATTACAGGCATGAGCCACCACACCCAGCTGCCATCTCCAACTTTTCTGTTCCTAGTTAAAATAAATATGTCATTGCAAATATTTGAACAACAGGGGGATCTGTTATGAACATAAATTCCTTATGTTTACTAATCAGCGTAAGACACTGAAGTTTCGGAAAATGTTTCAACGTACTGTAGAAACAACCCTGAAAATGAAACCTGTAATTTCTTGTCCTAATTGGCAACTTGTTACTGTTCTGATTTTAAAACATGCCCATGAATTCTTTGAGACTTTTCTCATTAAGAGGTGTATGATTTTCCTCCCTTTGAGTGTATGTTACTCCTCCCTTTGAAGTATGATTTTCCTCCCTTTGAGTGCGGACTGACATTAGTGAATAGAATGAAGCAAAAGTTATGCCGAATGACTTTTGAAGCTAGGTCATCAAAAGTTATACAGTTTCTGCCTGACTCTCTCTCTCCTAGCCCTTACTCTTGAAACCCACTCACCATATTGTGGGGAAGCCCAGGTGTCATGAAGAAGCCAAGCAAAGGTGGTTTGGCCAACAGTCCTGCTGAGTTCCCAGCAGAGATCCAGCCTCACCAGACCTGTGAGTAAGGCAGTCATCTGACCAGTCCAGTTCCCACCCTTGGACTCCTCTCAGCTGATGTTGAATGGAGTGAACACAAGATGTCCCTACGTCCCTAGTGAGTCCTGCCCAATTACAGATTCACAAAGGAGAATAAATATTCTCTTAAAAAAAATTTCTTATGGAGCGCTTTATGAATTTGCATGCCATCCTTATACAGGGGCCATGCTAAACTTCTCTGTATTGTTCCAATTTTAGTACATGTGCTGCCGAAGCAAGCACAAAATAAATGATTCCTATTTTTAAGCCACTAAGTTTAAGGGTGGTTTATTCCACAGCAATAGCTACATGAAACATAGATAAATAGATAAATGGAAATAATACTGAAAAAGTATTTTCATATTTTTAATGATATAAATTTTTAATGGTATAAATATTGAAAAGATTTATTGCTACTTCTAAGGAAGGTCACTGACTTTTTTTTTTTTTTTTTTTTTGAGACAGAGTTTTGCTCTTGTTGCCCAGGTTGGAGTGCAATGACATGATCTCGGCTCACTGCAACCTCCACCTCCCCAGCTCAAGCGATTCTCCTGCCTCAGCCTCCCGAGTAGCTGGGATTACAGGCATGCACCACCATGCCCAGCTAATTTTGTATTTTTAGTAGAGACGGGGTTTCTCCATTTTGGTCAGGTCTCGAACTCCTCACCTCAGATGATCTGCCCACCTCGGCCTCCCAAAGTGCTGGGATTACAGGTGTGAGCCACCATGCCCGGGCTTTTTTTTTTTTTTAAGATGGTGTCTTGCTCTGTCACCCAGGCTGGGGTGCAGTGGCATGATCTCAGCTCACTGCAACCTCCGCCTCACGGGTTCAAGCGATTCTCCTGCCTCTGCCTCCCTAGTAGCTGGGACTACAGGCGCATGCCACCACACCCAGTTAACTTTTTATTTTTAATAGAGACGGGGTTTCACCAGCATGGCCAGGCTGGTCTCGAACTCCTAACCTCAGGTGACCGGCCTGCCTCAGCCTCCCAAAGTGCTGGGATTACAGGCGTGAGCCACCACACCCAGCCAGTCACTGACATTTTTCTTTGCTCCCAGATTCACTAGAAAATAACAATAGCATGACTCTCCTACACTTAAAATTTTTAAAGTAATTTGAGTACATCAATTTCATTCCGTTTTCTCTGATGAGAAATAACAGAGTGA
Organism: Papio anubis; assembly: GCF_008728515.1. Taxonomy (NCBI): domain Eukaryota; kingdom Metazoa; phylum Chordata; class Mammalia; order Primates; family Cercopithecidae; genus Papio; species Papio anubis. The sequence goes on from NC_044989.1 coordinate 90,306,615, forward strand.
AAATGTGAATTCAGGCAGGTTTGCTTGAGAGCTCATGCATGTACTCATACTGTAACCTCGCCCTGTTTTTTCCAACCTGTCCTTCTCCACTGGCTCCTTCCTATCAGCTTTCACACTTGTTTGAACCTGCCACATCTTGACAGTTTCTTCCCTTAGCCCCATGACTCCCTCTAGCTACACCCTTCTCTTTCTCCCTTCACAGCCAAAGTTATTAAAAGAATTCTCCCTACTTACTGTCGCTGTGTTCTCACTTTCTACTCACTCCTGAAGACGCTTCATCTTCACTTTTGCTCAATCACTCTCCTGAAAGCACTCTGGAGTTTTTAGCTCCTAGATCCAATGGACACTTTTTAAACTTTTCCAGACTTGATCTACTGTTAGTATTTGACACTGCTGGCTCTCGCCCTAAAGCCCTCTTCTATAGACTTCCATGATTCCTCTTCTCCTGATTTTCCTTCTGCCTCCCCAGACCTCTCCTTCTAAACCTCCGTTGAAGGCTTTTCATCTTCTGCCTGCCTCTCAAATATCTCTCTCTCCTGGGCCACCTCCTCTCTTAAACTAATCTCTCTCTTCATTTCATTCACCTCATAAGTTCATCCTGTGCTGAAAACTCTGAAATTTATATCTCCATTCCAAATTTCTCTCCTGCAGTCCATGTCTACACATGTAACTGCCCACTGAAATCCTCTACCTGGATGCTCATATACATCTCAAAATTCAACATAGGCAAAAGCAGAGCTTATCATTTCCACACTCTCTGCCCCCAAACTACCACTTTATTCTCCAGCATTGCTTATGTCAGTGAATAGAATCACCATCCATCAATAGAATCACCATTCATTAGTAGAGACATCTACCAATAGACACCAAAACAAGAAACCTTCACAATGACTCTCTCACTGTGCCTACAATAAATCGCCAAAATCTATCAACTCTACCTCCCAAAGATGCCTTAAATCTCCTGCAAGAATTGAGAGATGATGAATGTCTAACAATTCTTGCAGGAAACCACTTGAGTGGCCATGCCAATAATCCGTGCTCCAGTCGGCAGCCAGAAGCAACTATTTTAGGAGGTCAGTCTGATCATGTCACTCTCCTGCTTGAAATAATCCATGGTGACTCCATATTGCCCTCCTAATAAACACCAGGTTTGTAGCTTGCCTTAATGGATTTCCTGATCTGGCTGTGCTCTTTGCTTTAACAACTTGTGGCTCCTTGGAGTGAATTACCAGCAGGCTGCCTATTCTGATTTTATTCCCATCAGCTAGAAAGTTATTAGAAATGATGGTTTTTATTGTTTTAGTACAAAGCACTTTATAGCCAACTGTCATAATATTGTTACAGTAAAGATTCAATTCTGTGATATCAACATGTGAGTGGCGCCCTCTAGAGTTACACAGTGGAAACCCCGCATTTCTATATAAGGTGGCCCAATCACTTCATGTTCATTTATGAGAACAATCATGTGCTACATAATGAAGTTTCACTCAAGGATGAACTGTCTACACAATGGTGGTCCCATAAGATTACAATATCATATTTTGCTACATTTTTCTATGCTTGCATATGTTTAAATACACACAGACTTACCATCATGTTACAATTGCTTACGGTATTCAGTACAGTCACATGCTGTACGAGTCTAGGAGCAAGAGGTTATACGGTATAGTCTAGATGTGTAGTAAGTAAGCTGTACCATCTAGGTTTGTGTAAGTACACTCTGTGATATTCACACAACAAAATCGCCTAATGACACATTTCTCAGACTGTATCTCTGTTGTTTTGTGAAGCAAGACTCTATCTAGAAATAAAAATAGCAAGGCCCCTATCCCTTAGGAGCTCACCATCTGGTGCCACATAAGGACACTGATAAAGGGATAAATGTCTACCTACTGCCAGCAGGGTGTGTGGGGAGTAGGAATGGGCTCTGCCACACCTATATTCTCTTGTCAGGGTCTCTTCAGAGCAAAAGCTCCCATCCCTTTGGTCAAGTGATTGGCCACGCCCGGAAGGTACCATCTAGATGGTACAACAAAGCTGTACCAAAGGACAATACCTTATGGAAGAGGACCCAACCTCCAGAACAGGGAAGGAGGCATCATCTAACTTGAACACTCACCCCCAGAAAACATTCCTAACTCCACACTAGACAGCCCTAGGCAAAGCACTTCCCACCCCTACTGGATTTCAAACCCTTGGTGTCTCTGTCTCTTGTGTTAGGAGGGGATGTGAACTCTCTGAGCCAAACATCCCTGAATTTGCGTGCTCGGTCACCTACTTTGCCTCCCCGGCAGGGTGTGGAGGTAATGACTGATGAGCAGCCTCTCATCATGAGGATGATTTTCCATGACCTCCTATGACTAACGCACACAAGCAGAGAGCAACAAAGAGGGTCAGAATTTGGCGCATGGTTCCATACTGGAAAGTTAAAGTTTGATTTTCAACTTCCTGTTTTAGTTATTCCCTTTTTCGTCATAGGAACATAAACGTACCGAGCGTCAAGTTCCCTGATTGGGATCTAACTTCTGTGGGGCTGACTTGTGACTTTCAGCAGGGGGCTTTATTTTTAAATTATGTGACAAGCACATGTTACCGGTGGTGGTAGTAAGGAGGGATTCTGTCTATTCAGCATCAGTGGCAGAAACGGTCATGGAAGAAGTGACGTTCCGTAGAGGCTGGAGATCCTCAGAATCTTCGTAAGAATAATCCACAGGCTGCCTAGAAATTCAGCTTTCTAGGCTCAGCCCCACAATTTTGTTAGCCAGTAAGGGGTAGAGGCCCAGAAATCTTCATTTTTAACTAGCATTTCAGCTGATCCTGATATAAGTGGTTAAGATCATTTGAGAGCCTCTGGTTTCCTGATAGTGCATTTTTAACATAGTAAGCATGCAAATATATAATGTCAACAACATCCTGAGTTGATGTAAAGGGGCAGACCATAGAGATAATCTTGGATTTGGGTCAAGCTACTCTTGGGAATATCTGACAAAACATTTGTTGATATTCCTCTCAGCTTGCATACGAATCATTCAAAGTCATTGATTAAGCTCTCACTGTTGCTCAACATCAAATTCAGGGCTTGGGAGGGCATGAAGGAATGAGGAGTAGTGTGCGAACCTGAGAAGGCTAAGAAGTCAAACCTTACACATAGCCCCTGGTGCAGAAGCTAAGCCTTAAGCCTGTCCTTGCTTCTCCCAGTTTACTTCCCACAGACTGGGACTCCAGCTGGGCTTCACCTTCCTCTGGAAGTCCTTCCAAGGACTGACCCTTTCCCTTGGGCTCCTAGCTAGCATTAAAACCACTGAGCAAGATGAAGAAGATTTGAGAGAGCTTGGGTAAGGCTGGCTTTCTCATCTTCCTTAGGAGTACCAAGTCCTGGACCCCATTCAATTCTATATGACCCATGCTCAGCTCTGCACTTGAACATTGCAAGTGGTCAGTAACATTTGATGAAAGAAAGAAAGAAAGAATGAATGAATGAATGAATTGCTACCTACACAATCATGTCAGTTTCTCATGAAGGCAGCATATAGCATGATGGTCAAGAGTGTACATTCAGGAATCAGTCAACCTGTGCTTTACCCCCTCCTCTTCCATTTGTTTACAATGACTTTGGGCACAGATTCTTTGCAGATCTTCCCTTTGAGAGGAAGAATCCATTTCTCTATCCACATCTCCATAAATCAGGGCTGGCCTTGGTACTTCCTTAGACCAATAGGCTATAGCAGGAGTGAATAACATGAGGCAGGATATAACAAAGTGCTTCCGACACTGGTTGGGAGCTCCAGTATCCCATCCACCCTCACCAGTCCCCATTCTGGGGACTAGACCCTTTCTCCACTACTCCCACCCGCTGTCACAGTCCTTCCTAACAAATGTGAGTTTTGGACCCTATGCCTCAAAAGCATTTGCAGCTTCTACCTTTCCCTTTTTGAGAAGCAGCACTAAGATAGCCATGTAAGAAAGTCATTCCAGTTTACTGGAGGATGGGAGGACACATGAAGAGCCAAGGCCCCCAACCAACAATCAGCACCAACAGCCAGACATGGGAGAGACTATCTTGGACTTTCCAGTTGAGCTGAGCCTCCAGCTGAATGCAGCAGAGACCTGGGAAGATCAGCAGAGGAACCACGTAGTCAACTCACAGAATCAGAAGGAATAATAAATCATTGATGTTTTAAATCGCTGCATTGTGGGTTGGTTTGTTACTCAGCAATAGATAACTGAGACACCATGCAAAGTGCTTCAGACATTGACTGGGAGCCCTGAGATTCTGTCCACCCCTCACCAGTCCTCCTTCTAGGGACTAGACCCTTTTCCCACTACTCCCACCCGCTGCCACAGTCTTTCCTGATAAATCTAGATAGGGATCCTGGTGCTATTCTCCACAGAGCATGACCTCTAAGTAGGACCCTTTTGGGGATCCTATTTGGGTTCTTTTCTTCATTCAGCAAATGTTGCTGAGTGCCTGACACATCATAAATGCTTGTGCATGCTGGTGATACATAAACAAGGCAAAAAGAAAATCTTTTGCCCTGTGGATCTTGCACCCTGGTGGAGGATGAAGGAAAAAAAGTACTGTAAATAAAAAATAAATTATAGAGTGTATTAGAATAGTGATAGTACCATAGGTAATCTAAGGGTGCTGAGATTCGAGGGGGTGCATATTGGGGTGCATATTGCAGTTTTAATTAGGGTAACCAGTGTAGGCTTCACTGAGGAAACAAGCCAGGCAGGTAATTGGGGAACAAGTGTTCAAAACACAAAGCTACTGCTGAAGCTCTGGAGTAGCATCGTGCCTGGAGTGTGTCTTTGGAGAACCGTGAGGAGACCAGTGTCTGAAGCAGAGGGTGTGAACAGGGAGAGGCATGTGGAAGAGGGTATGAAAACGAACACATTTTCTCACATAAGCTTATGAGCGCTCATTGGAATGTGTGCCCTGGAACCAGTCTACAAAATGCATAACTAGCTGATACCTAAGTCTGCTGTCCTTTATTCAGACAAACTTACATAACCAGTGCTATTTTTTGTATCATGGGTCCTATGACTATGAACCTTCTGAAAATGTCTATGAGAAATAGTCCAGTGTGGAAGAACTTCTGCTAGAACTCAAGGCTCCCAGCATCCTTTGTCACCCAATTCTGCCACCAGAGCTTGGGCAAGGACTTCCAAGGGAGTTGCAGGGGATGAGCGTACCCGAGACAGATTCACAGCAATGTCTCCGTCACGGGGAGAAGGGATCAAGCATTCGTGTGGTGCTCCTTCACACAGGTGGGAAAAATGTCAAAGTGCGTATGTGTCTAATATCTGCCTTCCTTCCTAAGCTCTAAACTCCTAGAGAGCAGGGGCTGTGTCCCTCGTGACAAGCGGGAGCTAACAAAATTGTTACCCAAAAGAATGGGCACCCAGACTTGCTGAAGTCTTCACAGGATCCAGTTCTACTCTCACGCATTGCGTGGAAGGATATATCTACTGTAAGTGAGGTGGCGATTTGAGGCACAAGGGCTGACACAGAGTAGCTGCTAAGTACTTGAAGAATTAAATGTTAGAGCTCATTCAGAACCTAGCCCCAAAAAGGCAGTGCCAACATTGATCTCTGTCGCCATCTTTAGTCCAAAGGCCACACTGCAGGCTCCCAGCCTCAGAAATGGGCGCCGGGATCACGTCTCTAGACAGCTTGGAGTCTGTGCCTTTGAGGGCGGAGATTGGAATCTGCTCTGGGGATAGATAGACTCAGTTTTGGTAGAATTCTGGTGAACCCTTTTGGTTATGCAAATGTAAAATCCAAGTGGAAATAAAGTCAGGTAGCCCGAATGCCAGTGCTTCAGTCCAAGATGTTAACTTTATTGTTTATGTTCATTACACTTGTTTCTGTCAAGTTCATTTATGAAATAGTTGTATATTTTAGAGAATGGTATCAAGGTAAAGTTAGTATCCTTTAAAGTTGTCTTCATTATTCTTCACTAAATCTGAGTTTAGATTTCCCTAAAACTGACAAGCATTGTGTGTCCTGCGGAGTTTTCTGTACAACATTTTGAGCAGGTATTTGTAGGGGCTATTGTGATGCGAGATGAGGGCCTAGGATTGTGAGATGAAAATTTGGGCCAAAGGGAAGAGTGACTAGATTTTTGAATCCTGGTGGTATGACTCAGGACATGCAGGTTATAGGAGACCCTGGATTCATCGCCCTCTTGTGTGAAGTTGTTCCATAGCTTCTTGGAACAAAGACTAGGCCCTCTATGAATCAACTGCTGCCTACATCTGGAGTCTCTTGTAAACATGTATGCACACACAGCACACACATGCACATACATGGACACATCATGCAAATACAGGCATACACATTCTCCCTCCCCACCCACCCTGCTCCCTGGTGCTGCCTGACCGAAAGCTGGCCACACTGTGTTCTAATTGTCTGTTTACTCTCTCTCCGGACCTACCAGTTCATTCTTAGATGTAAATAGTGGATAAGACCTAAAGTGTACCTCTCCCTAGAATTCACATAGTAATAACCCTCTAGCCTGGTTAGATTTTGCAGTGAAGACTTTGGTGTGGTTTCTAGGGAGGAGAAGGAATTTAAGGGACGAGCCTTGGGGCGTGGGAGAAGAAAACTCTTGGCATCTCTGAACTGCACCTGTCGGAAGTTGCCTCCATTCCTTACTTTCAAATCCCTAGTGCCAGAAAGTCCCATCACTATTTCTACCAGAGTCCTGCAGAATTTGATTCTTAGTGCTATTTGGGGTGTCTTGCAGTCAATAAATATGAGCTTTTATTCACAAAGTCTGGTCTTCCCATCTGCACTGTGTGTCCTTCAGTCATAGAGACGTGCCTTCTAAGTCTTTATGTCCTCTTCCTCTTCTGTGTCCTGATACAGAATTGGCATATTTTACATGCTGAAATGTTTTTTTTTAATTATATAAGAACTCGATTCAACTTGGGACAGTACCACTAGTAAGTAGGAGGAAGCCTGCATTTGCCTGGGTGGCCCGTGGGCACAGTTCACAAGGGAAGGGCCAGCAGAAATGAGTTACCATGTGTTAAAATAATTAATTGGGAAGGTATTAGGCTGAGATGACTTCAGCATGTTGGGTTCCTGCCTAAGTAAACTAAAACCCAACCCAGAGTGAATGGTCATTGACTAAGAAAATGAAACTTAAGCTTAGCCAATCGGGAACCGCCGACTATCCTGTAACTAGAGACTTTCCACTTAACCAATTAATTTTTTTCTTCCTCTCGCTTCCTGAACAACTTATAAAAGTTTTTCCGGTGCCCCCTGGGTGGAGCCCTGAGTTGCTTGCAATTTGGCACATTGTGATTCATGAATCATTCTCTGCTCAAATAAACTCCTTAAAATTTTAATATGCCAAAGTTTGTCTTTCAACACATGCATGAAGGAGATGAACTGGTCAGGGAAGATGAAGCAGGGGTCAGGCTGACTGTGAAACCACAGCATGGTGCTGCGCTAAACACAAATCAGGGAGGGAGAAGGGGAGGGAGGGCGTGGCTGGGAAGAGCTGAGGACCCAGTAGCATCTGTGTTGGCCCAGTGTTGATCTGGGGAACCCAGGATAAAAATTTGGGTCCTGCCTGAAATACCTGGATGATTCCTTGGAGCCTCCCTGAAAAAATCTCTTTCACAAGGAATTTGCAATCAGGAGCCACCCATCTTCTCATCTGAATTTGAAGCAACTCCTCAGTCCAAGCCCTGTGTCCCAGACACATTGATGACTCACCTCAGATGTGCTGGGAGCTCTTCTCCATCATCACACCTTCCTGAGCGGCTTTTTCTGCCTGGGATGCCCATCCCCGTGTTCTCTGCCTGGAAAACACCTGCTTTTTCTTTGAGGCCCAGATTAAATGCTCTTTCTTCTGGGAAGCCCTGCCCAGCGCTCCCTGCCAGCTCCACCTCTAGGCTACAATAGTGTCTCTCTACCTGGTACCATAGCTCTTCTCACACGGTATCATGAATGCCCAACAAGAACCAAGTGATTGGCCAGATGTGGCGGCTCACACCTGTAATCCCAACACTTTGGGAGGCTGAGGTGGGAAGATCACCTGAGCCCAGGAGTTCAAGACCAACCTGGGCAACATGATGACAGCCTGTCTCTACAAAAAATTTTTTAAAAATTTAGCTGGGCATCGTGGCGCATGCCTGTGATCCCAGCTACTCAAGAGGCTGAGGCAGAGAAAGGCTTGAGCCCAGGAGGTCGAGGCTGCCGTGAGCCATGATTCCACCATTGTACTTTAGCCTGGGTGATAGAGCAAGACACTGTCCTGAGAAGGAGGAGGAGGAGGAGAAGAAGAAAAAGGAGAAGGAGAAGGAGAAGGAGGAGGAGGAGAAGAAGGAGGAGGAGGAGGAGGAGAAGGAGGAGGAGGAGGAGGAGAAGGAGGAGGAGGAGAAGGAGGAGGAGGAGAAGGAGGAGGAGGAGAAGGAGGAGGAGGAGGAGGAGAAGGAGAAGGAGAAGAAGGAGAAGGAGAAGAAGGAGAAGGAGAAGGAGAAGGAGAAGAAGGAGAAGAAGAAAGAGGAGGAACAAAAAGAAGAAGGAGGAGAAGAGGAAGAAGAAGAAGGAGAAGGAGAAGAAAAAGAAGAAGAAGAAGAGGAGGAGGAGGAAGAGGAGGAAGGGGAAGGGGAAGAAGAAGAATGATTATCCATTAACTTGTTTAAGATTTTTGCATTTACTCAGCCTCTTCTGCAATTACCAGCAGCTGTTCTGGCCATGGCTGCCACAAAATTGACCAGAATATGTGCTGAAAAAACACAGAGTCCCACCATGTAAACACACAGTTACAGTGGGCTAGCCAGCTGATGAAGTTCCTGGGGCACACACAGGCTGTGGAGAGGCAGCTCAGAGAAAGAACCACAACATATCAGAGCCTGTCGTGTAGCTCCCTTCACACTTAATACTTGGAAGCCTCTACTTTGCCTTCAAGGCCACACATGACCCAACCCTGCTGGTCTTGCTCACTGCCTAAACTCCTCCCTTGCTCTTCAGGCTCCAGGCCCCATCCCAGCCTTCTACTGTTACTTGAACACACTAGCTCCTTTCTGTCTCAGGACCAACATATTTGCTACTTCTTTGCCTTGATTATTTCTAGTCACAGTTCCTTCCTGTCTGTAGCCTCAGTGCAAAGGTTACCTCTTCAAAAAAGTAAACAAACAAACCAACCTTTCCTGACCCCCCTATCTAATATTTCCTTTGAATACCTGCTGCCCTCACCTTCTGATGGTGAAAAGTGCCCTTTCTGTTTTCTTGTTCGTTTATTTGCTTGTTTAGTGTTTCTCCCATTCAATTATCAGTTACAAGGAAGTTTGGTTCTATTCACCATTCTATCCTGAGCTCCTTAAGTGGAATAAAAGTTTGCAAAATGGCATTGAGGTCAGCTGTACCAAGTTTTATCTTGAGTTCCAACACAGATAGTTCATATGACCTTCAGCAAGTTATTTCACTTCTCTTAGTCCAGTTTCCTCATGTGTCAAATGCAGGTGACAATGCTTGCCTTGAAGAGTCATTCTGAGGATGACGACAGATGGTTCTTAAAATTGCTGTCCTGTGATCGGAACTCAGAACATGCTAGGTGAATGTTGAGTAGTTATACACCAGAGGGAGAGCACCAGCAGCCCATGCCTTCTCTGAGTCCTGATACCACAGACTTTCTGCTCTAGCTTGAGCCCAACCAAATATTCTCCATGAAATAGAGAAGTGTTTAAGCTCTGAGGATGATATGGATTCCAATTGCAAACTCTCAGCTGAATTCCAGCCCTGTACTCCCAGCTATATCAAGTCACCTCAATTTAGGGACTCCACTGTAACCTTCAACTCAACACATCCAGGACACACACATTGCCTGGCCCTTGCTACTCCTTGCTTTGCACACTCAAAGCAACTGGCAGATAGCGGACAATACCAACAGTCAACAATGGAATTATAGATTCACTGTGAAGTATCTAGTAGAAAATCACAAGACTTGAGCTAGAATTTAAATTGTAAGCCGCCCAAGGCTTTGTCCCTGCGCAGAGGACACTGAGTTCTGCCTGGGGCTTCTTGGTTGTTTCTAGAGGCTCCGTAGCAGACGGACTGGAGAAGAAGCTGCGGGTAGCCTTCTCAGAACTCACCAAGTCTCTTGCATCAAACACTGGACACAGGATCGAATGAGGCTCTGTAGTAGTTTTCTATGGCTGCTACAACAAATTACCACAAACTTAGTGGCTTACAATAACACAAGTTTATTTTTTTACAGTTGTGGAGGTCAGAAGTCTGAAATAGGTGTTGCTGAGCTGAAATTCGGGTGTCAGCAGAGCTGTGTTACTTCTGCAGCCCCTAGAGGAGAACCCTTTCCCTTGGCTTGTCCACATTCTAAAAACCCCTGCATTTGTTGGCTCAAAGCCCCTGACTCCATCTTCAAAATTAGAAACATCGTATCTTCCAGTCTCTCTCTGACTCTCCCTTCCTGACTCCATCTCACAAGGACCCTTGCGATTGTACTGAGACCACCAGGATAACCCAGGATTGTCTCCTCATCTCAAGATCCTTAACATAATCGCATTTGCAAAACCCCTTTGGCCATGTATGGTAACATATGCACAGATCTTGGGATTAGGATGTGGACATATTTGGGGGGACATTATTCTGCCTACCATAGACCCTGAGCAGAATGAGCTTGATTTGGGGGCACCAGCCTGAAACACAGCCTCCTGTCTGCCTACCGGCTCTGTTCAAAGTAGAACTCAGTACGGGCCGAGGGCTCACTCTCCTTGGTGAGCTGTACTGGCTGCTGGGGCTCTGCCGGGCCACACAGGAACCAGCCAGGCCGGGCAGCAGCCTCGAGCCTGAAGGCGGAGCCTGAGCTGCTCTGGAAGAAGGTGAAGCGAGTGGCCTCTTCACCACCTTTGTACAGTTCCTCAATGTTCACATCCTGTGGGGGCAAGGTGGATGGCTGCAGAATGAGGGTGCTGATGGAGGTGTTAGCCCTGGGGGCTTCTGGGGCTTGGCCAAAGAAGGACCTGACAGGGCTGGTTTTTACCCAAGGGACTGCCTTCTGTAGATTCTAGAGGGCAAGACTCTTGGCGCTAGATGCAGAGGGAGATGGTGGAAACCTGAGGGAGGAGGACATGTGGACCTGGCTGGGAATCCACAGATAGGCACAAAGATGCCAGAGCATCCCAGGGGCCAGGCCAGGTCTGCAGTGTCCGCTAGAATGGGGAGAGGCTTCTCACCTCCAGCTGTACAGAAGGCCCCTCTCTTGTCTCCACACATGCCAGGCAGCGGCTCCCTCCCTGGATCCCCAGGAAGATGGGGACCTTGGTGCGGTCCAGGCCTCTGTTAGGAAGTATGCAGATCTTCTCTAGGAGGGAAGAGACAGAAGAGTCAAGGGACAAGGGAGCCCCAAGTTGCAGGCTCTTGGCAGGTAAAGGCTCAGGCAGGAAGGAACTGAGCATGGGCACACCTGGCCTGGCCCTGCATGCAGACTGGAGGGTGAGCCAGGACGTCTGCAGGAGTCATGCCCCCTAACTATTAGAGGCCACAGCTGCTCTCTGGCCCTTCTCACTGTCACTGGGGGCAGCTGCTGACCATCTGCTGGAGAGGAAAGGAAAGAAGAGAAGGGAGGGCCTATGGCAGATGGAGCATGGGGTGGAGGCCCCAGAAGCTCACTCACCTGCACAGCAGTTGTCTGCAACAGGATCTCCCACCAGGAGCTGGCCATCTCTCGTGTATAGAGCCTTCTGGTCTGCATATTTAATTCTGAAACAGTATGACAGTGCTGATGGCCCACTCCTTTCATGCACCACTGGCCCCCAAGCCCTGCCACCTCCATGCTCTGAATCACCAACTTGAGCATTTGGGGGATTTTCTCTCCTTCACAGGTGGTAAGAGGGGAACGATCACTCCCAAGAGCAGGTAAAGGCCAGGCCAGCCTTAAAGCAAGGAAGGTCTCCCGTGTTCGTGCTTTTCAGAGGCTGTGCTTCCTGCCTTGTCATGGTTTGGGGAGGCCTTCAGAGGAGAATGGAGAGCCAATGCCCTCTGACAGAGGGGTAGAGAAAATGTTCCTGGCTTCCTGAGAAATTTCTTAGTGCGGCTCAGACGACTTTAGGATACAGTGAACCTTATCTTAAATTTTTTGGGCCTGCCCTAATTGTTTATAAATGTTTATTCTCTTTAGTACAGGGATTAATTGAGTGTATACTGAAGTGTGAGTTGCTTTTCAGGTATTTTAAAGACTTTAAAGTCATGCAGGTTATTAACTCAGTCACCTGGCTGATTTCAAAGATGCCTGTCAGCCACTGTCAGGGCTGGAGAGCTCTCATTAACCTTTTAGGGTGGAATCTCTGGACCAATTCCACCACCTCCAGGAGAATTTTTCTAGCTCAATAGCAGCTCATGATAATACCCTTAGCTAATGACTGTACGTGTTTAAAGCAGGTTCACTTGCACAATAAAAATAAACTTCCAAAAAGATCCTGGGCTTGCTAACTGGCATTTCCCCTCCTACCTTGACAACCCAGATGTGACAACTCACACGCCAGCAGCATTCTGTTTGGAGACCAGAACCCAGGCTAGTTGTCCTGAAGCGCTGACATCTGTTTTGTCATTTGTGTGCTTCCTATGTATGTGTCTTGCTTCGCAGCCGGGCTGTCGTCTCCTTGAGACCAGGACTGCTCCCCACCCACCTTGTCCAGGACACAGCCCTGGACATTACAGGGTCCATGGGAGGAGCAGAGAAAATGCATCCCAGAGTCCTACTTTGTTTTTCTTATGCCTCACCTCCTTCCTCAAAGGAGCTTATGACACAATCACAGACAACAAAGTAGTAAAATACAAGGAAGGATGCAAATCTCAAATGAGATGAAATGTAAGTAAGTGTTAGAAGCCCAAACTGAGAGTAAAGGCCACAGGGACCACCATCAAGATGCTGTCATTGAGATTCAGAACTGTTTCTGAGATTTCAGAAAGGCGATGGAGCGGCACAGAGGACATGCAGTCTGATTCCTGGCTCTGCTTTTTGGTAGCTGTGTGACATGGGGGAAGTTATTTACCCTCTTTGAGCCTCAGCTTCCAGCTCTGTAAAATGGGGTTAATAACACTCCCCTTATAGACTTTTTGGGACCGAGATGAGGCAGTAGATTGGCTGGCATCTTGCAGGCATTCAGGAAAGAGCTGTTGCTACTGTGGTGATGATGAAGCTTAATTATGGGGCACTTGCAATTTCTAAGGTGAGAAGGAGCCTCATCCTCTGACTCAGCATTCCTTTCCTCTTCCCACGTGATCCCCAGACCCCCCGGTTGGGAAAGCAGGGACATGCCAGGACAACTTACATGTAGTATCTTGCCATGGGGAGAGAACACATTCCTGCAATCAGTGGTGTCTGGTCCTCACTGATGGGGAGGAGAGAAGGGCAGTTACAAAAGGAGGCTGGGTGAAGCCAGGGGCAGACATGCTGGGGCTCAGAACCACTCAGCCACAGGCTGCACGGGTCCCCCAGGTCATTCATCTATAATTGGCCTGCCAGAATCCACCAAGGCTTCCACCAACCCAGCAGGCTCCAGGCAGCTCTGCTTCTCCCTGACTGAGGCTATCCGGGAGCAAGTCCAGCCACCAGGGGTGTGAGCCTGGAACGTGTGTGCTTGCGCTGGTTCTGAGAAACCCGAAAACAGATTCCCCAAATAGCTGAGCCACAACACTTCCCAGCCCTGAGAGTGGGGTGGAGTGTGCTGTAGCCTCCCTCGCAGTTGGAGGATAAGCCCAGCTCAAACCCAGTCCCACTGCCCTTTGGGCCAATGGGGCAACACACCTCCACCCCTGTAACTGGTCAAGGGTTAGATAACTAGAGCCCAGAGTGAAAGAAGAGAGCACAACTAGAAGGGGTCTCCAGCAGCAGTGAGGCTGGTGGGGTCCCCCCAGAGAGTTGGAAAGCATCATTTCTAGCGACTAGAAGTGCTTGGCCAAGACTGCTGAAAACAGCCCGTCCAAACTCCCCCATTCTGTTCCAGATGGAAAATGGCACTTGTGTTTTTGAGGGTGAACAATCTAAAGTGAAGATAGTGGCCCTGTGTAAATGCCAGGCCACACAGCTTCACATGACTCTGCTCCTTCCCAATGGGTTATCCTGTCCTAGAGCTCCTCCCTAAAATGATCACCCATTGGAAAGGCCAGTCCAGAATTTAGCATGGAATTAAACCCAGAGCTAATCAGAAGCTGGAAATTAGCTCAGGAAAGTAATGCAAGTATGACCAGGGCTGAGGTTTACCGAGTGGATCTGATTCTTACCAAATAAGAAGGGAATAGAGAAGAAAAAATATAAGAAAGCAGAAAATGAGAGAAGAGAAAGGAAGAAGGCAGGTGGAAGAAAGTAACAGGGATCAGGGAGGAATAGAGTAATGCTGGGGGACCTTGCGGGGGCAGGTGAGGAGGAACAGGTGGGTGCTGAGGGCACGGCTTCCAACCACCTCAGCACTCAAGTTCCAGAAACAGGACTATAGCCAAGGTGGCTTTTAGTACTGGGTCTGCCACTGTCACTTTGGACAAGTCATTTTCTCTCCCCAGGCCTTGGGGTATGACTTTGAGACTTAGAGTGAAGGATAATAGGGACTGACAAGTGCAAATTCTGGAGGGACGTTGGCACTGTGAATCAAAGTCTTAAAGCATTCTGTATACTTTGTGATTGCACGTGTTTCCCTTACTCTTAGGGAAAATAATGGATTGCCCAAATGTTTACTTACAAAAATTGTTCACTGCGTAATTTTTTACAGTAGTGAGAAGTTGAAAAAATCTAAATTTTCAGTAATAGATAATTGGCTAAGAAATTATGATAAAATTCAATAAATAAGGATGTATGTGTTTGTTAAAGATATTGTAGAAGCCTGTTTTATCACATAAAATTTTTCAAAATATATTAGGTGAAAAATGCAGATTATAAATCAAGTGTACATTGTAATTCTATTTAAATCCACACATAGAGAGAGACACATACATAGAAACGTTACTCGTGTTGTTGCACCACTTACCTATGGCTTCATGAGTAATTTTTTAAACATATCAACAATTTTCCTGTAATGAACATAAATTTCCTTTGTAGTATCAAGTAAGTTTCAACATTTTTTAAATGAAGTGTTCAGTTAAAGTCATTTGCTCGTAAATGTACCTGTCCATCCGCATCACCTGGGGAACTCTGTATAATTACTATTTCCTGGGCTGAAGGTTCTAATTCAGTAGGACTTGGAGTGATTCCAGCAATGAGCTGGGCTGCTTGGGAACTGGTGTACTTTCATTCTTCACACTCATTAATACATATGTAAATCACCTGCAGCCTTTCTTGTTAAAATAGAGATTCTGATTTTTCAGACCTGGGTTGGGGCCTGAGACCGTACATTTCAAATACGCAACCAGGTGATGTCAAATGCTGCTGGTTCCTCCTGGCCAGGACTTTGAGTCCTAAAGGACCAGACAGTCCCCCAGTGCAGATAACTCAACAGCATCATGGTCTCAATGTAAGCCCACTTGGTGATGGGCTCCCCTTGGCCAAACCGCTGGGGCTTCTTTGGTTGTGGCAGTAGGACAGTGGGCAGTGTGGTAGCTGTGCCCAGATCTAGGTGGGGCAGACTAAGTGGAGGGCCCTGGGTGAAGCTGGACAGCAAGCTGATGACTCCCACTCTGGGTCAGTGTCAGCTCAAAGAGCTGGAAGGAATTCAGTGCTGGTCCAGTCCAGCTGGATCCCATGGGTCCTAGAAACCTCCCATTCTGGCACAGTCAAAATGTACAGTGTCTTTCCCAAAGGCTCCCCTATTCAGCTCCCTCTGCCTGGGTTCTGATAGATTGTGATGAAGTGAGTAGGAGTAGGAAGCTAGTGTCTCGTCCATTAGAGAGCCTGGGTCTTGGTGCTGAGCCTCTGCTGTGTGCCAAGTCCTTCCCAATGTGCCACATGCCTCATCCCCAAAGCTTCCCCTCCCTATTGTCCTCAAGTGACTTTTCACTGAACTTCAGTCTGTATCCCTCTTTTCTTCCTCTCATTTCTCCCTGGACATGACATCTGGCTCTCAGACCTCCTCAATTCACCTGTCCTGGCTCAAGTACCCCTACCAACTAAACTTGGACTTTCCCCACGTTCTTTTGCACAGCACACTGTCCTATCCTCCCCTCATTCTCCTGCACAGTATCTATGTGGCATGTTCTCTCCAAGACCAATATTAACTTCTGTGGAGCTAGATCCAAAGATTCTTTTGATTCCTTTGATATTTGGTCATTGCCTCCTTGGAACCCTTGACATTGAATGACCCCCTTCACACCTCTTTCTCCCATTGTAGATTTCACCTCCTTCTGGGACCACCCCTAAGGCTAACAAGGTCCTAAGCACTTCTATTTCACATCATATGAAGCTGCAATTCATTGACTTCTACAGCTGCAATGATCATCTTGGGCTAATACCTCCCAAATGCAGACTGCACATCCCACTTTACCTCCTGCAGCCTACAGGACAGCTCACTTTGGACATCCTGCCAAATATATTTAAGATTAAGTTAATTATCTTCTCCCAGCCCACACATTCCTCCCAATTTCATTTGTCTAATTGTCATAATATTCTTCTCACCAGTGATATTCAAAACCTGAGACTCTGACAATATCTCCCACTTCTCCTGACTCGATGTCTAACTTATCAAGTCCCTATAGGTTCTTTTTTTAAAATACAACTTTGTGTTCTTAATCACCATTACTACTGTACTTGTATTCCTGGTTTTTCTACCTTTCATTCATTCCAACCTATGTGAGGAATCTGGACCCACGTTCTAAAGGCTTTTTTCACCACATCCCTGTGCAGCTCTAGATTCTACAGTGATTGACTATTTTGCTACCATTTGACGCTGATTTTCTTGTGTGATAGCGTCTCACTTCTCCATGGACACCAAACCACGCCTCCTGGCAACATAATTCCTTTCTTATCTTCTCAGTGGAGATACTCACAGGTGTCCATTGTTGTCCCTGCCTCAAAAGTCACCCCTTCTCATTGTCATCCATTCAGATCTTTTGATATTAAGATCACTGGAGATGATATCAATATAGATGGGTTCAGTATCTAGTTCTATCAAATTAATTACCAGTGCAGTTACAGTTTAGACATACAGGGTTATGTCTTTTAACCTCCAACCCTCAGTTTCAGCATCTATAAATTCATGGGATTAGATCATGTGGTTATGAAGGTTCCTTCTAGGCCAAATTCATGGGATTAGATTATGTGGTTATAAAGGTTCTTTCTAGGCCAAACTATTTATAATTCCATGAGTCAGAGTTTAATGAATCTTTCCCTTACTATTGTAACTCTACTCTGAGCTCCTATTAAATTTTACTGTATTATTTATTGTTGTACATAAAGACATTCGTTTCCCTTATAAAAGTTAATAAGATCTTGAAGTCATGAAGCATGGCTTACAGCTCACTTGAAGCTCTCTCCAACCACCCTAATTGAAATACCCTGGTCCTTACGGCCAGGACATGGAAACACACACAGCAGACATTGACTAGAAAGGCTGAGTCCTAGACCTAGCTCTGCTACCAATTTATCTTGCCACCTTTTATCCCTGGGCCTTCAACTTATTATCATTGGATGGAAAGATTGAGTAAGCTATCTTTCAAAACTGTTTTAAGTTGCACAATACAATTTTATGCAGAATTCTAATGACTGTATAAAGGATAAAGGGCACCTGCTTTGCTGACACAGGAAGCAATGGAGACCTGCTAGTATTTCTCTTGCCTACAAAGAAGACACTGAGGAGCTCCGAAGGAGCAAAAAATAAATAAATAAATAAATAAATAAATAAATAAATAAATAAAAATTTTTTAAAAATTAAAGAAAAAACAACTCTTAAGCTTTCACCAAACACAGTTTGAATACCACTGGCCCAGATGGTTTCTTTTGAGATGACTTTCTAAAGTCAGTAGTTCTAAGTAGTTAAAAAATCTTGATTTGGCTTAACCTATTCCTTCTCCTCAAATCCCTTTATGTGCTCCTAAATGTTTTTGATGTCCCACCATGTTCTATGAGGGGAATATCTTGTTACCTAGACAGCTTGCCAGGAGGAGTGAAGGGATAGAGGGCCTATCAGAGATATTGACAGGGGAGAGCAGAAAAGAAAGAAAAGAGAGAGAGAATACTGCCTGTGCATCACTGACCTGCAGATCCTGGGTGCCTGGAACCCTTATCCCTGGAGACTCCAACTGACCTCTCCAGGGCATTGCACTGTGTTTATACTCTCTGGTAAGGGTGGGTCAGGCCTGCACCAATCTCTATAATTGGCTGCAGGACATGAAGGAAGAAAAGCCTGGGGATTTCACAACGTCTTTGATACAGTATGAATAATAAGATGGTGGGAATATTAATGAGCATTTGTTGAAGGGGGAGAGAGTCATCCATAAAGCCTTGGCAGAAACAAGGTATGGGGCCCCTGCTCTGTACCTACTGTCATTGACTATGTTATTAGTGGGTTTGCAGCCAGATAAACAGTGCTGGGGTCAGACATCTTTGGTGCCCCGTGAGGCTCCATCCTAGGCTTGAAGAGCTGGTGAATGCAAGAGAATGTCTGGCAAACCCAAGGACAGAATGAACTCTGATGCCTGAATCCAGGCTGTGGCCAGACAGCCAGAGTAAGAGAAGGGGCTGATAACACTGTGAGTGTGGCTCTGTTTGGAAAGATGAGAAGGGAGTCTGTGCTTTTCAGTGGGTTTAATTAGTTGGTACCGGCTTGATGGGACAGAACATCTAAGGAAACCCAACTGCAAAGATACTGACCTCAGTTTCATCCTGAGACTGAGCAGCCATCATGTGCCATGGGAAATATGACAGTGTGAGCAGAGCACACAGGAAAGAACACTCAGGTCTCTAATTGACATTACTTGACTCAATTCACCCATCCATCTACCCACCCGGCCACCCATCTGTCCATCTATCTGCCCATCTGTCCATTCTTCCATCCATCCATCCATCCATCCACCCTTCTGTCCTTCTGTCCATCCATCCATCCATCCATCTATCCATCCATCCGTCCATCATCCATCCTTCCATCACAAGGGTGGAGAAGCTTAGGTGTAATGTTCTCTGGAAACTAACAACCTTATTGTAATTCTTCCTCTTTGGTCATTTGCAAAGTTCCACCAAGGACTTCTTGAGGAAGTGGGATAGGTGGGTCTAAGACTCAGATGCCTACAGGATGAGAAATGAGAAAAGATGGGCAGAAATGGGACCAGATTTCTGCTTTCTGAGGCCAGTGATCATTCTTCTTCCACTCTCCCAATCTCTCACCCTTCTATAGGAAGAATTAAAGCATGAGTTACTATGTCAGGCAACCAATGAGTGTTTACCCAGCATTTACACTGCTGTGTGACAAAGACATTCAATACACAGTCCCAGTTGTTAAGTAGTTTTACAGTCTAGCTGAGGAACTAAGTCATAAACACTTGAAAGGATAATTAAGAAGACCAGACTCTCTAAGCTGTGGGCCAAGGGCATGTTGGAAACAATAGTGTCAGAGAAGCTCCTTGGGCAAAAAAAATCTTAGAATTGAAAGGACTTTAGGCCGGGCGTGGTGGTTCACGCCTGTATCCCAACACTTTCGGAGGCCAAGGCAGGCAGATCACTTGAGGTCAGGAGCTCAAGACCAGCCTGGCCAACATGGTGAAACCTCGTGTCTACTAAAAATACAAAAATTAGCCAGACATGGTGGCATGCACCTGTAGGCCCAGCTACTCAGGAGGCTGAGGCAGGAGAATCACTTGAACCTGGGAGGCAGAGGTTGCAGTGGGCCAAGATCGCACCACTGTACTCCAGCCTGGGCGACAGAGTGAAACTCCATCTCATAGACATGGAATCATAGTCTCCCTCCAATTGGAGAAATCTGGCTATAGCATCCCTGAGAAATTGGTTAATTAGGCTCTGCCTCAACACCTCCAGGGTCAGGGACCACACAACCTCTTGAAGAAGCACTACCAATGTTTGTGGTCTTTGTGGTTAAAATATGGGGGGCATATAGGAAAAACAGCCTCCACATAATTTGCACCCATTCGTTCTGCTTGTGTGTTCTCGAATTACACAGAACAAGCATATTCTTCTACTTGGCAAGCCTTTAAGTGCTTGAAGAGGGCTCCCTGTGCATCGCTTTTTTCAGGATAATACCTCCCACATTGTAGCCTCTTCCCTACAGCCTGACCTTGGAACATTCTCTGCTCCTCAGTGTCTGCAATTGTACAAACCCCGCATGATGTGAGTATTGCATCTCTGTAAATACAGGTCCAGACCAGTGATTTATAACAAAATTGCAGAAATCCAAAGCCACTAACTCTTTTTCACTTGTATGGTCATGATGTCCAGCCCGTACATTCCTGAAGGAGGCATTTTATATTCCTCCTTTTACTACTGACTTTTGTCTGCTCATCCTGGCTAAAGCTCTTCTGAGTTCTGTCATTCTACAAATGAGGAAGCAACAAATTCAGGCTGGAGAAACCTTCAAGAATGGGGTGGAATTTAAGCTGCTCCCTCAAGGGTGGGCCTGTTTAGATGGGTGGAGAAGAGGGAGAGAATATTCCAGGGTGGAGAAATAGTTTCCACATTATATACTCATTGTGTTTTCATTATGTGTCAAGCATTATGCAAGGTGCTGAGAAACAAACTTATACGTCCCTAACCTTAAGGTCATCCCAGGGTCCACAGACTCCAAGTTAAGGTACTACAGTGCAGGGAGGTGGGCACAAAACATTGCCAGATCAGAGAGCTGGGGGGATGTCAACTCAGTAAAAGCTTCTTGGAGGAGGTGACATCTTAGCAGGGTATTGAAAGATGAGAGATTTATCTAGGCAGAGAGGATGGATGGAGGACCCAAAAGCAAAACAACACAAGTTCTGGGCCCATGGACAAACAGAGTGTGAACAGGGTCTGAAACACAGCCTGGCATCCAGAGCTCATGTTCTTGGCAGCCCTGAGAGGCCTGGGGTAGGAGCTGTGCTGCCTGTTGCCTGAGGACTTCAGTTGAATCTGGGCTGGAGCTGGCGAGGCCCATAGAGGCAGCCCCGTCTGTCCCGGCCACCTCCTTGCTAGTGCCTCAGTGGACTCTCAACCTACCAAGCTGGTCCAACAGGCGAGGTGCAGGTGGAATACCTGGGGCTCAGATATGGGCTACTCCTCTGGCTTCTGCTCCCATTCCCCAGGGTTTGGGTGGGGACACTGGAGTCGATTCCTGGCACATAAGACTAGAGGATCTCAACCTTGCAGAACCAGGTGATTCAACAAATGTTGTATTATTGGCTTTTAAATAGAATATTTGGGTGAATGAAGGATAGTTGTTCATTGTGAGAAAGAAAATAAAAAGTATTGGAAAAAATTGCAATAATAAAACGAATGCATTTGTTTCTCTTTCTCTGCATATTAGTTATCTATTGCTGCATAACACATTAGACCAAAACTGAGCAACTTAGAACAACGAACTTTGATTATCTCACAGAGTCTCTGCTTCTAGGTTCACTCATGTGGCTGTGGGCAGAAGACTTCATTTTTTACCACATAAGTCTCTTTACAGGCCTACTCATAGCACGGCAGCTAGCTTCCCCCAGAGCGAGTGAGCCAAGATAGACTGGGGGGCAGTGGGTGGCAGAGAGAGAGAGCGCAAGTAGAAGCTGCAGTGTCTTTTATAACCTAATCTTGGAAGTGGCAGGCCATCACTTCTGCCATATTCTATTAGTCACGAAGACAATTCTGGTACATTGTGGGAGGGGATACACACGGAATGTGAACACGAGGAGACAGGCATCATTTTAGCAGCTGTATTCATTTTCGAGAGCTGCCAAAACCAACTATCCTTGGTGGCTTAAAACAGTCGAAATTTATTCTTTCTTCATTCAGGAGGCTAGAAGTCTGAGATTAAGGTTTCAGCAGAGCTGTGATCCCTCTAAAAGCTCTAAGGAAGAATTCTTCTTTGCCTCTTCCAAGCTTCTGATGGTTGCCACAGTCCTTGGTGTTTCTTGGCTTGTGGCCGCATCACTCCGATCTCTGCCTTCGTCTTTACATAGTCTTCTTCCCTGCATCTCCTCTGTGTCTCTGTGTCCTCTCCTTTTCATACAAGGATACCAGTCATATTGAATTTAGGTTTACCTTCATCCAGCATGACCTCGTCTTAACTAACTGCATCTGCAGAGACTTTATCTCCAAATAAGCTCACAGACCGAGATTCCAAGAAGGATGTGAATTTGCAGGGGACACTCTTCAATCAGTACAGCAGTCTTCTTAGAGACTGGATCCCAAGCCTTGCAATCCCAGGGTCTGTGATCCTTCTAGGAAAGAATTACCAGATGATTTTTGTTCTCTAAGTTCCTTACCCAGGAGATTCCAGCCACACAAACTCATCACAGCCTTCTCCTCAGTGGCTTTGCTAAGATCTGTTTCCTGATCACTACTACAACAAACCAGAGCAGCAGAGCTCAATTCAGTTTGAATTTAACTCTGGGGAAGTGGAGGCTGAGGGCAATCAGAGATGATGTCTACTCTGGTTACCTCAAGATTAATTTCTTTTCTTGTTATTATACAAGCAGTTGATCTTCATCGTAGAAAAATTAGGAAATGCAGATAAATTAAAAGAATTAAAAGAAAAATCACCTATACTGCCACCACCCTGGCGTTGCTACAATTGAAGTAAACTCTTCCAGACCTTTTTACTATGAAGCAATATATAAATAGGTATTTTTAAATTAAAATAAATCGCAATATATGCCACTTTGTAAGTTGCTCTTCTCAGTATGTCATGAGCACTTTTTCATGGGACTAGAGACCAGCATCTGGGATTTTGATTGTATCTTGGGTTTTTAGAAAAGGATCGGCATGCCCTGCTTATTTTTTATCTTCTGAGCTCGAGCCATTTCCTCTGACATCACCACCTCCTCAGGCCCACAGCAAGAGGATGAGGGTAGAGATAGAAAAGGTAGCATATGACAGTGTCAGGATTAAAGGGAAGGGGGTGGGGCTGGGCCGAGGGCCATGGATCCCTAACTGTATGACCACCTCCCTCTCCTGCACAATGGTGAGTGACAGGACTTCATGTGGAGAGCTACTGATCCTGTAAGGCTCAACTGGGGACAGATTGGCCTGTGGGGCTCAGGGTAACACTGGTCAGTTACCATTAAGTAGGAATGATTCCCACCACTCCCCCACCCAACCCCCATAGAAATATTTTCATGTTATTCCCAGTTTACCCCACATGGTTTTTACAAGGTTCCACAGCAGTAGCACCATCCGGCGGGGGAGGACCATGGACTGAGCTCCAAATCTCAGAATTTACCCAAACTGGGAACCAGAAGAGAAGGTGGCCAGGTGCCCAGTAAGTCAGAGGTGGGGGTCCTGAGAGCAGAGAGAGTGATCGTCCGCCATGGGTCTCCTCCACTCACCCCTCACCCGAGCTGGTCTGCCCAGGGAGTTCTGGGGGGCATATTGCCCTAGTCACACTGCTGGAAGTAGAAGTCTGTGATGGGGGCATTCCAGCCGGCATTGTCGGGAAGCTGGGTGAGTCTGACAGGCTGATCAGCTTCAGGCACCGTGCACAGGAACCAGCCCGGGTGGGCGGCCGACTCGAAGCTGGAGGTGAGCCCCATGTCCCGCCGGTAGAAGGTGAAGCTCTTGGATTCCTTGGCGCCAAGATAGAGCTCCATGATGTTCACTGGCTGCCGGCAGAGGAGGGCAGGGCAGGTGAGGGCAGAAGCAGGGGCAGAGGGAGGGCTGGCCAGGGTCCTTAGGGAGGAGGCAGAGCTGCCATCAACAGAATCCCGCCAGGCTGTCCCACAGCACCAGGGCTGTGGGCTGCCCAGCTTCAGTGGGCTCAGCATCTGTGGCTCAGTTCCCAGTGAGGATGCCCCAAGCTCACCTCTAGTGTTAGAGTCGGCTCCTGCCCCGCCCCACATGACAGGCACTGGCTTCCACCCTGGACGCCCAGGATGACGGGGGACAGGCTGGCATCCAGCCACCGATTGGGGACCACGCTGATCTCTTCACCTGTGGGAAGGAGGCCAGATCAGGGCCCTGGATGCCTTTCCCTCCTTCTGCCACTGGCCTGGGCTCTGGGGCCCAAGACTGCTGTGAGATGGCCTGCCCCCAGGCTGGGCAGAAGGGAGGCCTCTCAGCAGCTGTCATGACATGGCCTCTCCTGTCCACTGGCCCAGAGCGGACATCAAGGCGTGGAAGCACATTGTACCACCTCCACCCCACCCTCTAGTTCAGGGTCAAATCTTCAAGCCTCTATACCCCAAAATAGATGCAACCCCCTCCTTTAAAAAGGTCCGTTGGGTCTCAGGCCTTTTTCTGAAGCCTGTCTTGATGAACCCCCCTTTGGAGGTGTTTGGACAACTTTCTACAACCTGTGAGGCTGCTGAGAGCAAAAGAGGGTCTCATTCCTCTCTGTACATCCCCTCACCACCCACATACATCAGACACATATATGCACACCCAAATACACACACAGATACATGCATGCACACATATACATATACACACATGCTCACACATTCATACCTGCATTCACACATACATGGTTATGCAGATACATTCATGCACACATATGCTTACACATATATGCCTCCATGTACACGTACATACACCAGTAAGCACACACATACACATATGGCCTAGCTGAATATCTACCTGGCATCTGTGCTCAGCAAATGTGCGCCAGGTGGGCAGGTGTGAACTACTTTAGAGAGGGACCTGTTGCAGTGCGTGGGGCAGAGTGAGTAAGCAGGAGGTCCAACAATGCCACCTGTTCTCTGGGTCCCTCCACTCTGAGTGACTGAGGATCTTCAGAGAGCAGAGGGGACCCAGGGTGGAGAGGCAGAAACTGACTCCCATATGAGAAAAAAGGTGTAGAGAGTTTACTTTAGTTCTCTGCTTGGTACTGGCTCCCAGGGAATGCAATGCTTGACCTAAATCCACCTGTAAGGGAATGACAAGACAAGCCTCTTGGAAAACATTCCCACTTCTGCATAGAAGCTTCAGGTGGCCCCAGAGCCTGTGTCTTCACTTTGCTGAGAGGTGCGGTATTTTATTTGCCTTTGCTTAGAGGCTGGTTTGTGCTGCCCGCATGCCTGGGCTCTGTAGGCCTATGCTCATCTGTATGACTACTCTAAGCCCTCTTCAGGTCCCCTCCCCTCAGAGTGTATAGAGACCAAGGAAAGTGGGTCATGTTTCATCACCAACCTTTAATGACCTTCCCTGCATGCAGCCCTCCAGCTAGAAGCTGGTTATTATGCAGATAAAGAACCTTCAATGCCGAGTCCTTCATTCTGAAACATCAGGAAGGGGTGAGGACTACATTAGGGGGAGGGCGTACACTCCAGTATGCCTTCGCTCCAGAGAACACCCTGATCTCAGGCATTTTGTCTCTCTTTCTTCCTACTGTGCCAGAAGTAACAGCACAGCCTTCTCTCCCAGCCCTGCTGGGCTCATGCCCTACCAGGAGGATGACCCCACAGTCTCCCACTGGGGTCTGTGGTTTGCTTCTTCACCCTATTCCACCTTTTCTGCCCCAACCCATCTCCTATTGGAAGAAAAGTTGCACAGTGAGTCAGAGCCCTAGGTTCTTGCCCCAGCTCTGCCTCCAGTGCTGCTGAGTCACAGCAGACAACTCTCTCGCCCACTCTGGGCCGGAGCCTCCCCATTGCTACACTAAGATGATGGGTTGGATAACACCCAAGCTTCTTCCAGATTAAAGCTTAATTCTTCAGTTCTTCAAGATACATGTATTTCTATTTGGCCGTATATTCCTTACTAAGTGAGGAGTTTCTTTCAATTTAAATTTCTTTTATTTTACTTTTCAAAGTTGTTTCTCATCTATGAACTCAGTGGATTTCCTGACATCCTACGAGGAGAAAGATGTATCCTAAAGTGGGTTTCTCCAAAAGTTATATGGGGGAAAAGGAGGCAGTATAAAAACTGGGTCGATACATGGCTAAATATGATTCAACAAGTTGCCTTACTTCAGAAAGTCTCAGAGTCACTCATATGCTGAGCTGTACTGTGGTTCTCTTATGAGAGGATGTAGAAAGGAGAATTCCCTGCATATACTTTATCAGAGAGCTCTACTGTGTAAAGCATCTCCTGGATGCCTCTATGGGCCTCCTCTAATAGAGTCCCATAGAACACACTGTGGGAAGTGCTTTATTAGACTGAGAGAAAGGGCCACTCTCATCCTTTGTTGTAAAGCCCAGAGCACAGCAGAGTGTCTGGCTTGGTACATGCCAGTGGGTGGACAGACTGACTGATGGCCATGGGTTTTGTTTTATTTTTATCCCCAAAGAGCAGCAGGGCAGTAGGAGCACAGAGTGGGTGAGCTGACATTAATTCGCTGTGCTGGGGGTCAACGGCGGAGCTCTGAGCTGGGATCCTGGCTCCCTTTCCCATCTTGGATAGACTTGGCTGCAGCTCTAGACTGGGTGGTTCAGTTGTCCCCCTCAGCATCAGGGAACCCTTGTGAGATGGCTTGCCCCAGTCCTGGCCCTATTTGAAAAAGGCTGGGAAAACTTCTCTAAGAGCAGTGAGGTGCTGGTCACAATTTCCCAGCTGTAATGGCAGCCCCTCCCTTCCTCCCTCCTGCTCAGAACTGGACAACGGGTCTATGCAGAACTCACTTCCCCCAGAGGACCTCCGAACCAGGGCCTCATACACTCACCGGAAGCACAGTGCCCCACTCAGGACCATCTTGAGCTCCACAGGGTGTAGACTCCCCTATTTTGGAATAAACAACAGAAAATCATGGAGAGAGAGGCTGAGCTGGCTGGGGTCTGGGGAGCAAGCAGCCGCACCGAGCCCCCCCAGCCTGTGAACAGCTTCCACAGAGCAGATTCTGGGTCTGGGATAAGGAGACAGCTCCGGCCCCACCAGCGCCCCAGAGCATACCTCAGAATGTTCCTTTCTCCTGGCAGGAACTGTGGAGTCTGCATGTTCCTGCAAGGATGCCTCAGCCTTTTAAGTAAGGCCTAGGGAGGGGCCCTGAAACTGCCAGGACCTGAGGAGGAGCAGGATTCCCAGCGTGATTTCACACCACCCTAAGTCACCAGACACACTTGCTCCTCATTATCTGTCGTGGGGAGGGAAGCTTCTGGAGACAGTTCCTTCCAGCAATTTTGAAGAACTTCCTTGAGGCTTTCCAGCTCTTTGTGAGCATTTGGCTTTTGCATCTCAGGAGCTTCCAGACCCTAAGAGTCAGTGCCCATGGCAGCTCAAGGAAGGCATGACTTTCTTTCCTCCTTGCCTCTCTCCCTTTCTTCCTTCTCTCCATCTTTCATTCACTCCCTCCCTCCCTCTTCCCTTCCTTTCCTTCTTTCCCTCCCCATTTCCTCCTTTCCTCCCTCATTCCCTTTCTTCCTTACCTTTTTCACTCCTTCCTTCGCTCCTTCCCTTCTCCCTCCTTCCTTCCTCTGTCTTTCCTGCCTGCCATTGCCAGGCCTACAGGAGATACTGGAGGTGGGACTCTCCTGCTTAGGGAATGTTCAACCTACATGTTCATTGTAGAAAAACCTGAAAATCCAGATCAGCCACAATGAAAAATGTGAATACTTGTCTTTTCTGAGTGCATCATCAGAAAACCAATGACAACACTTTTTCCTCCCCACACATACACATGTAACTATAGACAGCTTTCATACAACAGATTCACAAAACCTGTACTTTTTCCAACCTCATTTTTTCATGTAGCAAAATAGCAAAATATCTTTCCATATTAAATGTGAATGATGACATGCTTGAATAGCTGTATAGTATTTAATTGTATCACTGTAACATTATTTATTGAAATTTATCCACTGTTATTTGTCTTTCATATATTTTTCTCTTTTCTTTGCTATTGAAAATCATGTTGTGACAAACATCTTTGTATTAACATCTTTGCTCATGTGTCTGATTATTTCCTTAGGAAGTAAAATCTAGCTCATGCCATCTATAATTCTGTAAGTGATCTTTCCTGAATACCTAATTGATAAGATAATATGTAATTGTGAAGCAGTTAATGCAGTTTAAATACCTCCATGCACTCTCTGTGATGGATCTGAAATAAAAGTAAGAGTCAGTGCACAAAAAACAATTTAATTATATCTTGAATAACACGGATAAGTATTTATTAATAATTTATTGTTAAAGCATACATTTTAAAGAAATGGTATTCAGACATATGAACCAAGAGGTCCTACAGGTGATTGAGAATAAATAAAATATCAAGTTGTTCAAAAGACAGAAAATAACCTATGATTTTCACAATGCCACTAATAAGATAGACAGTTTTCAAAAAATAAAATTAATGTAGAAACTGCCTTGTACAAAATTATTAAATTACAAATTGACCAAATAGAAATGACAGTTGAAATAAGATGAAATGAGTCAAGCCTGGCCAACATGGAGAAACCCCACCTCTACTGAAAATGTAAAAATTAGCCGGGGTGGTGGTGCACATTTGTGATCCAAGCTACTCAGGAGGCTGAGGTGTGAGAATTGCTTGAACCCGGAAGGCGGAGGTTGCAGTGAGCCAAGATTAAGGCACTGTACTCCAGCCTGGATGACAGAGCAAGACTCTGCCTCAATAAATAAATAAATAAATAAATAAATAAATAAAATGAAAGGATGACTGTGTATACTGTCAATATCATATGAAAACATTATCAAACAGTCCTCACCAACAATAAGTTCTCTCTGGACCTATCTCTTTGCTTGACTTACTAATTAGGTCCCAGCTCTGTGAAATTAGCCAGGAACTAAAAGAACATTGATAAATTACACATTATTCCTGTCTGATAGAAAAGATAACTCCAAAGGGTGCACTTTTATTGCCTGACAAGTCAAAACTGTCTTTAAAAACGTAACTTAGCCAACCTATTTCAGCCTTTATTTATTGACTAATGGTGTAAACCTCCATTCCCTGAACTATCTTTTGATAATTAGCTTTATAATCTTGGTGATTCCCTCACTTATGAAAAATAGTAAATCTTTGACACATGCTCACTATATGTTTGTATGAGAGTCAAGTTTTGAACTTTTGAAAAATAAACTTTGGCACTACTAAAGACAATGCCACCAATTCACACACCATGTGTGACTGTTTTAAAATATATCCATGCATTCTTGGAAACTTCATCTTTAAGAAGGTGATATGGTTTGGCTCTGTTCCCACCCAAAATTCATCTTGAATTACAGCTTCCATAATTCCCATGTGTCATGGAAGGAACCCAGTGGGAGGTCATTGAATCATGGGGGCAGGTCTTTCTTGTGCTGGTCTCATGATAGTGAATAAGTCTCATGAGATCTGATGGTTTTATAAAGGGGAATTTCCCCACACAAGTTCTCTTGCCTGCCATCATGTAAGACATGACTTTGCTTTTCCTTCATCATCTTCCACCGTGATTGTGAGGCCTCCCCAGCCATGTGGAACTCTGAGTCAATTCAACCCCTTTCCTTTATAAATTACCCAGTCGTGGTTGTGTTTTTATTAGCGGCATGAGAACAGACTGATATAGTAAATTGGTACTGGGAGTGGGGTGCTATGTTACATGATGAACATGGCAGCATCATAAAGGCATTGCAGTTTCCTCCTAGCTCTTAGATCACTCACCTGGACAAAGCCAGCCGCTATGTGATAAGGACATTCAAGCAGCCCTATGGAGAGGCCCACGTGGTGAGAAACTGTTTTTTCCTGCCAACAGTCTGTGAATGCACAATCTTAGATGCAGATCCTCCAGCCCCAGTCAAGCCTTTAGATGACTGAAACCCTGGCTGACACCTTTCCTGTAACCTAATGAGACACCCTGAGCCAAACCCTCCAGCCAAGCCAGTTTTCTCATTCTTGACTCTCAGCCTTTGTTAAATAATAATTTTTTCTTGTTTTAAGCTGCTAACTTTGCTGATACTCTGTTACACAGCAATTGGTAACTAATACACCTTGACATCACTACCGGCACTTTGGCACTCTAACAATTTGCCTGTTACCCAGCAATTTGGAACTGGGTAAAAGGCAGAGGTTGGAACAGTTTGGAGGGCTCAGAAGAAGATAGGAGGATGTGGGAAAGTTCAGAACTTACTAGAGATTCACTGAATGGCTTTGACCAAAATGCTGATAGTGATGTGGACAATAAAGTCCAGGCTGAGGTGGTCTCAGATGGAGATGAGGAACTTGTTTGGAACTGAAGCAAAGGTGACCCTTGTCATGCTTTAGCAAAGAGACTGGCAGCATTTTGCCCCTGACCTAGAGACCTGTGGAACTTCGAACTTGAAAGAGATGATTTAGGGCATCTGGCAGAAGAAATTTCTAAGCAGCAAAGCATTCAAGAGGTGACTTGGGTGCTGATAACATTCAGTTTTATGTATTCACAAATATATGGTTTGAAATTGGAACTTATGTTTAAAAGGGAAGCAGAGCATAAAAGTTTGGAAAATATGCAGCATGAAGATGAGATAGAAAAGAAAAGCCCATTTTCTGAACAGAAATTGAAGCTGGCTGCAGAAACTTGCGTAAGGAAAGAGGAGCCAAATGTTACTCACCAAGAAAATGGGGAAAGTGTCTCCAGGGCATATCACAGGCCCGGAGGTCCAAGAGGAAAACATGGTTTCATGGGCCAGACTCAGGGCCTTGCTGCTTTGTGCAGTCTCAGGACTTGGGGTGACTTGCATCCCAGCCACTCCAGCCTTGGTTAAAAAGGGCAAGGCTATAGCTTGGGTCATGGCTTTAGAGGGTGTAAATCCCAACCCTTGGCAGCTTCCACATGGTGTTGCCTTGGGTGCACAGAAGTCAAGAACTGAGGTTTGGGAGCCTCCACCTAGATTCCATAGGATGTTTGGAAATGTCTAAATGTCCAAGCAGAGGTGTGCTGCACGGGCAGAGCCCTCATGGAGAACCTCTGCTAGGGCAGTGCAAAAGGGAAATGTAGGGTGGGAGCCCCCACACAATGTCCCCACTGGAGCGCTGTCTAGTGGAGCTGTGAGAAGTGGGCCACCGTCGTCGAGATCCCAGATTGGTAGATCCACCGACAGCTTACACTGTGTGCCTGGAAAAGCCACAGACACTCAATGCCAGCCCATGAAAGCAGCCAGGAGTAGGGCTGTACCCTGCAAAGTCACAGGAGTGGAGCTGCCAAAGACTATGGGAACCCACCTCTTGCATAAGCATGACCTGGATGTGAGACAGGGACTCAAAGGAGGTAATTTTGAAGCTTTAAGATTTGACTGCCCTGCTGGATTTTGAACTTGCGTGGGGCCTGTAGCCCCTTTGTTTTGGCCAATTTCTCCCATTTGGAATAGCTGTATTTACCCAATGCCTGTACTCCCCTTGTATTTAGGAAGTAACTAACTTGCTTTTGATTTTACAGTTCATAGGCAGAAGAGACTTGCCAGATGAGACTTTGGACTGTGGACTTTTGAGTTAATGCTGAAATGAGTTAAGACTTTGGGGGACTGTTGGGAAGGCATGATTGGTTTTGAAATGTGAGGACATGTGATTTGCAAGGAGCTGGGGGTGGAATGATATAGTTTGGCTGTGTCTCCACCCAAAGCTCATCTTGAGTTGTTGCTCCCATAATTCCCATATGTCATGGAAGGGACCCAGTGGCAGGTAATTGAATCATGAGGGCAAGTCTTTCCTGTGCTATTCTCATTATAGTGAATAAGTCTCATGAGATCTGATGGTTTTATAAAGGGGCATTCCCCTGCACAAGCTCTCTTCCCTCCTGCCATGTAATATGTGACTTGGCTCTTCCTTCATCTTCCACCGTGATTGTGATGCCACCTCAGCCATGTAGAACTGTGAGTCAATTCAATCTCTTTCCTTTATAAACACCCAGTCTCAAGTATGTCTTTATTAGCAGTGTGAGAACAGACTGATACAGAGAGGCAGTTTAATTACCCTTCTCTTGAGTATGGACTGGACTTAGTGACTTTTTTCTGATGAGTATGTTACATGGTGAACACTTCTGAGACCAGGTCATAAAAGGCATTGCAGTTTCCTTCTTGCTCTTAGAACACTCACTTGGTTGAAGCCAGCTGCCATGTGATAAAGATATTCAAGCACCCCTGTGGAGAGGCCCACATGCTGAGAAACTGGTTTCCTGCCAACGGTCTGAGTGAGCAATCTTAGAAGCAGATCTTCCAGCCCCAGTCAAGCCTTCAGATGACTAAAACCTTGGCTGACATCTTTCCTGCAACCTAATCAGACACCCTGAGTCGAACTCTCCAGCCAAACCAGTTTTCTTATTCCTGACTCTGTCTTCGTTAAATAATATTTTTGTTTGTTTGTTTTAGGCTGCTAGGTTTGCTGATAGTTTGTTACACAGCAATTAGTAACTAATACACCTTGACATCACTATTGTCAAGTTTCTACCCCTGTTGTTTTTTTGTTTTCCACTGTCTTCAGTGGGTATGCTCTCATCCAAGCAAATATCTCACTTCTTCATGGGCTTTATATGCCCTGGAAAGTGTCACAGCCTACAGAGAAGTAATGTTCCCCACGGTGACTTGGGACCATCCTCACCTTTTTGAGTATGGCAATAACCCTGGAGGTAGATGTGGGCTCTGCTCTTGCTGTAGAGATGAGGACTTAAGGCAGGTGTATTCACCCATATGAGTATGTAAGCAGAGTTTATTATGGTAAGATCGTAAATTCCTTTTAGGGAGATAAATTTAGTAATAATTAAAATAACTGATATTCACTTGGTGCCCACTATGTCCCTAGAATTCTATAGCACTTCCCACAATGTGTTCTACGAGACTCCAATAAAGAGATAATGAGCAGCAAGCATTCCTGGCAGCTTAGGGTGGTGTGAAATCACGCTGAGAATCCTGCCTCTCCTCAGGTCCTGGTAGTTTCAGGGCCCCTCCCTAGGCCTTAGTTAAAAGGCTGAGGCATCCTTGGAAGAGCAGGCAGACTCCACGGATCCCACAGGGAGAAAGGAACATTCTGAGGTATGCTCTGGGGCACTGGTGGGACTGGAGCTCTCTCCTCATTTCAGACCCAGAATCTCCTGGTCTGTGGAGGCTGTTCACATGCTGGGGGGCTCAGTGAGGCTGCTTGACTGGATAAGATAGAGGATGTGAAGAGCCAGGTTGGCACCTAGCACAAACCCAGACACTGGTTCTTGCCACTCTGTCTTTCTCACCTCTCCTTCACTTTTCCTAGGTATGTAAAGAAGACATTAAGAACACAGCAAAGGCCAAATTTACATTGACCTAAATCTAAGGCTGGTTCAAGACCTAAAATGCATGTAGCTAGCATGGCTTTCCCAACCCAGAGAGAAAAAGGCATGGACTCACCTCCAACAGCCCGGCCTAATGAGTACAGAATATGATGTGAGGTTTTAAATTTGCTGACAAGAAAGGTTAACATTTGTTACACGTTCACTGTGTCAGGCACAGTGTTCAAAGCAATATAGCTATTATGTCACCTCATTGTCACATCAGTCCTCTAACGTAAGTGCTATGCGTATTCCCATTTAACTGATAAGACAACGTGAAAATTAGAGAGGCTAAGTCACCTAAGGTCACAAAACTAGTAAGAGATGGACCTGGTGTTGGTATTCTTGCAGCTTGATTTCATACTGATTCACACCCATTCCCCAATATGAAAAAAATATGTGTAATGCTTGTAAATTCACACATTTGGAATAGAAGGCAGAGCTGGAGGCTGGGGGAATGAAGGAGTATGCACAAAGGACCAACAGGCTTTCTAAGAAGATAATAGAAACCAGCCGGGCGTGGTGGTTCACACCTGTAATCCCAGCACCTTGGGAGGCAGAGGTGGACTGATCACTTGAGACCAGGAGTTCAAGACCAGCCTGGCAAAACGGTAGAAATTCCGTCTCTACTAAACATACAAAAACTAGTCGGGCGTAGTGGTGCACACCTGTAATCCCAGCTACTTGGGAGGCTGAGGCAGGAGAATCACTTGAACCCCAGGAGGTGGAGGTTGCAGTGAGTTGAGATCATGCCACTGCACTTCATCCTGGGCAACAGAGCAAGACTCTGTCTCAAAACAAAAGGAGAGAGAGAGAGAGAGAGAGAGAGAAGATAATAGAAACCAACAGAGTTGGTGCAGAGACAAAGGGCTGCCCCATGGCAGAGTGTGGCACACTTCGGGTTGGACGGAATTTATCACTTCCTGGAGTGACTTTTGGTAGCTGAGGACATCCGTGAAAGTTGTTCCCGGAGTAGGAGCGATGGTGTGCATGCACAGACACAGCCTCCAGGGAGCTGTGAGCAGAAGGGGACCTTCAGCTGCACCCAGGACTCCCTCTCCAACCCAGCCACATCAGAGGGGAAGGGCGCCACTTGGCTCATAGCGCTTTCGAGAAACCTTGGATGCCAGTGAAGTCAGGGGGAGGCTGTAGGCCAGGGTTCACAGCGCTGCAGCTGGGTGCTGAGTCAGAGGCCAGTGGCTTCGTTGCCTGCACTCAGCCCCGTGGCACCCTCTGCCTGGGAAGCTGGGGAAGGGCTAGGTGCACAGGCCGGAATTTAAGAGAGCCTGTGGGCAGTCCGCAGGGCGGGTGAGGCTCCGGGTGTGTGTCACACCCACAGTTTCTGCTGACTGAGTCCCAAATACAGAGCCAGAGCCACCGGCAACTTCCGTACCCCAGATCCACATTCAGGCGCTTTCCTCGTCTGTGCCTCAGAGGCCTTCAGAGCCTGCGGACTCACCTCCCCCTGATTGTGTAGTTTGACCATTGCTCTCCAGCAGGAAATTGGAAATAAACCCAGTGTGTAAGGGAAAAGCCAACAGGTCAAAAGACGCACTGGCCTAGCCCCTGCGCTGGTCCCTCCGGCGGGGCCTGTCACTCTCAGTGTGCCAGGCTAGGATCTCCCGGCAGGGGGCGCTCTCCACCAGGCTGGATCGGGAGGCCACGCAGAGATGCACGGCCTCCAATTCAAGCTCTCTTCATCTTTTTCTGTCTCTCTCCACAAGGATTTGCAGCCCCTCACCCAAGTAGCGAGCATCTAAAGCAGCACTAGACGGGGCAAGGGAGCTGCACAAGGGCTACCCCTGAGAAAGCCCCAGCTCTCCTTGGCTTTCTCAGTGATGTGTGGCTTTCATGGGCCCCTCAAAAACAGAAACTAATTTTTAAAAATTATTCTCTGTCCCTTTTTGCTGTTTTTGATAACTTATTTATTCGATAGATGTCTGCACATTTGCATCTTTTGATATATCTTTATATTGTTATTAAATGTAATAAGATACACATAATATAAAAATTACCATTTTAACCATTTTTAAGTGTACAGTTCAGTGGCATTAAAGACATTCACATTGTTGTGCAACCGTCACCATCATCCATCTCCAGAACTCTCCTCGTTTTGCAAAATTGAAACTTTGTACCTGCAAAACAATAACTCTTCACTCCCCTCTCCCCAGCGGCCCCTGGCAGCCGCCATTTTACTTTCAATCTCCATGAATTTGACTGCTTTAGGCGCCTCATATACGTGGAATTGCATAGTACTTTTTTGGTTATTAATTTATTTCACTTAACTTACTTTATTTTCAAGGTTCGTCCATGTTGTAGCATGTATCAGAATTTCATTCCTTTTAAGGCTGTATCATGTGTGCACACATTTTCTTTATTCCTTCTTCTGTCCATGGACACTAGGGTTGCCATCACCTTTTGGGTATTGTGAATAATGCTGCTATGAACACGGGTGTTCAAATAGCTTTTCAAGTCTCTGCTTTCAATTCTTTGTGAATATACCCAGAGGTGGAATTGCTGGTTCATATGGATAGTTCTATGTTTAAGTTTTTGAAGAACAACCATACCGTTTTCCACAGTGGTTGCACTGTTTTACATTCCCACCAACAGTGCACGAGGGTTCCAATCTCTCCACATTCTTTTTTTTTTTTTGAGACGGAGTTTCACTCTTGTCACCCAGGCTGGAGTGCAGTGGCATGATCTCAGCTCACTTCAACCTCTGCCCTTCAGGTTCAAGCGATTCTCCTGCCTCAGTCACCTGAGTAGCTGGGATTACAGGCGCCTGCCACCATGCCCAGCTAATTGTTGTATTTTTAGCAAAGATGGGTTTTCACTATGTTGACCAGGCTGGTCTTGAACTCCTGACCTGCCTCACTCTCCCAATTTCCCGTATACTTTCAGGTATAGATGCTCCCAAAGTGCTGGGATTACAGGTGTGAACCACCATGACTGGCCAATATGGTGTATTTTTATTTTCATTTAGTTCAAAATATTTTAACTTTCCTTAAGGCTTTCTTTTTGGTCCATGGATTACTTAGAGGTGTATTGCTTAATTTCTAAATATTAAGCAATTGACCCTTTTATCATTATGGAATGTTCCTTTTCATTCTTGAAACTTTTCCTTTTATTAAATCTGCTTTGTCTGATATTGTTATAGCTACTGCAACTTTTTTTTTGTTGGTATTTGCATGATACATCTTTCTGCACCTTCTTACCTTTAAACTATCTATAGCTTTATATTTCAAGAGGGTTTCTTATAGACACCATATATTTAGGTCTTGCATTTTTATCCAATCTGACAATTTCAGTCTTTTACCTGGTGTGTTTTTATCATTTACATTTAATTTGAGTATGGATATGGTTGGATTAATATCTACCATCTTGCTGTTTTCTGTGTGTTCCATCTGTTTTACATTTATTTTTCTTCTTCTGTCTTCTCTTGAGTTAACATTTTTTATTATTCCATTTTATCTCTTTTATTGACTTATTAATTATACCATTATATATTTCTATTGGTTAGCCCAGGGCTTCCAATACCTGTTCTTAATTAAAGTTTACCTTTAATTTTTTTATACCACTTTAAGTCTACCATAAGGACCTTACAACAATATATTTCCAATTCTTTCTTCCTATACTTTGCATTATCATTGTCATTATCCAGAAGGCTGAGGATAAAAACATTTCAAAGGTCACAATACTGTTCTCACTGTCTGGCATGGAAAACCTTATCATTCCCAAGGCATTGGTTACAGTATTCAGAAGGACCTTGCTTAAGCAATGCAAAATCACTAGAGCTAAACCAAATGCTTCCTTGGTTCAACCTATCAATTCCTAAAATCAAGTCCCAAATGGATCAAATTCTTGCCAAGTGCCTTAATTACACTCTGGAATTAAGCTCAAGAATATTCATAGTACAAGTTGAGCCTGCCTGGTCTCAAAATTCAAAATCTGAAATCTTTCAAAATTCAAAACTTTTTGAGCACCAACATGACACTCAAAAGTCAGGCTCAAAAGAAATGCTAATTGGAGCATTTTTAATTTTGAATTTTTGGATTAGGGATATTCAACCTGTAATACAAAAGTACCCAGCACCCTTGGCAAAATGGCTGACTTTGGGACTGGCACAGAAAATACACAAGAGCAGCCTAGAGCATGTTGTTGTAACAAAAAGTAAGGAAATACTAAAAAAAAAAAAAAAAAATCCATGATGTTTGATATGTCAAAGAAACACAGGAGCTAAATAAAAGTGCTTCCAATGGCCAAAGCTGGAACAATTTAAGTAGCAAAATAAATAAAGTAGCATTGGATTGTAATTTAAAATATAAAATAAGTATCAGTGAGCACCAGCTGACTAAATAAATAAATAATAACTAATCTCGCATGCAAAAGAATTCCAAATAATTTATTTAGATATCCAACTCTCAAGAAATTGCAGCATAACCCTCAGGCTTTAAGTGTGGGCTACACATAGTAACTTTCCTCTAATGAATATAGTATGGAAATGGGGGTGAAAGGGTAACTTTACAGTGGAGAAACCTAATAAACACTATCTCAGCCAGGTAGTCAAGATTAACATCAGCAGTAATAAGTTATGTTGACAGTATGTATCTTTGATAAGATATGTAATAAAAATAGTACTTTATCTCTGTGATCTCCCTCCCCCAAACTCATAACCCTAGTCTAATCGTAAGAAAAACATCAGACAAATCCGAATCGATTTACTGTACTCCTCAAAACCATCATTAAGAACAAACAGAGCCTATGAAATTGTTATAGCAAAGAGGAGTCTAAGGAGACATGATGACTAAGTGTCTTATCCTTGATGGAATGGTGAAACAAAAAAAGGATATTTGATAAAAACTGAAGAGGCTGGGTGCGGTGGCTCATGCCTGTAATCCCAGCACTTTAGGAGGCCGAGGTGGGCGGATCACGAGGTCAGCAGATCGAGACCATCCTGGCTAACACGGAGAAACCCCGTCTCTACTAAAACTACAAAAAATTAGCTGGGCGTGGTGGCGGCAGCCTGTAGTACCAGTTACTCAGGAGGCTGAGGCAGGAGAATGGCGTGAACCCGGGAAGTGGAGGTTGCAGTGAGCCAAGATCGCGCCACTGCACTCAGGCCTGGGTGACAGAGTGAGACTCATTCTCAAAAACAAACAAACAAACAAACAAACAAAAAACCTGAAGAAACAAGAATATAAACTTTACATAATAATAATGTGTCAATATTGGTGTATTCATTGTTATATATATGCAAAACTAATGTAAAATGTTAATACACAATCTTTGCACTTTTTCTGTAAATTTGAAATATTTCCAAAGTAAGAATGCATTATTATGCATTAAAAAAATACCTAGCAGCTAACACAGTAAAATTCCAGTGTCTGACATCCAAAGCTTACCAGACAGGCAAAGAAACAGGAAATTCAGACGCAGTACGAGGAGAAAAATTAATCAAAGCCAACCCAGAACTGACACAGATGTTAAAATGAACAAATACACATTAAAATGTTATGTCTAAATTCTTTATATTTAATAATTTAAATAAGAGACATGAAAGATTTTAAAACAGACTCAAGTCAAACTCCAAGATGGAAAAACTGCAATGACTGGAATGAAATATACACTACCTGAAATTATCATACGGAAGAAATTATTAGTGAATTTGAGGACATAGAAATAGAAACTGTCCAAAATAAATTACGAAGTGAAAAATAAAAATAAAAGGACAGATGACACATATAAAAACAGAGAATCAGTGATATATGGGACAACTTCAAGTGGCCTAATACATGGAATTCTTAAAGGAAAAGAGGATGGCGGGAACAAAATTTTTTTTTTTCAAATCTTAGCCAAATATTTTCTAAATTTGATGAAAACCATAAACACAGGTTCAAGAAGATCAATGACCCCATGCACATGAAATGCGAAGAAAACTACAGCAGCAAAATCATAATCAAATTGCTCAAATCCAGTGATACTGAGAAAATCTTAAGAGCACCTGGAAGTAAAAGGACACAATGCGTACAAATAAATAAAAATAAAGATGATAACAGATTTTTTGTCAGAAACAATACAAGCAAGAAAGCAGTAGAACAACATATTTGAACTACTGAAAAAAAATGTGGTCAATTGTGCTTTTGCAGTTATAACCAGCAAAAATATCTTTAAAAATTAAGATGAAATAAATGTCTTTTCAGACACACACAGAAAGAAAATAATACTGTATGGAAACAAGAATTTTAATACAGAAAGTAAGCTCCAGAAATGATAACTATATTTACACATATGTGAGATTTTTTTTATTATTATACTTTAAGTTCTAGGGTACATGTGCATGGCGTGCAGGTTTCTTACATATGTATACTTGTGCCATGTTGGTGTGCTGCACCCATCAGCTCATCGCTTATCAACTCAGTATTTTACATCATAGGTATAACTCCCAGTGCAATCCTCCCGCCTCCCCCTCCCGTGATAGGCCCGGTGTTGTGATGCTCCCCTTCGAGTCCAAGTGATCTCATTGTTCAGTTCCACCTATGATATTTGAGAACATACTGCGGTGTTTGGTTTTCTGTTCTTCGATGCGTTGGCTGAGAATGATGGTTTCCAGCTGCACCATGTCCCTACAAAGGACACAAGCTCATCCTTTTACTTAAACACATGAGTATTCCACTGGTGTATATGTGCCACATTTTCTTAATCCAGTCTAGCAACTGATGGACATTTGGAGTTTGATTCAAGTCTTTGCTAGCCTTGAATAGTGCGCAATAAACATCGTGTTCTGTGTGTATAGCAGCATGACCCCTTAATCCTTTGGGTATATGCCAGTAATGGGGCTGGGTCGTATGGTACTTCTAGTTCTAGATCCTTGAGGAATAAGCCATACTGTTTTCCATAATGGTTGAACTAGTTTACAATCCCTGTAGTTAAAGTCATTCCTATTTCTCCACATCCTCTCAGCACCTGTTGTTCCTGACTTTGGTGCCATTTCTAACTGGTGTGAGATGGTATCTCATTGTGGTTTTTGATTTGCATTTCTCTGATGGCCAGTGATGATGAGCATTTTTTCATGTGTCTGTTGGCTGTATGAATGTCCTCTTTTGAGAAATGTCTGTTCATATCCTTTGCCCACATTTTGATGGGGTTGTTGTTTTCTTGTAAATTTGTTTGTGTTCTTTAGCAGGTTCTGGATAGTAGCCCTTTGTCTGATCGTGGAATTGCAAAATTTTCTCCTATTCTGTAGGTTGCCTGTTCATTCTGATGGTAGTTTCTTTTGCTTTCATGCAGAAGCTCTTTAGTTTAATTAGATCCCATTTTGTGTCAATTTTGGCGTTGCCGTTGCTTTTGGTGTTTTGAACCTTGAAAGAGCCCTTGCACATGCCTATGTCCTGAATGGTGTTCAGGTTTTCTTCTAGTGTTTTTGGGTAATGGGTCTAGCATTTTAAGTCTCCTAATTCATCTTGAATTAATTTCATATAAGGGTAAAGAAAGGATCAGTTTCAGCTTTCTACTTATGGCTGGCTAGTTGCCCAGCACCATTTATTAAATAGGGATTTTCCCCATTTCTTGTTTCTCAGGTTTATCAAAGATCAGATGGCTGTAGATGTGTGGTGGTATTATTTCTGAGACTCTGTTCTGTTCCATTGGTCTATATCTGTTTTGGTACCAGTACCATGCTGTTTTAGTTACTGTAGCCTTGTAGTATAGTTTGAAGTCAGGTAGCGTGATGCCTCCAGCTTTGTTCTTTTGACTTAGGATTGTCTTGGAGATGCAGGTTCTTTTTCATATGTGAGATTTTTAACTTAATATTTAAATCCTTTAAAAGATAATTGTTTAAAAAACAATAACACTGTGTAATTAGGATTATAACATATGTATAAGTAAAATGAATGACAAAAATAGGATACAGTTTAGGAGGGGAGAAATGAAAATATATTATTTTACTATGGGAACCTGTGACTGTGACAAATTGAAGATAGATACTATAATTCTAATCAACTACTCAAACAACAAAATAATTAGTAATCACTAGTAAGTTAACAGAGGAGATAAAATTGAATCAGAAAATATTCAAGTAATCCAAAAGGACTCAAGAAAAAAGGAAAAGGGGAACAAAGAACAGATGACAAATATGGAAAACAAATAACAATATGATAGACTTAAACCTAACCACAGCAATAGCAATATTAAACAAATAGCTAAACATGATAAAAGATTGTCCAGTTGAATTAAAAGCAAAACCTTACTGGGCCTTCCACCAACAGGAAGTGCACTTTAAAGATAAGGACACAATTATGCTAAAAGGAGCATGATGGAAAATGATATACCGTGTTAACACCAATAAAAAATAAGTTGGAGATATTCATATAAGACAACAAAAAGGTGAATTATGATCCATTTCTTGCAGCATATGGAAAAATTATTCAAAATTCATCATAAATCAAAACGGAAAACCTAACCTACAATGCTTCATAATTA
This sequence comes from Papio anubis, assembly GCF_008728515.1. NCBI lineage: Eukaryota > Metazoa > Chordata > Mammalia > Primates > Cercopithecidae > Papio > Papio anubis. Next base: position 90,348,304 of record NC_044989.1, read on the forward strand.
AACATAGAAGAAAACCTTTTGCATTCTATTAAGCAAAGATTTCTTAGATACAGTGAGAAATTATGATACGTATGATTTTTTAAATTGCTAAATTTGACTTTATTAAAAATAAAAATTTCTTTTTGAAAGATTTCATTCAGAGAATGAAAAGAGAAATCACACTGGGAAAAATACTTGTAATGCATATATCTGAGAAAGGACTTGTATCCACAGTGCATAAAGAACTCTCAAAACTTAATAACAAGAAAACAAAAAAGCAAGGACTTCATGTCTAAAACACCAAAAGCAATGGCAACGAAAGCCAAAATTGACAAATGGGATCAATTAAACTAAAAGGCTTCTGCGAAAACTACCATCAAGGTGAACAGGCAACCTATGGGAATAGGAAAATGTTTGCAATCTAAAGCGTCGACAAAGGGCTAATATCCAGAACAAAGAACTCAATCAGATTTGAGAAATTGGACATATCAGAGTTGGTGGACGGGCAGGACGACTGCCGGGCATTCTTGTCATGCTGGACGGGAGGTTGGATGGTATTTGACGGTTGCTCACGCTGGTGGGCGAGATCGGGCTGTGGACGCGGGGACTGAAGCGGGGCGTTTGCGGTGGTTGCAAAGCAGATTGACGGGACGTGGCGTTATCAAGGTTCTGGGCTAGGTGCGGGACAGTCATGCTGCTATAAGGCCACATGAACATTAACGCTATTGCGGCACTATTCACAATAGCAAAAGACTTGGAATCAACCCAAGTAATCCATCAGTGACGAATCTGGGTTAAGAAAATGTGGCACATATACACCATGGAATACAATGCAGCCATAAAAAAGGATGAGTTCGTGTCCTTTGTAGGGACATGGGTGCAGCTGGAAACCATCATTCTCAGCAAACTATCCCAAGAACAGAAAACCAAATACTGCATGTTCTCACTCATAGGTGGGAATTGAACAATGAGATCACTAGGACACAGGAAGGGCAACATCACACACTGGGTCCTATTGTGGTGAGGGGGTAGTGGGGAGGGATAGCATTAGTAGATATACCTAATGTAAATGACGAATTTATGGGTGCAGCACACCAACATGGCACAAGTATACATATGTAACAAACCTGCACGTTGTGCACATGTACCCTAGAACTTAAAGCATAATAATAATATAAAAAAGAAATTTTCAAGCAACAACAAAAAAAGAAAACAAAAAAGACAATTTTTTAAATGGGCAAAAACTTAGAACAGATATTTGTGTCAAATAATATATATAGATGACCAAAAAAAAAAGCCTACAAAAAGATGTTCAATATAATTAGTCATTGGGAAACTGCAAATAAAATAGCAATGAGCTATTAGTATTGCTTACCTATTAGTATTGCTAAAATTTAAAAGACTAGCTATACCAAGTCTTGGTGAGAATATTAGAGAACCAGAACTCTCATATAATAGTGATGAAAATGTAAAATGAAAAAAATAAAAGGTAGTTTCTGTTAGAGTTGACATATACCAACCCTATGATCCAGCATTCCACTTCTAGGTATTAATTTAAGAGAAAAGAAAGCATATGTCCATACTAAGACTTGTACATCAATATTCATAGTAGCTCTATTTGTAATAGCCAAAAAGTGGAAGAAATCAAGTTTCTACTAAAAACTGAATGGACAACAATTAAAAGGAATGACTATTGGAACAACTTGAATGGATCTCAAGGAAAGTATGCTGAGTGAAAGAAGCCATACAAAATCAATTACATACTGGGGGATCCCATTTATATAAAATTATGAAACAAAGGAAAACAAACCTATAGTGACAGAAAGCAGATCTGTAGATTCCTGGTGAGTAAGACGGGGGATGGGAGGGAAGGACAGATTCCAGGAGACATGAAGACTCTTTGGGGGATGGTGAATATGTTCATGATTTTAATTGTGGTGATGGTTTCACAAGCATAGACATATGTCAAAACTTATCAAATTGTATATTTTAAATACGTGCCATTTATTGTCTGCTAATTATTCCTCAATAAAGTTGATTTTTTTTTCAAACCCTGGAGTGCAGGATTAAGGGATGTAGCTAGCTTAGGCATTCTAGGAATGACCTATTATGTGTCACTGAATAGTGAGAAGCCCTGGAAAGGCAAGAAGACTCCTGCCCTAATAGAGGTTCCATTCTGGATACAACAACACAGGGTGCCAGGTGAATGAACAGGTGCCTCAGATACAGCCCTCAAAACACTTCAGCCACTGAAACGCATGGCTGGTGTCAGAGGCACCTCCTGGTCGTTGTCCTTATGAGGTGAAGTCCTGCTCTCTTTCCCCTGATGTTCCACATCAGATGTCCTTTGTCACCACTGTCAGCTCCCTGGAAAAAGCCTCCCAGCATCCTTGAGGGCAAAGTCACCCCCTTTCCAGGTACTGAGACCTTTTTACCACCATCCCAGAAAGTCAACCCATTTAAAAAATTAGATTGTTAACTTGAGAGGCTGAGGCAGGAGGATCTCTTGAGCCCAGGAGTTCAAGCTGCCTTGCACTATGATTGCACCTGTGAATAACCACTGCACTCCAGCCTAGGCAACGTAGGTGAGACCCAGTCTCTAAAATAATTAGATTGTTTAACTTTTTATTTGTCAGTTATACCAGTTCTTTATATATGTTGAATATCAGTTGTTTATCAGATATATGTCTGTGACTTGCTACTTGTTTCCTTAACAGTGTCATTTGATGAGCCTAATAAGTAAGTTTTTATCTTAACAATGTCTAGTTTAACCTTTATTTTCTTTCATGGTTCTTTCTTTCTAAGATCTGCCTAAGAAATCTTTGCTCACCCTCGAGTTTAAGAAATATTAGCCTTTTTTCTCTAAAAGCGCTAAGGTTTTAGCTTTCATGTTTAGGTCTATAATTAACCTCGATTAAATTTTCAGTATTATGTGTGAGGTAGTGTTTCAGATTCATTTTTTCTTATGGATATTATGGATATCTAATTGTTCTGGCACAGTTTGTTTCAAAGGTATCTCTTTCTCCCACTGGATCACTCTGGCATCTAGGTTTTCTATTCAATTTGATTGTTTTACTTATCACTCCTTATGCTGTTAGTAAGACACTGTCTTGATTTTTGTCATTTTGTGGTACAGTTAGTGATTTCTTGGGTCATCTTTTTCCAAGCTTGTTTGGTATTTTCTTCTTTCTTCTTCTTCTTCTTTTTTTTTTTTTTTTTTTTTTTTTTTGAGACAGAGTCTTGCTCTCTCACCCAGGCTGAAGTGCAGTGGCTCAATCTTGGCTCACTGCAGCGTCAACCTCTGCAGACTCAAGCCATCCTTCTGCCTCAGCCTCCCAAGTAGCTGGGACCGCAGGCGCAAGCCATCATGCCCCGCTAATCTTTGTGTTTTTTTAGAGACAGGATGTAGCCAAGTCACCCAGGCTGGTCTCAAACTCCTGAAGTCAAGCCATCCTCCTGCCTTGGCCTCCCAAAGTGCTAGAATTACAGGTGTGAGCCACTATGTCTGGCCAGCTTGGCAATTTTAACCAAAAAAAAAAAAAGCCTAGTGTTATTATGGTAGAGATTTCATGTAATCTATAGACCAATTTGGGGAAAACTGACATCTTAAAACTATTGAGTCTTTTAATTCATAAACATGATATATACCTTCAATTATTTAGATATTCTTTAATCTCAGCAACATTTTGTAGTTTTTGGTGCACAGGTCTTTTATATACTTCGTTAAATTTATTCCTAAGTATTTTAAGGTTTTGATGCTATGTAAATGGATTTGATTTTTTCTTTCATTTTGTAACAGCCTGCTACCAGTATATAAAAATACAATTAACTTTTCTATAAAAAACAGTATATCCTCCCGCCTTGCACTTATTAGTTCTAGCAGTTGTTACGTTGATTTCTTTGGATTTTCTATATAAACAATCATATTATTTGAGGACAGTTTTGCTTATTTTCTGATTTTTATTTCTTGTGTATTTTTAGCAGACTTCTCGAAATGACTAGGACTTCCAGTACGATGTTGAACAAAAGTGGAGAAAGCAAACATTTTTGACTTGTTATGAATCTTAGAGAAAAAATCAATTCTTTCACCATTAAGTATGAGCTGTAGACTTTTTTTTTTTTTTTTTTTTTGGTGGACGCTCTTTTAACATGTTGAAGTTTTCTTCTATTCCTAGTTTGCTGGGAGTTTATATCCTAAGTAGATGTTACCTTTGGCCTAATACTTTATCTATTAAAAGATTTAGGTGGCATTTCTCCTTTATTCCATTAATATAATTCTGCTTTACAATTCTTGTCTGGGCAATTTCAGCATTGGTCTTTATTGATGATCTTTATTCTTGATGCAGAGTCACGTCTGTTCCCTTATTCTTCAAGAAAAACTATTGGATTTTCTATATTGTGCAACTTCAGGCTGCCCACCTTGTGAAACTTTCAAAAATGGGAAATTGACCCACGCAGATGATTTTCCCCAAGTGACTACGCCCTCCAGGGTCTGCCTGCATGCCTTGTCTTGCGCTTATTCACCAATGTCAGCAGTTTCCCACCGCTTCCCTGTCTGATCCAGGTCTTATAGGTGTTTTTGTAAAAGTCCTGATCCAATACAAGCCAACTCAATGACACAAAAAGAAACTCATGCCTTTCTGTTTTAAGAAGGTGTCTTAATGGAGAATTAAATTCATTTAAATAGACTGTGGTTTTTGAAACATGTGGATTTATTCCTACCATGCTTTCATTTTTTCTTTCCTTTATTTCCTGATACCTCTTTTTCTGTTCCTGCTTCTCCTTCCCTTTATGCCTTCAACTGGATTGAGTAAGGTGGTTTTGTTTGTTTTTCCTTTGTTCATCTTTCCTTCTAGTTTGTAAGTTATACACTCTGTATTAATTTGATACATAATGGCTAGTATATTTGTTTCTAGGCCTCTTCAGATCAGAAATCTGTGTGAGCCTAAGATTGTAATATTGTAAATTCTATTTTATCAGTTCTCGTTGACTTAACTAAACACAAAGTTCATCAGTACTCTAAGCCGGGGAACTGTGCCACGGTGAGGGTGGTTGCAGGGGTGGTATAGTGGCCACTTCCTGGAGTATTTGGTTCTTCCCTCTTTGGGTGTTCCCTGGGTTTTGTGACTGGGACACATTGGGGATCTTTTTATCTTATAATCATCTTAGTGAGGGGTCAAGCAAGAGCAGGTTCAAATGCTCTGTGCCTGTCTCATCCCTCACAGCAGACACCGACTACATCCTTGGACTCTCAAGATGACCAGAGTGAGTCTCATATCCAGGGGCCAACCTGGACTATGCTGATATCTCAATCTAGAGAGAGGAGGCTGGATGCAGAAATCCAAGGCCACCCTACTTTTCCTTTCCTCTCATCCCTTAAACGTAAAGGACAGAACCCATGACGACTTGCCTTCACTCTGGTGAGAAGGGGACATGGGAAAACATGGTTAATCCAGTCTGCGACTGACAGTCTCCCACTGAGTCACTCTCATTGTAGAATCCATCACCTGCAACAAGCGGGTGCCTGATGGAGATAAGGCAATGAGAGGACAGCCTCTCTCCAGGATGTCTCTGAATTAATAATTGGCTCTGCAGCTCAATCTTTTGTCCTCATCTCTGTCTCTTTGTCTCACTGTCCTACCACTAGTCCTTGGAACTATGAAGTTTACATCTTCTCTCAGCTCTGTGGGATTATACCTTCCAAAAATAACTAACCCCACAGGCTCCCATCTGAGCCTCAGGCTTGAAGTCATTACTATTCTGTATCTGCCCCTACATTAACCAACCTCCTCAGTGAGTGGCCAAATTGGACTGAGACTTGGGGATGTCACCCAGAACCACACATCTCACTCTGCACAAACTACCACAGTGGAGTAACCAGCAGTCACAGCTGTGCTTGAGATCTCCTACCAGAAAACTACTTACTTTTCGGAACTGGACCTTCTAAAGAGGAAGCACGAAGGAGAGATTTGCTGAAAGCAAATGGGAAAACCTAGAACCATTTCAGACTTCCTAGAATAAAGGCCCATCTATCTTCACAGAAATAGAAGTGGTACAGGATGAAGTCTGGTCCAGAATGACCATAGTAGGCACTGGGCAGATATCTGAGCCCAGTCAGCAGTGAGGAGCACTCTGGAACTGGGAGTGAGGATCTGGTCCAGGGGTCCTGTTCTCAGAAGGCCTCTCTTTCAACAACTTGTAGCAAGAAGAAGAGCATGACCCCTGTCTGGAAAGTGAAAAGTCCAGATCCCAAACTACCTCCTGGCCCAAATTATCAGTGCAATCTGTTCTCTGGAAATACCTCAGTCCCACTTAAGGTTTTGTAAATTCCAGGGACGGACCTTTGAAGTTATCATTTAACCTAAGGAGGAGCAGTACTACCAGACTTCTTCAAATGTCAGCATCAAATGCTCGTCAAAAACTCCTGTTATTCAGATCTGCCCTAATTGTGAAGCATCAATTAAACTAAAGAAAGACACATAAATTATCTATGCAAATTTAGTAGTATCAGCCACCCATTTCTTTAATTAATCTGACCTAATTTCAAATCAACACATAAAATGTGTTATATAATTTGATGAGAATTTACCTCTACAGTATAGAATCTGATGGTTCAGGTCAATTGCCTAAAAAGTACTTACGTGTGTACAAAATGACAGAAAACATAAAAGGACAATCATAAGGATATAGAAAACTCCTCTATCATTCATGTTATGATATAAAGACTACAAAATCAGAAAGTAGTATAGATCAATTGGATTTTTTTTTTTTTTTTAAGATAGAGTTTTGCTCTTGTTGCCTAGGCTGGAGTGCAATGGCGTGATCTCAGCTCACCACAACCTCCGCCTCCTGGGTTCAAGCAATTCTCCTGCTTAGCCTCCCTAGTAGCTGGGACTACAGGCATGTGCCACCACGCTGTGCTAATTTTGTATTTTTAGTAGAGATGGGGTTTCTCCATGTTGGTCAGGCTGGTCTCGAACTCCCAACTTCAGGTGATCCACCTGCCTTGGTCTCCCAAAGTTCTGGGATTACAGGTGGGAGCCACCATGCCCAGCCTCAATTGGATTTTCTAAATGAGATGGTTCTTCTTAAAAAAAAAAACCACAAGGTTGTACTCTCTACTCTGTTCTAGAGAATCCACAAAGGAGTATCAGGGAACTCCAAGTAACAGGAAAGTGACTTTATGCTGGGAATACCCCTGGGGCCTGTGACAAGGAAGGACATGGACAGGTGTACACACAGCCTCGTGGACGTTGAGAGCCATAGGTACCTTCATCTATGGTCGCTGATCCACACAGATGGTCACGCTCATCATGGGGAGGTACAGAGGGAGCGGACACCTGGTTCTTAAGCACTTCTGAGCACACCTAAGAGTCAAAGGAGAAATTCAGAGCCAAGGTTCCCTCAACTCCAGAGTTTTGTCTGGATCTTAGCGCTTGTGCTGCCACAGTTACTGTGACTTTATTACATTCCCCAGACTGGAGAATTGGAGCAGCGCAAATTCCCTGCAGGTGGAATGCAGGCAAGATAGGCAGGCTACACAGGGCAGTGCCGTCCTAGATTTTTTCTGGCCCAGATGCAGTCCCTTCTGACTGGCTGAATCACCAAGGCTGGGCCTCTGACATCATCCACCTCCCTTCACACCAGGAAAGGAATATCTGGACTCTCAGCTTAAAGAATCAGGATAAGGCGCTCTGGGCAGGATCAAATGCTTATTCATTCTATGGCTCACAGGCTTCTGAAAGCCTGAGTTTGGCCTATCCAGGAATTGAGCTATTCCGGCACCCACAGAAATGTGTTCTTACTGGGGGCAGGAAGAGGAAATTCCTGCTTATTACTGACTTTGTCACCAAGAAGGACAGAGACTAAGGCAGAGTCTCCAACCTGGAAATGAAAACTGAGCTTCATATCAAGGGTTGGGTGCCCTCAGCTGCATTCATCAGATATTTGGTTTTTCTCTCTGAGCGAAAAGAGAAAAGATGCCGTGGTGTGTGTCTGAATAAGCCCTCCTAAATTTCCTATATTTATCTTCTTAAAGGAGACTCAGCACCCGCTTCATGAAAAAAAAGCAAGATGTTTTCAGATAAATAAAATGAGGGCATGGAACGTGACTAATTAGTTTTAATCTTTTTTGTAACAACACATGCATATTGCTTTAAAAATAATATAGAATCAGGCATGGTGTGGTGGCTCACACCTGAATTCCAGCACCGTGGGAGGCGGACGCAGGCAGATCACTTGAGGTCAGGAGTTCAAGACCAGTCTGGCCAAAATGGCGAAACTCGTATCTACAAAAAAATAAAAAATATTATGCAGCCATAAAAAGGGATGAGTTCGTGTCCTTTGTAGGGACATGGATGCAGCTGGAAACCATCACTCTCAGCAAACTATCGCAAGAACTGAAAACCAAACACCGCATGTTCTCACTCATGGGTGGGAATTGAACAATGAGATCACTTGGACTCTGGAAGGGGAACATCACACACCGGGGCAGAGGGGAGGGATGGCACTGGGAGTTATACCTGACGTAAATGATGAGTTGATGGGTGCAGCACACCAACATGGCGCAAGTATACATATGTAACAAACCTGCACATTGTGCACATGTACCCTAGAACTTAAAGTATAATAAATATATATATATTACCCAGGTGTGGTGGCGCATGCCTGTAATCACAGTTACTTGGGAGGCTGAGGCAGGAGAATCGTTTGAACCTGGGTGGGGCGGTTTCTGTGAGCCAAGATGGCACCACTGCATTCCAGCCTGGGCGACAGAACAAAAGAAAAACAAAAAAAGAATTGAAAAGTGCAAAATTACAAACAACAGAGCCCTGCCCATTTCTTCCCTACCAAATCCCACTCTCCTGATGCAACCACTTCCCTTGTTTTATCCCAATCCTCTGATCCAGTCAGGAAAGGCATTGTCTATGCCAGAGACACAGCTTCATCCTGGGAATCTTCACACCCCCTCCCTGGGTGAAGCCACCATTCCATGACTCTTGGGATTGCCCTCTTCTTAGTCTATTTCTCTTTCTGACTCATTTGCTTATCTAACCCGTTTATTTACCATCAAGTCATCTAGGTATAAACATCAAAATATTTCTCTCTTTTTTCCTTTTCTTCTTCTTTAATTTCTACTTTCGATGTTGCTATATTCACTTGCTTTTTATCTCACTGGATATCAGGTCCTCTAGCAACATCCCAGTCAAACTTCACAACTTTCTTGTTATTATTTTTTTTTTTTCAGAAGAGCTTCTCAAGATGGTGGGCATAGGCGAATGGGTCGTGTTCCCCTACCAGTGCTGAAATGTTGGGGGCCAAGGAAAAGCATAGGAAAGGATAGGAAAGGCAGAGTTCTGGCAGCACTGGCTTTGGGTTTGCAGAGGGAGGGGTTCCCACACTTTCTGGTACAGTCTGATTTCCTTTGGTTGCAGTAAACAGTGTGTTGTAGTTTCTTGGACAGTGTGACTGACCATCAGTGTCACCCTGCCTGTCTCCATCATGAAGCTCTCTCAGGACCCGAATAGCTCCCAGGTTCAAATTCTTTTCGTGGTTGGACATCCCATCACTTGACACATTGATCCCTTGGGGAAAATCTCATGGTTCCAACCCTTCTGCCAACCACTGGCTACTTTGCATGGAGTCATGAGAGTCTTCAGTCTTCTACACTTTAAGTGTCTAAAAGTTCTGAGTTGGGGTGGGAGTTTCTGCCAAGTTCTTCCAAGGAATGTGACCACATAGTTTCTTTAGGTTCTGCTGGTGCTGGGAAGGTTAGAGCCTTGTCTTCACATATCTCTAGAGTACACCACACCTCAGTAAAATCACATCAGGGTCTCCCTGAACTCCCTCACCACACGCTGCCCTGGCCAAGGAGCCAAGGTGAGCCTGTGGGTCTCTAGGTGTGGCAAAGCTCCCAGTCCCACTGCCTGTTTGAGTGATTCACTTGGGAGGCTCCATCCTGGTTATGGGATAAGAGAGCATCCCCTAGCCCTTCTCCATGAAGAGATCAAGAACTCGCCTCTCACCACAAGGGATGCCTTTCCTACAAAGCATCCCACTCCCTTTCTCTCTTCCCTGTCTTCCTCTTATTCATGAGATATTACATACACTTATTTGTTTATCAAAAGATATTTGTTAGTTCCTGTAAGAGGTCAGCACCATTCTAGCCATTGAGCACATAGTTCTCTGGTCTCATGACAAAACAGGTTCCCTGGCCCCACAGAACTGGCATTTAGGTAGTGGAGACAATAAATAAATAAATGAATACATGCATGCATACATACATTTTCCAAAACCATGGAAACATACATTCTATGAAGAAAATAATTGAGCAAAATAAGGGGCTAGGACATGGGTGAGGGACTCTTGGAGATAGGCTGACTGGGGAATATCTTTTGAGAAGTTGTCTTTTTTGCATATGCATGGAAGAAGCGAGAGAGTGGACCACTTGTTGACCTGGGGAAGCCTATTCCTTCAGAGGAACAGGAAAGGCTCCCTGCAGGCAAGGGTAAGCTTGCAGGGCAAGAAAATCAGCAGAACCCAGTGCATCCGGAGCAGGGAAGTCAGATGGGCAGGGATAGAAGGCAGCAGAAAGATAAGGAGGACCCAGATCATGTGGGCTTGGTGAGTGCTTTGGTTATTATTTGGGGAGTAAAGCAAAGCTATTAGAGGATTCTGCGCAAGAGTGAAAAGAGAAAAGGTGCCATGGTGTGTGGTCTGAATAAGCCCTCTTAAATTTCCTCTGACTCTAGGGAGGTAAGAACAGAAGCAAGGAGACTATTACAATGCTCCAGAAGAGAGAGTCAATGTTGGATTTCAGAGAGCAGAACCACAAAGAGTGATTGGGATTAGGACTGACCAACAATATTTGGTTTCAAGAGTAATGATTTTCTTTCCTAGCCAACACTGAAGCCGAGTCTGATTCCTAATTCAGAGTTAGGAAACTATGAGACCTCCAAGTCCTCTCCTCTCCTCTCCTCTCCTGGACACATTATAGATTTTTCAGTATCCACAACTGAATGCAAGACTGTGTTCCGGCTAGTGCAGCATGCAGGAGACTATGACCCAGGGGTGGCATGTCACATAATGGTTAAGAATAGAGAGACTTGGCTTCTAACTTGGCTAGATTTCTTAGTAACTGTATGACTTTGGGCACATTCTGTCATCTCTCAAAGCCTCTGTTTTCTTACATGAGAAATAAAATTAATAGTCCCTAAATAGTTGTGTGTGGGCACATTGACTCCCGCCTGTAATCCTAGCACTTTGGGAGGCTGAAGCAGGGGCATTGCCTGAGCTCAGGAGCTCGAGACCAGCCTGGGCAACACGGTGAAATCTCTTCTCTACTAAAATATAAAATACAAAAAATTAGCCCAGCATGGCGGTGGGTGCCTGTAGTCCCAGCTACTTAGGACGCTGAGGCAGGAGAATCACTTGAACCTGAGAGGCAGAAGTTGCAGTGAGCCGAGATTGCGCCACTGCACTCCAGGCTGGTGACAGAGCCAGAGCGAGACTCCATCTCCAAAAAAAATGGAAGAGTTGTGTGTGAAGATTAAAAGGTTGCTCAGGTAAAGCTATTACAACTTTAGCAGAAATAGAATAAGCTCTCAATATTTGTACAATATAAATGTGACATAGTGGGTGTGTATAACTCCTGCAAGGAGTACGGTGATTGGCCTAACATCAGATGTAAACACAGCAATGGCTTCATGCAGTTTAGTGGGTCAAGAGAGCCACACCTCTGCCTCCAAGGGAGATACACCTCTGCCTCCAAGGAAGACCAGTAAAGGCGTTCTCCTCAACTCAGCAACTGGCCTAATCCCAATTTCCTCATGCTGTTTTCTGATGTTGGCTCTGCTCTTGTTAATCAGGAAACACAGGCCAGTCATGCTTGTGTTGCTCCACTGTCACTCATCCAGAGCTTCACAAGACCTTTGGGCCATATCAGCTTTCTTGCCAAATTGAACACATCCAGAAGCAGGAGAGAATGTTCTTTCCTTGGTCATTAAGGGGCCTGGAAGTCCTGGACCAGCTTTTCAAACACTTACATGCAGCTAGAGCCTTGACTTTGAAACCAGGGACAAGGGCATCTCTTGCTAAAGGTAACTTCTACTGCTCAGAACCCAGGTATGGGGAACTTCTTTCACGTCTCTGTGTTTAGCCTTAAGGTGCCTCTGGGAGTCTTGTCAAAGGTACAGAGTACTGAAGGAACCAAGGCTGCTTGCAAGCGTGCAGATTGGTGATCTGCTCACCCACTGTGTGGACAACTCTTGAATCAGACATCAAAGATCCTGAGGGAAGGAAGGTTGTGAACAACTGATTCTCATTGTGGAGAGTCTGTGATATTCTTGGGGACTGTTCTGGTGCCCTAACTAGAAAACCAGAGGCAGATGACCTCTAATAGTCAAAGCCCTTTGTGGAGCCCACCAGTGGCCATGTGCAGGACCCTTACAGATGTCTCTTTGGATGAGGAATGGAGGAAGATGGGCTCAGTGAGGCAGGTTAGCTACCAATTACTTAGGAGTGTTCAGCTTCAAGTGAGGAAAAGTGGTGATTAACCTGCTGTGTGGAGGGCTAAAGTGGAAATACACACACATACACACACACACACACACACACACTCCCTCCCTCCTTCCTCTCAACCCAGAGACTCAGGGCACTAGAAGGTGCCTGTGGTGATGTGTTGGAACGTCCTAACAATCCCAGATGCAATGAATGGAAAGCAGCCAAGACCTTCACAGCCTGGAGAAGCAGGACTATGCCAGCCACAGCACAGAGGGGAGCTTCCATTCAGGGTTTTGTGGCCTTGAAATATGCTGTACCCATCCTTATTCTCAAATATGCATCTGGCAGAGGCTCTCAGGGCAGCTCTCTCTAAAGAATTTTTACAGTAAAATTTTAGGAGGAGAGGAGAAAAAAGCATAACATTTTTCTTCTCTCCTTCTCTCACATGGCCAACTGTTAACAACCTCCTCACCACCATCTGATCTATCTGGTTCTCTTCACAACAGGCTCTGAAGACATCATGAACCCACAATGTAAGTGGTGAGTTGCAAATTAGCTTGGAAATATCTCCACCTGACCTCACCAAAGACAATAGGATGGAAAGACCCCTATCATTTGCTAAGCTATCAATGTATTTGCTCTTGCTAAAACACTCAGTTCATAAAACAGCCTTTGAAAATCTCAGGGCATCTAGCTCTTTTATTATTATCTGTATTTAGAATTGCTTGTTTATTTTGATAAGAGGATTTTTAAAAACAACATACTGATAACTAATTTAAATATTATGAGGTTTTGTTACCACCTAGACATTTTATCATTCAGAAAAAGACAAGTCACTAATAGCCCTAGGAAAAGGTGAATCTTGGGACTGGGATTGCACGTAGATCCTTTCAGATGCTTTGATTCACAAACTAGCCCCTGCCCTATTTCCCCTCCATTTATCGTTATAGCCACTACTTCTCAGAGCAATGAGACTCTCCAGAAACTCAAAAGCCATTAATACCAGGATGCAACTGGAGTCTTGAAGTTGATAACCTCACATGTATTTTGTGCATTTTTGTCATCTGGCAGGGCAGGCAGCACCGAAATCCTATGCTATTCGTGATTCTCGACAGATGGTGTGGGTCCTGAGTGGAAATTCTTTAATAGCAGCTCCTCTTAGCAACAGTGTTAAGCCTGGTGAGTGACAATCAAAGCCACTGTTGCTTCTTGAGGTGATGCCAGCTTCACCAGGAATGAGGCTGAACTTGCACAAGCCTGGCCCTGGACCTCGCCCACGTCTAGGTACCAGCTCAATGGCCACAGGGAAGGTCAAGTGAGAAAGGGTACTATGATTCCCTTCCACAAAGGAAATCCCATATCTAGAAATGAGGGTGTTAAGGGTTGACAGCTCCTCTTACCAAAAGAAAATATCTTCAGATTAGAAGGGCTTATCCATTCAAACAACAGCTAGCCTTCTCCTTGGAGTTTCTCTCCTTCAGGTTCCAACCATTGCTACCTATGTCCTCAGATTCAAACTCCATCATCTTTCCACCACCAAACCTACACAGCTTTCTAAGTTGGCATCCTCTTTTCTAATAATAGGGAAATATTCCTTCCTCCCATCAAAAGTCAGTCCATCTCAGTTTCTTTCCGTGTATCCAGAACTTCAACGTTTAATTCCTTACTTCCCTGCAAATTCCACCTTTGTTTACTGGACCTTTTCTATCATTGTCAGACATGCTGTAACCTTCTCTTGATTCCCACATTTTCCTCCTACCAACACTTTTTCTTATGCCAATCATAGCAAAACTTCACAAGAGCTGGCTGCATAGTTTGCATTCTGACATCTGGATTACTCTGACTACTCCCCCCAACCTCCTATTTCACCTATGACCTTCCAATACTCAAACCCAAAGGATACTTCCTGGTCCCTATGCTATTTGGCCCTCAGCTCACTAGTGTAATGGACCATTTCCTTCTTGAATACTCTACATCTTCTCCCTTTTTATTTTTTAAATGGAGTCTCGCTCTGTCACCCAGGCTGGAGTGCAATGGCGTGATCTCAGCTCACTGCAACCTCCACCTCCCAGGTTTCAAGCAATTCTCCTGCCTCAGCCTCCGGAGTAGCTGGGATTACAGGTGCCCACCACTGTGCCTGGCCAATTTTTGTATTCTTAATAAAGATGGGGTTTCACCATATTGGTCAGGCTGGTCTCAAACTCCTGACCTCATGATCCGCCCACCTCGGTCTCCCAAAGTGCTGGGATTACAGGCGTGAGCCACCGCGCCTGGCCCATCTTCTCCTTCTATAAGAACATTACTTCTCCTGAGGTTTGCTGGCTCCTCTTTTGCATTTTCCTTTATGACTCTCCTTTGTCTCTGAAATCTCCAAATGATGATGTTCCCCAGGGCTCAGCCAGTCATCACTTACAAGCCCTGTGAATGGGCAACGAGCTGATCCTTTGGATTGATGAATCACCGCTATGCTCATTCACTCTGCCATTGACATTTGCAACACAGAACTCCTCTCTCAATGGTTTACTCACGTCCTCTTGAGGTCCTCTCAGATACCTCTAACTTCATGTATCCCAAGTAGAACAATGGATCTGTCTTCTCAAAATCGCTAATGGTCTCTGTTAGTGGCATTTCTGTTCACTCCATTTCCTCAAGCCAGAAATACAGGAGACATCCTTGATTCCTCCTTTCCCTCACTCTCCATTCAATCTGTTAGCAAAGATTGGTAGGTCCATGTGCAAAACATGCCTGATTTCTAAGATAACGTCATCTCTTGCCGGGACCACTGCCATCACATTCTCACTATCCCCCTCTCACTTTATTTGGGTAGCCTCCATCCCATCTCATGTTGTGGCCCATGAGATAGAAGCTCCCCACTTTTATCTCACAGGCCACATCTTAAGCGTATGCCCACATTTTGCTGCAAGGGTGGTAGGAAATTTTACTTTTCTTTTTGGGAAGCGATGTGTCCTGGTGACAACTGGGGTTCTGTTATTAAGGAGGAAAAACAAAATAGGTTTGAGGGGGTGATGGAGGGTCTCTGCCACATGGCTGATGGGAGGAGCCTGTCACTATTCCCTGCCTGGGAGGAGTAACTGAGTGTCAGACCAGAAAGATTGAAATATCTTCTCCATTTTCCTTTGTGTTTCCAGTCACTCTTCATTTAATAACCTGCAGAGACACAGAATTCAGTGATAAGAAAAAGGGTAATCTGGTTTACCTGGGAATCAAGGGAAAAGATCTCTGTCTCTTCTGTGCAGAAATTCAGGGCAAACCTACTTTGCAGCTTAAGGTGAGTGATTGTGCAGCTAATGAGAGAAGTACTGTCAAATGGACTTTTTATTTCATTTAATATGCTACTGAATAAAACTAATATTCTTGCAATCCTGGGTTATTCAATGTAAGGAAATAATTCTGACCTGGCTGATCCCCGAATCTACAAATGCTGCCTTTGGAATGGATATAACACTTCTTTTAATGTCAGAGCATAGATCCTCTGAAAGATAGCAAGCACACTCACAGGAATGTTTCAGAAAAGCCAAAGAACAGTAGTTTCTCCATTCTCAGTCCTGATGAACTGCCTTCTGGAAATCCTCTAAGATGATGGGATGCTCTCACTAAAGCAAAGGCCACTGCACAGCGGAGGAGACAAAAAGAGATTGTGAATGTGAATTTTGAAGCTTACATGTTTATGGTCTGTGTATCATAAACACATAAATCTTACCAAGGCAATATTGTAGTTATGAAGCTAATCCTTCTGCTATTGATGGAAGTTGTAATCCCACTTGGAGGTTGAGGATGCAGCAAGACTGGCAAGAACCGGCAGACAAATGCATACCAAAAGCACCAAGAGAGAGATTTAAGCCTCCCTCTGTTCCAGGGAAGACAATGATGCTTCAAAGAGTCAGAGTACCTTGTGTCAGAGGATCCTGGAGTGGAGCCAGGCTGTGGGAACCCAGCCAGTTCCCTGTTTTAACAGTCTAATGCCCTGCTTCATCTGCCTTTGTCCCTAGCTTCTGTCCCTTCCTTTAGGGCAGCAGTCCCTCTCCTGTGGTACACTCAGGGCTGAGTTACTTTAGCTTCCTCCTCCCACCCTCCTCTCTAACAAGCCTGTTTTCCATCCCCAGGAGAAAAACATCATGGACCTATACATGGAGAAGAAAGCACAGAAGCCCTTTCTCTTTTTCCACAATAAAGAAGGCTCCAGTTCTGTCTTTCAGTCAGTCTCTTACCCTGGCTGGTTCATAGCCACCTCCTCCACATCAGGACAGCCCATCTTTCTCACCCGGGAGAGGGGCATAACTAACAACACTAACTTCTACTTAGATTCTGTGGAATAAATCCAGCCTAGGCTGTGGATAGAGAATCAAGCTGTCAGAGTCATCTTAACAGACCATCATGTGACTGAGTTCACCAGCCCTTCAGTCCATCCATAGCTTACCTCATTCTTACCATCCAAAAGCCACCTCCTCCTCCAAACATCCATTTCTGTACCAACACCCTCACTTGAATTTCACTATCCCAGATTGAAACCTAAGAATCATTTTCCATTCTTTCTTGATCTTACCCCACCATCCACTCAGCTGCCATGCCCAGTTTAATCAACCACCCAAATGCTGCTTCATGCAACCCTCCTTTCCTATTCCTTTGGCCAACCCATGATGTAGAGATGTAGATTCGTGACATTTTTGTTCATACAACTTTTTCAATAAAAGAATGGGATGCATTAATTTTTTACGTGTTTATTATGAACATTCTAATATGTACCCCAAAAATAAAGTGAAAGAATGGGATGAATGTGAAATTAAAAGTTTGCATGTCTTCATAATCGTAATGAATTCTTAATGTCATTAGTTAATAATTTAACAGTATACACTTAACCCTTGAACAACACGATTTTGAACTGCACAGGTCCACTGAAACACTGATTTTTTCAATAAAAGTTACACCAAATGTCCCTGCTTCTCCCGCCTCCCACTCTAACTCCTCCACCTCTTCTGCCTCTCCATCCCTGAGACAGCAAAAACAACCCCTCCTGTTTCTTCTCCTCAGTCGATGTGAAGATGATGAGGATAAAGGCTGTTATGATGATTCACTTCCACTTAATGAATAACAATAATATGTTTTCTCTTCCTTACGAGTTTCTTATTAACATTTTCTTTCCTCTAGCCTACTTTGTTGTAAGAATAAGTTATATAATACATAAAACATACAAAACATGTTAATTGACTGTTTATATTATTGGCAAGGCTTCTGGTCAACAGTAGGTTATTAGTTAAGTTTTTAGGAAGTCAACAATTACACATGAATTTTTGACTGTACTGCTACCCCCACGTTGTTCAAGGGTCAACTGTACTTTGGTTAAGATAAGTTGCTAACCATGGAGAATGTAAACCAATCCATATTTTTAAAAATCATTTATATTGGTTTTAATTTCTTTCAGACAACTTCTAGAACTGGATTTTTTTTGTTTGTTTGTTTTTACTTTATAAAGTAGCTGGAAGAAGCATCAGCTATGACACTTTCTTGTTATTATTCATGTTTTCTGGAATTTTGTTCGTATACATTCAATCTACAGCTCTTTTATAGGGATACTTTTAAGCCAGTTGTCCATTTTGTGAGGGTTATTTTAATTGAAGTTTGTAATATAATCTGCAAATTCACTAACAAAGTACATGTAGACTGCAATAAATATACCATAATATCCTGAGCATGAACATGAGCATAACAGGCTCTCTTCTCTCATGCGACCTTGTCCTTCTTTGCACACGACAAGCAGGCATATTGGGTCTTGCAATGGGCACCCACTGATAAATTCAAATTTCTCAGCCAGGCATAATTTGTCCCCAAACCTATGCTTCTGGCATTATCTCTCATTTCTTCAGTGCTCCCTCATTCTGTTTGTGACACTCCTTGAACCTCACCTTACATGCTGTTAGCAGACATTTTACTCCAGTCATTACCGTGCAACTGACTTTGAAACAGTGTAACCTGGCAGTGTATTATCTCAGCAACATTGAACATTTCTCTCTTCCAGCTTCAGGCCTCCCAAGATAACGTAGGGAAGGAAACTTGCTGGAACCTAGTTGGAATTCACACATGCATAAACCTGGATGTGAGAGGGAGCTGCTGCATGGGAACCCTTGACCAATGGGGAATGGGAGTGTGTGAGGAGCAACTTCTCTTATCCGTTCCACAGGTGGACAGTTCTGAGAGGCATTCATTCTTCATGGTTCCTCAGAGGTTCCCAGCAGCATTGAGACGTAATCACCCATGGCAGGGCTAAGTTCAAGAACACATCCTGAATTGACTTCCCTCATTTCCCTGCTTTAATTTCCCCAGCCCCTTCTCATGTTTCCTAGGACCGGTCACTTGTCATCCTCTTGCATGCAAATGCTTGTCTCAGGCTCTGCTTTCTGGTATAAACCCAGGCTAAGACAGATTCTATTAAAACCAACTTCTCTTCTCTACTCCTCCAACACGTTGAATTTCTTCCCTCTACGTCCCTGCTCATGCCTTTGCACACATCTCAAACAGTTCCATTGCTACCTATGTCTTACTAACATCCTAAATCCCTTCCAGCTGTTTAGGGGACTCTCCTCATCTCCCCAACCAAAGGCAACATCTTATCTTCTGCGAGGTCTGTAGCATTTTTGCCTTCTCATGGGACATTTATTTTCTTAGGCTTTGTGCTATAGCTTCTTCTCCTTGTCTTGGCCCATTTGCTCTCTTCTCCTCAACCAAATTCTAGGTACATAGAAGCAGAAATTTGTCTCTTTCATTTATGAACTCCCTTTACATACCAAATCTTCCCTCCCTCTTAGCAGTTTCTCAGAATATATTGTTGAAGCAAATTAATTTTCATTTAATGTATTAGCATCTTCCCATTAATACCAAAGTACATCAGGGAGAATCTGCATTATCACGGCCGAGGCAGCCCTCAACTTCAAGAAGGGTCCAAGGAACTGGAAAGCTTCTCAAAGAAAATGGAGAGGAAAAACATAGAAAGGCTGCTTAGAAGCTTCCCTGTCTCAATTCTTCCTCCTCTTCCCCATAGGCCAATATGGCCCCAGGGGAATGCGATGATACAAGGGCATCCACTCGGGAGGAGATGGCTGCAGAAATGAAACATAACCAAGAGTATCCCCAGGAGCTTCTAGCCAGTATCTTGTGCCTCCCTCTTGGAGGGCTCAGTGCACAGTCTGAGGGTTTGCACTTTGTCCAAGCCTTTCCTCATATGTATTTATGCATAAGCACAACAGCATAGGCGCACAAGAGAAGGAGCCCAGGGAAATTCACCATTGCAAATGTTTTCTCTGACAAGGTCAGGACTAAGCACAAGATGGCCTCGAGGATGGCCATGAAAGACTTGCAACAATGTACTTGGATACACAGTACATAAATTTTCTGAGAAGGGCTGCAAAGAATGTGAGTTCTGTAAATAGTTAAATGTATAGAAAGAATCTATAGGAAGATGGTGATGAAAAACACAATGTAATCCTGGACTATGCTTATAAATATCAGTTTCCCAGCTATCCCAGGGGTACTGAACATGAGCAAGAGATAGACAGCCAGCCCACCTTACATCGCACCACCTGTGCCCTCTGCCAGAGGAGTGAGAACATTGTGGTGGTGAAGGAGGAAGAAGAGGAGGATAAACCACAGAAAGACTCAAGAGGTGTCCTCAGATGTTTTATTTGCTCTCCTGGATCCAGGGATACGATGTTCTTTGCTTCAATCTAAGAACCACAGGAGAAGGCACGGGACAACAGATTTCTGTTCAATCTGTATCAGAAGGCACTACCCAAACAATATGGGTTTCCTAAACCTTGCAAGGAGGTAGGCTAATTCCTTGTCTATCTGTAGTATGGGAAAAATAAGGCCAACACACACACACACACACACACACACACACACACACACGAAATAGAATATCGATAAATGGAGAAAAAGCATGCGCAGTGCTATTCCCCCTGTTCCAGTCTCTGAAGTTCTAGTTCCTGTGACCTTTTTTTTTTTTCCCCAGCCTGTGAGATACTCTAATATTCAAAGAGATGTTGATGCTTTTGTTGCTTTCTTAAGCAACAGTCATGGTCCTCAGGCCCAGGACTATTGAATGGTGGGTTTTTCACAGGGTGGTAGAGTTTACCCTTGTGACACTCAAAGACAGTTTGTCACCTGAATCTCTTCCATTCAGAAACCTGAATGCAAGTCCATTTCAGAGATTCCTACACGCTTCCACCCATCCTTTCTCTTCAATTTCCGTCAGCATGCATATCTGCCCTGCCCTTCCCTCAACTTCAGTTTCCTTTGTTCTTCAAAAGAGAAAATGTAAAAAACTCTATAACCTTGTAAATGAGAATCTTTGTCTCCCACTTAGGTCAATAAGTTTATTTTAACTTTGTTGATGACCTAATGTGAATTAGGGGCAAGAAAACAACACTTGGGTTGTCAATAAGAAAGAAGGAGAGATAAATATGCAGTTAAAGAACAGATCAGTTAACTACCTTATTAGTTTGAGTCACTTACAAGTAGATTTCTGATTATAAAAAGAATACTTCAAATTCAACTCTAGGCCACATGGTTGGGAAGTAACACCAGAAATAAGTGAGTAAACTACATGGAAACCCATAATGTCATTCTGTTAATGAATTTCTCCTTAACTAAGGATGCAATTAAAAAGGAGACAGAGACTAGCAAAGACTGTGCAGTTGACAATATCTAACAGCAACCATCAAAAGATCAAAAACCATACACTGATGTTCTCTATTGCTTGTACAGTTTAGCAGGTTAAATTTTGCAGATTACAGCTCTAGTTCTCTAAAATCAGTTTTATCTATGCCTATAATAGCAGTATGGCCATAATAAAAGCCACATCTAACTGACCAAGGCCAAATCCACTAGTAAAAGCTTCTCTGAACTCGCCGTGTAGTTTGAACCCCAAACAACAAAGCTTGTGTTTATCTCAAAGGAAGTGTCAGGATCAATAATTTGAATTATTCAACAAATATGTTTTGAGCACCTATGCTGTTCTAAGTGCTGGGGACATAGTAGTAAACAAAAAGAGGAAAATATGGCCATCCTCATGGAACTGACATTACATTTTGAAGGTTTGTAGGTAACAGTCCCTCCTTCCAATCCCCATCCACATTCAAACATTTAGAAACTATGTTGATGCCAAAATCAAAATCGTAGCAGTATCTTTATTATTGCTACAGCTGGGTTAGGGAAGTGAGAGGTGCCACTTAGTCTTTTGGGGCCTCAGTCTAGACTTTTGGGGCCAAAACCATGCCCACCAACTCTAATTTCATTTTCTCCAGCCACTGTAATAATCCATCACTCTTCAGCAGATCCAAGTGAGTAAGGCTGAGTGGAAGGCAAACTCCAAGCTGCTCCATGCAGCCTCAGTGTAGAATCTGCCCTCTTAGCCCCTAAACCAATTGGTGGTTTAGCAAATGTCCACATCTTGCTAAACCTAGGAGATACTTCTCCTCTCCTTCAGGTAGAGAGAAGTGGAAGAGTTCCCTTCAACATCGCCACCTTAGAAAGAAGGACAAAGGCTTCCCATCCATGTGGACCAACATAGGAATGCCAGGAAGGACATAGAAATATGAGGAGGAAGATTCCCATCTCTTCCATCTTTGAGTGGGTTTGGTATCAAGGAAATGCTACAAATGGAATAAGCTGCAAACTTTTTCTCTTTTATTGGGTTCTGGAGAGTTTGTAAAACAAGGACACTATCTGTTTTTAAAGAGTTGGTAAATCATACCTGTAAAGCTAGAGAAGGTCGGAGTCTGTTTAGAAGTCAATTTGGACTACATAGCCTGTACATGTGTTTTGTCCAGTCCTTAGAGTGTTTTTTAAAAAATTGTAAAGTCAAGGTTTTCATGAAAAATGGGAAGATCAGACAGCATTACTCCTGAATTCCCACAGAGCAACAAGCTCCTAGAGCTCAGTTTGTTATTTCTTTTCTTGATGTATAGGGGTTAAGTCCTGTGGAAGAAACAGCAGAATTATTCAAAATTATTTACATAATATGCAATTATTCTCTAAAGCATGAGAAGAGAAAAGCTCTGTTTAGTATGTATCACTTAAAAGAAACACATATGATTAAAAGTAATTGAAAGACATTTCTTCTTAAAACTTCTAGAATCTTATGCTGGTAAAATAAACTAGTTTTTCCCATGTAATCAAGCCTATATGATATTATTTTTATAGCATTGTTTTAATTTAATTTAATTTAATTTAGGAGAGCTAAATAATTAAACATGAGGCCAAAGTATATAAGAAAGTGGCAGTCTTTTATTGCAAATATGCACACACTCTCCGGCGAAGTTCTCTGGTCCTCAGGTGTGGGGGGCCAGGGAAGTCACCCCGGCGCTCTCGGGTGATGTTCTCCAGTCCACAAATGTGGGGGCCGAAGAAGTCACGCCGGCTGCTGCCAGTGGCAGACTTTTATGCATTGGTACTGGAAGGGGGAGGGCAGTGGGTGGGATAAGGGCGTGATAGGGGCGTCTCCATAGGCGTGGCCGGGTAAGTTTCTATCTCTTCAGATTGACATCACCTAGCGCATGCTCAGTTGATCTGCATCTTCCCAGGGCGGGCTGCATTTTCCCGCGCACGGGAAAGTTGGTGAGGAAGAACCCGGAAGCAACATGGATTATGCCTTCTTGTTCACCTTCCTCCATCTTGTCCTTTCTCCTTCACCCAAACAGTCCAACCTCTTATTGATTATAAGAATTTGGGACGCCGTTGTCTGTCTGGCTGCTTCCTGCTGTTAGGGGGCGTAGTTAGGGTCTGAGGTTGGCAGTTGGGTGTAGGGATGCAGGAGCATTTGGTTGAAGGTGACTCGGGTGATCTCTTGGACCTTGGCTCGGAGAAATTTTATTAAAATGGGAGCAAGACATAACATAAGGCAGAGGATTAGTATGGGAATTAGGAAATCACAAAGGGCACTTTGCAAGCTAGGTCTTCTATGAGAGTAAAAAGTTGGGAAACCTAGTGGTTGGGGGATGGGTCGGGAAGGAGGGTGTCTATGGGGTTTATGAGGGAAAAGTCAGTTAAGTTAAGATGAAGAATGGTGAGGAAGCAGGAAAATTTGAGAAGGGTGTTGATCCTTGAGTAGAACGTGGTCACCTGGAGAAAGGGAAGGGGAATAGATGTTTTGAGTTAGGTTAAGATGTCTCGTCCCAAGAGGGGGGTGGGACAAGAGGGCATGATGAGGAAAGAGTGGGCAAAGCATGCATAGTCCAGGCAGTAATTTAACATTGGGGTCTGGCGAGGGTTACACGGTTTACCGTCTACCCTAACTACTGAGATAGTGGATGGCTGGCTAGGACCTCCATAGGTTGACAAAACAGAATAGGTAGCCTCCGTATTGATGAGAAAAGAAATTGGCTTACCCGCTATCTGTAGAGTTACCCTAGGCTCCGCAAGGGTGACCAGGGTCTCCGAGTGTGGGCACTGTCAGTCGTCATCCAGGTGTAGGAGCTAGAAGGAGCCTTCCGGCCTTTGAGGAGAGGCACCACGTTGAGGCGCAATGCCTGCCCTGTTGGCGGGGCAACCAGACTTCCAATGTCCTTCCTGTTGGCAGGTTGGGCACGGCGTGGTAGGCAGGTGAGGATTTGGACACTGTTTTGCCTAATGCCCAGTTGTGCCACACTTAAGGCATGGATGAGACGGAGTGGCCGGCTTGGCCTGGGGACACTGGTTTGCCTAGTGTCCTGGGTCTCCGCATTTATAGCAGGAGCCCTTGGGAGACTTGCCCTGTGTCTTCCCTGCCGGCAGAGTGGGCAACGCTGGTTGGAGGGCAGCCACTAGAGCTTGCGCCTGAAGCACAGCCCTTCTTTTCTCCTTGTCTAGCTCTGCGGCCTCAGCTGCTGCTTCTCTGGAGTTAAAAACTTTAAAGGCCAATTTTCCTGTATGGGAGTCTGAGGCCCATCTTCAACCTTTTTTTGCTTTTTTCGAATATCTGAGGCTGACTGGGAAATAAAATAGGAGGCTAGGACAGCTGCCCCAGCTGGGGAAGTGGGCTAGCTGGGTAAATTGGGCCAGTGCCTCTGTAAGGCGATTTAGGAAGGAAGCCGGGTTCTCATCTGGGTGTTGGATAATTTCCTTTAATTTATCAAAATTGACCACTTTGTTAGAGGCTGCCTACATACCGGCTAAGAGACATTGAATCATAATGTCCTTCCTACGGTGGCCAGGCTGCTGTGGTTGGTAGTCTCAATCTGGTTCTATGGATGGGACAGCCATCTCTCCTAAGAGGACGGTGGCGTCGGTTAAATGCCATTGATCTGCAAGTTGCCTGGTGGCTGCGAGAATGCACTCTCTTTCCTCTGGGTTAAGAGTGGAAGTAAGAATGACATGTAAGTCATGCCAGGTAAGGTTGTATGCTCTGGCCTAGGTATCGAAACTCTTTGGAATATTAGGTGGGGTTGGCTGAGAAGTCGCCAAGTCATTCTTCAATTTTGGAAAGGTCAGCCAGGGAAAAGGGGATGTGGACTCCAACCACGCCTTCGGCTCCGGCAACTTCTCGGTGGGGGGGCCAACAAACTAGCAGGGGAGGTTGGAACAGACTGACCAGTAGGGTAGGTTAAGACAGGCTGACTGGTAGAGGGGGCTGGGGCAGGCTGACTGGTAGAGGGCTGACTAATGGGGGCCGCTACCGCTGTCTTGGAGCGAGTGTGGGCGGAAATGGGAGAGGTAAGAGGAGTGGCTGAGGGAGGATTGTCGGGTGGGGAGGTGGGAGCTCCATAGGGAGGGGTGAGAGGAGTGGCTGAAGGAGGAGCCTCGGGAGGGGCGGTAGGAAGTCCATAGGGAGGGGGGTTGGAAAGTCGGGAGGGAGGTCGCCTGCCATCGGCCCCATCTGAAATGGAGGTGGAGTCCTCCTCAGTTGCTGAGGTGGGGGCCAAGGGCCGGGTTTAGGGGTTTAGGCTAACAAGACCTGGGCCATTTAACACTGGGTGCACAGGTCTGGGCGAGAGCGCAAGTCCTAAAAGCCTTGGACATAGATAATTTCTGACCACTTTCCGAGCCTCTGGCAGAAATTAGAGAGATCTAATTAAAATGTTACGATCTAAGGTGTCTTCAGGCGGCCGTTGAGACTGGTTGTCTAATTTATATTGTGGCCACGCCACAGTGGAGAGTAAAATCAGTCACTTTCGTTTAAGATCTTGAGCTAAATGTAAGGCTTCCAAGTTTTGGAGGAGACACTGTAAAGGGGTGTTCGTAGGGATTTTCGATTGTGAGGTTCCCATTGTTTAACCACCAGAAATGGAAACCGACCTCATGCAGTGGCAAAGCGTCCTTTGCCGCTGCTGGAGACCGGGGGCTCCTGGAGCCACTAACAGAGAATTGAGGAACTTCAAGATGGACATCTCCGAGTTGAAGACCTCACTGCGCCACAGGGTGGCTACGTCCTTGGGTGTACGTATGACTCTAGGCCAAGGACACAGAAACGGACGGAGATGGTTAACAAAGGGGAGTACTCACCGAAGAAGAAATTCTCAGAGCGGCACCAGTGGAAAGCTGGAACACTTGTTCGGTGTTCGTGACTGGTTGGGTTGGGAGCCGGTTCGCTGTGGAGGAGGTTCGATAGACCCATAGGGGATGTTAAGGAAGGGTCTCCTCCTGGGTCGAGTTTCGGCACCAACTGTTTTAATTTAATTTAATTTAATTTAATTTAATTTAATTTAGGAGAGCTAAATAATTAAACATGAGGCCAAAGTACATAAGAAAGTGGCAGTCTTTTATTGCAAATATGCACACACTCTCGGGCGAAGTTCTCTGGTCCTCAGGTGTGGGGGGCCAGGGAAGTCACGCCGGCGCTCTTGGGTGATGTTCTCTGGTCCACAAATGCGGGGGCCGAAGAAGTCACGCCAGCTCCTGCCAGTGGCAGACTTTTATGCATTGGTACTGGAAGGGGGAGGGCAGTGGGCGGGATAAGGGCGTGATAGGGGCGTCTCCGTAGGCGTGGCCGGGTAAGTTTCGATCTCTTCGGATTGACATCACCTGGTGCATGCTCAGTTGATCTGCATCTTCCCGGGGCGGGCTGCATTTTCCCACGCGTGGGAAAGTTGGTGAGGAAGAACCCAGAAGCAACATGGATTATGCCTTCTTGTTCACCTTCCTCCATCTTGTCCTTTCTCCTTCACCCAAACAAGTATATTATTTTTCTTCATCCATTTGCCTTTAGTTCCCATGTGGGCTGCTCTTTATCTACCATGGGCAGAACCGTGTATTTCCATTGCTATGTAATAGGATCCCAGTGAGTCTTTTTCTCCCAAAAGATGCAGCAACAAAAAGTTAGGGATTATAGCCACGGAAAATACAGTCAGTTGTTTCTTACAATGGAATAGTAACAGTCTAGGCCTCCTACTGTAGCCACCAAGTAGCCACCCTGGGTATCCACTCTTTCATCCATTGATTTGCTCAGCACCGCACCTAGTTATTGTATCAGAAAATTTTCAAGCATACAGAACGTGATGGGGACCACAGCTTTTGAGAAATATAGCCCCTGCTAAAACTACTTTCTTCACATGGTGTTCACACTTTTCACTTTTAAAAATGTTAATTTTTCAGTTATTAATACATTGATACATTCATCTTGAAATAAAGTTAAAATATACCAGATAAATCCAAATTCTTTCCCCCCAGATCCTAGTTCCTCTTTCTCCACCCCAAAGGTAACCACTGTTATATGTTGGTGTCACTCTGGCTATTTCTTATGCATTTACATACTCATAGGCTCCACTGGAAGCAATCAATGTTGTTTTATGTGTGCCCCTGTGCATCTGTATGTATGTGTCCGTGTGCGTGCATGTTTCTCTAACTGAAATAATAAAATACATATTTTTCTCCAACTCTTTTTTTTTTTTTTTGAGACAGTCTCACTCTGTCATCCAGGCTGGAGCACAGGGGTGCAATCTCAGCTTACTGCAAAGTCCGCCTCCCAGGTTCAAGTGATTATCCTGCCTCAGCCTCCCGAGTAGCTGGGATTACAGATGCCTGCCTAATTTTTATATTTCTACTAGAGACAGGGTTTCACCATTTTGGCCAGGCTGGTCTTGAACTCCTGACCTCAAGTGATCCACCTGCCTCAGCCTCCCAAAGTGCTGGGATTACAGGTGTGAGCTACTGCGCCCAGACCAACTCACTTTTTCACTGAACAATGTGTTCAAATATCTGTCTACACTGACATGGATGGCTGTCTTGTTCCTTTACAGGTGCTGCAGAGCACCCAACAGAAAGGTTTTACCATCCTTTGTTTAACCATTCCTTCATGGATGGAGAGTTAGGCTGTTTCCACACTTTGCTACTTTTTTTTTTTTTTTTTTTTTACAAGCAATGTGGCAGTGAACATTCTAGTGTATGCCTTCTGTGCAGACATGCAGGAAGTCTTTTGCAGCCTTTGGAATAGATAAGTGATCTTAGACAAGATAGCTGGAAAAAAAATTAATTAATTAATTGCTTGACCATGGAGTAAGTGCATTCTTTATTTTCCATAGATACTATCTGCCCTTGGATGTGGCTTTTCTAACTTACACTTCCAGTGGTGTTTTCATTCTTGCCTGCCATACATTTTTACTTTTTAAAAATTTAAAAAGTATTGTTGTTCTAGCATATAAAGCAGGAGTTTCCAACCCGTAGGCCATGGTCCAAAAAATTTTTTTAATTTATACTTCCAATGGTGTTTTCATTCTTCCCTGTCCAAAATTTTTACTTTAAAAATTTTTTTAAACTATTGTTATTCTAGCATATAAAGCAGGGGTTTCCAACCCCGAGGCCATGGCCCATGGACCATTAATACTCCATTGCCTGTTAGGAACCGGGCTGCACAGCAGAAGGTGAGTGGCAGGAGAGTGAGCATTGCTGCCTGAGCTCTGCCTCCTTTCAGATCAGCAGGGGGTATTAGATGCTCAGAGGAGCATGAACCCTATTTTGAAGTGCATGTGCAAGGGATTTGTGTGTGCACTCCTTATGAGAATCTAATGCCTGATGATCTTCTAAGAACACCCACATCCCCAGTCCATGGAAAAAAAATGTCCTCCATGAAACCAGTCCCTGGTGCCACAAAACTTAGGGACCACTGATATAAAAGATAATCTTTCACTGTTATTTTCATTTGCACATGCCTGATCACTGATTAGTCCTTCAGTATTCCGCACTGTCCAGTCTGACCTCTGACATCTGACTTCTCCACCAAAACCTTTCTTCTGAGCACCATCAGTGACACCCCTGCCTGTTTCCTGATGCCGTGGGCACTCTGCTGTCCTAATGTCGGTCAGCACTAGGCACACTGCACTGCTCCTCCACATCTTGACTTGCACATACCAGGGATTCTGCAACAAATCTCTCTGGGCTTTCCTCAGACTCACTGAAATTTTCTTCTTACTTTCAGTTACTGGATCCCCATCATGTGACTTCTTGTAGTTGAAGTTCCTCAGAACTCATCCTTGAATCCTCTTCTCCTTTATACTGTTTCACTGGGTAATACTATTTGTTTCTTGAACAGGTGTATGTGGATGTATTCGATCATGCTGCTAATAAAGATTTACCCAAGACTGGGTAATTTATAAAGGAAAGAGGTTTAATGGACTCACAGTTCCACATGGCTAGGGAGGCCTCACAATCATGGCAGAAGGCAAAGGAAGAGCAAAGGCACATCTTACATGGCAACAGGCAAGAGAGCTTGTGCAGGGGAACTCCCATTTATAAAACCATCAGCTCTCGTGAGACTTATTCACTACCACAAGAATACATGGGGGAAACTGTCCCCATGATTCAGTTATCTCCACCAGGTCCCGCCCTTGACATATTATTACAATTCAAGGTGAGATTTGGATAGAACCACAGCCAAGCCGTATCAGCTGACAATTTTATTCCTGGTCCAGAACCCTCCTCTAAACTCCAGATATGCATTTGTAGCTACCAATGTGGATGGTCTCTGAACTTGGAAATTGAATACGTCCTAAGTAGAATGCTTGGTCCTTCCACAACTGGCCCATTCCCATACTCAGTTATCTCCATCTCAGTTACAACAGAAACCTAGGAGTGATCCTTGATTCCTCCTTTTGCTGAAGTCCTACAGCCAACCTATGAACAAGCCTGTCTCTA
The DNA here is from genome assembly GCF_008728515.1 of Papio anubis. Classification (NCBI taxonomy): domain Eukaryota; kingdom Metazoa; phylum Chordata; class Mammalia; order Primates; family Cercopithecidae; genus Papio; species Papio anubis. Next base: position 90,377,899 of record NC_044989.1, read on the forward strand.
AAGCAGACTACCTCCAAAATATGTCTTGAATCTACCCATCTGTCTTCAACTTCCTTGTCACCCACCACTGAATGCTCAACCACCACCAAGGCTCATCTGAATCTGAATCCACCTCCTGCCCGGTGCCCTTCATCTATTGCTGCACCCATTAAATTCATTCTCCATGAGACGGCCAGGATTATCTCTACCAATGGAAATCCTAACCATGTCAGTCCAATGTTTAGACCCCTTCAACGTTTCCATTTGCACTTGGAAGAAAATGCAAAGTCCTTACCATCATTTACAGGCTTGCCTGGATGGTCTGGTCCCGGCCTCCAATCCCTCTTCCAGATAACTCTTTCTTTCCATCACTACCTTCAGTTATTCCAATCTTTCAGTTCTTTGAACATGCCAAGTTCTTCACAGCCCCAGGACCTTAGCGTATGCTATGTTCATGCACAGCCTTTTACCTGTATTAGTTTATTCTCATATTTTCCCTTTCTAGCTCCTTCAAGTCACCTTCCTATATGTGACTTTTTGGTCACCACGTCTAAAGTAATCTTCTTCCTTTACCGCTTGTATCAGCTTTTGACTGTTTCCTTCAAAGGGTTTGTAATCATGTTATTTATTTGCCTTTATCTTTCTTTCCTTCCCCCATTACCTTATAATCTCCTTGATTGCAGGAAAGTGATATTTTTCTAGTTTACCTTTGTATTCCCAGTCCCTAGCACTGTGTCTGTGTTTAATAATTTTTGTTGAATTAATTATTAATAAATCAAAAACTGAATAAATGGATAAATGAAGAACTGACTTCCTTCCCAGACAGTCCACCTTCTTTAACAAGGCTATCTCACTCAGGAAAAAATCTGTCTTCCTGTTCCTCAACCTTGATGTCGCAGAGAATGAAGGGACTCCCAGGTCCACTCAAGTCCTTCAGTTTGTGAGGGCAGCTGTCACGGCCCCCTTTAGCCTCCCCTTTCCCATTGACATAAATCCCCAAAGGAAGAACAGTTCTTTCTTCCTCATGTTTCCTTCTATTAAATACCTGGCTTTCTTCCTGCCCTCATTCATCTCAGCCAAGTGAAAAGAAACCCCTACATCCTGCTGCACACCTATTGTCCTGCTGTCATTACTGATATCATCCCTTCCCCTCTGAAAAGTGACACCTTATATATAAATTATGTGGTCATGCTATTTATGAGAAACTAAGAGGTGTGGCCCAACTGCTCTCTACCTACTTTCCATTGAAAACCAATAGAATTGAAGAAAGTTTTCATTTTGCTCTGTTCCATCATGATTCATTCTTCTCTTTCTCCTACTCCCTCCTCCTCCTCCTCTTCCTCCTCCTCCTCCTTCTTCTTCTTCTCCTCCTCCTCCTCCTCCTTCTCCTCCTTCTCCTCCTTCTCCTTCTTCCTCCTCTTTCTCCTCCTCCTCTTTCTCTTCTTCTTCTTTTTCTTCTTCTTCTTCTTCTTTTTCTTCTTCTTCTTCTTCTTCTTCCTTCTTCTTCCTGTCTTCCTCTTCCTTCTTTCCATTCCATTCCTTCTTCCTCCTCCTCCTCCTCCTCCTTCTTCTTTTCTTCTTCTTCTTCTTCTTCTTCTTCTTCTTCTTCTTCTTCTTCTTCTTCTCCTCCTCTCCATCTCCTTCCATCTCCTTCTCATCTTTCTCCTTCCTCCATTCCTTCCTTAACCCTGTCTGCTCCTACTCCATTGAAATGTGGTCAAGTTTCATTTTGATCATTTCTATCTTGATTCCTTCTTCCTACTCTCTCCCTCCTTCCTCCCTCTTCCTCCTCCTCCTCTTTCTCTTCCTTCCTTTCTTTCTTCCTTTCTTCTTCTTCTTTCTTCTTCCTTCCTTCTTCTTCTTCCTTTTATACTCCTCCTCCATATTCTCTCCTTCTCCTCCTCCTTCTTCATTTCTCCTCTCATCTCTTCTATATTCTTTAGTTCGCTGGCTTTGCTGCTGTACCTTCTTCTTCTTCTTCTTTAACTTCTTCTTTTAGCACTTCTCCCTCCTCCAAGGGACAGAGTCCTACTATGTTACGCCGGTTGGTCTCAAACTCCTGAACTCAAGCAATCTTCCACCTCAAGCTGAGTGCTGATCTGAAATAAAACCACCTGCCCAGCCATGATTTATACTTTTATAAGTATCCCTCAGCATGCATGACTGCAATTCTCATGGTCTCATTCTGTGCATTATTCATTTGCAGAAAGAATCCCCAATTAATATCAGCTTTATCAACAATAAATGTATCAAAAACAAAAAAAAGTCTTTGTCTTACTTCTTAATTGGTTCATAACTCAAGTGGGAGAGAGGGATTACCCCTATTACCCCTCCCCTCAAACACTGCAATTAACTTGGCAAAAAACAAATTCTTTATCTACTGCCAAGGTCATTGTTATCAATGGATGCTTCCTAATCCAGACAGGACTAATAGTGGGGTTCAGTCTGAAGTGATGACTAAGCCCAAGTGGCATAGCAGTGCTGGTGAAGGAAGATGACTCGTTAATAGGGGTAGCAATGCATACTTGAGTCACTCATAAAAATATGATGTGCACTGGGTCTGCCCTCAGGATCCATCTGGGAAGGTCCTATGCCTGACTATCACATTGTCCTAGCCCCATCAGCCTAAAATCAATAGGAACAACTCTGTAGTCCAACAGAGTCAGATTTGTTGAATTACTGCAGTAAGAGAGACTGTCCATCAGGAACCTGAGCCATACCAAGGAAGACATGATTATAGGATTGGGGATAAAAGTAATATTTAGGCAAAATTTAAATGAAGCAATGTTTAGATGGGCTCAAAGCAAAAAGTGCTGTATGGAGAGAGGTCTGCATTAGGTCAGAAGTGTAAAGAGGATCTAGGGTCTGTGTCCTGGGAAACTGCAAAGTTAAGATACATGTAGAACATTGTGACCAGAAACCTTTTATCTGAAGCTCTGTTCACAGGCTGGAGATTGAGGCTGCTTCTCTGTGTCAACATAATTTATATTATTCAGGCAAAACTGGGATACTTCATTCTTGTTCATACAACTTGAAAAGTCAAATGTCCAATTGTCCATGATTGTAAAGAACAAAGTCTCTTAGTGATTAAAAAAAAAAAATAGTAGCCACTCAAAGAAGAGGAATGTTATGATACTATAGCTGCAGCATATTATTGGGAGAGATATTATTGCTTGTTAATTTGCGGTGGGCTTTATCTGTGCCTTGTTATTCCAGCCTCATGTTTTTACTTTCTAAACACAGTGTATCCAGTGGGGAGCACAGAGCAGGGTCCCACCAACTCACTATCCAACAAGAAGCAGCTGTCCCTTTGATTCCAGCACAAGCAAAGACCCTCATCAATGGCCAGGACAAGGCCAAAGACCCAGCAGTGAGCTTGGGATCAGAGCAGCTTCCAGCATGAGCTGGGCCAAGGAGTCCAGACACCAGTGTGGATCGGGGTCTCCATATTCCAATGGACATGTGGTTTCTCTAATAGCCCCTGTGCTCCTTTAGCCAAAGAAGCATGTGAAGGCTTCTCTCTTTAGAAAGCTGCTTCCTGTTGAGGCTTTGGGTGGGGAAATATCAATGGTAGCACAGGTCAGACTGCTTAGAGATACTCAAGGAAAGAAGGTGAGGGAAATCCCCAGACAGTAAAAATAAAGAAATGGAATTACATCAACATTTTGAGGGACTCTCCCAAGTCGGGTTCCTGGATGCTGTTCCATCTGAACATGAGCACACCCTGAGGTCAAGAGTATGCCTCCTAGAGCTGAACAAAGTTGGCTCCACCTAACAAACCTCTGTACCTTAGAGCCCAGGGCAGGCCACCACTGTGGGCATCCTGGTCCCTAATGATAGACTCAAATTCCCTCTTTCAGAAGTCCAGAAGAGGGAGGCATCTTTCTGAAGCCTGAAGCATTAACTCCCAGCTTTTCCCAGTGCCCTTTTCCCAATTCCCAGTGCCTGGAAATGAAGAGGGGTTCAGTGGAAGACACTTGTGATTACTATTGCCTACAATGTATAAGGTTTATATTCAGCACCTGTGAGTCCAAACTTTGGAGTTGCCGGCTTCTAGCTATATGGATTCAGTCAAGTCTCTTCACAGCTCTGAGTCCCCAATTTCCCTTCTATAAAATCAAAATAATTTTCAGGGTGGATATTGTGGTTAAGAAGTATAATGTGCTCAGCACGTTATTCATTCAGCAGAAAAAATGCACATAGACCAAGTACATTAGTGTCACACTACCTTTGTCTTGAAATTCATTTGCATCTCTCCACTCTCTTGCTTTTTCTCTTGGATACTGAGTTCTCTCAGGCCCTAAATCACTCTGGCCTTTCCCCAACATTTTTTTTCTTTCCAAACTTTAATTTTATTATAGGCTACCTTAATTCTTGATGACCTTGTTCCCTCTTCAGCCTACCAGTCCCCTAAAAATCACCTTTCCTGGAATTATCAACATACAGAAAAACATAAAAGCTGTTCTCAGGGAGCCTCCTAGGCTCAGAAGCTTTGTCCCACACAGCCTGCTTCTGAAACCCCTCTTGAAGAAAGCACTCCAAATGCAGAGGAATAAATCCAGGATGATTATTCAAAAGATTCAGTAGGTAAGATTGAAGACATATTAATAATTTGGCAAGGTTTAACGTTGTTTTTAAGATAACTAAAAAGATCCAATTGCTCAAACCCTATGTTTTAAAAAAGATAGATTTGGCCAGGTGTGGTGGCTTATGCCTGTAATCCCAGCACTTTGGGAGTCTGAGGCGGGTGGATCACGAGGTCAGGAGATCAAGATCATCCTGGCTAACACAGTGAAACCCTGTCTCTACTAAAAGTACAAAAAAATTAGCTGGGCATGGTGGCGGGCACCTGTAGTCCCAGCTACTCGGGAGGCTGAGGCAGGAGAATGGCATGAACCCAGGAGGTGGAGCTTGCAGTGAGCCAAGACTGCCCCACTGCACTCCAGCCTGGACGACAGAGTGAGACTCCATCTCAAAAAAAAAAAAAAAAAAAAAAAGATTTGATGACAGCAAACAATAAGAATTTCTCTCTTTGTTAAAGACACCAAGGGAAAAAGTTAGCAGATGACAAGTTGAAATAAGATAGTTGCAATAACTAAAACAAATAGTGAATTAAGACTTAAAAATAGGTAATAACTTTCTGCAAACCAACGATAAAAAGGAAAGATATGATAGCATCAAGAGAAGAAAATGGGCAAATGCAATGAACAAGCAATTCACAAAGCAGAAACTCAAGTGGTTAATCTGATCCTGAAACCATGTTGGATAGCAAATTTTCAGTTACTGTGGCATATATTTCACTACATCAAATTGAAAAAATAATGAGTTCACCTAAAAATCCAAATTAATACCCCATATATCACCAAAACACTCCTGTACTGTAATGACATGTCATGTCATATATCACAATTTCTGCACTAAAAAACTAAACTAATTACTTAACAAGTAAGAACTCACTAGTGGGTATGTGTAGATTGCAGCAATACTCCAAAGTATATCAGATTCAACTACAGAAGAAAATGAAAAGAAAAATAAAACAGGACAAACAGAAAAAGACAGAAAAGATGTCATATTTAATTCTGTATGCCAATGATCAAAATAAAGGTGAATGGGCCAAATTCAATAAAAAGACAAAGACTATCAGATGACTTGTTAAACCAAACATGCACACAGGTCTAGCTATATGCTGTTGATAAGAGGTAAGTGTAAAGGAAAATAATTCAAACAGGTTGAAAATGTAGGAATTGATGAAGATATATGTCAAGCAAATGTTAACACGCAAAAAAAGCAGCTGACAATATCATGTTACATTGACTCTAACATGCCATGGATTATAAGATGTACAATTATTTTATGTACTACCAAAAAAGAAAAAAAAAATTGCTCAATTATAATACAATACTTTCTTAGAATCATACACATAAATGGAGCTGTTTTAAGGACATATATTTATAATCTAGTATTCTTTTCATTCACAGAAAGGTAAATATAAATGAAATTAGTCAATTAAAGTATTCCTAAAATTTCTTACTTTTTTTTTTTCCTTTTTTGGAGGCAGAGTCTCACTCTGTTACCCAGGCTGGAGTGCAGTGGTGTGATCTCGGCTCACTGCAACCTCCACCCCCCGGGTTCAATCAATTCTCCTGCCTCACCCTCTTGAGTAGATGGGATTACAGGCACGCACCACCACGTCCAGCTAATTTTTGTATTTTTAGTTGAGGTGGGGTTTCACCGTGTTGGCCAGGCTGATTTCGAACTCCTGACCTCAGGTGATCCACCCACCTTGGCCTCCCAAAGTGCTGGAGTTACAGGCATGAGCCACTGTACCCAGCCCTAAAACTTCTTACGTTTTGAATGTGATTCTGCTTAATCACTTCTGACTCAGAATCACCAATGTGTGTTTCCGATAAAACTCTCCTGTGCCAACAAGAGTACTGGTGATACAACATTTCTTAAGTTATAAACCCTTGTCTCCAGACATCATTCCAAGCTGCTGACCTCCATTCAGCAACTTTTGATGCTGTTGCTTTTTTAATTTACAGGATGCGTCAATAGAAGTTTCATCATCAACAACCAGGATCATATTCCTTCAATGAATGGTTTTTCTTGATGATGTACTGAATGAAACAGATGGGGAACATTTGTCCAACCATGGCATCGGAAAAACCAACTGTATTTGCAAATGCATAGGCAACGACCACTATGTCATGACTGCCACTTGACTGACAATATAGTAAGATGCCATCCATTGTAGTAACATATATTTAGGTTTCAGAGATGTTAAAATGCAAAAAAAAAAAAAAAAAAAAAAAAAAGGTGTTTTCAGGTGGTGAGGTAATGGTATGCACAGCCAATGAAGAAGTTAAGAAAAACAATAATGGTTCAAAGATGAATATTTCATTGGGATAAAAGGTATGAAACAAAAAGAAGATATGGCATACATGAACCTTTAGGTACCAAAAAACTTATAATTAAAGTAATCTAAGCAAATGGTATAAAATAATAACATTATTTGATTAAAAATACAGTCATAGTAAGGTAATTTAATACTCCCTGTAAACAACTGATAGATCAAGCAAAAAAAAAGTAAGAGTTAAAAATACGAAGAGTAAATAGTTAACAAAATTCAACTTATAAATATATAAATACATATGTGTTATATTGTATGTACCTATTAATCTTAAAATATTAAAATACATAATATAAAAATATGTAATTCTATGTAATATTATATGTTCATATTATGACATACATATAAATAAAATTGTATATTTACATATGTCTAAATTTATACCTGGAGATCAGTGTTAACTTTTCTTAGGTTTGCATGGAAAACTTATTTTTAGTGCACAAAGTCACAAAGGAAATATCAAAAAATGATCAAAGTTGATGTAAGGCCATTCCATCTAACCATAGGCAATAATAAACATAGACGATTCTAAGGTAGCCCCCAAATAATCCAACCACTGGGGAATTTAGGAATAATATATATAATCCACATTTTAAAGGAAAATAATAACCAAAACAGATTGAAGTTGAAATAAAGACAACGAAAACACTGTATCAACATTATAGGATGTGTCCTGATATCTCTTTGAGATCTTGATTTTAATTCTTTGGGATGTCTAATGAGAAGTGAGATTTCTGGGTCATATGGTAGTTCTACTTTTAATTTTTTGAGGAACCTTTATACTGTTTTCTATAGTGACTGCACTATTTCAAATTTCTACCCAAAGTGTACGAGCGTTCCAGTTTCTCCATATCCTCGCAAACACATTGGTTTTTCTGGTAATAGCCATTCTAACAGCTGATATCTCACTGTGCTTTCAATTTGTATTTCCCTGATTATTAGTAAATGCTGAACATCTTTCCATATACCTGTTGACCATTTGTATGTCTTGGAAAAATGTCCATTCAAGTCCTTTGCCCATTTTTAATCAGATGTTTGTTTGTTTGTTTGTTTGCCGTTGAGTTGTGTGACTTCCTTACATATTTTGGATATTAACTTCTTATCAGATACATGGTTTCCAAATATTTTCTTTCATTCATAGGTTGCCTTTTCACTCTGTGGATTGTTTCTTTGGCTGTGCATAAGTTCTTCAGTTTGACATCGTCTCACTTGTCTACTTTCACTTTTGTTCCTTGTGCTTTGGTGTCATATCCAAGAAATCTTGCCTAGATTCATGTTATGAAACTTTTCCCCTATGTGTTCTTCCAGGAGTTTGGGCTGTTTCTGGTCTTACATTAAAATCTTTAATTTATTCTGCACTCTCATGTTCATTGCAGCATTATGTACAATAGCCAAGTTATAAAAACAACCTAAATGCCCATTTATGGATAAATGGACAAAGAAAATGTGGCATATGCACACAATGGAATATTATTCAACCTTTAAAAAGAAGAAAATCCAGCCATTTGGGACAATATGGAAAAACCTGGAGTATATCATGCTACGTGAAATGAGTCAGTCACAAAAGGACAAATACTGCATGATTCCATTTACAGACAAGATATCTGAAATGGTCAAATTCATAGAAACAGAGAGTAGAATGGTGGTTTCCAGGGACTTGGGAAGGAGAAATGAAGGGATGCTCTTCAATGCATATAATCTTCATTTAAGCAGGAGAAATAAGTTCTAGAGTTCTGTAAAAGAGTATGCCTATAGTATACTTTATTAACAATATTGTACATTTAAAAATTTATTAGGCAGGTATATCTCATATTAAGCCATAATACAAATAATTATAGGATGTATCTCAAGGCACACTAAGAGAAAAATGCAATGTTTTATGTATTTATAAGAAAATAAAGGAGAATAAAAACGAGTAGACATAAATTTCTAAAGTAGTTGAATTGCTTCTTCCAGAAAACATCCAGGCAACATCAAAGATGGCCAGATTCCTCCCCAGCCCTGAGTTTAGGTGACCAAATACCCTAGTTGGTCTAACAGCTGCTCCATACATCCCAGTTTATGTCCGCTAACCCAGTGCATTAATAGACCCCTTTCACTCTCCTAAGTGTTTTGATCATCCCATAAGTCTAGAGAAATTACCAAGTCAGGGAAAGGCAGAGGAGAAACAGTTCTACTTTTCTGTAGGAACCATGAGAAATGAAAAGCTCAGGGAGCGCTATGCTGTCACCAGGAAAAAATGTAATCTCTAACATCAATGTGGTCACTCAAATGCTGAATGGAAGAAGACATCAGGATAGGATGAGGAGGTTGGGGCAATGCCTGCATGGCCCTGGAAGTCATCAGTGTGCTCAGGAAAACAGTATTTCCACATCTTCCTACAACACTTAGGGACAAGTAAAAATATAGTGGAAGGTAAACATTACAACAGGACTACACAGATGAACTATTTTGGGAATCATAATATGGCAAGAAATAAAATTTCAACTAATATTCTGTAAGAAGACTACTTATTTCAAAATAAGAAAGGATTAAAAACAAGTCTTCAAAATCAATGTTCTCTAGATGAGTGGGAGCCATGTCAGTTTATGGTTTGTGAGTTCACAGGAAAAACTCTCAGAAATCCTTGCCGGAAGAGGCAGGGAGGGTTTTTCAGCTAGCTGTGCACCTGCGCTGTGCACCTGCATTGTGCACTGAAATATGGAGTGAAATTTCTATTAGTGAAGCACTATTTGTCCCACCCACTCCAGTAGTGAGGCCTGGAGAAACCCAAGTTTAGGAAGATACCACCTTCCCCAACAGTCCTACTGGTTCTTCTTAGAAACAAGAACCTTCATGTAAGCCTGCTTTACAAACTATAAAACTCCTTAGAAATGCAAGGAGTCAATATTACAACCACAATATTCCATTAAAGCCATTTGATTCATAAAAGAGCCACTGAGATGACAAATTTTTTTTTTTTTTTTTGAGACGGAGTCTCACTCTGTCGCCCAGGCTGGAGTGCAGTGGCCGGATCTCAGCTCACTGCAAGCTCCACCTCCCGGGTTTACGACATTCTCCTGCCTCAGCCTCCCGAGTAGCTGGGACTACAGGCGCCCGCCATCTCGCCCGGCTAAGTTTTCGTATTTTTTAGTAGAGACAGGGTTTCACCGTGTCAGCCAGGATGGTCTCGATCTCCTGACCTCGTGATCCGCCCGTCTCAGCCTCCCAAAGTGCTGGGATTACAGGCTTGAGCCACCGCGCCCGGCCGACAAAATTTTTATTTCACAAATTTAATGCTTTTGAAGTCCAGTGATAACACTTTAGATGAAAGCTTCATAAACCACAGCAGTTCTTCACCCAAGCCAGCACCAGCATATGTAACTTCACTGAGACGTAAGCCAAGACCAGGAGCGGCGCAGCTTTCTTTTTGGTCTCCACTTTCTGATGGAACATTTATATCTGCTTCTCCTTGTCAAAATCCAAAAGGTCTTGATACTCCATCACAGAGGAATGTATCTGAAAATCCAGAGACCTGGACTTAAAATTCAAAAGTCACCACCCTCATTTTTACTTGGAGCATTATTAGCAAGTATGTTAAGTAGAGCTTTCTTTATTATTTTTGTAATGGTGCCATATTTCAGCCACCTACTCATGGTAAGGCCCTCAATTTCCCTGGACTATTTTCCACATGGCCCCAGGGAGGGGGACCAAGTCCAGCACTTAGGTCACTGCATGAATATATTGGGAGGCAGCAAGATATTCTTAGGTGGCAAGTCCAGTAACAAATTCTCTGTGCTCATTCCAGGCTAAGATTATACTAAGATTTTCTCTGCATGGAGACCAACCTCCAAACCCAACTGACCTTAAAACAGCATAGTTAACCCAAAGTCAGTAGTGTTGGCTTTCCCCAGTTCTTGGGTAAGGATGAGAGGACAGCCTCCTTCAGAGCTGACAGCAATGAACCAGCCAGGGAAGGCCACAGACTCGAAGGTGGAGTTCCTGCCACTCTGGCTGTGGTAGAAGAGAAAGGACTTCACAGGCTCAGGTTGGTTGTACAAATCCATTATATCCTTTTCCTGAAGGGTGTGAAGGAGACACGAGCAAGAAACATACCGTTTGAATGTTTCACATTCTTTATACACTGATATTCCATGCCCAAGGATAGCATTCCCTACTCATTGAAGCAGCTTGGAGGCCTCTGTTTCATATTATGGGATTAAAAATCACACATCTAAAATTATTTTCTGTATGTTAAGATTATGGTTGAAACTCAGGCTACAAATTTCAGTGGCTCTTAATGTGAGGCTCTGAAAAATGTGTTGACATGAAAGTTTTTGAGAATGCAAAGCATTGATTGAGCCATTATATTTGTTGTTCAGAAACAGAAACTTAAAGAATATTTATGTAACAATTACTGTAAATTTCAAATTAAAACATAGTTATTTTCTGTCAGGGTTCTGAACCCTCAGCACTATTGACATTTTAGGCAAGATGATTCTTTGTTGTCAGGGTCTGTCCTGTATAATATAGGATGTTTAGCAGCATCCCTGTCATCTACTCAATAAATGCAAGTATCACACTCCCATCCCAGGTTGTCACAACCAAAACATCTCCAGACATTGACAAATGTCCATGGAGCAAAATCACCCTTGGCTGAAAAACACTGTTTTATATCTTGTCATCAAATTGAGTGTCTGCCTATGCTTGTTTAGTGAAAAGGGTCAAGAGAGTTCCTGTGGTACACAGAGGCCTGCTATAACTATCTTTTTTTAATAATAGAAAATTGTAATTATTAAAGTGTTTGTTACAGAGAATTATGTTTGCTCACTTAAAGTTGCAATGTATTTTTTGCCAAAAAGATGTTTTAATAAGTTCATCTACTTTGTGATAATTAACTGCTAAAATGTCCTTGCTGATTTTACTCTGTGTGTGTGTGTTCTATTGAAGTTAGACATCGTCCTTGCCAAATTAATAGTATTTTTGCAAATTAAAATAACAAGTCATTTCAGTAGGTTTGTTTCAAAACATCCCTGCAACTTTTCTTAGTCTTTCATAACATATACAACCCCAAGGAAACCAAAAATAAAAATGCATGAGCATAATAAGTACATTGTCTTTTAAAAGATCCTAAAATCTAAGTTTCCATCAAATAAATGGCAGGACCTGTCTTCCACACTCACCTTCAGCTGCAGTGTGGGCTGGTCCCCGGCCTTAGCACACATCAAGCAGAGATTGAGCCCATTCAGTCCCAGGTAGATGGGGTTCCCTCTGTCTTTCTCAAGGGTCTCCACATGTCGGCATGAGATTAAGGAAATAGTGACTGGGAACGCGATGTGAAAAGTGGTGTTCAGGTGCCATTTCCAGGGTGGTATCTCTGAGCTACAGTTTTAAGGGAATCTGCTAACTGACACTCACAGTGCACTCACAGAGTGGTCACCTCGCCACCCACCACCTAACCCAGACACCCATCCTATGTCTGGGGAACACTTTCCATTAGAAAAGTCAGTCTTTCATGGATTCAAAAACTGGTCTTCCCATAGATTACTCTCTTTTGTCCTACTCTTACTCCTTGAAGTATCTCAGAATGTGTCTTCCACTGTTTATCATAGGCTGACCCTTCAGTCTCCCTTAAACCTTCTCTCTCTCCTCTGACTTCATGACCATAGTCCCAGAACAACCTTATTCTCACCCTCTGTTCATTATTGTCTGTGAGATGCTCCTCTCTGTAGATATGCCCAGTTAACAAGCCCACTGTGGAATAAAGTCTGAGCACCAAACACAAAACAGCACTGGCCAAAGGAGTTGCCTTTGGCAGACTGTGGCTACTCACCTGGAGACACACGGTCCTTCCTCGGGACTGCTATGAGGATCTGGTCCTGAAGAACCCACACCCGATGATTGATATCCTGAATGCTCACCGGCTGAGGCATTTCACTTTTCGACACTGTTGAGAAAGTCAAAATGGAAATTAGTAAGAATGAGAGCACAGAATATCACCCCCTTGTCAATTTTTCGCCCTTGCATGAGGATCTTTACCTTTTAGCATTGTGGTGGTGTTGTTTCAGAACTGCCAAGGATAGGAGTCCTTTTATGTGCAGACCGACCCCAAGAGAGGACCTGAGTCAGTCCCAAGCCACAGTTTAACCCTGGGTCAGAAGGAAGACTGGTGGCCAGCCCAGCCAGTGACCCCAGTCAGAATCTCTACTCCCAGAACTCACCCAGCACACTTCCTTTCTTGGATGCAGTCTACCTCGAGCAAAAGCAGCTGCACCTATGAATCCTGCTCAGCCCTAGGCCCAGGAACTCTAATATGACAAAGAGTGCCAAAGTCAAAGACCCAGAAGCAAGACAAAATCAGAGGTCACCAGACTTTCCAACATAGGCCACACTGATAATGTTATGAAGGACCCTGTATCCCTACCATTATGAACTATGGCTTCTGCTGCATTTGGGTTTTCTGACAGGCTGTAACAGGGCCCAGGCCTTTTATCCACATGGGCAAGGAAGGAAGTTCTGCCTCACTAGGGCTGGGACTGCCCAACACTCAGGATATTTTCTAGTTCCTGATGCCAGAGGATTTAGTGACTCTTTATGTGAACAGAGTGGTTAAGACTTATCCAAGCACCCTGAAAAATGAGGACATGCTAAGCTTTGAAGAGCAGGAAATATAGTCACAGATACTGAGTTGAGAAACATTATGGGACTTATTCAGGGCCAATGACTCATCTCTGATGCCACAAAATGAAACAATGGAATTATTCCTAAGAGTGGGAGCCCCCAGTAAGTGCACGGTAGACTGAGGAGGGATGGGTCTCTTAAGACCTCTGTAGCTTCTAACCAGTCCTGGTCCACAGACACTATATTCTTGGTCAATTTCAGACCAGAAGCACATTGACTCCAGTGACCCTCCTCCAGCTTCTCAGAGCCACTGTGCATGCTGCTTCTCCACCAAGGAGGTCTTACTGTAGCAAAGCCAGCTCCTGAGCACCCTAGTCACCTCAATGGACTCCTGATCACTATCCCTAGTATAGGTAGCGTGATGGTTAATTTTAAGTGCCAATTTGACTGGTTTAAGGAATACTTAAAGAACTGGTAATGTGTTAGTTTGGGGTGTGTCTATGAGGGTGTTTCCAAAGAAGATTGGTGTGTAAGTCAGTGTACTAGTGGGGAACATCTACCCTCAATGTAAGTGGGATCCATCCAACTGGCCAGGGGCCTGGATGGTGTGAAAAAGACAGAGAAAAGGTGATTTTCTGTCTCTCCTAGAGCTGGGACATTCTCTCCTGCCCTTGGACATTGTAACTCCAGACTTTGGACTCCAGGACTTAATATCAGCATCTTCCTGGGTTCTCAGACTTTCTATCCCAAAGTGAGAATTACAACATTGGCTTCCTAGTTCTGAGGCTTTAGGACTTGAACTGAGCATGTTACCTGCATCCCAGGGTCTCCAGCTTGCAGATGGTCTGTCATGGAATTCCTCAGCCTCCAAAATTGCATGAGCTTATTCTCCTAATAAATCCCCTTTCATACAAGGGGTCGTCAAAAAGTTCATGGAAAATGTATATTATGAAAAAATTATGCGTGGATTTTGAATTATTTTGCACCAAAATAAACTCGTACTAACTTGTTATAAGATGTTTGAACAGGATCTAGTTTGAGGCACTAAGAAAGGTAAGACATCAGTTTGAAAAGAGCCCCTCTCAGAGCAACATGAGTTCTTCTAAAACTGAAGCAAGAACAAAAATCAAATTTATGGTGAAATTTGGGTGGACGAATGGTGAAATCATTGATGGCTTATGAAAAGTTTATGGGGACAATGCCCCAAAGAAATCAGCAGTTTACAATGGATAATTCATTTTAAGAAGAAGTGAGACAGTATTGAAACTAGCACCTGCAGCAGCAGACCATCCACATCGCTTTGCAAGGAAAAAACTAGTCTTTTTGTGCCCTAATTGAAGAGGACTGAACATTAACAGCAGAAACAATAGCCCATATCATAGACATCTCAATTGGTTCAGTCTACACAATTATAACTAAAAAATTAAAGTTGAAGCACGGTGGTGGCTCACACCTTTAATCCCAGAACTTTGGGAGGCCGAGGCAGGCAGATTACCTGAGGCCAGGAGTTCGAGACCATCCTGGCCAACATGGTGAAATCCTGTCTCTACACAGGTTTGTCAGTTGACCATGCAGAACCCACTTATACAAAAAGTCAGCCCTCTTTATCCACAGGTTCAACATCTCTCAGTGCTGGTTGGTTGAACCTGCAGATACAAAGCACCAACTCTGTGTGTGTGTGTGTCTGTGTGTCTGTGTGTGTGTGCCTAAACACACATCCTACTGATTCTGTCTCTCTGGAGGCTCCTGACTAATACAGCAGGGAAGGAAGCCTGGCTGCCAGATGCCCCAGTGCTCTGAGCTCACAGTACCTGACATTAGGTCTTCAACAAAAGGAAGCTGAAGTAATACTGTTGATGCTCTGCTCCACACCTTCAACAACCTGAGTTCACAACTGCTGTTGGAGATCCTAGCATCTGTCAGCTTCACACCTCTAGAGCTTCCATCTCAGGGGCAACTTCAGTAAGTGGGGAAAGAAACTGGTAGACAAACGTTCAGCCTCCCCATCCTCTGATACGATAACACCGAGGTTTCTCAGAGTTGCCCCATAATAGTAACAAGGTCACTAGCATTTTCTCTATTGGATTTCCTGGAATAACCCCCTAAATGAGTTCCCCGCATCCAGGGTCTGCCTTGGGAAGAACCCAAACTAACCCAATAGTTCGGTGTTCAAAAGCAAAATACTTGTATTCAAAAGATGTGCATTCAAAATCAGATTTCACAACTTTTGGAACTGTGTCCTTGGAGAAATTCTATCACATCCCTGATCCTCAGATGACTCATGTGAAATGCATTACACCTTGCTGGGCTGTCATGTGGGTTAAAGAAGAGCATGAAAAGTCCCCATAAGTGACAGCTTCCTGGAGCAACTGACCTAATGAGTCCCCTTTGTCTGTCACCAAGCTCCAGATTGACCTGTTTAGCTCAGTCAGCGTTTTTTGCTGTGACTACCAATAGATCATCTCGGATCTTGGCTTTTATGCCACTTCATCAATGACTTACCTGGCCAGCAGGAGAATTTCCTCCTGTTTACACCCTATCTCCTTCCCAGATATTCTTACTACATGGTATGATATAAAAGGCCATTAAAATTTCGTCCCGGGTAGCCCCACAGCCATCCCCTCAAGAGTGTGAAATCATGTATAGCCCAAATTTAAAGGTGTACCAGAAATCCCTGAGTCAAAGTTAGAATTTGGAATCAAGCTGAGTTTATAAAGAGGAGCTTCCTCAGGTCTCTATTAGCATAAGATGATTTCCATACTCAAAGAAGAAAGTTCGGAGCCTATGACATCAGCCCCACTCTCTCTACACAGAACTGAACCCACATGAATATTTTGGGGGAAGAAACCCAAGGTCCTTCCATAGGTATGAAGATGTAAACAGCCAAAATATATTGGTTTGGATGCTGCACATATGAATGCAAACTCATTTGTGACAACAGCTAAGATGTAGGTCCTTTAAAATTCTTATTTCATCCCATAGATACTTGGAGCTCTATATGGCCTGGGTACTTAGGCCACAGTGCCATCAATGGAGGTGGTGAGTGCTGTGGAGATACCAGATTGTTCAGGACCTGTACTTATTTCTCTCTAGCATGGAGGAAACATCCTTTATAGCCAAAAGGGTGAATGCTCCTGAGAAAAGACACTGAGCCAAATACAATGAAGGAAACTTCTCGCTCTGCAAGAAAAGAACTCCACAGGAGTAAAGCTTAGAGTTGCAGCCTTATCTCTCTCTTCAGCTATCCAGAACTAGACCTGTCTTGGGATTTCATTCCTTTGTCCATTCCTATCTATCCTTCATTACTCACTTCAAGGTTTAATATAGTCACCTCTACCCTGCAAATCTTTCCCAAATCTTATAGCACAATTTCTACCTTTTATTTTGGCTACTATTACTCATGTATTGCCTAATCGTTAGATAAAATTGTCCTTGTTGTG
The DNA here is from genome assembly GCF_008728515.1 of Papio anubis. Classification (NCBI taxonomy): domain Eukaryota; kingdom Metazoa; phylum Chordata; class Mammalia; order Primates; family Cercopithecidae; genus Papio; species Papio anubis. The sequence goes on from NC_044989.1 coordinate 90,394,828, forward strand.
TACATCTTTAATACTCAAGGTATACTTTATGGATGATACACTGGCATTATTTTGAAGCTTGCCAAAAATTCAAAATCTCACGTCCTACGGAGACCTACAGAATCAGGATCTAAAATAAAGGAACAATAAAAGCACAATATGCTCTCTGCTGATATAGTACACCTTATGCTCAGTACTGTAGTCACACCAGCACAAAAATAAGGAAGTCAGTGCATAGGGTTGGGGCTGGGGAGGTGACAAGCTCATGAAATCTAGATTGCCTTTCTCCAACCTCTGAGAACCATGGAGAGGACTGTCTTGGCATTGAACAAAGGAGAAGAGGGAAAGAAAAAGAAAAGAAGCCATTTCTGGAGGGTCGTGGCCAGGAACAGACTCTCACAAAGATTTTCACACTGAATACTCATAGCTTCATTGAGCTAAAAACACTCAAACTGTATTTGATTTCACGTAGGTGAAACTCTTTCCACAAGAAGCAAAAAGAAAGTCTCTCTAGAGGAGGGAAGAGTCACTTACATACATTTTCAAAGGCACAAGTCACACATAGTTAAAGATTACCAGGCATATGAGTAAACAAGGTCACAAGAACAACAAGAAAAAAGAAACAAAGTAAACAAAACAAGATAGCAGAAACATATCTACACAAACTTCAGATTTTGTAATTTTTTTACACACAGCTTAAAGCAACCATCCTAACCATGTTTAAGAAACAAATGACAAACATGAAAATATTTTTCTAGAACAGAAAACTATGGAAGGTGACAGATTTGAAGGAGTCAAGCAGAACCTCTATGACTATATAATAAGTAAATTAAATTAAATAAGCCAATAGCTATATTTAACAGTAAGCATCACACAACAGAAAAGAGAATTAGCAAATTTGAAGACAAATGAGAAGAAATCAAGATTGCAGCACAGACACAGGAAAGCAGAAAAATACAGAGGAAGGTGGGAAAATGTGGAGAATAAGGTGAGAGGATGTAAGATATTGATTGGAGTCCTAGGAGGAAAGATAAAATAAGGCAGAGTAATTATTTAAAGAGAGAATGGCTGGGAATATTCTCAAACTAATAAAGACACCAATTCACAGTTTCAAAAACCACAATAAATCTGAAATAACATAAGTTTTTTAAAGATTCACTTCCAAACACATTAGATTGAAATTTTATAAAACCAAAGGCAAAAATTAAATGTAAAAGTAGCCGATAACAAAAACTCACCACCTTCGAGGGAGCGAAAGACTGACAACTGACTTCTCAATTACAACAATGAAAGCCAAAAGACAATAGAGTGATATCTCAAAATGCAGAAAGGAAACTCTTCCAATGGAATTTCATATGCTGCAAATTTTCTTAAGTTTTTCAGATTAAGGGCAAATCAAGAACGTTCTGAGACAGAAACTATATCAGGCCCCTCCCCTCTTGGAAGGAAAGCAGTTTGTCCTTACAGGGATGAATACATAGTCTCGGTGTGGGTTTGCTCTCCTACACTCAGAACCTCAGCTGTAACCACTATCCAGGGCCCTGTGGTATCCCATACAATACAACATCCAACCAGGGACTCCAAAACAACATAGCATCTAACCAAAACACAAACCCTATAGTGAAGGAAGAGCCGAAACAGGTCCATGATCATTAAGTGAACTTAATGGTATACTAGTACATTTTTAATAACTGCCTCTCCAGAAAAAAAATAAAAGCCCTGATTTGTAGTATTTGTCAATTTCCTTGATGTAAATACTTCTATAATGGGCAATTTCAAGCTGCCAACCAACTCAAAAAATCCTGAAAATGTAGTAATTGACCCCTCAAAGTCAGTATAAGCCTGCTCCACTACTTCCCTGGACTCACTGGTCAACCCAAAAGCAGCAAACATGATGGAGCATTGAATAGCCTCCTGGAGGTATACCTGGAACACCATGTAAGTGGTAATACTGTGGAAGGATGGGCTGCCATCCATCAGGATGCAGTATATGTAAGAGGAGGTATAGCTGCTTTTATATATGAAAACAGGGAGGTATATGTGTGTAATATTTGTGGAACCCAGGTGATCCATTTGGACACCTCTTGGTATTCCCTTGACTAACTAACTGTGAATAGACATGCAGTAACCCCGGCTCAAAAAGTATATGACTGCCAGAGTGAGGGGTTTGATCACATCCCCAGGAAAGCCACTAAGACCTGCCAAGCTATTAGTTGAGGGTAAAGGAAATTTAGAATAGACAGTGGAGACAAAAGATGATAAGAACAAACTGTTGGCCCCACTATAGAAATGGGTGCTGTAGTCCATTCACTAACATTCCTCTGCTAAGTTTCCCTTCAGGTAGACACCCATGGGAAGCATGGAGGATCTGCTCCCAAACATATATAGAGGATGGGGTCCATGCGGCATAAGAGTGGATTGTGAGCATGGAGGTGTGACTCTCAGACTTCCCTTTAAGAGAACCTGTTACAAGGAGAACAGCTGGAAGACAACCTCAGCTGCCAAAATTTTGGGTTCATGGCAGTGCTCCTGCCAAGAACATTCTTTTCTTGGACTGCTCCCAGCCAGTGATGGCAGCCTTTCCTACTGATGTGGAATGCCTTTACAGACAAGCTTTTGCTCTAGGGCTCCCCCATGTGCCAGGTTGAGACTTTCTCAGAGCTTCACAGGTACACTGCGGTCGGATGCTCTTCCTACCCACTCCTTCCTTCTCTCTCTCTTTCTCTCTCTCTCTCTCTCTCTCTGACAGAGTCTCGAGATGCTCTGTTGCCCAGGCTGGAGTGCAGTAGCATGATCTCGGCTCACTGCAGCCTCCGCTTCCTGGGTTCGAGTGATTCTCCTTCCTCAGACTCCCAAGTAGTTGGAACTATAGGCACGTGCCACCATGGCTGGCTAATTTTTGTATTTTTAGTAGAGGCGGGGTTTCACTGTGTTGGCCAGGCTGGTCTCGAACTCCTGACCTCAAGTGATCTGCCTGCCTTGGCCTCCCAAAGTGCTGGGATTGCAGGTGTGAGCCACCACACCTGGCCTTTCCTTTTCTCTTTTCTGTCATTGGTGTCGCCCTGCCTCACAGTCTGAATGCTCTCCCTGCCTACTCCTGATCCCTTTTTTGCCCTTCAGGCATGTCCCCCATTAAATCTCTTAACATCTTCTCATCAAAGCACCCAAACTGACATGACATATCACCATGAATCCCAAGAATGTGAATAAGCAAGATGTAAAAGAATGCATACAGTATTATTTCATTTACATAAAGTTTAAGGCATATACAACTAAAGAATATCTATTTTAGGGACATATACATAGATGCTAACACTATAATGAAATTTACGAGAATAGTTGCCATCAAATTTAGGATGACAATTACATCTGTGGGAAGGAAGAGAAGAGGATAGAATAGAGGATGGGCATACAGTTATTCCAAAGTTCCTAGTTCTGTTTATTCAGCTGGGGGATGAGTTTATATAGGTCCCTTTTATTCAGGCCTTGGATATATTTGTTACAAATATTCCTTCTTACCTACTCAATATTTATCTTACACCATAAAAAGAAAATGGGTTCTAAAGTAATTTCCTGGATTTCCTGGAGATGATCAGGACAATACAACAATAAGTATTATTGTTTATTGTCTTTTAACTGTTTTTGATATTTACCTGCATATTTATTTGAGTTTATTGCTATTCTTTATTGAGTGTTTACATAATCTCATTACTTCATTAAATTTCTATAGAACCTTTTTAAAAAGCCATATGTAAATCTAAAAAAAACAAAATAAAATAATAAATATTTAAAAGACAGAAATAAATCAGACATCAGTAATAAAGATGAAAAAATAAAGTCAGTTATATGAGAAAGCCAGAAAGTCTTTTATCTAAATCTTACAGAAAGAAAAACTAAAATAAAATCCTTTATGACCATTTTAAGTGTAAGTATACTACATTAAAATTTAAAGAATGAAAATATGTAGTCCCTCTGCATAGACTTGGATTCCAATCCAAGGCAACATCAGAGCAGGGTCCCACAGGCACAATGATGGTGCATCCTTCCAGTGCAGAAAAGGACGGTTGCTTTCTCAGGCTATGGCCTCCAACCCATTGGTAAAATTGACAATCACAATTTGCTTAAAACAGAAAGAGTATTAACAACAAAAGGAAACTATCTTAAATTCAAATATCAAGGGGTAGACAACTTACTTGAAAATAGTTCACTCAAAGACCATGAACACAGCCTGAGTTTTCCATATAGTACAACAATGAATTTTTTCATCACTCCTCTTGGCTCTGCTATTTTCATCTCCAGAAACAAATGCTTCACATAAACGTAGTCTGTTTTCTCAGGCTTCAAAGTCTTGTTAAAAAACAGAATAGTCATTATTTCCTGCTACTCAGAGAAAACCAGTTTTTACTCTTTTAATTGTTTTTGATACTTGCATCCATTTTTCAAAGTACTATGGGCGTGTTGCTACTTTTTTATTTTTCGGTTTGAGCCATTATGTGTTAACATCCTTCCATGGAAAATGGTTTTAATTATCATACACAGCTCATCTAACTCACTACTACGCACACACACACACACACACACTTTCATCCATGCATTCTTCCAAAATGTTTATATCATGATTTTGTATAGCGTATACACTATTGCAATATAAACATTACTGACAATTAGGCCACATAGTAAATTACGATTACATTTTGTCTCCTGAATAACTTAATGTTTTCTCTAGAATTAAGAACTGCTGGGGGGAGCCAAGATGACCAATTGGAAGCAGCTACAGTGTGTGGCACTTATGGAAAATAACAAAAAGGGGTGAGTAAATACAGCATCTTCAACTGAAATATCCAAGTACTCATATTGGAACTGATCAGGGAAACAACTCAACCCACAGAGAACAAAGGAAAGCAGGGCGGGGTGACGGTCCACCTGTTAGCGACACAGAGACAAGGGAATCCCCATCCCCCTGCCAAGGGAAGCAGGAAACCACACTTCTCCCATGAATCTTTGCAACCCTCAGATCAGGAGGTGGAGTGAGCACACATTACCGGGACCTGGGGTCTGGCACAGAGCTGCTTGAAGTCTCTGCTCAGCAGCTGCTCAGGCATGCACAGAGACCCAGGACCTTTACATACTCCACTAGGTCAGGTGCAGTGGCTCACACCTGTAATCTCAGTAGTTTGGGAGGATAAAGCAGGAGGATCACTTGAGGCCAGGAGTTTAAGACCAGTCTGGGCAACATAGTGAGACCCGCCCTCTATTAAAAAAAAAAAAAAAAGAAAGAAAAAAATAGCCGAGATTTGTGTTGCACACCTGTGTCCCCAGCTATTTGGGAGACTGAGGCAGGAGGATTTCTTGAGCCCAGAAAGTTGCAGTGAGCCATGATTGCACCATTGCACTCCTCCAGCCTGGGCAACAGAGTTAAGACCCTGTCTCAAAAAAAAAAAAAAAAAAAAACTCGAACAATAATAGTGGTTTAATTCTTCCTTTGGTATCTAATAAAACTGGTCTTTCTCTATAAAGTCTACTATGTTGTTCTGGTCTAGTTTCAAAAAGTATAAACACACTGAAGTTAAAACATGAAGTATTAAGAGTACAAGATGGCATAGGGGCCAAAAACCATGAATGAGGGAGTCAACAGTATGGCTTATACGACCCCCCACCCCGCAACCTCGGCCACCTCACACTTCCCAGAGGCACACTCAGGAAGCCACTGGCAGCCACTGCTCAAGGCTGCTCCAAGATTACATGTCACCTGGACCTAAGAGTGACTTGAAACAGCAACCTAACCCACCACCAAGCTGGGCTGTTTTCTCCAAAGGAATTCCCAACTGCCTTCTCCAATAGAATTTCTGTGCAAGTCAGCCACAGACCCTGTGGGGACATAGTTTCTCCAAGCAGCAGTAATGTTTAGAGATTAATACTGAAAGCTGCGCTTTGTCTGGCTACCCTCAAGAATCTGCTACAGCTCCTCATCTTCAAACCACCTCTCCAAGCTTGAGATTAGAGCCTTGGACTCCTCAGCAGTCTCTGGGCAAAGGTTAGCCAAACAGACCAACTTAAATTTATGAAGCTTTTTCTGGAGTAACAAGCTACAAATACTGGCAATGGTCTCTCTGTTTTCGAAACCACTGAAACAGCCTGTGTAGTTTCTTTGTTTACACAAAGACTTCTGAGAGTTCCTGTTCATCCTCTGCACTCTCGTTCTATTGCTTTCGATGTTCCAGAAGCACATGAATTTCTGAATTTAGAAGTGTCTTCGCTGTTTCAAACTCTTCAGGAAACATGAGCTGTTAAGTGTCCTCCTCTACATTGCCAGCCTGCGGATTGCTGCCGCCTGCTGCCATCACTGTGCCACCACCCACATCCTTAATTTCTTTTTATTGCTGAGTAGCACTGAATACACCACAACTTGTTTATCTATTCACTGCTTGATGGAAATTTAGGTTCTTTCCAATTTGGGGATATTATAAAATTTTATTTGAGGATGTGAACTTTTTATACAAGCCATTTTCCTTCAATTTGCTTTTAAATCACTCAAGAGAGAAATTTACAAAAGTAAATGTCAAAAAACAGCAGGAGGTATGTATTTTTACATATCTCTTTATTTCTATAGAAGCACATAGATCATTCCAACCATGATTAATTTGTGTCTTTTTACACACAAAATTCCACTGGATGGTCCGGAAGAGTATTTCCCATGTTTACTTAATAATTAGCACTCCCTATGGTCTTCAGTAAAATATTCTTTAGGTCCCACCATAAACTTAGTAAGTTGCAATTTCTAGAGGTAGGGGTTTTAATCTACTAGGCATGGAGTGAGCACAAGCGCCCTAGTTTTTCAGTGAATATCCAAGTGATTCTAATGTAGTTTCAAGTTTGGGAAATACAGGTGTGCTAAAAACTTCTGTACTTGTGTCACTATGTAATGACATTTGGGTGGCCACAGGTGCTCCACCTTGGGTGACTCCACCCTGGGTAGGTCATTTGCTGACGCCCTGCTAGATAGGGACAGCCCTAATGATGACATGTTTCAGACTTTGCTCTGCCATCTTGCTCAAGGTGATTGTTGCTGATTTCTCACAGCAACAGTGTAAGAAACAAAACAGTATTTTATTGACATGTATTAATAATTATGACCATTGTTTTCAGCACACTGTGGGCAGCATCTTCAGTCCCCATGCCCAGTTTTTCGTGAATTATGAGACAACGTCTTTCCGTCCAGATTCAGGAAACAGCCATTACCCTTCAGCAGTACTGACTCTTTGGTGGCATGGTTACAAGACTATCAATTCACCCCCTGCTGGAATCCCCCTTCTCCAAGTGCATCAGACCTTCTATAACACCAATTGCTAACGGTCCAAAAAAACCAAATTATTCAATGAGTATTAGCCTAGAGCTTGTGCTTCCCAAATGCATAAGTATTTGCTATAGCAAATGTGTAAAAACTAGGTGTGGACCAGACTATTCACCTGAAAATGAGGATATTACTCCTTACAGGGATCCTCCACGATTTCATAAACTATGGCATAATATACTATTTCTCATATGTGATGGGTAAGGCAGGGATCCCAGAGAAATCTGTGTTTTCTGGGTTCCACATGCTTCCTATGAGATTACTATAAATTAGTGTTTTCATTTTGATTATACTCTGTCATCATAGCCTCTTCTGTATCACTAGAATGAACACCTTACCCTTGAGTCCAGCCACATGATGTCAGGACTCATATTTGAGCTTTTGTTTGAGCTCACATTTGTGCCAAGTGAAAGTCCAAGGTATCAGTGGCTGAACAAACAAAGTTTTTCACAGTAGAGAAAAGAGGTGGGAATACCAAATCATCACACATCCTGTAGCAGGATGGAGATGCTGTAACACTTACAACCATAATCATGTTGCAAGCTAATGTGTCATCAGCTTCCAATTAATAATATAAATTGGCAGATGTTACAACCTGCCACCATTTATTAGCATAGTATGAGTATACGAGTGAATATCCAATGACTAATTCATCTATTGGATATTCCAGAATTAATTAACTTTAACGCTCATTTTAATGTTGATTTTTATAAAACTACAATGCCAACATTATATTCAATTGAGGAAGAAAACTTTAGAGGAGAGTGGCAGAGCAAGGAGGTAAAGTAGGACTTTGCATTAATCATCCCACACAGAAACATCAATTTGATCAACTATCCATGCACAAAAAAAAAAAAAAAAAAAAAAAATCACAAGAGCAAAGGAAACCAGGTGAGAGATCACAGTATTTGATTTTAGCATCATCATATTAAGAGATGCATTGAAGAGAATAGAAAGGACAGTTTTACATTACCCACATCACCCCTTCCCTAACCCCAGGCAGTGCAGTACAGAGAGAGACATTATCTCTTGGGAAAAGGAAAAGGAATTAAGAGTAAGACTTCACCTTGGAACTCAGTACCAGGCCTGCCACAGTAAAACCACCACTGGGTGAACCACTTGATTCCTACCACCAGGCTTATACCTGTAGATGGAGCCTATAGATCTACCTAGCACCAGACAGGAACCTGTGGCACCAGTGAGATTGACTTGAGTTTGGCACAAGTCACTGCCAACAGTGGGCAGGCCATAGTTGCCATGGTCTTGAGCATGCCCTCTGTAATGCTGTGCTGGTCTCAGAGACTTTAGGCTTTGGATGTGACCCAGTGCTGCCTCAGCCTCTGCTGCCAAAGGATTCTGGCCATCATGGTCCTGGACTTAAAGCAGCTCCTAGTGCTGCAATTGCTGAAATGGTCACAAGCTTATGGACCTCCTCAGTCAAACTTCTCTGAATCTCTGGACAGGCTTACTGCTAAAGAAAGTTCTCAAACAAAGCCAGATTGCAAAGACTAGATAAGGTACCTACATCAATGCACAGACATCTACAAAAGGCTACAAGAATCAAGATAAATCAGGGAATGATCACTTCACCAAGCGGGCAAAATAAGGTACCAGTGACCGACCCTAAAGAAATGGAGATGGAAGAACTGCCTGACAAAGAATTCAAGATATCTGTTTTAAGGAAGCTCAACAAACTTCAAGAACATCCTGAAAAACAATTGAAAATTTTGTCAGAGAAATTTAACAGAGATAACGAAATAACTTTCAAAAACTCAAATAGAAATTCTGGAGCTGAGAAAAAAAATTTTAAAATTAAAACTACAATAGAGACCATCCACAGCAGAACTAAACAAGAAGAGAAAAAGAATCTGTGAATTCAAAGACAGGGTAATTCAAAATATACAGTCAGTGGAGAAAAAGGAATACAAATAAATGAAGAAAGCTTATAAAATTTAGGGAGTAACATCAAAAGAGCAAATGTATGGGTTACTGGTACTCAAGAGGAGTAAAGAAAGAGAAAGGAAAAGAATAACAATGGAAAACTTCCCAAACCTGGAGAAAGATATAAATATCCAAGTACAGGAAGATCAAAGATCTCTAATCAAACTCAACCCAAATAAGACTACCCCACAACATAAAATCATCAAACTGTCAAAGACAAAAAGACTCTCCTGAAAGTAGCAAGGGAAAAGAAGGAAATAACATATAATAGAGTCTCTATATGCCCAATAGCAAACTTCTCAACAGAAACCTCATAGGCCAAGAGAAAATAGAATGATATATTTAAAATGCTGAAGGAAAAAAAAACCTGCCAACCAAGAATATTCTAGTCAGCAAAGCTGTCTTTCAAATATGATGGAGAGATAAAGATTTTTCAGACATACAAAAGCTAAGGGAATTCATCACCACCAAACCTGTCTTACAAGAAATGCTAAAGGGAGTTCTGCAAGATGAAAAAAAGATGCAAATGAGTAACACGAAAACATCTGAAAGAATATAACTCATTGGTAAAAGTAGGTACATAGTCAAACTCTGAATACTCTATTAACATAATGGTGGTATGTAAATCACTTATATCTTTAGTATAAAGATTAAAAAAAACTGTTATAAATAATAACTACAACAAATTCTTAAAGACTATGCAATATAAAAAGATATAAGCTGTGATATCAAAAATTCAAAATATTGAGAGAGGAGTGAAATTACAAAGTAGAAATTTTTGCAATCAAATTTAAGTTGTCATCAGTTTAAAATAATCTGTTGCAACCATAAAAAGTCTTTGTAAGCCTCATGGTAACCACAAAGCAAAAACCTACACACCAAAAATAAAAATCAGGAATCAAAACATACGACTAAAGAAAATTAGCCACAAAGGAAGACAGGAAAAGAAAAAGAAAGGAATAAAGGATCCACAAAACAACTAGAAAACATGTAACAAAATGGCAGGAGTAAGTTCTTACCATCAATAATTACCTTGAATATAAATGAACTAAATTATCCAATGAAAAGACATAGAGTAGCTGAATTTAAAAAAACAAAAATCAAAAAACAAGGCCCAACTTACACAGCCAAGAAGAGACCCACTTCATCTGTAAGGATACATGTTCAATGAAAGTGAAGGGATGGAAAAGATGTTCTGTGTAAATGGAAACCAAAAGACAGCAGAAGTAGCTATAGCTATATTGGATAAAATAGATTTTAAATTAAAAACTTAATTTTTTATTTAAGTAAAAATGAGACAAAGGAGGTCATTATATAATGACAAAGGGGTGAATTCAGCAAAGAAAATATTGATAGATCTACAGAAAGGGATGGATTGCAATACAATAATTGTTAGGGATTTCAACATCTCACTTTCAGCAATGGAAAGATCATACAGTCAGAAAATTAACAAATATCAGATTTAAACGGCACTCTAGACAAAATAGACCTAACAGAAATTCACAAAAACGATTGCATTTAACCGCTACAGAATACACATTCTTTTCAATTGCACATGGAACATTCTTCAGAATAGGATATATGTTAGGCCACAAAACAAGTATTAACACATTTTAAAAGATTGAAATCATATCACACATCTTCTCTGACCACAATGGTATAAAACTAGAAAGAATTAACAGGAGAAACCTGGTAAAATATGCAAATACATGGAAATTAAACAACATGTTACTGAACAACGAAGGGGTCGATGATGAAATTTAAAGGAAAATTTTAAAATGTCTTGAGAAAAATGAAAAGGGGAACACAATATACCAAAACTTATGGAATACAGCATTAACAGTCCTAAGAGGCATGTTTATAGTGCTAAATGCCTACATTTAGAAAGAAAGATCTCAAATAAACAACATAATGTTGCATCTCAAGGAATTAGAAAAACAAGAACAAACTAAACCTAAAATTAGTAGAAGAAAAAAATAATGAAAATCAGAGCATAAATCAACAAAATAGAGACTAAAAAAAGATCAACAAAATGAAGAGCTGATTTTTAAAAAAGATAAATAAAATAAACAAACTGTAAGCTAGACTAAGGAAAAAAAAGAGAATATTCAAATAAATAAAATCAGAGATGAAAAGGGAGATGTTACAGCTGATACCACTGAAACACAAAGAATCATAGAGACTATTATGAACAATTATATGCCAACAAATTGGAAAACCTTGAAGAAATAGATAAATAGAACTTGGACACGTAAAACCTACCACTATTGAAATATGAAGAAATAAGAAGCCTGAACAGATGAATAGGAAAGGAGATTGAATCAGGAGTTTAAAAGTCTCCCATCAAAGAAAACCTCAGGGCCTGATGGCTTCATTCCTTAATTCTATCAAACATTTAGTGAAGAACTAACACCAAGCCTTTTCAAACTGTTTCACAAAGTTGAAGAGAATGGAATTCTTCCAAACTCATTCCATAAGGCCAGCATCATCCCAATGCCAAAACCAGACATGAACACAACCAAAAAAGAAAACTACAGACCAATATCCCTAATGAACATAGATGCAAAATTCCTTAACAAACTACTAGCAAAACAAACTCAACAGCACATTAGAAAGGTTATTCACAATAGCCAATCATCCCAGGTATGCAAGGATAGTTCAATACACGCAAATCAATAAATCTAATAAACCATGTTAACAAAATGAATGAAAAACATATAATCATTTCAAAAAATGCAGAAAAAAACATTTGACAAAATTCAACATCTCTTCATGATAAAAACTCTCAATGGATTAGGTATAGAAGGAATGTATCTGAACATAATAAAGGCCATATACAACAAACCCAGAGCTAACATCATACTGAATGGGGAAAAGTTTGAAGCTTTCATTCTAAGATTTGGAAGAAAAAAGAATGCCCACTTTCACCATTTCTATTCAACATAGTACCGGAAGTCTTAGCCAGAGCAAGTCAGGCAAAAGAAAGAAATAAAGGGCATCCAAATCGGAAAGGAGAAAGTTAAATTGTCCATGTTTGCTTTTGACACGCTCTTATATATTAAAAATCTTAAACATGAACAAAAAGCTGTTAGATCTAATAAACTAATTCAATAAAGTTAAAGGTTACAAAATGAACATTCAAAAAACAGTAGCATTTTTTTTTCAACTTTAAGTTCTGGGATACACGTGCAGAACGTGCAAGTTTGTTACACACATGTGCCATGGTGGTTTGCCACACCTATCAACCCATCATCTAGTTTTAAGCCCTACATTAGGTATTTGTCCTAGTGCTCTCCCTCCCTTTACCCCCCATCCCCTGACAGGCCCCAGTGTGTGATATTCCCCTCCCCATTTCCATGTGTTCTCGTTGTTCAGCTCCCACTTATGAGTGAGAACATGTGCTGTTTGCTTCTCTGTTCTGTGTTAGTTTGTGAGAATGATGGTTTCCAGCTTCATCCATGTCCCTGCAAAGGACATGAACTGATTCTTTTTATGGCTGCATAGTATTCCATGGTGTATATGTGCCACATTTTCTTTATCTAGTCTATCATTATGGGCATTTGGGTTGGTCCCAAGTCTTTGCTCAAAAAGCAGTAGCATTTTTATACACTAATAGCAAACACTACTCTAAGCAAATTATTAAGCAAATGACACTTTTTAAAGCAAGTGATCAAGTAACTCTACGACATGAGATTTAATGGTGAAGACCTACTGCCAAGGCACTGGGGACACTGATGAATCAGTCATGGCTCCCGCCATTGTGAACATGATATTAACAACAAGCTTTGTGTTAAATAAATATATACCTCTATTATATATTTATTATATTTTAACCATAAGTCTTAATGGTTTGATGAATTGACACTGAGAAAAAATGAAATATGAAAAACTTTAGCATCATCATAACTAATGCTGCTAAACAGAGTTAATAAAGGTATGGGCATTATTACATACTTAATTAAAGAAAGGATCTCTAGATGTAGTGGGCAAGATTATGACATATGCTATAATATAACATCAAAGTCTAAGGAAGATTTACCTAATCAAAGTAGATATTGTTTTGTCCCCCAAAAAGAAGGGAAACATGATTTAAAACAAATAAAGTTTTTTGTAAGTCTCTTGTAATTTTTAATTCATGAAATAGAAAATTAATTTGCTTTGCAACAGAATTTTAAATGATTTTTGTCAAGACTATAGTAATTGCTTTACACTAAAAAATACTGCATCTTCTATGGGGTTATAGTGCCTTTGTGAAAATTTGTAAAATATTAAGACACACACACACACACGCACCTTAGAGTATTAAAAGTCATTATAGTAAATGCTGTAATTGTCATTATTATTATCAAAAAATAATAAATAAATGATGTTGAAAAAATTGGATATCCACATGCAGAAGAATGAAATTAGACTCTTATCTCTCACCAAATACAAAAATTAACTTAAAATGGATTAAATACTTAAACGTAAGACTTGAAACTATGAAACTACTAGAAGAAAACATAGAAGAAACATTGTCTGGGCAAGGATTTTTTGGATAAGACCTCAAAATCACAGGCAAAAAACAAAATCAGAAATAAACAAATGTGATTATATCAAACGAGAGAGCTTCTGTACAGAAAAGGAAACAATCAACAGAGTGAAGAGATAATTTACAGAATGGGAGAAAATATTTGCAAACTATACATCTGGCAAGGGGTAAATATAAAAAATACATAGCGAACTTAAACAACTCAGTTGTAATAATAATAATAAATAAATAACCTGTTTGAAAAATAGTCAAAATACCTGAATAGACATTTCACAGAAAAAGACACACAAATGACCAATATGTATATGAAAAATGCTCAATATTCCTAATCAAAGAAATGCAAATCAAAATCTCAGTGGCATATCACTTCCCCCTAGTTAGAATGGCCATTATCAAAAAGACTAAAGATAAGTGCTGTCAAGGATGTGGAGAAAAGGGAGCTCTTATATACCCTTGGGGAGCATTTTAAATTAGTGCAGCCACTCTGAAAAACATTATAGAAGCTCAGAAAATTAAAAATAGAACTACCATATGATCCAGCAATCACACTATGCAAAGGAATTCAAATCCTTATGTCAAAGAGATATCTGCACTCCCATGTTTTTTGTAGGACCATTCACAATAGCCAAGATATTGAGTTCACCTAAGTGTCCATCAACAGATGAGTAGATAAAAGATAAAGAAAATGTGGTACATACACATAATGGAATACTATTTAGCCACAAGAAGGGATTGAAATCCCACCATTTGTGACGACATGGATGAACCTGGAGAACATTATGCTAAATGAAACAAGCTAGGCACAGAAAGACAAATACCACATGATCTCACTCATATGTGAAATTTTAAAAAACAGTTGATCTCATAGAGGTAGAGAGTAGGATGGTAGTTACTAGAGGCTGGTATAGTTAGGCAGGAGGAGGGACGGAGGGATATTAGCCAAGGGCTACATAATTACAATTATGTAGGAGAAATACATTTCAAGAGACCTATTGCACAGCAAGGAGGCTATAGTAAATGGTGATATATTCTCTCAAAAAATGTAGAGAGTGGATGTTATGTGCTCTCACCACAAAGAAGGATAACCATGTGAGGTAATACATTTGTTAATTAGCTAGATTTAACCATTCCACAAATGTATATGTACTTCAAAACATCATGTGGTACCCAATAAAAACATACACTGTTATCCGTGTATGTTTAAAATTTACATTTAAAAAGATACATAAAAATTGAGCTTTAAAAATTATTTTTAAATTTTTAATTAAAAATAATTAACCCCCCAAAAAGAAAAAGTTAAAGAATAAAGAGATATCACATTAAATCCATGCTTGCCGATTGCTTACTGTAATTGTTAGTAGTGGATGCAGTCTGACTGTCCAAAAGTAGAAAAATAAATAAGTTGCTATGCGATTTTGAAGAATGTACTTAAGCAAACAGAATGCTCTACATTTTCAGTGTTAGAGTAAAAATAAAGAAATCTATTATATACAGAATCAGATCTGAGGTATATATTTCTACAAGTATACCCACAGTCAGTGTGTTAGGTTGTTCTTACATTGCTATAAAGAAATACCCATGACTGGGTAATTTATTAAGAAAAGAGTTTTAATTAGCTCACAGTTCTGTTCTGCGGGCTTTACACGAAGCTTGGAATTGGTATCTGCTTGGCTTCTAGGAAGGCCTCAGGAAGCTTCCAATCATGGCAGAGGGTGAAGAGGGAGCAGGTATGTCACATGGCAAAAGCGGGAGCAACACAGAGAGTGAGGGTGGAGGTGTCACACACTTGTAAACAACCAGATCTTGTGAGAACCCACTAACTATGGTGAGGAAAGCATCAAGCCACAAGTGATCCACCCCCGTGACCCAAACACCTCCCACCAGGCTCCACCTCCAACCCTGGGGATTACAGTTCAACATGAGATTTAGACGAGGACAAACATACAAACTATATCAGTCAGTTATTTAATTTTGTCAGAATATATCTTCTAAAGGTGGCTGTTGGGAAAGCAGCCTTTCTCTTCCAAGAAGAAAAAAAAAGACACCTTTACTGAAGTTTTTGAAAAAGGTATGTGAATGGTGAGGTGCTCTAAAAGGAAAAGACTAGAGGAAGCTGGGAAAACCAAGGCTATTCGACCATAAAGAAAGGAGCCAAACAGCGGAGCCCTGTTACATACTGAATTTCTCACCCCCACCCCATCACTATCCAGCAACGAAGGCCCTTTTGTCCCCAGCTAAGCCCCAGTCCCAGGCTTACCCACTGTGATGGCTTTATTCAACTACTCTTGCTAATTTCAGTTTACTCTTTATTTTATATCAGTTTTAGCTTTATTATTATATAAATATACAAAATTTATTTAACTTTGAGATCACACATTACAATTAGGACAAAAATGATTTAACACAAGAATTATTTTTGTTTACAAGGTCTTAATGCTAAAAAGGTTCTATTACACACAATGAGGTATACTGGCAACATATAAAGATTATGGATGATATCATCCCAAAAGGAAATAAAGCAAAACAGAAACAGAGATCAGCTCCATGCTAGTCATGCCATCGTGGGTAAGACACAGGAGTTCTGAAGCATCTTCCTACCCAGCCCTAGGAGAAAGCTCAGTGTTTGGTCTTTGAGTCTTAAAGTCACTCATGCAGTTGTCTTGTGGCCTACACAGCATCAGCTTGAGAGGAGAGCCTTACACCACCCAGCTCTCCTGCTTCTGAGCCCACATCCTATTCTTCAGTTGCTATGAAGTAATTGCTTCTTCTTCTTTATAAAATGAGATGATAACAGCAGCCTTGCTCCCATCTCAGCACCAGTGTGAAAATGACACTAAGAAAATGTAGACGAAAACACACTGGGAACCGGAAACTTTAAGACAAAGACGAGCTTGCCACCTCTAGGCTGAGTTCAGTTATTTTATATTTAATTCAAAGGCAGTGTTGTATGACTTCCCAAGTTCTGAAGTCAGGATGATGGGCTGGTCTCTCGTGGAAGAGGCAATGAACCAGTTTGGGAAGGCCACAGACTCAAGGGTGGAGGTCCTACCGGTCTTGACACGGTAGAAAAGGAAGGGTTTCACAGGCTCGGGTTGGCCATACAAATCCATGATCTTCTGCTCCTGAAATGTGAGAACAAGTACCCATGAGGAGAAACAAAAGCTGTTTGAGATATTCAAGGTTATTCATAATAATTCAATAGATGTTCCAATGTCCCAGAAAACCGTATCCATCTATTAGAGCAGGCCTGGAGAAACACACATTTTGAAGGAGCAGCAGGGTAAACATACATGAAATTTTACCTTCCAGGCCCCCACCCTCAAATCTAGAGATGGTATAGGAAGTTTACAAGGGAGAGTTTAATGAACAAGCAGCCACATTTGAACAGCAAGTGAGAACTCTTCTCACACAAGAGGCTGAGGGGACCCTTAGGAAAAGGAAGAAACTGGAAATTACCTCCCTTACCAATACCACAACAGTGAGAGCCACTACCCTGCAAGAACCACTGGTATGACAAAGGACAGCCAGGTTAGGGTATAAATTTCTGACTAATTGCCAAATACATGAGAAAGATAAATATCAGTGATAAAGACACAAGAGGGTCTAACAAATCAAAGGATTTGTATCAAACGAAGAAAGTAAATAGAGCAATCAGAAAATGCCTTCTATATTGTATATGGAACTATATTCTATATGTCTGTATATTCGTATGTACGTGCATTGTATATTTAGGCAAAATAAGTATTTCTAAGTAAATTGCATGTGTTCAAGATCTCAAGAGAGACACAGAAATGATCTGTGATTCAGCTACATTCCACTCTGAGTGGGAAGTTCTTCTCCCATAGGGAGAATAGTAATTCTCCCAATTAATGGCTTCCAGTTAATCTGATTCTTTGAGTGACCAGAAACCTAGGAGTCATTCTTGACATGTCTTTCCCCCTCCCCCCGCCACCCCCTAACATCCAACCCAGGAGCAAGGCCTGTGGACTCTATTTCCAAAATACCAAAATATTTCCTGAATCGAGTCACTTCTTGCACTCCACATACAACGTTAACCCCAATCCCAGCCATCATTCTCTCACCTGGATAATTAGGGTGACCTTTTAAATGTTCTCCTTGAACCTACTCCGTTCTCTAATAATCATTCTCCACAAGGCAGGTAAATGAACTTTAAACTGAAGTGAATAAATAAGGTTATGATACCCTTTTGCGTGATTTTCTATTGTTATTACAGTGAAACTCCTCAGCAAAGCCCACAGGGTCTATGCCACCCAGCTCCTGCCTACCTGCTGCCCTGCCCTCTTACCACTCTCCTGCATGCTCATTCTGCCCCCACAACACCTGTCTTCTTCTTTGCCTTCCAAGACACCAAGCTGTTCCCAGCCAGGGTCCTGGCACTTACTCTCCCTGCACCTCACACCAGCCCCTCATCTTCCCGTGACTGGCTTCTCCCCAATACCTGGGTCTCCTCCGGGGAGAGCTTCACTGGACATTCCGTCCCAGCCAAAATCGGTTTGGAATCCCCCACTCCCACTCATTGCGATCACATTCCTGCATTATTTTCTTCACTAGCACCAACTGCTATCTAAACTTAGCATATTTATTTATCAATCCCAGAATGATTGTTAGACTTGTTCATCACTGTATTCCTCAACACAGAGGAAAGCCCCCAGCATTCTACTCAACAGAGATTTGCTGTTTCATAAATGGCAGAATGCTTTCTCCTTTGAAACTCCCATACCTCCTCCATCATCACCTTCAACTTCCTACCCACTGAGAAAACTGAAGTAATTAGAAGAAGACTTGTACAAACCACCCCATAACATGGGCTCCCGGCACGTGGCACCCACATCTGCACCTCCCCGCTTTAGGAGTACTGGGTGAAAGGTCCCATCTGCACTTGCAACTTAAGGACATCCCTCTAGCCGTTCTCCGTGCTCTCTTGTGCTCCATTAATTTTGCTTGCTCTTCTTAGTCATTTCCATCAGCATATATGCTGTCATTTCTACCATCTTAAACAAAATAACTACTTTGCTTACCCACCACCGCCGCCAGTTCCCCTTTGCAGAAAACTTCTTGCAATTGCTGTCTATATCTGCTGTCTCTGATTTCTTTCTTGTAATTTCTCTCTTTAAACTTACTCCATCCAGGCTTTTGCCCCCACTACAGCACCAACACTGCTCCTGCCAAGGTTCCCAAAGACCTACACATTGCCAAATGCAATGGTCAATTCTTAGTCCCCGTCTGAGAACAAAGGCACAACATAAGGGTGACTTAGCTGATAGGACAAAGTAGAAAATGTCCTTCTCAGTCCTGACCTTATTGATCACACTCACGGTCCTGTTTCCTCCACTTAAAATACTACCAGAATCTGAGTCACTTCTCCCCACCTCTGCTGCTGTGTCCTGGCCCATCAAATCATACCTAGATCACCTCATAGTCTCCTGAAGGACTTTCACCTTTTCCCACCACAGTCTAAGATCAACAAGCATCCAGAGAGATCCTTTTTAGACCTAAGCCCCTTCACACCATTCCTCTGTTCAAAACATTCTGGTATTTCCCATTTCACTCAGATTGCAAGGCTGAGTCCTTGAAAAGGACAAGCCTTTCATGTCTGCCTTTGTCTCTCTGGACTCATTCCTCGGTTCACGCCTGCACAACTGCCCCCACTGGTCCTGGAACGTGCCCTTACTAGACAGCTGCTGACTAACTTCTCTAGCTCTTTCTACTCCCTGCTAACATCTCACCTAGGCAATGATGCCTATTGCACTATTCACCACTGCATCCTGACCCTGCCTGTGTTCCTGGTACTGCTGGTCTATCTATCCTGCTTTAACCATTTTTATTTTTCTAGGAGAGGTAAAGACCTCTAACACAGCGCAAATTTAGCTACTATTACATTTATTGCTTGCCATTTCTCTCCTTTCACTAGAATCCAAGCCCCATGTGGTCAGGGTTCTTTGCATTCTGTGCACAGCTGTATCTCAAGCATCTACGCAGTGCTGGAGGCCAGGAAGTGCCTGTTCATGTGCTTAATTGAATTGGCTTGAGTTGAATCAAATTGAATTAAACTGAAGTTTGTGAAACAAGGACAAACAGTCATTAAAAAAAATAAAAGAAGAACAAACCAGAGAGCTTGGGAATGAAACAGTAAAGATTGAAATTTCAGGAAAGGCTATAGAAGGATGATTTCCAGAAGGGACAACACTGAAAATGTAACCATGAGCTGGCAGAGCAAAGCAAGAAATTCTTCCAGACGCAACACCAAAATTTTGAAAAGCAATGAAGGGATAGAAAGTATAAAAAATTAGATGAGATATCGTGAGATATTGAAGTGAGATCCATAACTTTCAATGATGGATGAATAGGAATTCCAAAAGGAAAATAAGGGTGAGCATATACTCGAAGAAATGATGGCCAAGAATATATCAAAGGTTAAGAAAGACGGAGCAGTGTGAAGAAAAGGCAAGAACGGCCCCCAGACTGACCAAAACCCGCACACCGCTGCATCCCGCACCCAGTGCCTACATCCCCTCAGGGTCGCCGCCACCATGCCCAAGAGAAAGGCTGAAGGGGATGCTAAAGGAGGTAAGCCAAGGTGAAGGATGAACCACAGAGAGGATCCGCAAAGTTGTCTGCTAAACCTGCTCCTCCAAATCCAGAGCCCAAGCCTAAAAATGCCCCTGCAAAGAAGGGAGAGAAGGTACCCAAAGGGAAAAAGGGAAAAGCTGATGCTGGCAAGGAGGGGAATAACCCTGCAGAAAATGGAGACGCCAAAACAGGGCAGGCACAGAAAGCTGAAGCTGCTGCAAATGCCAAGCGTAGTGTGTGCATTTTGGATAACCGTGTACTTCTGGTGACCGTACAGTTTGAATACTATTTTTTATCAAGTTTTATAGAAATGCAGCTTTTTGTTTTACTTTTTTTTAAGCTATGCTGTTAGCACACAGAACACTTCATTGTAGTTTTGGGGGGAAGGGGCATATGTCACTAATAGAATGTCTCCAAAGCTGGATCGATGTGGGGAAGACGCCTTTCCCTTCTAGTTTTGAGAGTTCCTCTTGGCTCCCAGGAGGAGGGATTCTCTGACTTTGACACACATGGCCACCTTGGCACAAAAGCCTTGTGGTATAGAAAACAAATTCGTTTTTATGTCCTCTTCTCCCTTTCCATCTTTCAGCATAGATTTAACTCCCTTAAGCCCAGACATCTGTTAGGACCTGACCCTCAATCATTGGTTACCAGTGTGTCAGGCACTCTGGACTTTCCAGTGATGCCGCTGAGATGGCACCTGTCAAAAGAACAGTGGTTCTGTTTCTAGATCGTGGATCTTCAGATAAAGGCAACCATTTTCATTTCACTTCCTGAAAGTCAGGGTTGGCTCATGAAAAGTTGTTAAACAACATGCTAAATGTGAAATGTCAACCCTCACTTTAAACGTTCCCTGTTCAGAAAATCAGATGAAGACTTCATTGAGTTTTAGAGTGGCTTTCTGATTTTTGGTAGTCCATTGAAGATTGGAGTTTGAAGGTTGCTGTATACTGTTAAGGACTGTCTGCCCATATCCTGCCTGAAATACTATGATTGTTTATGGAAAGTATATTTAATAAAGCTAGATACAGTTTGGCTTGAAAAAAAAAAAGGCAAGACGAGGACCTCAACTACTGACAGCCAGGATATAAAGAAAAGTGTATTGCATGCACATAACTTAAAAGAGGCTGGGAATAAATACGCTTAGGAAAATGAGACTATTTCTTTTTTAATACTAAAATTAGGTATTCAACCAAACACTTCTAAAAGAGAAGGCTTTTTAAATATTTTCTTAGTTACTCACTTTTAGCTGCAACGTGGGCTGTCCTCCAACCTCCTCACAACAAAAACACATTTCTGGATTCCGGATTCCCAAATAAATGGGATCCCCTCTGCTTTGGTCAAGAGCCTCTGGATACTTGCATGTGATAACAGCGACAGTGACTGTAAAGATAAGAGGAGAGATGGTATCTGTTTCCTTTTGAAGTCAGAAAATATTATTTGATTTAGCACGGCAGTATCCTCAAGTGGATCTGGAAGACAGCCGAAGAGTGTAATCCCAACTAGACCCACCAAATGGCCAACCTCCATATTCATTCTTCTTTCATTCATTCATTCATTCATACCATGTGCCAATCAGTGCCCTAGTAAATAAGCAAACACAGAGAGCTAGGCAGACAGCAGAGTATGCTCTTGAGATTCTCACACCTCTGCTTGAGCACGTGGAGACGGGGAGCTCCTACACCAAGTAGCCCCTCTGATTCTTGGAGAGCTCGGTCCTTTTTGCAAGTTTTTCCCAATGTGATGCTGAAACCTGCCTTTCTGTGGCATTTGCCCATTTAGTCATTTTAGGACACTTTGAAGTCATGAGAACAAGCTACTCCTCTTCCATAAGACAGGGCTTCAGATGACTGAAAGCAGCTTTCCTATTCCCTAGGAGTCTCCTCCACCATCTCTGGCTTCTTCATCTTAGTGGAACACAAAGTTCTCCCTGACTTCTCTTCCCTATTAGGTGTGAAATTCTCCCCACTCTAGGTAGGCCCCATTGTAAAGTCACACTCTTACAAAAGTCTGGTGCCAGCTTCCCAGTCACAGCAGTGCAAACAGTGGGGCAGACACAGGGTGACCACTCACCTGGGGTCACACTGTCACTTCGTGGAACTGCCACAAGGATCTGACCCTGAAGGGTCCACACTTGCTGATTCAAATCATTAATAGTCCCAGTAATAGGTGTACGCACTGATTTTGGAATAGGGAAAAAAATGAAGAAATATTATAATCAAGGCTGCTTTACTAGACCCAGGAGAAAAGTATCTAACCCAGGCCATTATGTAAGGAAGGTGTGGGGTTTTCATCCCCAAATTGGCAACACTCACATCACCCACCAGCCCAGCCTTTCTTTCTAGTGAAGTTGTGAGCTCTGGTGAGGAAGGCAAGGGCTACCAAGGGAAGTCACTGGGTTAAGAGGGCAAACTATCAAGACAGAGGGCAATGGGCAGTCTCACAGAACCTGTGTGCCAAGGCTCAGCTACCCTCTTTTGTGCCTATTCTGTGCTTGGCCCGATGTTGGGGACTGGAGCTGGAGCAGTGACTAAGCAATAGCTCCCACACTCCGGAAGCCCAGGGTCCAGTGGTAGGTGAGCAGCACCAGGTGGGAAGGGCAGTGCACAGAGAGGAGAGAGAAGGATGGGGCTTCCACAGGAGATAGCATGAGTGCAGACGGTCTAAGCCTCCAGAGCCCCATCCCAACAGCACATGATTCACTTGACTGATAGACGACCCTTCCTCCACCGGCAGGGTTTCCTGGAGTGCCTCTCATGGTGTGGTTGTCTCAGCACCTGTGAAGGCAGACATAGGAGAGATGAACCTCTCCTATGGAGATGTTTCCAAGACCTTCCAGGACACTAGCTCCTCAGGCCCTCATTCTAGACAGGGAGCTGGGAGACCTAGCCTGACATGAAGCTCTGGTCAGAAGTTCTGAGCCACATCTGGGACAAAACTTGAAGGAAGCATCAGCAAAGGGAGAGCAGGTAGAATTTTCCTCCACCTGGAGATCCAGAGAGTATGATAGTGTCTCCCCTAGGAGTCTGAAGGTCAGGCATAAAATTGGACTTTGAATAACCCACAGACACCTGATGCCCATGCCTCCTCTTCTCTGAAGCCTCCACCCCTTCTTCGGCATTGTTTTTGCCTAGGAGCAGGGGAGGGCATGCCAGGGCCAATCTGCTAGGATCCCAGCAACTCCCCAGTGACAAGCAGCCCCACACAGGACAAGGCACAGAGCCAGCCTGATATGGCCCTTCCCTTCGTTAAACCCCAAAGCACAGACGAGAGGAAAGAATCCAGAGGGCCGGAGAAGAGGCTTTCCAGCTATTGACTATACCTGGCAAGAAAGGGCCTTTATCTACAGTTCAGGGGACCGAAACGTGGCTCCAGCAGCTTCCAAGGGCAGTGATGGGCTCTAACAGAGCCTGGATCATTTATCTGGATGAGCAGAGAGGGAGGCCCCAGCTTCCTGGGTGGGACATGAGAAACGTATGACATGAAAGAAAACCAGCTCCTCCTACCAGAAGATCCTGTGAGGCTCGGAGGAAGAAATCACAGAATTAGCACAAGTATGACCCATCCGGGCTCCCTGAGAAATAAGTGTTGAGCCAACCCACACAAAATCAACCACAAGGAAATGAGGTTGATGACAGATCCTAGGTTTCTCATAAAGAGGAAACTAAGGGACTTCCCTGGAGTTCAGTTCTCCTTTCATGTCATTCTGGAGCTAGAACTGGAAATGCCAGGCACTCTCATGTCAGGGATTCCATCTCCTGGGACTGGGAGCCTTGCCCTCTGCAGTCAGGCTAAAGGCATCCTGTAAGGGCCAAATTAGCCACACGTCTCAGGCAAGGTCCCTATGGCATTTCTCAACTACCCCACCTAAGGCCACACCTGAATGGAGAGCCAGGCAGTAGAGCTCCCCTACCTAACACTCTTTCAGCTCCATCCACATGGGGAGCCACAGGGACTATGTAGACTGGTCTTTTAACTGAGGCAGTCCTGGTCTCAGGCACCCTCAAAATGCAGTGGACTCCAGAACTGCCTAAGGAAGTAAAGAGGTGGGCAGTGATTTCCCCCAAATCTGAGCCCCAGATGCCAACTTATCCCCCACCCTCTGCCCTATTAATGCAGGACATTTCTAGGTTCCTGATCAGTGGTAATTGTTATTTTTATATCTTATTTGTATACCCCATCCTATTTTCTGTAGCCAAGCCTAAACATGTACTGAGGTACAAGTTAACTACTAGAGTGAAGTGAGTTTTAGGAGACAGACCTGAAGCACTAACAGCTTCAGGTTTACCCATCTGTAAGGAAGAAAAGCACAAAGAATGAGACAGAACCTTCCAGATAAGCTCGTCCATGAGCCCCTCTTCCCAGCCCTGCAAAGAGTCTCCTGACTCAATATCTCTTACTTTTCACCCTCATCTCCTTTTTGGCCTTGGAAGAACACGATCCTTTCCTGCCATAGCCCCAATTCTATCACTTATGGCTTCCAGTGTTTCTGTGACCCCAGGAGAGAGTGTGGTAATGTCAGGTGCACTTATGTTTGAAGTCAACCTGAGCCAATGCCACCTCACTTGAGTCTCCTCTGCCCTGTTAAAGATCCCCTCCATTACACATCAGTCAACATATTTCCTTTCTTGGGATGTTCATCACAAAACAGCATCCAAAATCCCCATCATTTGACACCCCAAATCCCTTAAGCCTGAGTTTCCAATTGGGATCCCTCTGAAAGCAGAATCCATGCTAGGAATTGCAAACAAAGGGAATTGAATAAAAGGAACTAGATACACATGTGTTGGAAGGCCAAAGAAGATTAAGGGATTGATGTGGTATCCCGGATAGTAACAACTACAGGAAGGCAACAAAAGGGAACAAAAGAACCTAGGGTCTCAAAGGAGGGCTTTTACGGGACTTATCTCCAGATATGAGTCGGGGGTGACGGGTTCTCTGCCTAACTGATGCTCAGACCTGAGGAAGGGGTCTAGGTTAAATGCCTAGCGTTTAAAATTCCTAGACAAAGAACCAAATGACAGAGAACCCTTAGCCTTCTTTGCCCCAAATCACACAAAGTGCAAAATCCATGAAAAAAAAAAAAAGATGATAAATTGAATGTCACCCAAATTTTAGAAATTTGGACAAAACACATCATGAAATGAACTTTAAGAGACAGACTACCCAAGATAAGATATCTGCAACACATCTAACAAATAATTAATATCCATAGTTTGTAAATAATTCTTACTAAGCAGCAGGAAAAGTGCAAATAATTTCATAGGAAAATGAGCAATCGATGTAAAAAGTATTTCACTGAGTAGAAAATATAAATGTCCAATAAATATAAGTAATTACAGTAAACCACACTGGTAATTAGCAAGATGCAAATCAAAGTAATACTGAGATTCAGTTTCCACCCATCAGGAAGGCACAAATTAAAAAGATGGCAAGCCATAGTGTGAGAAAATAGATTCATTCACCACATGAATGTCCGTGTGAATCATTGCAGACTTTTTGGAAAGCAATTTTGTAGGGGTTATTAAAAATGTTAATGTGTTTAACCTTGACCTCATATGTATACTTATAAGAGTCTATCAATTTAAGTTATTTTCAGCTTCAAAACTTGAAAAATCCTATTCAAAGTGGCTAAAACAACAAAAATATTTACTAGGTTACATAATTGGAAGTCCAGAATTATTAATTATCAGAGTTGCTGACCTGATAATTCTATGAGGTGAGCAAGGACCAGCATTTTAAAAAATTCTCTCTGGCGTTAAGTTTAATTCATAACTTAAGGCCAGGTTTCTCCAAGGTCATAAGAGGGCTGCCCGTGTCAGTCAGAACTGTGTGCTCAGTCATTCACATCTTGTAGAAAAAAGGAATGGCTCCCCGACATCTATTAAAGTCTTTCTAGTCTGTTTGGACCAACTTGGGAGCCATGCTGTGTCAATTGGGGTCCTAACAAAAAACGGATGACACGTTCAAATGTGGTAATTGGAGGTAAATGTAATGAAGGAGTTATTTATAAAGATATGGGTAGAGTACAGGGAAATCCCAAGGCATAGTACAGAACCTCAGGCTACTAAAAGTGGGGTATACCTCTCGCCATCTCTAGGCCTGAAAGGACAAGAGGAGGTTATTAGAACCCAGAGAGAGAGAGAGAACTTTGTGAACAAGGCTACCTAATAGGAGCTGTGACCTTCTCAAGAAAAATAGCCTGCAGTGACCCCACAGGAAAGGAACCAAGGAATACAGTCATGCATGGCTTAATGACGTTTCATAGTGCAAACATCATAGAGTGAATTTACGCAAATCTAGGTGGCACAGCCTACTACACACCTAGGCTATATTGTACAGTCTATTGCTCCTGTACAAACCTGTGCAGCATGATACTATACTGAATACTTCAGGCAAATGTAACAGAATAGTAATGATTTGTGTATTTAAACATATCTAAACATAGAAAGAATATAGTAAAAATATGGCGTTACAATCTTATGGAGCCACCATCACCTGTGCAGACTGAAATGTCATGATGTAGCACCTAACTGTAAATACCCTGACCTCATTTTCTTCCTAATATATAAATAATGTATAACGTTTTGTGATCCTAGATGTTTTAAAATGGAGTCACCTGTGACAAGTGACTCAGCCTGCAGTGAAATTGCTGACCCCTCAAAGTGATAAACATATGCATCTGAGGGGATAATGTTATATATACCTGCTGTGGTCAGGCACTCCCAAGACTGGACAAGAAAGCAAAGGCAAAAGCTGCTGAGATCATGACTACGGACACTCCTGCACAGGGCCATAAAAACCACAAAGAAACTGGCATGGTGAGATGCCTGTAGAAGCTCTGCTCATGAGAACTCAGTCCTCTTTTCTATCTGGCATCGCCACCAGGAGCCCTACCGGGAAAAGAGCAACGACAACCACCTCTCTCTAACACCCTGCAAAATATATTTGCATGATTGCTAGTGTATGAAAGCCTTGCAATAAGCCATGAATTTGTAAGCATCTAATTGGCCAC
This sequence comes from Papio anubis, assembly GCF_008728515.1. NCBI lineage: Eukaryota > Metazoa > Chordata > Mammalia > Primates > Cercopithecidae > Papio > Papio anubis. The sequence continues at coordinate 90,422,236 of NC_044989.1, forward strand.
TGAGTCACTGTGAAACCTCTTTCCCTCACCCCCACTCCCATTCAAGTTAGCACAAGTACGCCGATTTGAACCTGACATGACACTTCCCATTCTCCAAGTGCCTTTCACTACTCCCGCTTGGCCAAACTCAGAAGCCAAGGGCAACCAAAAGCCAGAAGGCAAGGAAGCCCACAGATGCAGGTCAGCTTCCTGGGCAGACAGCCAGGAGAGAAGCATGGAGAGTGGATTTGGAAGGGTAACTGGAGATTATCCAGCATAGTCCATGCCTCTTGCCTCTCAGGTCCATATTCTTTCTGGGGTAAGACATTTGTGTTCCCTCTCACAAGTGAAATTCTGAATCATCACATTAGGTCAATGTAATCATACTCCTCTCTGAAACTTTTAAAAGCCACTCCCAGTGTTACTCATGTAAGGTGGTTAGAGAAAAAGGCAGGGATAGGGAGGAAACAGTTAAATAGAACATTGAGACTCATTGATGCTATAGTTACTCACCAAAGCCAAGTTTGGTAATCACAGCTGCCTTGTTCTACCACCCATCCCATGTTCCCCTCACCCTCTGCCAGCACCTCTGCTGGATGCTGTTCTTCACTTTACAGTTGAGTCAAGCCTCCATTTCTGCGCAATGCAGGTCCTCAGTGCTCTTCTTTATTGGGTGCTTCAATTTTCCATTGACTGAAACTACCAGACATAAAAGAAGCAAGAGATTCCCTGGAATAATAAGACATGCTCCTGGGGAACTCCTGGGCTCCAGACATTGTCCTATTTACTTCTATTGAGTAGCAGCGATCCAGTTTTCCCCTGAGCAATTAGGATCAATCAGCCCAGCCAGTAAGGTGATCCCTTTCTGCCCTTCTATATAAAATTAAACACTGCATGCTCTCGTTTATAAATGGGAGCTAAACAATGGGTACATTATGGGCATAAAGATGAAAATAACAGACACTGACAATTCCACAGTGGAGTGGGGTGGGAGAAGGGCAGAAGCTGAAAAATCACCGACTGTTCACTGTACGATGTTCACTGTGTGGGTGATGGATACACCAGAAGCCATGCCTCACCATTCTGCAATATGCCCAGGTAACAAACCTGCACGTGTGCTCCTTGAATCTAAAATAAAATAAAATAACCAAAAAAAAAAAAAAAAGAAAAAAATCATAATGATTTACTGGCATTCTCCACAACCTATGTAGTATCTGTACCAGCAAAAAGGCAAATTAAGTGGAGATATGAAATTAATACCCTAATATCTTTCAAGTCTGTGATGGTGACACTAACTCTAGTCACTCCCCCAGGGATGGAGTTTTACTTTGGGTTTCTGGTTTATCATCTTGGCAGAGGGTCAGGAGAAATTCTAGGGGCTTCCCCTTGACCCTCTCTCCATAACAACTTCCACTTTATAAGAAGGAACCCAGTGTGGACATGCTGCCGGTCACTAAATTTATCTTGTTGCGCTGTACATTTTGCGCCCAAAGAAATAATCTCAGACTGCCTCTTCAGGCAAAATCAGACCCAGAGTCCATCTGTCTCCTCTACTATATAATCCTTTGCTGTGATTGATGGACCATTGTGGCATTTTTTTGCCCCTGGAGATTTCCATCAATACAGAAGCAGTATCTGAAACCCTCAGATGCTATTTTGCTCTCCCAGCCCTGATAAATGGTATGTCTGGGGAAGGCTTGGGGAAAGATTCTTACTATATTCCAGTCACCACGTATTAGTCTGCTCAGGCTGCCATAACAAAATGTCACAGGCTGGGTGGCTTAAAGAACAGAACTTCATTTCTCACTGTTCTGGAGGCTGGAAGTCCAAGATCAAGGTGTCGACAGGTTTGGTATCTCCTAAGGGCTCTCTCCTTGGCTCACAGGTGGCCACCTTCTCTCTGTTGTCACATGATCCTGTGTGCATCCCTGGTGTCTCTTCCTCGCATTATGAAGTCATATTGGATTAGGGATCCACTCTTATAACCTCATTTTACCTTAATTATCCCTTGAAAGGCCCTATTTCCAAGTAGTCACATTGGGGGTTAGGGCATCAACGTATGAATTAAGAGGGGACACGATTCAGACCATAACATGCCACTATGCAAAGCTCCCCCTCAAATGGACCTGACCTTCATCTTAGGAATCCAGGGCTTCGATCTTCCTTAGACCTGGAAATTGGGTTAAAAGCCGTTCATTTCCACTACAGCAATTTGAGTTCTTTTCTGTACACCAGACCTAAAAACCTTCCTCCCATATGTGTTAAGCAGCACCTTAGAAGCTTTTCCATGTATTTCTTTTCTACAGACCCTGAGATGAATTTGTCATTGCCACAGGATCCTGAAGTTCACATACTCTAGTTAGTATCCTGCCCCTGTGGTTAACTGTGATCATTTCACTCACCTTGCTTTTGATGGGAGGTGCCACCATCTGGCCTCTTCCACTCTGCAATCCTGTTCATTCCCATCAGAGCTGCAAACCTGCTGCAGCACCCACACCATCACCTCCAGCCTAGAGAGGGAAGTCCAGTGAGCTCTCCTGGATGCCAGTGTGCCCCTCGCCAATACATTTCTTCTTAGTCCCTGGGTCATCCTGAGGTGTGTGATTAATGGACAGCTGTGTGGATTGTACATAATAGATGTACTCCAGCATCCTCATCCCTGAGTTTCCTGTACAGAAATCACTCAACCTTAGCAACATGTGAAAATCACCTGAGGATTCTTTAAATCCCTCTGCCCACATGGCAACACAAACCACTTAAATAAGAATCTCCAGGGAGTCACTCAAGCATCAGTGTTTTTTAAAGCTCCAACTTTAAGGATCATTACATTATGTCAAAGAAATGATAGTATTTCAGCCTTACTTATTGTAAACCACCACCATATCTAAGCTTCCATTAGTCAACCTAGCAGAGAATAAACTAACATCACCTGCAGGTGCTCAAGTCAATTCATTGCATCCCAAATCCTTGATGGGCCCACCCTTATTGACAAATTCAGTCCAATCTTGGTTGAACACATTTACAATATATTTCCGTGAACAACACCCAGTTGACAAGTTTCTTTAACTTTTCTGGAGTTTAGGCCATTTCCTTTCACAGTAGCCTTGCAAATTCCCTGTCAGGACTCTATGGGGGTCATGAGGAGAACTCGCATTAGCCTGTGAGGCAACTTGGCTCAGGTGCAGACACTGAAATGCTTCACATGCAGTGGGAAAGGACAGTGATTGTCTACCTCAGTTGTCAATGGAGCCTCAAGGACATATGAAGGTTCAAAGTTCTCAACTCATATATATATGTCTGATCAAATGTCCCCATGTGGTGTCTCAGAGTCGACTCCTTCCCCATCAGCGCCCTGACTTTGGCATAACAAACCTGGCAGGCTAAGTGATTTATCGGTCCTGCACAACTGTAGCATTTAAGCAGGAAGTACTAAGCTCCATTTTCGTTGATTTCTTCCCTGGAACTGCAAGAAATGAGGGATTCCTTCTGCCATGAAGTCTTGCTGATTGTCCACTTTGTTCTCAATGAGATATTCAGTTTTCAATTTATCTTTCTCTCCTACATGGTCTTCATACCTGTCCAGAGAAGCCAGTTGGCTCCATCATCTGTAAAATCACCATTGTCACCAGAGTACTTGACTTCCTGGTGCCCTGCAATCCACCTGCACTTTTTCTCATGCCACCATGACAATGTAGTGTTACTGCATTTTACAGTCAGCTGTAAGAAATGTCACGTTCATTTACCTAAATCAAATTAAGTCTGCTCACTCAGTCCCCCACAGTGACCAACCTATAAAAGGGAAGGTAAATTTCAGTCATCACCGGGGTTCCCTCTACCACTAGAAAACTGAGGAAAGGTCTAGAGTCCACAGTGGTTAACATCATTGCATCTGTTTTTTCTCCTACTCGATGCAACTGTCCAAAGTTACTCACAAATTCATAAAGAGAGGTCTTCACCTCTGCTCTCAAGACCAGAGGGCTGGGTTCCAGACTCGAAAGCCAATGTTCCCCAACTTTTTGCATTGTTTCAACATGGGGGCAAACTCAAGGGGATTCTAGAAAGGCTATATAGGCTTTGTGGGAAAATGTATTTTTTTAATTAAAATACAAAGTATTATGAAAAGCACTAAATATTGAATTTATATAAATATTTCAAATATTTTTCTAAATTTTTAGTGAGAAACTTGAGCTTGCTTCTGTGAGATATTTATTTTAAAACAGATTGTACACTTAAAATGTCTACTCAAGCCTTTTAAACCATGATCTATCTCTTCAAATTCTTTGGATGCCACCATCAATAAGAAACTCTGTTCACACAGGTAAGTGGTAGCAAATGGCAGGGTGTGTATCGTTTTTTTCCTGATGAAATCTTCCTTGCCACTAGTCTGGATGGTTTGATACATTTAAATTGTGCTTCCAGAGTATGATTATCCTTTAAATCTATACCTGTTTCCTTTCTTTTATTGACAAGTACAATGTTACACTTTCTGTTATTGCAGCCACACAATCAGAACACAGATCCCAACAGAGCTGTAATATTTTATTAGTTTCAGAGTTTCAATATTTTATCGCTTTCAATACTTCACGTGCAGGAGTTTTATTTGGTACTTCTTTACAAAATAAATGATGTGCTTCCAAGCATTTCTTTTCAATAATTTCAATCAGTGTTATTAACTGAGTAATACTAGTATCTGTTTATTCATAAATTCACAGGAAATGCTTTTTTACTTATTAGTCTTTGGAATTCTATTGTTTGTATAAGCATCTTTCATGATGGCTTTGTGTCTACCAATTAGCACTATTGCCAAATGGCACCTTTTTCTTGTTCCTTTACTTCGTTGGTCCCAAGCATGATACTAACAACTATCACATAGGCTGGGAAATGAGCAATTTTGCCTCGTGCCTTTAGCTATTGATGGTGGTACTCCGTAATTAGCACCTTAAGCTCAATTTCATGAAAGAAATGTGTCTCTTATTTTGTACTTGCAGGTACTTTTTAAACTTACAATCTTTTATTCATACTTTAAAATTAAAAGAGAGTAATAGAACCCATAGAAGGAAAGAAATACCCACGAGCCCATACTGATATAAATAAATAGTTAAATAAATAAATGGAGGGAGAAATAATGGCTCTTCCTTACAGAAAAATTTCAATTAATAAATGAAGAAGGAATCAGGGAAATACAACGTTACCATTAAGCAACCACAGTAATAATCATTACAGGCAACATCCAACAATAAATTCCAAAACCAGTAGGCAAAAGTTTGAGGAGATACAGGACATTAACATAGTCTCCAAATATCTCATGCTATTTGTAAATTACAAAAGGAAACATAACAACTGTATAGTGAAGAAACTCAGCAGCATTACCTTAGCCAAGTGATCAAGGTTAACGTCACCAGTAATAGGACTTGTTGACATGCTGGACCCCAGTCTGATACACTGATAAGGACACATGACTTCTGCAGTATTCTTACCAAAAACAGACTTCTAATGTAACTAAGGAAAACGTCAGACAAACCTATTCTGAGAAACATTCTATAAAACAACTAACCAATACTTTCAAAATTGTCAAGGTCATAATGACAAATCAGACGAGAGTCACAGATCGCAGGAGACTAAGGAGATGTAACAACTAAATGCACAAATGGAACCATGGGATCCTTGACTGGATCCTGAAACACAAAAAGGACATTAGGAGGAAAAACTGGTGAAATTCTAATACATTCTGTAGTTAAATTAATAGTATTGTGCCAATATTAATTTCCTGGATTTAATCATTATACTATGGTAAAGTTTTTAACATTAGAGAAATCTGGGAGAATAGTATATGTAAACTCCTTTTCATATATTCATTCAGCTTTTTCAGTAACTATTATTTCAAAGTAAAGTTAAAAAAAGAAAACACAATGAATGTATTATAGTAAACTGCTAGAGTGTTTGGTTTGACATATTGATTGTTTTGATAATTTTCTATCGTTAGGCTAAAGAGGAGAAGAACTATCAGGATAGGCAGATCCAAACTGAGAAATTCTTTAGTATATCACCTAATTTCTTCTTGGTTTTCTCCAAACAAAACAAACAGTGGTCACCTTATAAACCTGAGACTCCCAACTTTAATCGAAAGTTATCTATTATACTGGCCAGAAAACAAATATCCATAAAACAATATGTCTATTTACATATAAAATACATAAAGGCCTTTATGGCTTCAGATAATTCCTAAAAATTTAGGATTTCTCTATTCTTAAGGACGTTTCAAAGCAAATCGCATAAAACATTTGGAAAACTTAAAATATGAAAATACATTTAATGCAACAATAGAATTTCTAAACTATTCACAAGATTTAAATACAATAAAATTTTGGACAATGTTTTCAAAAAATAAACTATATTCCGAAGCCCTAAGGCTATCAGTCCCCCACTTAATGACTTAATTAATATGTCTCTCTACTTACTCTTTCTTTTCAAAATTGACTTAGCTTTTTGGAGATCTTTAGAATAAGTTTATTGAGTTCTTAAAGAATTCAACTGTGGGATCATATTGAACTTACAAATTAATTAATTTGGGAGAAATATAAGTACTTGATACTACAGTTGGCCCTCTGTATTCATGGGTTTCACATCTGTGGATTCAACTAACTGTAGATGAAAAATATTTGGGAAAAAAAAGGAATGGCTGCATCTGTACTGCACAAGTGTGTGCTTTTATTCTTGTCATTATTCCCTAAGCAATACAATATAACAACTATTTACATAGCATTTACGCTGTATTAGGTATTATAAGTAATCTAGAGAAGATTTGAAATATACAGGAGGATGTGCTTAGGTTATGTGTAAATACTATGCTACTTTATATAAGGGCCTTGAGCATCCTCAGATTTTGGTATCCATGGCAGTCCTGAAATCAGTTCTCCTGCAACATCTGCATTTGTGCAGATGCTCTTCTATATCATTTTTATATCAGAAAATCTACATAAGATTTTTTAATGTGTTCATTTAGGTTTTGTGTCTTTTTGGTTGTTAATCCCTAGATATATGCGGTATTTATTGCTATTATGAGTAGTATATCTTTACCACGTTTTCTAGTTGGTTATTACTGACAGAGAGAAATGTTGCTGGTGTTTCTAAGTTCCCTTGTTTCTAACAACCTTGATGAACTCTTATTAGTTCTCATAGTTTTTAATTAATCTTTCTTTGTTCTGATAACATAATCTGCAAATAATGACAATTTTATATCTTTATTTCCAATGCTTATATCTCTCAGTCCTCTTTATCCCAAAGTATTTTCCAGGATCTCCACTATAATATTAAATAGTAATAAGAATTTCTGTCTTGTTACTGATCTTAAAGAGAATAAATTTAAATTTCCTCTATTAGGTTTTATGCTTGATACACATTTGTGATATATATTACCTTTCACAGGTTAAAAAAATACTTTCCTACTAGTCCTAATTTTTTTAAAAAAATCATCATAAATAGATGTTTAATATTATCAAATGCTTTTTCTGCATCTATAATCATATGGCTTTTTACATTTATCTATTAATATAATAAATTAAAACAATTTTCTAATGCCAACCCTTCCTTGTATTTGTAGGGTAGATCCTACAGGATTATAAAATACTTTTAATACATTGTTAGATTTGAAGAATTAACACCTTATTTAGAACTTTTTAGACAAAATCATAAGTGAAATGGTACTATAGTGTCTATTACTATTATCTTTTTCTGGTTCTGAAATCAAAATTATACTTACCTCATACAGTAACTTGGGCAACTTTTGTTCTTTTTTTTCTGGAACAATTTGTGTATAGAAGAAATGAACTGTTCCTTGAAAGTTTGATAATAATCATCCACAAAATTATCCCCATCTAGGGTTTTAGGAAAAGGAGACTCTAGAATGCCATTTCAGTTTATTTGATGTGTATTGGCCTCTTTCATTTAGGCTTCCGAATTTTTGAGGGCATTTTTTCACTATACTCTTTTTCTTTTTCTTCTTCTTCTTTTTTTTTTTTTTTTTTTTTTTTTGAGATGGAGTCTCCCTCTGTCACTCAGGCTGGAGTGCAATGGTACAATCTCAGCTCACAGAAACCTCTGCCTCCCAGGTTCAAGCAATTCTCCTGTCTCAGCCTCCGGAGTAGCTGGGATTACAGGCACACACTGCCATGCCCGGCTAATGTTTTGTGTTTTAGTAGAGATAAGGTTTCACCGTGTTGCCCAGGCTGGTCTTGAACTCCTGAGCTCAGGCAATCTATCCGCCTCAGCCTCCCAAAGTGCTGGGATTACAGGCGTGAGCCACCACGCCTGGCCTGTTTTTGAATATCTATTGATACTGTAGTCTTGCCAGTGCCCTAATGTCAAACAGAACATTTGAATAAACGGCTCTTTTCCTAATGACACCCACCTTTTCTTCACTAAATGATTCTAATACAGGTCCAACAAGAGTTGACCCAGAGATAAATCTAAGATAAACACACTGAACTATGTACAGTGTGTTCCAAATCACTCCTCTGATTCAAAAACATTGCTATCACTAATGAGGTAACCTCCCCAACCCGTGTTTTTTCTTCAGTTTAACTGACTGTTCTCTTGAAAATAGGCTTCTAGTGAACTCATCCTACTACTTGGTCATATATAGCTAGAAATGCCTGAATCTCAGGTTAGATTCAAATTCGAAGCCCCAACAATACCCACATTTTAGAACTGAACAAATAGGAGTGCCAAAACTTTCTCACTGTCAGGCAAACTTTCCACTTTTCCTAGTCCCTGATTCCTTCCTTGACCCAGGAAATGTCCTGGGGGTAGGATATTAAGACAGAGGGCTCATGGGGAGCCTGAGAGACAAGTTTCTAGAAGGCCATTGCATATTTAAAGAATTAGAAGAAGCAGAAAGCTGGATCAAATCTCATCACACAACAAACCAGGGAGTTAACCTGGTTGGCTCGGTTCACTTTGAAACCACTCAGAAGGAAAGAATTTGGGGGCAGTAAAAGTCACTGTGTAACCATTATTTCTGATGTGAAATTCACTTCAACTTAATACATATCAGTACCTCACTTACCTGACCTGGATTAATTATATCTGTCCATTCTGTCACTCATACATGTTTCCACTGGAATGATCTAATACATTGCTACTGAGGCTCACGTTGTTCCATGTCACTGCTGCTAATCTGTCTGCACTATTTCCCCAAATCCCAACCTAGGAAACAAGAATAGAAAGGCTGGGGATGACAGACTCATTGTGTAGCTCGGATTCTGCTGCTAAGTGTCAATGAAGCCCACTAGAAGTCACTTTACTTCTCTGTGCCTTTGTTTATTTACCTGTAGCTGAGGGAAACATCTCTGTAATCACTTAGAGCTCAAAGCGTCAATGATTCTAAACAACCATGATGCAACTCAACGACTCCCAACTCTCAGTAACTGGCACTTTGATTTTAGGGTCCATCAACAGAGATGAAGAGTTGTGATGTAAGTAGCCATCACTCCATTTTACCATTCTGTGCTGTCACTGGTCCACTATATTTAGCCCCCAGTATTATTTAAGTTTCTGCTACAAAAATGCTACATAAACAAACCCCAAACGTTAGAGACTTATACACGTTTATTTCACTCTCAGGTCTGTAGGTAGCTGCAGTTCAGTTGACCTCATGTGGGCTCAGCTGCCCTTCAGCCTTTGAGTCAAGTTCATTATTCTCCATGTTTGTATTCTAGGACATGAGCTGAAGGTACAATCCAGGTTTCTCTCTCTTGATGGCCAAGGGAAGGAGTTCTGTGGAGGCTGGCATAGGCTCGCCATGCTTCCCAAGGCCTTAGCTTGGGACTGGCTCCCAGTCACTTCTGCCCACATTCCCTTGGCAAAAAAGTCACATGAGTAAGCCCAAAGTCAAAAGGACAGGGGACTCCAGTCCATCAGTGGGGAAGAGCATGGCAAGAGCGGAAGAGAAGGAATCCTCATAGGCGCGCACACACACACACACGCACACACAAGGCATAATCATAAAGCAAACTAAGGAGCTACCTAATATCCTTGTGGACTTTGGTAACTTATACAGACACAAAATGGGGATACAGCTGGGAATGCTGGCTTACTCAAATGTGAGAATCAGATTATTTCTGTACATGCCTGGTCCAGCTATCTGTGGACTGACTAGAAACCTTCCCCAGAGGATGTGAGGAGACTTCTAAGAGAGAAATCACTCCAAGGGAAGACAAAGCAAGGCTTGGTGAGGTTAACCCAGGGACAGCATCTCAGTTATTAAGCAAAAGAAGGGACTTTGAGTTTACTATGCTCTCTGTGACTCGGTCTCTGTGACCTGGATTTGCCTCCTGAAGCAGCTCCCATTGGCCTCCCGTCTGAGAATCCCTTTCCAACGACACCCTGGTCACCAAGCAAGTTGGTGCTGTGAAGACACAGGTGCTTCAGGCACCATAGCTGGCCAGCCTGTGCAGAGCTGCAGCAGCAGCCTTAGCAAGAGCACAGGAACAGCACGAGTGGACTCGTTGTGAGTCCACGTCCACACTCAAAGACGGAGCACCTTACAAGGCTGAAAGGTAACCCCATCTCTAACCCATGGGCTGTGAGACCTGACATGGAACTTATTTTAAGGTCCACTCAGAATTACTGTGAATGCAAAGCACAATGTACATCTGTGTAAAGACTGATTACTATCCCAGGGCCTAGGCCCAAATGACATTTTTGGGACAAAGGCAGTGACACTGACAAAGGATGGATGTAGACCACAGGTTTGGGAACCACCTATGAACTGTGGTCAGCCAGCAGGACTCCACAGCCTGCTTCAGAGCCCTTGGAAGTATATTCTGGAGGTAAAGCAACTCACTCTTACACTCAAACATTTCCTAGATGCCTCCCATGACCCAGGAGCTAGATCGGACAATGAAAACTAAGCGTTAGTAGAGCTATCCAAAGGCGTTGATTTCCTTGATGCCACTGGGGAATTTGGAAATAAAAGTACCTGGAACATGCCCTTTGCCATGGATACCAAGTTTCAAAAGTAGCTGGAAAGAAAGTCAGGCAACATCAGAATGACCCTGGGCACCCTACCCAGGAGGTGGCTTAGACAGTAGGACAGGCAATGGGAGAGCCTAGTCAACCCAGTGTGAGAATCATTTAGGCCATGTGGGATCTGTCAGTTCAGTGAGATTACAGACCAGAGGGTGAGCCTAGAATGTCAGTAGGTAAAGCAAGGAATAGAAACAGGTAATTGCCCAAAGATAACTTTTCTTGTTTCAACCTTTTTGGGATTATGGTTAAAACCTGAGAGGGTGGGGTCAAGATTTAGCCACATGCAAGCTGTGAAACTTTGGAGACAGATGTCATTAGCCCCTCTGAGGCCTTGTCTTAATTTAGATTCTAGGCATAGTCCACACAAGGACCTTACTGCCATTTTCCATATGCTACAAAGTTGCCTCTGACCCCTTGGGAGGGTCAGCTGGATCCAAGTTTGTTGGAGAACCTGATATTAGATTCTCCCACCCAATACTCATCCCAGACTTTATGTCTCAAATATTACACAAGTCCTTGTTTCTTCAAAAATTAGAGAGAAGAAAGTCAGGCCAGCCTGCAATGACATGCCAGTGACATGGAGAGATACATACATGGAAGCACTTTGAGAAGTAGAGAGTTCAAAACTAGAATGAGCTCTCCACCCCACTCATCTCCAGAGGGGCTCAATAATCCATGATATCCACATTAAAATCAGTGCTGTATGTGGTCTCCGGTTTTGATGTCACATAGGCAGGCTGGCCTCTACTGCAGGGGGCCACAGTGAACCAGCAGAGTAAGGCCACAGACTCAAAGGAAGGGGTCCTGCCCACCTCCTCAGCTTGTTGTGCCCTGCATGCTCGGCCCTCCTTCTGCTAAGGCACTGCCCACACTGTGCTGTTACTCTCTTCTACATTCAGGACCAGGCTTCAGCAGCCCTGTCTCCACATCCCCTGGCGGGTACTGGAGCATCCGAAGGGCTCTGCAAGAAATGAACACTCACAGTGCCTGACACAGTGCCAGCGACAGTCAAGGAGGCCTGGAAAGAGCTAAGGCCTTGGAATCAGGCACTTCTGGATTTGAACTCTGGGTCTGATTCTTACGGGTCCTATGACCTTGAGCAGATTACTAAACCCCTCTGAGTTCCAACTTTCTCATCTGTAAAATGGTGAGGATGCCTGTCTCAACACATTACTGCAGATGCAACCTTGTAGCGTATGGAAAATGGCAGCAAGGTCCTCAGCACAGGGTAGGGGCTGAGGCTGTTTTTTTCCCCAGCAACAGCTGCCGGTGAGGAAGTAGAACCTTCTTTCCAGTTGCCCTATGGAAGTTCTTAGTGCTTTCTTGGGAGGAGTCAAGGCCCCTGCTCACCTGACAGCTTGCTTTTCTTAGGCTTCTTTGCATCTGTGTAGACAGGAGGGAAACAGTTACAGGACTGACCAGCCACAGACAAGGCCTCCTGCCTCTGGGACTCAGTTGGGAAGAGACTGGGACAGGAAAGCTCTGGGGCCAAGTCCCCCAGGATGCCATTCTCCTCTCTAAAAACCAGCACAGCTCTCCCCACAGAGCCCAGTGCCTGGTGACTGTCCCAGTGCCTGGTGACTGTCCCCAGATCTCAAGGATTCCAGGTCAGTTTGAAAATTGCCCCACCTACTGGGAATACAGCCATTAGCATCATCCACAGTCTCTAAACAGCTGTGCTTAGAACTGTGTTCTCAAACTTCTAAGACTCCATGCCCTTTGGGAATATAGTCAACAAATACTTTTGAACACCTGCTATGTGCCAAGTACTGTTCTAGGTGCTAGAAATGCACTACAAAAAGAAACACTCCTTCCACAGATTACATGGGTATGGATATGAAGTAAACAAAAAAAAAAGTAAAATTAGAACTAGAAAGTGACTAATGTATTTCATTTGAAAGTAACAAGTGCTTTGAGAAGAAAGCAATGGAGAGGGATAAGAAGGCTAGGGGTGGGGGTACATACTCTCAAATCTCGAAGAGGTAGTGTGGGAAGGCCTCTCTAGAAGGTGGTATTTAAGCAAAGACTAAAAGGAGAAGAGGGAGAAAAATTATGTGAACTCTGGGAGAAGTGCATTTGGGGCAAAGAAAACAGCAAACGCAAAGGCCTTAAAGCGGCAGCTCGCCTGGTGTGGACAACATGCGAAGTGCACACTGCCCACACCCTCTCCAAGGACGAGCTCCCTGCCTAGTCACTGGAGCAGTGACTTCAACCAGGACGGTGTCCAATTTACCTCAGATAGTCTCACAATGGCAGGTCCTACTAAAGGCAAAAAAAAAAAAAAAAAAAAAGAATTCAAACTGACCTGGTGGTTTCACATTAAAATGTTTTCAGGGAGCGAATGTTCCAAGAAATAGGGTCAACTGCCAATGGCTCACTAGCACCCAAGCTTCCAGTTACGAGCACTCAGCTCACAGCCCACCTGCACGCAAGCATCCCGTCTGCAAGCATTCAGCCTAAGCAGACCTACGTCATCTGTAGCCCTTGCCTCTTTGCAGACAGCCTTCCCTCTGCTGTATTGCCCGTTGCTCCCTTGCAACGTATGTCTCCTTTTCTCTAAACAAATCTGCCTTTCTAAATTCATTATTGTCTTGATTAATTCCTTTATCACCATGCGCTGGCCTCACACAGCCGTTAACCACGACAAGTTGCATCCTCAAAGATATTTAACCCGAGGAAAAAACTGCCACAAGGTGGCGCCACATTACACCAAAGGAACAGATGGATTTGTCTTGAACGTGGTCCCCAGAATTGCTCACAGGCTAGCTGCAGATGCCTTCTAATAACACAATGCTACATTTTATACTAACTAAGTTTGGGACCCAATTTGTGTTTCAAGTGAAATAGGAAACAAAGTCATCAGCTGAAAATGACATGGAAGTGTTGGAGGTTTGCAGAGAGAGAAGAACATATGAGATACTCACCTAGGAACCCAGGAGACTGAAGAAACTAAGGGAAACACATAATGTGTTGCCAGGCAGCACTGAGGCATATGCAAGTATATTGACACATAGTGCCTTGTGTGTGTGTGGATTTTTCCAACCTCCATCAGCCATGCTGTGCGGGTGCCGGCACAGAGCAGGGATAAGGCTAGACTCAACCAGGGCTGTGGTTTTGCCACATAAGGACGATGAAGTAAAAGGGGCAGAAGTGTTGACAGTGGCTGCAAGGGAGTGATTCCAACAGGCCTTGGAATTTCATCTGGGTAATAAAGGAATGAGAACCCTAGTGGGGTGAATAATGGTGAAAAAGGTAGATGACTTAATGGATTGCATGGATCAAAGGATTTTTTGACTCACGGGATAAGAATGAAGAGGTTGGAATGTGAGGTCACAGATTAGGATATTAGAAACTAGAATTAAGGAGGGGCTGGAGTTATTGGTAATGATCTGGCAGTAAGTGGCTAAGCTGGGGGATCATTGCAAGGTTATTGGAGGGAAGAAAATTAAAGATCTGAGAGGCTGCCCTACTAGAAGGAATGTCTATGTGTGTATTGAACCATCAAGGATTGGGACAGGGTTCTGCTGCAGCAAGTGACAGTCACCCTCCAACAAATGAAGGCAAGGGACAGGAAGATGGTGAATGACTGCCATAAGAGGACACACTAGAGGGTGGCAGGAGTTGGAGCTACCACAGTGAATCGGAGGAGGAAGAATGATCTGGAAGCATCAAGGAGGACCTTACTCCATCCCTGGGCCCTGTGACATAAGAGTTAAGGGAGGAAAAAAAGACAGCCAGCCCTGGAAAGGACTGAGATAAAGCAGTACCCTCAGGCAGAACCGGGTTTCAGTAAAAGCAGGAGGGTGAAGGGAAGGGTTAAAGAAGAGGTACAGAAACATGCTGAGGATGAACCAAGCCTTCCAGAGACACCCAGGAAGAGCCCCTGGAGGTGGAGAGGAGTGGATGGGATTGGAGCAGAAGATGCAAAAAGCCATATCAAAATTACAGTGCAAGAGATGAGGATGGCCTGGGTGATTATGCAAACAAGGATAAAGAAAATAATGAATTTTGCCCCCATTTTCAAAGACAGATAGCAGCAGCAAGACTGAAACTCTGAGGAAAATCATATTCCCTCCTCCTCCAACATAGCACACACACTTACAAAAACAATACACAGACTCCTGGCCAATGGGCTTCAAAACCGAGGAGGATCATTAAATTTAAATGTTCACCACTGCATGAAATCTCCCTGGGTCCTGCCCTTCCTTCCCCACCCTCTTGCACTTGGGTCGGGGCACGGCAGTGATTCTCTCACCTCTCAGAGTGGAGCCAGTGTTGACTGCATTGAAGGCCCCAGGTACACACACAGGACAGACATTCCTGGACCAGAGTGCACAGAATGAGGCTCCAATGCACCCTGTTAACTGCAGGAAGAATGAATGAGCCTCTGGTAGGGGCTGGGACAGAGAAGGGGATTCAAGGGACCCAGGAGGGTTTGGGTGGAACTTATCTTCATGGCTCCTTGCAGGCTTGACTTCAGGGCTAACCAGAAAATGAAGGTACAAGTGCCTTGTGAACTCTAAAACTCCAGACCAGTCATTCTCAAAGTGCTGTCCACCAGTCCAGCACACCAGCATCACTGGAAGCTTGTTTGAAATGCAAATCATAAGGTCCTGCAGAGCTATGGATGAATTAGACACTCTGGGAATGCGGCCCTGCAATCTATTTCAACAGGTCCTCCAGGTGACTGTGATGCAAGTTAAAGCCTGAGAAATTCTGTCCTATACAAAGGGATGTCAACTCAAGCTGCTCTTCAGAATCACCTGTAGCACTTGTTCACCTGAATCCCTGAGAATGGAGCCTCAGGACTGCTATTTCTCAAAGTCTGCCCGGTGATCCTGAGATGGGGTTTGGGGGACAGAGATCCAAGGTGCTACCAGGTGTGAGGAATTGTTAGAAGGCAAACCTGGCTGTCATTTAGGGTGCTTAAAGGGTACAGATCCTAGGATTCTGCCTCCTACAGCTCAATCAGACTTTCCTAGAATGCGATTGCTGTCCAATGGCATGCCCCCTGGGTGACTCTGATGTACAGCCTGGGCTGGGAACCACCAGAGGATTACCTTCCAATGACCAAGCTGACAAACTTGCTTCAGGCTCTGAGTTTCACATTTGATTTTCTAGCCCCTGTCCTTCCATGAATCACCTGCCCCCTTCCCTCCTAACCAGGGGCACAGTCAGTGGAAGCACTAATGTGGCCTCTGCTTGGCTCAAGACAACAGGTGGAAACGTGGCCATAGGTGTACAGGGCTGCCTGCCATGTATTAATAGCTACAGATTTGAAAGATCCAAGGACAAGCGACTAGAAAAAAATTTAAAACAGCCAAGCATTGGCCCAATAATGGCATTTTAGAAATCCGCCAAATATTAAGACGCTTTTTGAAAAATATCCAGAGCAATCATGTAAAAGTGCTTAATCATTAATAAAAGCTAACATTTGTTGGGTACTTCCTGTGGGTACTTCCTGGCACTAGGCTAATTATGTTTTTAGGAGTTAGCTCAAATGCTCCCTGTCATAATTATGTGAAGAGATATGAATATTAGCTCCATGGTACAGATTAAGAAGAGGTTACATAAATAAAAAGGAATGATACTCAAATTAGTAAACCGAGCCCGTGCTCTTAAACACTATGCTATTATTTGTGGACTCTTACATAGGTGGCAAAAGTCAAACACTAGATTGACTTCTGTCCCACTTCCTGCCAAGATGAAGTACAAGATTCAGGTACACCCTTCCACATTAAACAACTTAGGAATCAGACAAAATATACAAAGCATTGTTTGTTACACATTGGATAACAGACAGCACTAGATAGTGGGGTCTGAGGAAAGCGGTGAAATGAGGTGAGTCTTAGAATTGCCCCGGTTTACCATGGGGCATAGTAAGGGCATAACTGCAGCACAAGGAAGCAGACCCCAACAGAGACTGGCGTTCACCTGAATTGAGGAAACCAAGTTGAAAATTTAGGAACACTAACACAGTTAGATATGTAGGCAAGAGTATCAGAGAGGAGACAGTTCCAGGGAAAAAGAGTTTTACAGAGAGAGAGGGAAAGAGAGAGAGAGCTCCAGAGACCTGCAGAAGATTCCCCTAAAGTCACTAGCTGAGTACTGATCAGCGCATACATGTAAGGATATTACTCAATATGTGGAAAAGAACAGAAGGCATGATGTCCAAAGCTCACCCAAGGACAGGAATCATTTATGTTTCCACCAGCCAGAGTGGAACAACCTTGTAATGCATACGGAATATTCAAATGAATATTTTCTCAATAATAAGCTCAAGTTAACTGAGACTAAAGCCTGCCCGCTTTGTCTGGACCTGCCTAACAAAGCTTTGAGGGAAGCCTCAAAAGAATGAAACTGTGCCCAAGTAACTTAACCGTGTCCCAGAACAAAACTCAAGAATATTTAAAGAGATATTAAAATATTATCAAACCCAACAAGGTTAAATTCACAATGTCTGGCATCCTATAAAAAATTACTAGGCTTGAAAATTGGCAGGAAAATATTATTCATAATGAAGAGAAAAAGCAATCAATAGAAACAGGCTCAGAAATTCTACATGTGATAAAATTAGCAGACATTAAAGGGTTATGATTATTTTACATGTTAAAGAAGGTAGAGAAGAGCATAAGCACATTAAAGAAGGACAGGAAAGTCCCAGTGCTCACACAGGGCCAGGAGCAGTGCCTGTTTTCACCAGTCAGGTGGGAAAACTTCATATTTCATGGAGCATTGGTAGAGTACACAGTGTCTTGCTTTAGCAGAGGGATTAATGCTGTTCTGTTCTCACCTAACCCATCTTAAAAGAAAAACCTGAAAGGATCAAACTGTATCCAAGTAACCTAATCACATCCTAGCACGCAGCTCGACTAGTTATAGAAACACAAAATATTAATATCTAGAAACACAAAAATAATATCTAGCACCCAACAAGGTTAAATTCACAATGTCTAGCATTCAACTGAAATTTTCTAGGCCATCAAAGAAGCAGTAAAATATGACCCCTAAGGCCAGGCACAGTGGCTCATGCCTGTAATCCCAGCACTTTGGGAGGCCAAAGTGGGTGGATCACCCAGAGGTCAGGAGTTCAAGACCAGCCTGGTCAACATGATGAACCCTCATCTCTACTAAAAATATAAAAATTAGCCCAGCATGGTGGCAGGTGCCTGTAATCCCAGCTACTCAGGAGGTTGAGGCAGGAGAATCGCTTGAACCTGGAAGAAGGAGGTTACAGTGAGCCGAGATCGCATCATTGCACTTCAGCCTGGGCAACAAGAGCAAAATTCCATCTCAAAAAAATACATGTATATGTGACCCATAAAGAGGAGATAAATCAACACTTCAAAACTGACCTAAACTTGCAAAGATACTATAATTAACAGAAAATGACAGTTTACTAAGTACTCCATATGTTCAAAAAGTGAAAGGTTGAACATACTAAGTAGAGATGTATAAGACATAAGAAGACCCAAAATGAACTTTTAGAGTTGAAAACTACAATATTTAAGATAAAAATACACTGGATGGGATTAATAGTAGCTTATACATTGCATAAGATAAAAAAAAAAAAAAAATGAGCCTGAATACAGCACAGTATAAACTATCTTAAACAAAAACACAGAGAGAAAAAATAACTTTAGAGACTTGGCTCGTATCCTCTATTTGTTTTTAAACAGAGGATAAGGGGCAGAAGAAGTGTTTGAAGAAATCATAATTTTTAAATTTTCAACTGAGATAGGAATAGCACTGGGTAGTCGCAGGAGGCTGGAAAGACCCAAACAGCAGTTAAAACAGGAACTAGGCAAAGAAACTGCAGGATAACAGTAAACCTAAAATAAGGGAGAGAAAACAGCCAAAATGCTGATCCAGGAGACGTGTCCATGACTCTTGGGCAAATCCAAACAAAGGTGGCGGGGAGTGACTGGGAGGTCCCTATAATCCTGTCCTTTTCCAGAATACCTTATGACTATTTCACTTCCTAACTAAAGAAACGCTTATAAAACCAGAAACCAAAACTCTCTTGTGTGCGACTCATTCTTACAAGCATGCCCTTCTCTCTTAAGAGAGAGCACTTCTATTGCAAATAATGCTGCAATGAACATACGGATGCATGTATTTTTGTAATAGAATGATTTATATTTTGGGAGGTATATACCCAGTAATAGGATTGCTGGGTCAAATGGTATTTCTGGTTCTAGATCTTTGAGGAATCCCCACACGGTCTTCCACAATGGTTGAACTAATTTACATTTCTACCAACAGTGTGAAAGCATTCCTATTTCTCTGCAACCTCGCCAGCATCTGTTGTTTCTTGACTTTTTAATAATCGTCATTCTGACTAGCATGAGAGATGGTATCTCATTGAGGCTTTGATGTGCGTTTCTCTAATGATCAGTGATGTTGAGCTTTTTTTTGTCATATGTTTGTTGGCTACATGAATGTCTTTTCTTGAGAAGTATCTGTTCATGTCCTTTGCCCACTTTTTAATGGGTTTTTTTTCTTGTAAATTTGTTTAAGCTCCTTGTAGACTCACAATATCAAAGACATGGGATCAACCTCAATGTCCATCAATGATAGACTGGATAAAGAAAATGCAGTACATATATACCATGGAATACTATGCAGCCATAAAAAGGAATGAGACCATGTCCTTTGAAGGGACATGGATGGAGCTGGAAGCCATGATCCTCAGCAGACTAACGCAGGAACAGAAAACCAAACACTGCATGCTCTCACTTATAAGTGGGAGCTGAACACTGAGAACACATGGACACAGAGAGGGGAACAACATACATTTGGGGCCTCTCAGGGGTGAGGTGGGGGAGAGAGAGCATTAGGAAAAACAGCTAACGCATGCTGGGCTTAATACCTAGGTGATGGGTTGATAGGTGCAGCAAACCACCGTGGCACACATTTACCTGTGTAACAAACCTGCACATCCTGCACATGTACCCCAGAACTTCAAACGAAAAAGAGAGAACACTTCTCTCCTAAGTGTCTTTTGCTTTGCAATAAAAAGTTTTTGCCTTTCACTTCATTCTGACTTGTCCCTGAATTCTTTCTCATGATGGTGTCAAGAACCTGGACACTGGCTGGGGCTGGGGATTCACCAGCATCCAGAGACCCTCCTGAGCCATCCAGCAATACAACTTTGACACAAACTGTGAAGTCACAGATCCAAGAAGCTCAAAGAACCCAAGCACAAGAAACATGATGAAACTACATGAAGGAACATCAGAATCAGATTGTTCAAAATCAGTGATAAAGAGTAAATCTTAAAAGCAACCAGAACAAAAGATACATTATATATGCAGGAGTAAAGATAAGTATGACAGCAGATTTACAAATAGAAAAAAACACAAGTGCAGCAACAGAAACAAAGTATCAATGCAGAATTCTATATCTAGTGAAAATTTCCTTCAAAACAAAGGTGAAATAAAAACTTATTTTCAGGAATACAAAAGTTGAAAAAGTTAATCACTAGCATTCATCACTGCAAGAAATGTTAAAGGAAGTCCTTCAGACAGAAAGAAAATGATATTGGGTGAATATCTGGATTCCCACAAAGAAATAAAAAGATCCAGAACAGATAACTTAATGGGCAAACATGTAATTTTCATCAACAAGTGAATGAATAAACAAATCATGGTATATCCATGTGATAGACTACTACTTAGAATACAAAAGAAGAACTACTTATGCACATGATAACATGAATGACACTCAAAATTATTCTTGAGTGAAAGACACCAGATCAAAACAAAGTACATATTGTATGATTCTGTTTATTTAAAACTCTAGAAATTGCATGCTATTCTATAGTGACAGAAAGAAGATCAGTGGCTGCCTGGAGACAGGAAGAGATTACAAACACAAATGAGAATTCCTTAGAAGGTAATGGACAAGTTCATTGTGTTATGCCCAGACTGTTTGTTTCCCCAAAGAAGACCACCAGAGTCCAGAGTTAAAGTCAAGTGGCAAGGATTTTTACTATAAGTTCGAACCTGGTCCCTCTTTTACACAGTATACAAGAGGGCCCCGAACAATGCGAGCGTTTGCTTTTTATAGTCCGAAAGTTGCAGGGGAACAAAGAAATTTTTTTGGCTCCCGCGCTTTTAGTAACCTTGAACGGCTGTCTCCTTATCGGAGACTTTCCAGGTGGTGTTTGTACTGGGCTCAGGGAGTTGGAGAGATATATGGTGGTATGTGGTGGGATGGGAGGATGGGATGTGTTTGTGCTAGGCTCAGGGAGTTTTGAGCCCAGGGCTGAGGAATGTGCCCAGCTCCCTTCATTCCCCCCTTCTTTTCAGGTATCTTTAGAGTCAATCTTGGGTCTTATAAGTCTGATTCTGTTTCAGCGTTTACAGGTTGGTATTAGGCTCTGAGGACCATGAGTTGTACGGTGTCAAATCTCTCCCTAATAAATTGTAAAATTCTGTTAACAACACAAGGTCCTACGGTAAGCAGAAATAGTAAACTTAGCAGGGGTCCAAGAAAGGGGGCTAACAGAGAAAACATAGAGGAATTCCACCATTGGTCTGCAGCTGAAGCAAACTGCCATGTTTTTACTTCAGTGCTTAACTTGCATAACTGTTGGACCCGGTCCTCTACAAGTCCTGATTCATTTATGTAGAAACAACAGTCTTCTTTTAGAAATATACATGTACCACCTTTTTCTGCAGTGAGTAGGTCTAGGGCTCTCCGGTTCTGCAAGGTTACCTGAGCTAGGGACATGAGCTGTCGCTGAAGGGAGGCAAGGGACTCAGCCGACTCTTCCATAGCAACAGCAAATTGTTGGTACAACTTGTTATTTTCTATGAGGGTGTGACCTAGGGCTCCCCCCGCCAGTCCGGCGGCAATGAAGGATGCGGTGAGGGAGATTCCTGCAATGAGGGGGAGAAATATGGCTCATGCAGGTCTCAGTCTAGGGTCTGGGTGAATAACAGCACTAGTCCAGTTACCGGTATACCCTAGGAACTCGCCAGCAGTTAGTAGAGTCAACCGGGGAACTAATGTGACAGGGAGACACAGTAGGTTGTTAACAGAGGGACTAGGTAGGTTCTTAGATAAGGTTCCATTACACCAGAAGAATATGCCTGATGGAGCCCTTAAGGTGTTATTAGGGGGCATTGCAGTGATGCTACAGAGGCTGGAATTGGTTCCTGAGAAACAGTAGGGAAACTTCTCCTGACTGGGGTTTAGGTATAGGGGCACGTTTAGGATAGGGGCATATGAGAGGTTTCGGAGGTTGTTAGCTTGGGCAAAGGTAGAGGATCCCCATGGCAGAGGGACAGCGGTTAGCAGTGGAGGCCCTAGAGTGGCGCACAGAAAGCAGCCAGACAGGCTGTGAAGTCCTGTAAGGTTAGTAAGTTTTAGTCCTTTTTGTAATAACTTTAACCAGGAGAAAGGACGTAAGTCTTATGTTAGTCTGTTTTCCTGTCGTTGGATATTCCCATGGACCAGGGGCAGTACTTGTACTAGGCCTCGCCACAGATAGAGGTGACTGCTAGGCCATGTGGAGGAGGGGGAGTAGTATACAGCCCCATGTTGAGGCGTGGTCCAGCGGGAGTTCCAGGGGTCTCTAACTATTCATGTATATGAAAAGTCTCTATCCCGTCTATGATGGAAGGGCCACTTAGGGTCTAACTGTTTTTTCTCTCCCCAATAACGGGGTCTATGGATGTTACAATAGTTATAAGGACAGCCGGCATTTTGGTGCCACCAATAGTGTTTACAATTGTATTTAGTCTGATCGAACTCAAAGTATATTATTGGTGTCATAGGTTTGGCTATTTGAAAACCAGTAAAATTTAGTAGAATTGGGCTGTTGCACCCTGAGGAAGGGCAATCAGCACTGGCCAATAATTTTCCGGGCTTATGAGGTTGCCCAGGGTGGGTTCGGTTTTTATAAAGCCAGAATTTCCAGACAAAGGGATTATGAGCTGGTTTTGTGATTTCTCCAGCGGCCACTAGGGTGACTAATGTTAGGGTTAGACTACCTAACTGCATGTTTGCAGTGAGCCATGCTGCCGGCGCAGGGTGAGTTTTAAGGGGTTGTTTCTGGCTCTGTCCACAGTCCACATGTCCGGTGCTTCAGCCGCCGCCGTGATTGGTCCCAGAAGATCGGAGGTTGGGTCCACTGGCTTGACGTGGGTGTAGTGGATCCACGACGCGATGCCTTCTATTTTCAGGGAGGTGGGTGTGGTTAGGAGTACCTGGAGTGGTCCTTTCCACCTAGGTTCTAGGGTCTCTTGTCGGTGTCGCTTGACTAGGACCCAGTCTCCCGGCTGGTACGGATGGGGTGTTGGCGGGGGACCAGTCTCATATAGTTCCTTTAGTTTGGGCCAGATTTCTTGATGAATTTTGTGTAAGGCTTGTAGGGAAAATAAGAGTTCAGAGACATTTTCTGTTTCAGACTTGAGTAGATCATTTTTTAGGCTGGGAACTAAGGGTGGGGGTCTGCCATACATAATTTTATAAGGGGTAAGGCCCAGTCTGTAAGGGGTATTACGGGCCCGGAACAGAGCGTAGGGGAGAAGGACCACCCAATTAGCGCCAGTCTCCATAGTTAATTTAGTTAAGGTCTCCTTTAAGGTCCGATTCATTTTTTTTTACCTGTCTTGAACTCTGGGGCCTGTAAGCGCAATGTAGTTTCCAATTTGCTCCAAGGATGGAAGCCAAATCCTGACTTACGTTAGTGACGAAGGCTGGCCCATTATCTGACCCTATCTGGATGGGGAAGCCATACCTGGGGAGGATATTTTCCAGGATTTTTTTTGCTACAACCTGAGCAGTTTCTTTCTTGGTGGGGAATGTTTCAGTCCACCCTGAAAAAGTATTTATAAAGACAAGTAAGTACCAATACCCGTATTTTCCTGGCTTTATCTCAGTAAAATCTACTTCCCAGTAGATACCGGGCCTGGTTCCCCTGAGTCTTGTTCCCGTTGCAGCCTGGGATTGGGGGTAGGCGTTGTTAAGCTGGCAGACTTTGCAACTTGTCACGATGTTGCTGGCCATCTCGGCTGTATATCTGAATTTGAGCTTAGAGCATCTGATCAGGTCTATCATCCGCCGAGCACCCAGGTGGGTGGTTCAGTGGATGTGTTCTAACACTTGTTGTCCTAATTTTTCTGGTAGGATGGTTTGGTCATTAGTATCAGTCCACCACCCATTCTGGATCTGTTTCAGGGGAAGCTTGTCAATTCACTGGAGATCTTGTTCTGAATAATCAGGGAAATATGGCAAGTCCCGGGGGCCCGGGTCAGGGAGCTGGAGTGTAAGGAGTTGGCTGGGAGCCTTCGCCACCTTTTTTGCAGTTTGGTCCACCAGAAAGTTGCCTTGAGTAGTTGGAGTAGTTAGTTTCTGATGCCCTGGGCAATGCACAATGGCTAACTTTTCTGGCCTCCATAGGGCTGTTAGCAGGGCTAGGATTTCTTGCTTGTTTTTTTATTTTTTTTTCTTTAGCCGTCAGTAACCCCCGCTCCCTGTAAATGGCCCCATGTATATGCGCCGTCGCAAAAGCACATTGGCTGTCTGTATATACCGTCAGCTTTTTCCCCGCCCCTAAGGTAAGAGCTTGGGTGAGCGCTAACAGTTCGGCCTTCTGGGCCGATGTCCTCGGGGGCAGGGGTTCTGCCCAGATTACCTCAGTCTCTGAAGTCACTGCCACTCCAGCGTACCTCTGGCCCTGATGCATGGAGCTGCTCTCATCAGTGAACCAAACGAGGTTGGCATCAGGAAGTGGGCGGTCCTGCAGGTCTTCTCGAACTCCGTGCAACTGAGCTAGTATCTCAGTGCAGTCGTGGAGTGGGGTGTCCAGGTCCGGGTTGGGCAGCAGCGAGGCAGTTTCTTACCCAGTGGCCAGCCTCCTTGCAGTAGGCACATTGGTCTTTTCTCAGATTATCATGCCTGGGGGGCCGCCTGGGTTGGGTGTACTCTGGCTGTAGATGTTTTTTCTGTACTACTGCTGCCAGGACCTTGGTTCAGTGGCCTTAAATTGCCTTTCCTCTGGAGTATCTCTGTTATTATAAACCCGCTGGGCTATCTGAAGGAGGTCCTGAATCCGCTTTCCTTCCAAGTCTTAATTTTTGGAGTTTTTTTTTTAATATTTGGGGCTGTCTGATTTACGAAAGACATTACAACAGTTGCCTGACTTCCTGGAGCCTCTGGATCTATGGGGGTGTACTGTCTAAAAGCTTCCATTAATCTCTCTAGGTAGGTAGCTGGGCTCTCTGTCTTTTTCTGCAGAATAGAATATATTTTAGCCAAATTAGTGGGCTTGCGAGCAGCTGCCCGGAGACCTGCCATTAGAGTCTGGCGATAAAGGTGTAGCCGTCCCCTACCTTCTGCCGTGTTGTAGTCCCACGCTGGCCTGCTCAGAGGAAAGGTCGCGTTTATGAGGTCGGGGTTGGCAGTCGGTTGACCGTCGTCCCCCGGGACCAGCTTTTTAGCTTTTACCTGTATTCTCTCTCGTTCTTCCGTGGTAAACAAGATTCGGAGGAGCTGCTGATAATCATCCCAAGTGGGCTGGTGGGTTGACATGACACTATCCAGTAAAGCCAGTAAATCTTTGGGGTTGTCTGAAAACCGAGCACTCTGAGTCTTCCAGTTATACAGATCACTGGTGGAGAATGGCCAGTACTGGAGCCTGGGGATTCCTGTGTCATCTGGGGGTCCTATTTTTTAAAGGGGTAAAGCCACCGTGGAGTCAGGTGGCTGGGGGGGGCTAGTCCGTGAAGTGCGCCCTCGCGTCTGCCCCGCCGGCCCTTCAGTTACTTTCCTTTTTAGTGGGCCCGTGAATGCCGGCCGCCTCCCCTCCGCCTGCTCCCTCCCTCTATCCCTCTCTCTAATCTTTCTGTTTCTGTCCAAATCTTTGATTGACAGACTCATAGGGTTTCTTCTTTAAGTCTCTATTTTATTCACGCGTGCTCTCTCTCTCTCTGTCATCCCGTGTCCTTTCTCCTTTACACTCAGTCTCTTTCTTTTTCTGTCTCTCTCTCTCTGACTCTCCACGTCTGCCGTTTCCTCCCCTTTCTCTTTCCGATTTCTCTTCTCACTTTCTCCCTTTCTCCCTTTCTCCCTCTCCCGTCTCTTATGGTCTCTCTCTTACTCATTTTCTCCCTCTCTCCAGTCTCACTTTCTGTGTCTCTTCCTGTAAAGGAATGTGGGTTAGAATCCCTGTAAAGGAAATCCGCGCCGGAAGCCGGGAGCCCGGGGACCGGGGCCGGGGGCGCGCGCGGTGCCGGAAGCCGGGAGCCCGGGGACCGGGGCAACTCAGACCGCACGCGGACGCCCGGGGACCGGGGCAATTCAGACCGCACGCGCGCGCCCGGGGACCGGGGCAATTCAGACCGCACGCGCGCACCCAGGGACCGGGGTCAGAGTCAGCTGTTGCCCGGATCGCGAACGTGCTCCGGCAACTCAGATCGCCAGCGCAGCTGCTGCCCGGATCGCAAACGCGCTCCGGCAGCTCAGATCGCAATTTAAATCAGAAGAGAGCCAGGGGACGTCTCCCACCGGTCTCCACTGGCTGTCCTATAGTGCGTCCGCCAGGACTGTGCCAGCTTCAGTTTTAGACCTCGCGAGTCACAGATTCAGATTCAGAACAGACATACAGACACAGACAGACAAACGGAGACGAGCCAGCTCACCTATCAGTAGATCGATCTTAGCAGATCCGTTGACCAGGGGTCTGGTGGGCTTGGGGAATCCTGGATGAGCCCCCAGATGTTATGCCCAGACTGTTCCCCAAAGAAGACCACCAGAGTCCAGAGTCAAAGCCAAGCGGCAAGGATCTTTACTACAAGTTCGAACCTGGTCCCTCCTTTACACAGTATACAAGAGGGCCCCGAACAATGCGAGCGTTTGCTTTTTATAGCCCGAAAGTTGCAGGGGAACAAAGAAATTCTTTTGGCTCCCGCGCTTTCAGTAACCTTGAACGGCTGTCTCCTTATCGGAGACTTTCCAGGTGGTATTTGTACTGGGCTCAGGGAGTTTGAGAGATATATGGCGGTATGTGGTGGGATGGGAGGATGGGATGTGTTTGTACTAGGCTCAGGGAGTTTTAAGCCCGGGGCTGAGAAATGTGCCCAGCTCCCTTCAATTGCCCATCATATGTATACAGCCATAATAGTTTTACAGACACATATATATGCACACACACATAAATATAAGTTATCAAATTACAGTAAGTCCTGATTTAATGTCATTAGGTTCTTGGAAAGAACTTAAAGAAACTTGAAGCAAAACGATGTGCAATGAAACCAATTTTACCATAGGCTAATTAATATAAAGAAGAGTTAGGTTTTACAGCGTATTTCTGGTCACAAGAACATCATCAAACTTGTAAATAAAGACACAAAACACTTCTAATATTAAATATCAAAATAAATATGAGTTAT